>NC_053391.1:251540928-252140928 GCF_905171765.1 Bufo bufo | reverse complement strand
TATGTAACATTTAGATGAGACACATACAGTTCAGTCATTAAAGTCCATGGTGCTAGTTGCCTAGAATGGTTGATTTTGAGCTCCAACATACCTCCAAGGAAAATAATTGATTATCACTTGCTTTGTATAGTTAAACTTTTTTTTATTTTTTATTTTAATGTTTCCACCCAGTTTTGGTTACAATTTTCCAATTTGATAAGATTGTCAGTTATCCTAAAATATGCTAAATACCACAAAATGCCTTTAAAAAAAAACATGTATACACCCCTATTTCTGCACCGCTGCTTCGGTCCTCTTGCTTCTGTTTGTATACAAGGCTGCAGTGGTAATGTGCAGGTATACAGCACGTGACAGTCGCAACAAATCACTGTCCTCAGCCTTGTATACAAACAGTGGAATGGGGACCAAAGCAGCGGCACAGCGAACACTGGGGAGAAACAGAACAAGCTAGATTGTGTTGGAGAAAATTTCTGCAACTGAAAATCAGTTCCATTCAGCTGAATGAGGCTTGTAGAAATCCATGTGCTTGTCATAAAAACAACCCCATTCACAAGAATGAACTGATTTTCAGCTTCAGAAATTTTTGCAACAAAATCTGCCATGTGTAAAGGTACCCTCACAGTCAGATTTATAGGGTAGAATAACTCGGACAATCCCTTAAAAGGATTACAGAAAAGGGTTGTCCACAGTTTGACTCTGATATTGTAATTCAGCCCAATTCAAGTGAATGAGAGAATTATCGGGGTATAGTTATCCCCTATTTGATTGGTGGGGGTCTGACCACGACTGATAACAAGAACCGGAGGGCCCCATAACCTGTGCAGCCCGCCTGAAATGAACGGAGGGGCCGGTCAGGCATGGATGCGGCACTCCATTAATTTCTATAGGAATTCCGGAGATAGCAGAGATAGCACTCTGCAGTCTTTGGAATTCCCATAGAAGTGAACAGAGCAGCAGCACGCATGGCCCGACAGGCCACTGCGTTCATTTCAGGGGGGCTGCAGAGTGTACAGGGCCCAGCGGTAGGACCCCCACTCGGCTAATGGTTATCCTCTATGCTGTGGATAGCTTTAAACAACCAGAATACTCATTTAAGCTGCAGCACCAGACATAGCAAAGAGTCTACAAGAGTGGCGCTGTTTCTGGAAAAATGCAGACTCATTTGTAATTCCAGACAGCTAATTTAACCTGTTTACAACCACAAGCTGCCCATGTATGGCTTGTGGTCCTGTACTTTAAACCTGTACCGCTGTAAATCTATGATAGGAGGACCAGCTAAAGTCCCCCATCTGTCAGACAAAGCCGGACAACTGCTTTTGGGACGACTAATGGAGCTACAACTTCTGGATCCCAACCGACCCAGATCATTTTAACCAGTAACTGGGACTCCTATGTATACCTCAGTTACAGTAGAAAAGTACAAAATAAAAAATTAAATATATAAAGATTGCATTTTCCCACAGCGTTCATCACCTCTGGAGGGAAATACCATGTAAAAAAAAATGCATATAAATTAAGAAAAAAAATATATATAAAAAAATAAAATTTAAGAATGTACAGTATATAAACTAAGAAAAAAAGATTTTGTGAAACTCACCTGTAAAATTTCTTGCTTGATTCATTGGGGGACACAGGTCCATGGGTATAGCTGCTGCTGCCACTAGGAGGCGACACTAGGCTGAAAACTGTTAGCTTCTCCTCCGCCAGCTATACCCCCTTCCAGCCAAGAGAGAGCTCTTAGTTTGTGCAAAAGCAGTAGGAGAAGCAGAACAAAAAACCGAATACAAACAACAACCGCACACGGTCAACGGACCAGAACATAACGAGGCCCCAGGAACCTGGCGCCCCACCTGCCGTAATTAGAACACAGGGTGGGTGCTGTGTCCCCCAATGAATCAAGCGAGAAACAGATTTTACAGGTGAGTTTCACAAAATCTTATTTTCTCGCTTATATCATTGGGGGACACAGGACCATGTGACGTCCTAAAGCAGTCCCTGGGGAGGGAAATCAAACAATGTGAAGTAAACACGAGCACCTCGTAACAGGCATCACACCGCGGCTTGCAAGACCAGGCGGCCCAGAGCTGCGTCTGCAGAAGCAAGAGTGTGAACCCGGCAAAACTTTGCAAAAGTGTTAAGTGACGACCAAGTCGCGGCTTTACACAACTGAGCCGCCGACGCTTGGTGGAAGTGAGCCCAGAAGGACCCAAGCGCCCTGGTAGAGTGGGCCACAATCCCCGGGGGAAAATCCTTGTCCCGAACGCGGTAACATTCCAAAATAGCGGAACGGATCCACCGCGCATTCGTCACCTTGAGGCTGCCAACCCCTTCTGAGAACCCTCCGGAATGACGAACAAAGCGTCCGTACACCGAAAGGGGGCCACGGCCGACAGGTAAATCCACAGAGCCCACACCACATCCAACGGTGCAACAACACCTCCCTCGGGTGGGAGGGCCGAGGACAAAAAGGAAGGCAATACAATGTCCTCATTGATGTGGAAAGCTGAAACGACCTTAGGCAAAAAGGCAGGAATCGGGCGAAGCACCACCTTATCCTGATGAAAAATCAAGAAAAGTTCCCGGCACGACAGGGCCGCCAGCTCGGACACACGCCTAATAGACGTGATGGCAACCAAGAAGGCTACCTTCCATGACAACAAGCGAAGGGAAACCTCTCTCAGGGGTTCGAAGGGTGATTTCTGAAGAACTCCCAAGACCAGGTTGAGGACCCACGAATGCAAGGGGGGGCGGTAAGGCGGAACGGAGTGCGCAAACGCCTTGAAGAAAAGTCTTGACTGGACCCATTCCCGCCAGTGAACGCTGGAAGAAAATGGAAAGGGCAGACACCTGACCCTTCAACGAGCTGAGCGCCAAGCCAGGACCACTGCCAGAGAGAAGGACCTGGGAGACGCTCCTTGCAGAACCACAGGAAGGATCTCCAAGTCCAATAGTAGATTCTGGACGAGGTGGGCTTCCTAGCCCGAATCAGCGTCCGAATGACCGCATCGGAGAATCCCAGACGCTTCAGGAGGAAGGTTTCAAGAGCCACGCCGTCAAACGTAGAGCATCTAAACTCTGGGGGAAGACGGGCCCTCGACACAGGTGGTCGGGTCTGAGCGGTCCCTAGAAGGAGGGCAAGAATGCCCTCCCACTTGATCCTGCGGAGGATCCGGGGCAGGAGGGACAACGGCGGGAAGGCATAGAGGAACGTGAAGCCATCCCATTGCGACACTAGAGCGTCTACCCCGCACGCTGCGGGATCCCTTTGCACGGGCGAAGTAGAGCAGAAGCTTGCGATTGAGGTTGGAGGCCATCAGATCCACGTCCCGACGCCCCCACCAGCGACAGAGGTCAAACACCTCCGGATGGAGAGACCACTCCCCCGGACCTATCGTCGTCCGGCTGAGGAAGTCTGCTGTCCAGTTGGCAACTCCCAGAATGTGAACCGCTGAGAGCGCCGGAACGTGAGCTTCCGCCCACCTAAGAATCTTTGCAGCTTCCGACATGATGACCGAGCTGCGGGTTCTCCCCCTGATGGTTGATATATGCCACAGCTGTGGCATTGTCCGACTGCACCCGGACCGGAAATCCCCGCAAAACGGGAGTCCAATGGCGGAGGGAGAGGTAGATCGCCGAAAGCTCTAGGACATTGATAGACAGTCAGGACTCCGACGGAGACCAGAATCCCTGCATTGTCCGAGTGTCCAGGACCCCTCCCCAACCTTGGAGACTGGCGGCGGTCGTAATGACCGTCCACCTGACCGGGAGAAAGGATCTCCCCGTCTCCAGGTGCGATGGAGAGAGCCACCAACAGATGGCCGACCCAATCTGTGGAGAGAGGCAAAACCTTTGGTCCAATGACTCCCGGGACTTGTCCCAGGAGGACAGGATGGCTCGCTGAAAGGGCCTGGTGTGGAACTGGGCGAACGGCACCACCTCGAAGGAGGCCACCATCAAACCCAACACCCTCGTGCAAGCTCGAATGGAGACTGAGCGATGCTGAAGCAAGCGGAGAAGAGCTGCAAATATCCCTTATCTTGTCCGGAGGAAGGTGTACCAGGGCCGCTTCGGAGTCCAGAGTTATCCCGAGGAATCGAATACAGGTGGTCGGAATCAGGGCAGACTTCTTCCTGTTGACTATCCACCTGAAACGGGCGAGAGAATCCAACGCAATGCAAAGACTCTCCTCGCACTGCCGGGCAGATGGCACCTCGATCAGGATGTCGTCCAGGTATGGGAGTAAGGGAATGCCCCTGGAGCGCAGAAGGCCCATGAGCGGGGCGAGCACCTTGGCAAACACCCGCGGAGCTGTCACCAAACCAAATGGGAGTGTGACGAACTGGAAATGACTCGAGTTGATCGCGAAACGAAGAAACCGCTCGTGGGCGACCGCGATGGGAACGTGTAGGTAAGTGTCCTGTATATCCACGGAAGCCAGCCATTCCCCTTGCGCCAAGGAAGCTATGACGGAGCGGAGGGACTCCATATGGAAACTGCGTACCCGAAAGTACCGATTCACCATCTTGAGGTCTAACACCGGCTGGACCGCACCCTCCTTATTTGGCACAGTGAACAGGTTCGAATAGAAACCTGAGAACCGCTCCTCCGAGGGAACCGGGGAGATCACTCCCCTTTCCAGGAGGGAGTGAACGGCCTGAAATAAGGCCGCCGCCCGAGCAGGATCCTTGGGAGGTTGGGAAGGGAAGATACGGTTTGGGGGAAGCGATTTGAACTCCAGTTTGTAGCCCGAGGTGACCACCTCGAGTGCCCAGGCGTCCGTGATGTGGGCCCGCCAAACCTCCTGAAAATGAAGGAGCCGACTCCCCACCCAGACAGGTGGGGGTGCACCTTCATGCTGGGGATTGCTTCCCAGAGGAAGACCGCTGTGGTTGAACTTGAGGACGCCAGGCAGGTTGGGGCTTGAAGGAAGGCTTCCGTCGCTGGTCCTGGGCGGGCTGCCTTGGACCGAGGGGGCCGCCAGTGAACCGGCAAAAGGAGTGAAATCGGGCCGCAGAGGGGCGAGGACGAGAAGTGCGCTTGGGCTTAGGCTGCGGAAGGTGGGTGCTTTTGCCGCCTGTGGCTTCCGAGATGATTTCGTCCAGCTTAGGCCCAAAGAGACGATAACCCGCAAAGGGAAGAGACAGAAGAGACCGTTTCGATGAAGAATCCGCCTGCCAGGCCTTAAGCCAAAATTCCTGGCAATTGGAGACGACAAAACCGGAGGACCGCGAGACCATGGAACCAGCGTCGAGGGCCGCCTCGCAAAGATATTTCCCTGCGTGAGAGATCTGGACAGACAGGGCTTGAAGTTCCGCCCTGGAAAGGCCTTAGCCACCCACGCCGAGGTGAAAATGGGGCGAAGGGCCGAACCATTGGCCGTAAAGATAGATTTAGCGAGGGATTCAATCCGCCTATCCATCGGGTCCTGCAAGGAGGAACCATCTGCTATCGGAATGGTAGTGTGCTTAGCCAAGCAAGCCACGGGTAGGTCTACTTTTGGCGAGGAAGACCATTTACTCACAGAATCAGGGGGAAACGGACAGAGAAGATCCAAACGCTTCGGAACTAGAAAGCGCGAGCCCGGCTGTTCCCAAGCTTTGGTCGTCAGTAGGGAAAAGTCGCCGTGGACCGGAAATTACTTCGGGGCCTGCTTGGTTTCGCAGGAAGGATACCCCTTGGTGAGAGGAGGAGGAGGAGCTCTCATCCTGCAGTTGGAAAGTGTCCCGGACCGCCGACACTAGACTATCCACCAATGCCGCCATCTGGGAAGAACGGTCCGGATCCGACTGCACGATGTCCCCATCCGACGAGGGATCCCCCCCTCAGCGAGGACGCTTTGGACGGCGAACCGGGGGGAGGAGGGGATGGCGATGCGTCAGAGGAGGAGATGTGACAAAAGACCGCGAAATTGAGGCAAAAAAACATAAGGAAGCCGGGGCACCCCAGGATAACATAGGGGGGAAGCAGAACGCGGAGGGAGACACACACACACACACACGTAGAGAGACAGACACACACACACACACACGTAGAGAGACAGACACACACACACACGTAGAGAGACAGACACACACACACACGTAGAGAGACAGACACACACACACACACACGTAGAGAGACAGACACACACACACACACACGTAGAGAGACAGACACACACACACACGTAGAGAGACAGACACACACACACACGTAGAGAGACAGACACACACACACACGTAGAGAGACAGACACACACACACACGTAGAGAGACAGACACACACACACACGTAGAGAGACAGACAGACACACACACGTAGAGAGACAGACACACACGTAGAGAGACAGACACACACACACACGTAGAGAGACAGACACACACACACACGTAGAGAGACAGACAGACACACACACACGTAGAGAGACAGACAGACACACACACACGTAGAGAGACACGTAGAGAGACACGTAGAGAGACACGTAGAGAGACACGTAGAGAGACACGTAGAGGCCGCAGGAGCAGAGTCGCTCTTGCGCGGCTATTAACCCTAAGGCCCCTTTCACACGGGCGAGTATTCCGCGCGGATGTGATGCGTGAGTTGAACGCATTGCACCCGCACTGAATACCGACCCATTCATTTCTATGAGGCTGTTCACATGAGCGGTGATTTTCACGCATCACTTGTGCGTTGCGTGAAAATCGCAGCATGCTCTACATTCTGTGTTTTTCACGCAACACAGGCCCCATAGAAGTGAATGGGGTTGCGTGAAAATCGCAAGCATCCGCAAGCAAGTGCGGATGCGGTGCGATTTTCACGTACGGTTGCTAGGAGATGATCGGGATGGAGACCCGATTATTATTATTTTCCCTTATAACATGGTTATAAGGGAAAATAATAGCATTCTGAATACAGAATGCATAGTAAAATAGCGCTGGAGGGGTTAAAAAGATCATGTGATGACCGGAGTGACGTCACCACAGGTCCTTTACCTGTAATGAATGCTCACCACAGGTCCTGTTCAGCAAAGGAGACAGAAGGAGATGCCGTACTGCGCGATCAAGTGGACTAAATGTGAGTTAAATTTTTATTTTTTTAACCCCTCCAGCGCCATTTTACTATGCATTCTGTATTCAGAATGCTATTATTTTCCCTTATAACCATGTTATAAGGGAAAATAATACAATCTACAGAACACCGATCCCAAGCATGCGCGATTTTTCTCACGCGAGTGCAAAACGCATTACAATGTTTTGCACTCGCGCGGTAAAATCGCGGGTGTTCCCGTAACACACCCGCACATTTTCCCGCAATGCCCGTCTGAAAGAGGCCTAACAGTGCCATCGCCCCCTCCAGCTGCCGTCTTTGTAGGAAGGCTGGTGCTAATGCTAACCCACTCCTCCGATGCGCTTAACCCTCGCAGTGCCAGACATACAAACACAGAGACATACTTACCTGTCTTCATCTGTGGTTTTCACCCTTCTAACACAGACCAGCAGGGCCACCTCTTCAGTCCCTGGCACAAGTGACAGGGACTGGAGTGAGGAGAAGAAACAGGTGGCCCTATGGCTGGGGGAAGCAGGAGAGACAAGCTGACCCTTTTCCACTTTTTCTTCTTGTGGGAGGCAGAGCGGTGAAATATTCATCACTGGTCGGCCTCCCGGGATGCAGAGCCCCACTGCGGCTCTGGACCCCCATGTCCTGAAAAGAAATTAAGAATAAAAATGAACATAACAGCCACCCTGCAAGCAGGGTATCTGCCTCCTACGACACTAAGCTAAAAACTGAGAGCTCTCTCGTGGCCAGAGGGGGTATAGCTGGCGGAGGAGGAGCTAACAGTTTTCAGCCTAGTGTCGCCTCCTAGTGGCAGCAGCAGCTATACCCATGGTCCTGTGTCCCCCAATGATATGAGCGAGAAATAAAATTTTGATTGACAGCACTAGGCCACACTCGTGTCCAGAACGGAGCGTGTGCACAACATCTTTAGCTTCATCCCGATGAGCAAAGAGGTTGTGCGCACGCTGTTCTACGTTTCTTTATTGCAAAGCACATCACACTATGCTTTGCTACACAGAGAAAAAAAAATATGCCAACACATACAGAACCAGACGTATGCCAAAAAGACACTCATTTGGTGTCAGTGGAGTTCCATGGATACGTTGAGCATATGTGGCAGGAGCTTGTCATATAGCAGAAAATATATCTGAACAGAGCCCAGGTCATAACATCAGAATAATGCAGTTTGCACATTAGAATATTTTCTCACCTGGGTTCACAGTTTACCTTTCCTTGTTTCCATTTCACTTGTAGGCTTCAGCTCGGTTGTCTGTACAGGGAAATTTTAAACAAGCATCTAAAGGGAATAAGCAGCAGAAACATTTAGTTTAGGCTACTTTCACACGCGCATTTGGTTCGGATCCGTCATGGATCTGCACAGACGGATCCGCACCGATAATACAAATGTCTTCATCCGTTCAGAACGGATCCGTTTGTATTATCTTTAACATTGCCAAAACGGATCAGTCTTGAACACCATTGAAAGTCAATGGGGGCGGATCCGTTTTGCATTGTGTTAGTGAAAACTGATCCGTCCCCATTGACTTACATTGTGTGTCAGGACGGATCCGTTTACCTCCGCATCGTCAGGCGAACACCAAAACGCTGCAAGCAGTGATTTGGTGTCCGCCTCCAGAGCGGAATGGAGGTGGAACGGAGGTAAGCTGATGCATTCTGAATGGATCCTTAACCATTCAGAATGCATTAGGGCAAAACTGATCCATTTTGGACCACTTGGGAGAGCCCTGAACGGATATCACAAGCTGAAACCAAAACGACACAGTGTGAAAGCAGCCTTAAAGACATTTTTTTTATACAGTTCTTATACAAACCTATTTACACCAGGTTTATAAAGTCTCTACTACATTAGGGCTCATGCACACGACCGTATGTTTAGTCTACATCGGATTCGCATTTTTTGCGGATCGGATGCGGCCCTATTCATTTCAATGAGGCCACAAAAGATGCAAACAGCAAATCATGTGCTGTCCGTATACCGCAAGTCCATTCCACGTCCCCACAAAAAAGATAGAACATGTCCTATTCTTGTCCATATTGCATACAAGAATAGGACATTTCTAGAGCAGTTTGAAAAAAAAAAAAAATGGTGGTATACACACAGCCAGGATCCGTGTTTCTGCAAAACACTTAGGACCCTCAGCCCTTACAGTACACTACAAACTACATACCGGTATGTAGTCTTATCTTGATACATGTGCTAGTCTATGACAGATGTGACGGTGGCATCCATCACCAATAGTGTCCCACTGTAGGAGAAGAAAAAACTAAATAAAACAAAAAAAAAAAGCTTTTTGGTAGACAGCGTGCTTTCTAATACACTTGCATGTGAACAGTATGGCATGTTGACCCATACCGACCTAACAAAGATCTAGGAATTCTTTTACCTTTTAACAGTGCAAAAAGGAGAAAACAGCTAGAACATCGACACTTGGAAGAAAGCTTAAGCTTAAAGGGGTTGTGCAAGCCATACATATTGATGACCTATCGTCAGGATAGGTCATCAATATATGATCGTTGGGGGTCCGACACCCGGCACTCCCAACAATCAGCTCTTTGAAGAGGAGGTGGCGATCCATGCGAGCTCTGCTTTTTCATTACACTATGCGTCATCTCCTCTGGAGCGGTGGAGTAGTGTACTCAAGTAAATGGAGCGAATACTTGTCATTACACTGCGTTGCCAAAACTTCCAAGATGACAGGAAGTGTAATGAACACAAAGCAACGCTCGCATGGAACATAGCCTCCACTTCATACAGCTGATCGGCAAGGGTGCCGGGTGTCAGACCCCCGACCATCAAATATTCATGACCTATCCTGACAATATGTATGGGAGAACATGTCATGTCATGTCATAGTTATTGTTATGTTTTACTACTTTAACCACTTCCCGCAACTGTAACACCGAAAGGCGTCATTGCGGCGGCTCCCCCAGGCTACGCTAACGCCAATAGGCGTCATCTCGCGTGAGCCGAGATTTCCTGTGAACGCGCGCACACAGGCGCGCGCGCTCACAGGAACGGAAGGTAAGAGAGTTGATCTCCAGCCTGCCAGCGGCGATCGTTCGCTGGCAGGCTGGAGATGTGTTTTTTTTAACCCCTAACAGGTATATTAGACGCTGTTTTGATAACAGCGTCTAATATACCTGCTACCTGGTCCTCTGGTGGTCCCCTTTGTTTGGATCGACCACCAGAGGACACAGGTAGCTCAGTAAAGTAGCACCAAGCACCACTACACTACACTACACCCCCCCCCCCCCGTCACTTATTAACCCCTTATTAGCCCCTGATCACCCCATATAGACTCCCTGATCACCCCCCTGTCATTGATCACCCCCCTGTCATTGATCACCCCCCTGTAAAGCTCCATTCAGACGTCCGCATGATTTTTACGGATCCACTGATAGATGGATCGGATCCGCAAAACGCATCCGGACGTCTGAATGAAGCCTTACAGGGGCGTGATCAATGACTGTGGTGATCACCTCATATAGACTCCCTGATCACCCCCCTGTCATTGATCACCCCCCTGTCATTGATCACCCCCCTGTAAAGCTCCATTCAGACGTCCGCATGATTTTTACGGATCCACTGATAGATGGATCGGATCCGCAAAACGCATCCGGACGTCTGAATGAAGCCTTACAGGGGCGTGATCAATGACTGTGGTGATCACCCCATATAGACTCCCTGATCACCCCCCTGTCATTGATTACCCCCCTGTAAAGCTCCATTCAGACGTCCGCATGATTTTTACGGATCCACTGATAGATGGATCGGATCCGCAAAACGCATCCGGACGTCTGAATGAAGCCTTACAGGGGCGTGATCAATGACTGTGGTGATCACCCCATATAGACTCCCTGATCACCCCCCTGTCATTGATCACCCCCCTGTCATTGATCACCCCCCTGTAAAGCTCCATTCAGACGTCCGCATGATTTTTACGGATCCACTGATAGATGGATCGGATCCGCAAAACGCATCCAGACGTCTGAATGAAGCCTTACAGGGGCGTGATCAATGACTGTGGTGATCACCCCATATAGACTCCCTGATCACCCCCCTGTCATTGATTACCCCCCTGTATAGCTCCATTCAGATGTCCGCATGATTTTTACGGATGCACTGATAGATGGATCGGATCCGCAAAACGCATCCGGACGTCTGAATGAAGCCTTACAGGGGCGTGATCAATGACTGTGGTGATCACCTCATATAGACTCCCTGATCACCCCCCTGTCATTGATTACCCCCCTGTCATTGATCACCCCCCTGTAAAGCTTTATTCAGACGTCCGCATGATTTTTACGGATCCACTGATAGATGGATCGGATCCGCAAAACGCATCCGGACGTCTGAATGAAGCCTTACAGGGGCGTGATCAATGACTGTGGTGATCACCCCATATAGACTCCCTGATCACCCCCCTGTCATTGATTACCCCCCTGTAAAGCTCCATTCAGACGTCCGCATGATTTTTACGGATCCACTGATAGATGGATCGGATCCGCAAAACGCATCCGGACGTCTGAATGAAGCCTTACAGGGGCATGATCAATGACTGTGGTGATCACCCCATATAGACTCCCTGATCACCCCCCTGTCATTGATTACCCCCCTGTAAAGTTCCATTCAGATGTCCGCATGATTTTTACGGATGCACTGATAGATGGATCGGATCCGCAAAACGCATCCGGACGTCTGAATGAAGCCTTACAGGGGCATGATCAATGACTGTGGTGATCACCCCCCTGTCATTGATTACCCCCCTGTAAAGCTCCATTCAGATGTCCGCATGATTTTTACGGATCCACTGATAGATGGATCGGATCCGCAAAACGCATCCGGACGTCTGAATGAAGCCTTACAGGGGCGTGATCAATGACTGTGGTGATCACCCCATATAGACTCCCTGATCACCCCCCTGTCATTGATTACCCCCCTGTCATTGATTACCCCCCTGTAAAGCTCCATTCAGATGTCCGCATGATTTTTACGGATGCACTGATAGATGGATCGGATCCGCAAAACGCATCCGGACGTCTGAATGAAGCCTTACAGGGGCGTGATCAATGACTGTGGTGATCACCCCCCTGTCATTGATTACCCCCCTGTAAAGCTCCATTCAGATGTCCGCATGATTTTTACGGATGCACTGATAGATGGATCGGATCCGCAAAACGCATCCGGACGTCTGAATGAAGCCTTACAGGGGCGTGATCAATGACTGTGGTGATCACCCCATATAGACTCCCTGATCACCCCCCTGTCATTGATTACCCCCCTGTCATTGATTACCCCCCTGTAAAGCTCCATTCAGATGTCCGCATGATTTTTACGGATGCACTGATAGATGGATCGGATCCGCAAAACGCATCCGGACGTCTGAATGAAGCCTTACAGGGGCGTGATCAATGACTGTGGTGATCACCCCATATAGACTCCCTGATCACCCCCCTGTCATTGATCACCCCCCCTGTCATTGATCACCCCTCTGTAAGGCTCCATTCAGACATTTTTTTGGCCCAAGTTAGCGGAATTATTATTATTTTTTTCTTACAAAGTCTCATATTCCACTAACTTGTGTCAAAAAATAAAATCTCACATGAACTCACCATACCTCTCACGGAAACCAAATGCGTAAAAATTTTTAGACATTTAGATTCCAGACTTCTTCTCACGCTTTAGGGCCCCTAGAATGCCAGGGCAGTATAAATACCCCACATGTGACCCCATTTCGGAAAGAAGACACCCCCAGGTATTCCGTGAGGGGCATATTGAGTCCATGAAAGATTGAAATTTTTGTCCCAAGTTAGCGGAACGGGAGACTTTGTGAGAAAAAAATTAAAAATATCAATTTCCGCTAACTTGTGCCAAAAAAAAAAAATTTCTATGAACTCGCCATGCCCCTCATTGAATACCTTGGGGTGTCTTCTTTCCAAAATGGGGTCACATGTGGGGTATTTATACTGCCCTGGCATTCTAGGGGCCCCAAAGCGTGAGAAGAAGTCTGGTATCCAAATGTCTAAAAATGCCCTCCTAAAAGGAATTTGGGCACCTTTGCGCATCTAGGCTGCAATAAAGTGTCACACATCTGGTATCGCCGTACTCAGGAGAAGTTGGGGAATGTGTTTTGGGGTGTCATTTTACATATACCCATGCTGGGTGAGAGAAATATCTTGGTCAAATGCCAACTTTGTATAAAAAAAATGGGAAAAGTTGTCTTTTGCCAAGATATTTCTCTCACCCAGCAAGGGTATATGTAAAATGACACCCCAAAACACATTCCCCAACTTCTCCTGAATACGGCGATACCACATGTGTGACACTTTTTTGCAGCCTAGGTGGGCAAAGGGGCCCATATTCCAAAGAGTACCTTTAGGATTTCACAGGTCATTTACCTACTTACCACACATTAGGGCCCCTGGAAAATGCCAGGGCAGTATAACTACCCCACAAGTGACCCCATTTTGGAAAGAAGACACCCCAAGGTATTCCGTGAGGGGCATGGCAAGTTCCTAGAATTTTTTATTTTTTGTCACAAGTTAGTGGAAAATGCAGATTTTTTTTTTTTTTTTTTTTTTTCATACAAAGTCTCATATTCCACTAACTTGTGACAAAAAATAAAAACTTCCATGAACTCACTATGCCCATCAGCGAATACCTTGGGGTCTCTTCTTTCCAAAATGGGGTCACTTGTGGGGTAGTTATACTGCCCTGGCATTCTAGGGGCCCAAATGTGTGGTAAGGAGTTTGAAATCAAATTCTGTAAAAAATGACCTGTGAAATCCGAAAGGTGCTCTTTGGAATATGGGCCCCTTTGCCCACCTAGGCTGCAAAAAAGTGTCACACATCTGGTATCCCCGTACTCAGGAGAAGGTGGGGAATGTGTTTTGGGGTGTCATTTTACATATACCCATGCTGGGTGAGAGAAATATCTTGGCAAAAGAAAACTTTTCCCATTTTTTTATACAAAGTTGGCATTTGACCAAGATATTTATCTCACCCAGCATGGGTATATGTAAAATGACACCCCAAAACACATTCCTCAACTTCTCCTGAGTACGTAGATACCAGATGTGTGACACTTTTTTGCAGCCTAGGTGGGCAAAGGGGCCCACATTCCAAAGAGCACCTTTCGGATTTCACTGGTCATTTTTTACAGAATTTGATTTCAAACTCCTTACCACACATTTGGGCCCCTAGAATGCCAGGGCAGTATAGCTACCCCACAAGTGACCCCATTTTGGAAAGAAGAGACCCCAAGGTATTTCGTGATGGGCATAGTGAGTTCATAGAAGTTTTTATTTTTTGTCACAAGTTAGTGGAATATGAGACTTTGTAAGAAAAAAAAAAAAAAAAAAAAAAAAATCATCATTTTCCGCTAACTTGTGACAAAAAATAAAAAGTTCTATGAACTCACTATGCCCATCAGCGAATACCTTAGGGTGTGTACTTTCCGAAATGGGGTCATTTGTGGGGTGTTTGTACTGTCTGGCCATTGTAGAACCTCAGGAAACATGACAGGTGCTCAGAAAGTCAGAGCTGCTTCAAAAAGCGGAAATTCACATTTTTGTACCATAGTTTGTAAACGCTATAACTTTTACCCAAACCATTTTTTTTTTTACCCAAACATTTTTTTTTTATCAAAGACATGTAGAACTATAAATTTAGAGCAAAATTTCTATATGGATCTCGTTTTTTTTGCAAAATTTTACAACTGAAAGTGAAAAATGTCATTTTTTTGCAAAAAAATCGTTAAATTTCGATTAATAACAAAAAAAGTAAAAATGTCAGCAGCAATGAAATACCACCAAATGAAAGCTCTATTAGTGAGAAGAAAAGGAGGTAAAATTCATTTGGGTGGTAAGTTGCATGACCGAGCAATAAACGGTGAAAGTAGTGTAGTGCCGATTTGTAAAAAAGGGCCTGGTCTTTAGGGGGGTATAAACCTGTGGTCCTTAAGTGGTTAAAGAAAAACTTGCTTTATCGCCATAATCTGACACCCAAACATTGTCATTTTTCTACCGATTGAGTTGTGCATGGGCTCATTTTTTACTGATAACATTTTGTGACTTTTTAAAACAATTCTGGCATTAGGGATTTCTTGCAGGATTCACCGCACATGATAAATAACAATTTCAGACATTTTGAGAAGTGCTGAGACCAATTAAAAAGAACCTGTCACTATCATATTAAAAACAACAAAAATAAATTTAAAGAGCACGTGTCGTCACAAAATCCAGTGCAATCTGCAGGCAGCGTGTCAGAGCAGGAGGAGCTGAGCAGGTTGGTTTATAGTTTTGCTGTAAAAGATTCAGTAAAACTTGTATTTTATACATTTAAATCTCTTCTCTTTCTGACTTCATAGTTTATGTGGGAGGTATTATCAGCGATTAGTAATATTCCCTATTTAAAGACCTCTTTACACTGCCCAAGCATCTGGCAGATCATTGCTAACAAGAGATCATAGAAACGCTTGTTAGTGATAACATGCCGGTGTAAAGGTGCCGCGGGACGCTCGTTTATTGGGTAACTGGATCTCTCATGCAGTCACTTACATCACCAATGATTTTGTATAAGGACGAGTAATGGCATTAGCAATGCCTCCTCCCCATACTGTGGAGGAGATCGCTGCATGTAAATCTATCAGTCTCCTTCACTGACGAGAAAGCGAAAGAGCGCTTCCATCACATCATTCGCCTGCTCAGTTGAGCAGTGTGAAGAGGTCTTTAGTGTGTATACAGAGATAGCCGTCAGTCACTGATATAGCTGTACACGGGGGAGGGGTTATCAGTGATTGATAGCATTCCCTGTGTGTATACAGAGATAGCCGTCAGTCACTGATATAGCTGTACACGGGGGAGGGGTTATCAGTGATTGATAGCTATCAATCACTGATAACCCCTCCCCCGTGTACAGCTATATCAGTGTCTAACAGCTATCTCTGTATACACAGGGAATGCTATCAGTCACTGATATAGTTGTACACGGGGGAGATGTTATAGTGATTGATAGCATTCCCTGTGTATACAGTGATAGCTGTCACTCACTGATATAGCTGTACGCAGGGAGGGGATATCAGTGATTGATAGAATTCCCTGTGTATACAGTGATAGCTGTTAGACACTGATATAGCTGTACACGGGGGAGGGGTTATCAGTGATTGATAGCTATCTCTGTATACACAGGGAATGCTATCAGTCACTGATATAGCTGTACACGGGGGAGGGGTTATCAGTGATTGATAGCTATCTCTGTATACACAGGGAATGGTATCAGTCACTGATATAGCTGTACACGGGGGAGAGGTTATAGTGATTGATAGCATTCTCTGTTTAAGTGTGTATACAGAGATAGCCGTTAGTCACTGATATAGCTGTACACAGGGAGGGTATATCAGTGATTGATAGAATTCCCTATATGTATACAGAGATAGCTGTCAGTCACTGATATACCTGTACACAGGGAGGTGTCAAAAGTGATTGATAGCATTCTCTGTGTAAGTATGCATACAGAGATAGCTGTCAGTAACTGATATAGCTGTACACGGGGGAGGGGTTATCAGTGATTGATAGCATTCACTGTGTGTATACAGAGAGAGCTGTCAGTCACTGATATAGCTGTACAGAGGGAGGTGTTATCAGGGATTGATAGCATTCCCTGTGTGTATACAGAGATAGCTGTCAGTTACTGATATAGCTGTACACAGGGAGGTGTTATCAGGGATTGATAGCATTCCCTATGTATACAGAGATAGCTGTCAGTCACTGATATAGCTGTACAGAGGGAGGTGTCATCAGTGATTGATAGCATTCCCTGTGTGTATACAGAGATAGCTGTCAGTCACTGATATAGCTGTACACAGGGAGGGGTTATCAGGGATTGATAGCATTCCCTATGTATACAGAGATAGCTGTCAGTTACTGATATAGCTGTACACAGGGAGGTGTTATCAGGGATTGATAGCATTCCCTATGTATACAGAGATAGCTGTCAGTCACTGATATAGCTGTACAGAGGGAGGTGTCATCAGTGATTGATAGCATTCCCTGTGTGTATACAGAGATAGCTGTCAGTCACTGATATACCTGTACATGGGGGAGGGGTTATCAGTGATTGATAGCATTCCCTATGTATACAGAGATAGCTGTCAGTCACTGATATAGCTGTACATAGGGAGGTGTTATCAGGGATTGATAGCATTACCTGTTTATACAGAGATAGCTGTCAGTCACTGATATACCTGTACACAGGGAGGTGTCATCAGTGATTGATAGCATTCACTGTGTGTATACAGAGATAGCTGTCAGTCACCGATATACCTGTACATGGGGGAGGGGTTATCAGTGATTGATAGCATTACCTGTGTATACAGAGATAGCTGTCAGTCACTGATATACCTGTACATGGGGGAGGGGTTATCAGTGATTGATAGCATTCCCTATGTATACAGAGATAGCTGTCAGTCACTGATATAGCTGTACATAGGGAGGGGTTATCAGTGATTGATAGCATTCCCTGTGTGTATAGAGATAGCTGTCAGTCACTGATATAGCTGTACACGGGGGAGGGGTTATCAGTGATTGATAGCATTCCCTGTGTGTATACAGAGATAGCTGTCAGTCACTGATATAGCTGTACACGGGGGAGGGGTTATCAGTGATTGATAGCATTCCCTGTGTGTATACAGAGATAGCTGTCAGTCACTGATATACCTGTACATGGGGGAGGGGTTATCAGTGATTGATAGCATTCCCTGTGTATACAGAGATAGCTGTCAGTCACTGATATAGTTGTACACGGGGGAGGGGTTATCAGTGATTGATAGCATTCCCTGTGTGTATACAGAGATAGCTGTCAGTCACTGATATACCTGTACATGGGGGAGGGGTTATCAGTGATTGATAGCATTCCCTGTGTATACAGAGATAGCTGTCAGTCACTGATATAGCTGTACATGGGGGAGGGGTTATCAGTGATTGATAGCATTCCCTGTGTATACAGAGATAGCTGTCAGTCACTGATATAGCTGTACATAGGGAGGGGTTATCAGTGATTGATAGCATTCCCTGTGTGTATAGAGATAGCTGTCAGTCACTGATATAGCTGTACACGGGGGAGGGGTTATCAGTGATTGATAGCATTCCCTGTGTATACAGAGATAGCTGTCAGTCACTGATATAGCTGTACATGGGGGAGGGGTTATCAGTGATTGATAGCATTCCCTGTGTGTATACAGAGATAGCTGTCAGTCACTGATATAGCTGTACATGGGGGAGGGGTTATCAGTGATTGATAGCATTCCCTGTGTGTATACAGAGATAGCTGTCAGTCACTGATCTAGCTGTACACTGGGGAGGCGCCATCAGTGATTGATAGCATCAACAAAGAAGTCCGCAAAGAGGAGAGATTAAAATGAATAAAATACAAGCTTTAGTGAATCTTTCCCCAAAAAACTATATATTAATCTGCTCAGCCCCTCCTGCTCTATAACAGGCTGCACTGCATAACTGCAATGCATTTCGTGATGACAGGTTCTCTAACTTTATTTTTTATTGTTATTTTTAATAGGACAGATGGGAAATGGGTATTTTTTTATTTCTAATATTTGTATTTATAAATACATTTAAAAACTATGCATTTGATTTTTACTTTTTGAACCTGTGATCATTTACTTCTGTATTGCTGTGAATAGCAATTCTACTGTAGGGTATAATAGAAGCCATAGCAAAGAGAGTGCTATTGACCGCAACATCTGAGGGACTAACAACCAGAACTGGAGTTATCTCTGATTCAGGCTACTGTGGGTGAGGTACAGTTGTGTAACACGGCAATGTATAGAGCGGGCTCAGCTCCTGGGCTTGCTCCATATACTCCTTGGCATGTTAAATGTATAACCATGAGAGGGCATATGAACATCATAAAGTGGGTCTAGAAACGCTCCAGCTCACCTGCCCCTGGGACTACATTTCCCCTGCGGTTTAAATGCGTGGGAAGCTACTATATAGCCAGATCGAATTGCTTATTATAACATTTTTTTTTATATGAAAATCTATCTATTTCATTATCTCTGCTTGCTGCTGGTAAATTGACCCACATTTACTACTGTGATTTCCCCCAGATCTGTTTGAACAATACGCCTAAATTTATGAATCAAATGGGACAAAACGAACAATCCACTGTAACTGGGAGTGTAACCTGGTGGGAAAGCTCTTGGAAAGCTGCGAGGAGGCCACGGCACTCACTGGCGCACCACAGTCTTTTGATACAGCTGATAGCGGGGGGTTCTGGGTGTCGATCTGATATCCTGAGGATAGATCATCAATTCTAAAAACCTGAAAAACATCTAAATCATGCCGGATGTAAAGTACAAGGGTCGATAAAACAGCGATATTCATAGGCCAAGTAGAGGGTTAAAAATACAACATGATTAAGGGGTTTTCCAATTTCTAGATAATGAAAGATAGGATAGATCATCAGTATAATATTGTGAGGTCTGAATGGTTTCAGGAGAGCAATCCTTTTTTTGTATGGAAAGAGCAATAAATTGCACAAATTTCTCCACTGAAGTATGTTTTTTATGGATTGGTCAATTGATGAAAAAATGCATCTGTACAATCCCATAAAGCCTAGGAAATGTTACAGCACTGCTTATGTGGAAATGAACTTTTCCTACACTAAGGCGGCAAAAATTGCTACCTGAACAATGATTATTTTTGCAATATGAAATATTCTGAAAGGGGTTCTCCAGGATTTTTGAAACCCCTCCATCCCAGCAGTACCGGTGAAGAAAAAAAGCTAGATTTACTTGCTCCCTGATGCGTTTCGCCAGCTCCGTGGCTGTCTTCACTGGACTTCCATGGTCGCATGTACGCTGCTGCAGCCAATCACTGGGCGCATCAGTGCACGTGACGTGACCCCATCCATGTGGAAGTTGACACCCCAGGAGTCACAGAGCCAGAACGGAATGGAATGAAAAAAACAACCCTTAGGCCCCTTTCACACGAGCGAGTATTCCGTGCGGGTGCAATGCATGATGCGAACGCATTGCGCCCGCACGGAATCCGGACCCATTCATTTCAGTGGGGCTGTGTACATGTGGGTTGGTTTTCATGCATCACTTGTGCGTTGTGTGAAAATTGCAGCATGTTCTATATTCTGCGATTTTCAATGCTGGCCCCATAGAAATGAATGGAGCTGCGTGAAAATCGCATTGCATCCGCAAGCAAGTGCGAATGCGAGGTGTTTTTCACGGATGGTTGCTAAGAGCTGTTTGTATACCTTCAGTTTTTTATCACTCGCGTGCAAAACGCATTAAATCGCATTGCACCTGCGTGATAAAAACTGAACGTGATCGCAGACAAAACTGAATGACTGTTGGCGAAATCGCGCATTTTTCACTGAACGCATTCGTAACACACGCTTGTTTTTTCTTCTAGTTTTACTACTTATGCACAATAAATACTTTAAAAAATCATGTGTCGCTATTTTAAAGTTTTTGCCATTACAGCTGTATGAGGGCATGTTTATTGCAGAATAGGCTGTAGTTTTGAATGGTAACATTTTGAGGTAAACTTTTTATTCAATTTTTGGAAGGAATGAGGTACAAAAATGTTTTTTTACAGGCCCCCTTCTGCCACAGCAACCATTGGCACCCTGCTATTGCATTGTGCATTCAAATAGAAAGGGAAATATAAAGGGAAGACTTCTCCTGCAAGATCCACTTCTGGCTTTGGGTCAAACAATGGCATGAAAAACTGCAGAGGCATTTTCCCAAAAAACACTGTGTGAAACCACCCAGAAATTGGTTTGCGCAGAAAAATAAAATCTGATTTCTTCCAGAAACAGGACTACACATAGTTCTGCAGCTGCAGTATCAGAAGCAATCCATGAATCGGTATTGTGTAGTTTCAGGAAGAAAGCAGACATGCTTTTCTAATTCTAGATCCAGGTATGTCCCCTTTAACAGTTTAAGACCTCTTGCCCGCGAACGTAAGGGCTCCGTGCCCGTGCTGCGGACCACAAATTGCGGTCCGCAATGCCTGGGCACAGAGCATGGAGAAGCCGCATGCGGATCGCAGACCTATTCACTTGAATAGGGTCCGCGATCCGTCCGTTCCGCAAAAAGATAGAACCCTGTAGTGTTTCCATTCCGTACCGCATCTCCGAACTTGCGGACCCATTCAAGTGAATGGGTCCACATCTGTGATGCGGAATGCACACAGCAAGTGACCCGTGTATTGCGGAACTGCCGTATGTGGCCCGCAGCCCTTATGTTCATGTAAAAGAGGCCTTATGCTTGGCTTCTATGATCATGCTGCAATGTAGTGTCTGCAACCCCGTCCACCTGAATTTGGAGGTAATACCTCCATTAACCTGCATATTTGTGCGCTGGATTACAGGTACCCAGTGGAAACCTAGCCTTAGGCCTCCTGCACACGAACGTGTGCTTCCCGTTGCCGTATTGCGGACCGTATTTTGCTTCCGTGGGGCTTCGTCCCATACTTCCGTTCCGCATAAAGATATAACAAGTCCTATCTTTTTGCGGAACGGGTGGATCGCGGACCCATTAAAGTGAATGGGTCAGCGATCCACTGTGGTTGCCCCACAGTCGTCGTTCGTGCATTGCGGCACGCAATTAGCGGGCCGCAGTATGGCCATGGGGTGCACACTTTCGTGTGCAGGAGGCCTTAAAATGATAAACTTACAACACTATAGGCAGGTGAATTCCTGCAATACTCGACTTTAGAGACGTTGAGGTTTTTCTTCATCTGCAGGATACTGAGAAGGTCTGGTCATGAGGCCTCGTTTTGCACTGCCGTAGTGTTCTCCTTGGCTGTGATCCCAGATGAGCGGATTTCATCTGTTAATGTTCTGTCTGCATGAAAAACATAAGGTAACAAAGACAACAGCATATGCTGAAGGAAATACTTGGACAAGGCCCTGACATTTTGTTAAGTCCTGAGGTAGGAACTTCCATTATGTTACCATGTCCTTTGACACGACTTATTTTTATTTCTACTCCAAGGGTTAATCAGTGCTGGCTGTCATACAAAGTGACCAAAGATAAACCTACACTCCACATGCTGGTAAAAAGATAGCTTCTAAAATGAATTTAGCTTAGGCCAGTCCTGCTGTGAAGTGAATGTCTTTATGCTTGGGTATTGGGCAACATGGAGTTAATAGATGGAGGAGGTGCAGTAGACATTGCTTATCTAGACTTTAGTAAGGCTTTTGATACTGTCCCAAATAGAAGGCTTATCAATAAAGTGCAGTCTTTGGGCTTGGACTCCCATATTGTTGAATGGATTAGGCAGTGGCTGAGTGACAGACAGCAGAGGGTTGTAGTCAATGGAGTATATTCAGACCAAGGTCTTGTTACCAGTGGGGTACCTCAGGGATCTGTTCTGGGACCCATATTGTTTAATATCTTTATCAGTGAAATTGCAGAAGGCCTCGATGGTAAGGTGTGTCTTTTTGCTGATGACACAAAGATATGTAACAGGGTTGATGTTCCTGGAGGGATACACCAAATGGAAAAGGACTTAGGAAAACTAGAGGAATGGTCAAAAATCTGGCAACTAAAATTTAATGTTGATAAGTGCAAGATAATGCACCTGGGGAGTAAAAACCCAAGAGCAGAATATAAAATCAGTGATACAGTCCTAACCTCAGTATCTGAGGAAAGGGATTTAGGGGTCATTATTTCAGAAGACTTAAAGGTAGGCAGACAATGTCATAGAGCAGCAGGAAATGCTAGCAGAATGCTTGGGTGTATAGGGAGAGGCATTACTAGTAGAAAGAGGGAGGTGCTCATGCCGCTCTACAGAGCACTAGTGAGACCTCATTTGGAGTATTGTGCTCAGTACAGGAGACCATATCTCCAGAAGGATATTGATACTTTGGAGAGAGTTCAGAGAAGAGCTACTAAACTGGTACATGGATTGCAGGATAAAACTTACCAGGAAAGATTAAAGGACCTTAACATGTATAGCTTGGAAGAAAGACGAGACAGAGGGGATATGATTGAAACTTTTAAATACATAAAGGGAATCAACAAGGTAAAAGAGGAGAGAATATTTAAAAGAAGAAAAACTGCTACAAGAGGACATAGTTTTAAATTAGAGGGGCAAAGGTTTAAAAGTAATATCAGGAAGTATTACTTTACTGAGAGAGTAGTGGATGCATGGAATAGCCTTCCTGCAGAAGTGGTAGCTGCAAATACAGTGAAGGAGTTTAAGCATGCATGGGATAGGCATAAGACCATCCTTCATATAAGATAGGGCCAGGGGCTATCCATAGTACTCAGTATATTGGGCAGACTAGATGGGCCAAATGGTTCTTATCTGCCGACACATTCCATGTTTCTATAATGTGTAATGTTTTATTTTTTCAAAACTGGCCATTATGTGAGGCGCCGCTAAATGAGGTCACTTACTGTTAATGTGAGGCACATTTAAGTCTAAATTGATAAAACCATGTGCCTCACATTAAGGGCTCATTCAGATGGCAGTGTTTGGCAGACCAAAAAATACGGATACCGAGCGTGTGCGTTACACATACTGCAGAACGCACAGGGCCAGCTATATATATATATATGCCTATTCTTGTCTGCGATTGCGGACAAGCTCTATATTATTTGCTGGACTGCGGAACGGAACTACGGATGAGCATCTTTTTCATTGAAATGAATGTGGAACAGATGCGGACCCGTACCTACAGCCGTCTGAATGAGCCCTTATAATAATCCCATCAAGAACTGCCTCCTTACATATAAAGGACAACATGGGGTAAATGGATGAGCTACATGATGGAGTTACTTACTGTTAGGCCTCTTTCACACGAATGTATTTTTTTTCCGTTTCTGTTCAGTCTTTGCGCTTTCCGTTTGAGGTCCGTAGGTGGAACCATTCCTTTCAATGGTTCTGCAAAAAAAATGGAATGTACTCTGTTTGCATTTAGTTTCCGTTCCGCAAAAAGATAACTAACTTGTCCTATTATTGTCCGCAAATAATGTTCCGTCGCTCCATTCAAGTCAATGGGTCCGCAAAAAATACGGAATCCATGTCATCCGTTTTTTGCAGATCCATGCCCACTTTGCCCATGTGTTTACTGCTTACAAACATTTGAGTACAAAAAAAATGCGGCTCGGATGCTGAATCAAACCACGGTCGTGAGAATGAGCCCTTAGGCCCCTTTCACACGAGCGAGTTTTCCGCATGGGTGCAATGCATGACGTGAACGCATAGCACCCGCACTGAATCCTGACCCATTCATTTCATGCATCAGTTCTGCGTTGTGTGAAGAACGCAGCATGTTCTATATTCTGCTTTTTTCACGCAGCCCTGGCCCCATAGAAGTGAATAGGGCTTCAGTAAAAAACGCATTGCATTCGCAAGCAAGTGCGGGTGCGATGCGTTTTTCACTGATGGTTGCTAAGAGTTGTTTGTAAACCTTCAGCATTGCACCCGCGCGGAAAAAACTTCACCCAATCGCAGACAAAACTGACAACTTGCTTGCAAAATGGTAAGGGGTTTCACTGAACGCACCCTGAACTCATCCGGAGCCAATCCGTCATGCTCGTGTGAAAGAGGCCTTAGTGTGAGGCACACGGTTTTATCAATTTGGACCTTCATGCGCCTCATATTCATAGTAAACAACCCCATTATGTGATGAGGTACATAATGGAGGTACTAAAGTAATAACACCATGTGCCTCACATTTACTCCTTAACGACCCAGGACGAGAAGGCTCTTCCTAAAGGGCTGGTACTTTGCGCCCCAGGACGAGCACTCTCATCCTGCGGTCCTTTTCTTCCCTCACGTGCAGTGCCGCAATCAGCGGCAGAGATCCGGCTGTTACTGACATCCACCAGCATCGGTGATAACGCCAATGGTGGTGGATTAACCACTCATATGCCGCGGTCAGTGCTGACCGCAGCATATGGGAGGTTTGTGCTCCCTCACCTTAGCCATCGGGTCCCAGCGCTGCTGTGGCGGGCCCCCGATGGTTGCCATGGCAGCCCCAAGCCATTCCAAGGCCTTGGGGCCCGGCATGTATGGAGGCCTATGAGGCCCGGCCCCCAGATGTATTGTGCTGCACTGAAACAGGGATCAGACCCTGTAATGTTGAAGTCCCACAGTGGGACAAAAAATAAAAAGTGAAAAAAAAAATTAAAAGTTTCTTGTAAAAAAAAACAAAAAAAAACAAAACAAAAAACGTCCTTTTCCCAAAATAAAGTTACATTTTATTTTTTTAAAATAGGGAAAAAAAAAAAGTTGACATATTAGGTATCGCCGCGTCCGTATCAACCGGCTCTATAAAAATATCACATTACCTAACCCCTCAGGTGAACACAGTCAAAAAAATTCAAAACTGTGCTAAAAACATTTTTTTTGTCACCCTACATCACTAAAAATGCAACACCAAGCGATCAAAAAGGCGTGTGCGCCCCGTGGTCGTGCTGCAGCCCGCAAAATGCACGAACACCGTCCGTGGGGCAGCCGCAGCGGATCGCGGACCCATTCATTTTAATGGGTCCGCGATCCAGCCATTCCGCAAAAAGATAGGACATGTTCTATCTTTTTGCGGAACGGAAGTACAGGACGAAACCCCACAGAAGCACTCCGTAGTGCTTCCGTTCCGCATCTCAGTAATGCGGAATGCACACGGAACAGTGCCTGTCTATTGTGGATCCGCAAATGCGGTCCGCAATACGGCCACGGAGTGCACACGTGCATGTGCAGGAGGCCTAAGGGTATTTTCACATCATCAGCAGGGGACTCCGGCAGGCTGTTACGGTGGGTGAACAGCCTGTCGGATCCATCCTGCTGCTAGTTCACGTGTTCCCCCAGACTGCCGCTCCGTCCCCATTGACTATAATGGGGGCAGAGTTCCGGCGGCGGCAAGGAAGCCGGACTAAAAGTACTGCATGCAGTGAGAAACTAGCCTAAGACAATCGGCCCAAAAAAAAACTATGGGTCTCAGAATATGGAGACACAAAAATAAAAATAAATGCTTTATTATGTAAAACTGAAACAAAATTAAAAAAAGTTGTCAGATTTGGTATTGTCACGTCTGTAACAACCTGCTCTATAAAAATACCACATAATCTAACTTTTCAGATGAACACTGTAAGCAACAAAAAATAAACTGTGCCAAAACAGCTATTTTTTGTTATCTTGCCTCACAAAAAAAGTGTAATATAGAGCACCAAAAATCATATGTACCCTAAAATAGTACCAACAAAACTGCCACCTTATCCCGTAGTCTCCAAAATGGGGTAATTTTTATCGAGTTTCTACTCTAGGGGTGCATCAGGGGGGTCTTCAAATGTGATATGGCAGCTTAAAATTATCCCAGTGATGAAATCTGCCTTCCAAAAACAATATGGCGTTCCTTTACTTCTGCGCCCTGCCGATTGCCCGTAAAGCAGTTTTTGACCACATATGGGGTGTTTCTGTAAACTACAGAATCAGGACAATAAATATTGAGCTTTGTTTGGCTGTTACCCTTGCTGTATTACTGGAAAAAAATGGATTAAAATGGAAAATCTGCCAAAAAAGTGAAATTCTGAAATTTCATCTCCATTAATTCTTGTGGATCACCTAAAGGGTTAACAAAGTTTGTAAAATCAGTTTTGAATACCTTGAGAGTAGCTTCTAAAATGGGATCACTTTTTTGGAGTTTCTACTCTAGGGGTACATCAGGGGGTCTTCAAATGTGACATGGCAGCTTAAAATTATCCCAGTGAAGTCTGCCTTCCAAAACCCAAATGGCGTTCCCTTCCTTCTGCACCCTGACGTGTGCCCATACAGCAGTTCACGACAAAATACGGGGTGTTTCTGTAAACTACAGAATAAGGGCAATAAATATTGAGCTTTGTTTGGCTGTTAACCCTTGCTTTGTTAGTGGAAAAAAAATGGATTAAAAAAATGGAAAATCTGCCAAAAAAGTGAAATTCTGAAATTTCATCTCCATTTACCATTAATTCTTGTGGAACACCTAAAGGGTTAACAGTTTGTAAAATCAGTTTTGAATATCTTGAGGGGTGTAGTTTCTAAACTGGGGTCATTTATGGGTGGTTTCTATTATGTAAGCCTCAGTGTGACACTGTGTGATACCACATGTGTGACACTTTTTTGCAGCCTAGGTGGGCAAAGAAAGGGGCCCACATTCCAAAGAGCACCTTTAGGATTCCACAGGGCATTTTTTTACACATTTTGATTTCAAATTACTTCTCACTCATTAGGGCCCCTAAAATGCCAGGACAGTATAACTACCCCACAAGTGACCCCATTTTGGGAAGAAGACACCCCAAGGTATTTCGTGATGGGCATAGTGAGTTCATGGAAGTTTTTATTTTTTGTCACAAGTTAGTGGAATATGAGACTTTGTAAGAAAAAATAAATAAAAAAAATCATCATTTTCCGCTAACTTGTGACAAAAAATAAAAAAATTCTAGGAACTCGCCATGCCCCTCACGGAATACCTTGGGGTGTCTTCTTTCCAAAATGGGGTCACTTGTGGGGTATTTATACTGCCCTGGCATTTTAGGGGACCTAATTCGTGAGAAGTAGTTTGAAATCAAAATGTGTAAAAAATGCCCTGTGAAATCCTAAAGGTGCTCTTTGGGATGTGGGCCCCTTTGCCCACCTAGGCTGCAAAAAAGTGTCACACATGTGGCATCGCCGTACTCAGGAGAAGTAGGGCTATGTGTTTTGGGGTGTCTTTTTACATATACCCATGCTGGGTGAGAGAAATATCTCGGCAAAAGACAACTTTTCCCATTTTTTTTATACAAAGTTGGCATTTGACTGAGATATTTCTCTCACCCAGCATGGGTATATGTAAAATGACACCCCAAAACACATTGCCAAACTTCTCCTGAGTACGGCGATACCACATGTGTGACACTTTTTTGCAGCCTAGATGCGCAAAGGGGCCCAAATTCCATTTAGGAGGGCATTTTTAGACATTTGGATCCCAGACTTCTTCTCACGCTTTAGGGCCCCTAAAATGCCAGGGCAGTATAAATACCCCACATGTGACCCCATTTTGGAAAGAAGACACCCCAAGGTATTCAATGAGGGGCATGGCAAGTTCATAGAAGATTATTTTTTTTTTGGCACAAGTTAGCGGAAATTGATTTTTATTTTATTTTTTCTCACAAAGTCTCCCTTTCCGCTAACTTGGGACAAAAATTTCAATCTTAGATGGACTCAATATGCCCCTCAGCGAATACCTTGGGGTGTCTTCTTTCCGAAATGGGGTCACATGTGGGGTATTTATACTGCCCTGGCATTTTAGGGGCCCTAAAGCGTGAGAAGAAGTCTGGAATATAAATGTCAAAAAAATTTTACGCATTTGGATTCCGTGAGGGGTATGGTGAGTTCATGTGAGATTTTATTTTTTGTCACAAGTTAGTGGAATATGAGACTTTGTAAGAAAAAAATAAAATAATAATCAATTTCCGCTAACTTGTGCCCAAAAGATGTCTGAATGGAGCCTTACAGGGGGGTGATCAATGACAGGGGGGTGATCAGGGAGTCTATATGGGGTGATCACCGATCCATGGATCTGTGGATCCGTAAAACACATACGGACGTCTGAATCGAGCCTTACAGGGGGGTGATCAATGACAGGGGGGTGATCAGGGAGTCTATATGGGATGATCAGGGGTTAATAAGTGACAGGGAAGGTGTGTAGTGTAGTGTGGTGCTATTTATTACAGAGCTGCCTGTGTCCTCTGGTGGTCGATCCAAGCAAAAGGGACCACCAGAGGACCAGGTAGCAGGTATATTAGACGCTGTTATCAAAACAGCGTCTAATATACCTGTTAGGGGTTAAAAAACTATCGCCGCTGGCGGGCTGTAGATCCACTCGCTTACCTGCAGTTCCTGTGAACACAGGTGCGCGCGTTCACAGGAAATCTCGCGTCTCGCGAGATGACGCGTATACGCGTCTAGGAGGAATGAATCAGCCGCCTCCGGAACGCGATCCTGCATTAGGCGGTCCGGAGGCGGTTAAAGGGATTCTGTCACCAGGATTAACTCAATAGCAATATTTATATGTGCCCATCAGTCTCCTTGCTGTGTTTAAAATGATCCCACTGTTACTGCTCTGTGTGTGTTAGAGTGCCGTAGTCTCGCACAGGCGGAGTGGACACTGTAGTCTGCACCCGGCACTACTACTGGCACCGGCTTCCACGAGTCAACTGCACATGCGCCAGCTCCCTTTTCCAGTGCCAGCGTGGTGCGCAGTTGACTTGTCGAAGCCGGTGCCAGTAGTCCGCACGGGCGCTAGTCTAGACTACAGTGTCCACTGCGCCTGTGCGAGACTACGGCACTAAGAAGAAATTACATCAGGGCAAGTGGAGTGAATAAATTAAGTGGTAGGCGGTGCTGGGCTCCGGATCAAAGGGCGCGGCTGGGCTCCAACAGATGTGGGACAACCCCTTGGGCTCCTGACAGAGGTAATTTACATATCAATAAGATAGATTTTTATAAGAATCTAACACACAGAGCAGTAACAGTGGGATCATTTTAAAACACAGCAAGGAGACTAATGGGCACATATAAATATCGCTATAGCGTTAATCCTGGTGACAGAATCCATTTAAGGTGAAAAATGGCAAGGTCATTAAGGGGTTAATACTAAATCTCATCATATATCCACAAATTAACCCCATGTTGCCCATTATGTGAGGAGGTACATGATAGTTACTGTTAATGTGAGGCACACAGTTTTATTAGTTTGGACCTTCATGTGCCTCTTAGTCACAGTAAACAACCCAATTATGAGAAGGTACTTGAGGGGAGTCACTTTTACTATTAATATGAAGCACATGGATGTTCTAAAGTAATAACACCATGTACCTCACATTAATACAAAATAATCTCATCATGTACCCACACATTAAGGGTCCATTCACATGTCCGCAAAACGGGTCCGAATCCGTTCCGCAATTTTGCAGAATGGGAGTGGACCCATTCATTTTTAATGAAGCAGCAAAAGATGCGGACAGCACACAATGTGCTGTCCGCATCCACACTTTCGTTCCGCGGCGCCACAAAAAAATAGAACACGTCCTATTCTTGTCCGCAGCCACGGACAAGAAAAGGCATTTGTATTATAGTGTCGGCCATGTGCTGCAGATCCGCAATTTGCGAATGGACCCTAACCTTATGTTGCTCATTATGAGAAGGTACTTGAGGGGAGTCACTTTTACTATTAATATGAGGTACATGGTGGTTCTAAAGTAATAACACCATGTACCTCAAATGTGAACCCATCATTTATCACACATAACGGCAACATTGGGGTTAATGAGTCATATAAACCCTATTGTTCCTCTAGGCTGCTGCAGATCACTGGGGGGAGCTTGCATACTATACTGTGGCATGCAGATTGCAAAGTATATAAAAGGTGGGGGGGGGGGGGGGAGTATATGGGGGAAGGGGGTACCGATCACCTCAGGGATGTAGCAGACATCTTGACAGTCCATGCTTCCTCCTTCCGCCTACTTGCATGCAAACTTTGGTGCATTCCTGCAGTTTTTGCATTTCAGTAACACATGCAGCATTGTCTTGTGTATAGTATGTATAGATTCCTCCCATCTTAGTTTTTTTGCAGTCTAGATTTTGTTTATCATTAGGACTCTGATAGCGTATACCATTTAGTCATCAATGTAATTTTTTGTTAAATTTTTGATATAACCACTGTTTGACGAAAGTTGCATGAAGGTCGTTTATCTTAAGTTTGTGACTTGAGATTTAGGGACTTTAGGGCGGAACTGCATTTATTCATGCGTTTATCAATTTCATGTATTGTATAATTTACTTTTTCCTGGTGTAATCTATATTGGCAAGTATGTGCAGGGAGCTAATCAGGGAGATTGATAATGCCGTCCAGTGCACATCCTTTGCAATGTATATAGTTCTGGAACAGCTGTTTATGAGTGCATATTGCTGTGCAACATGTAAGTAAATTGCAAGTCTTTAACCCCTTAAAGACACATGACGTACCGGTACGTCATGGCTTTAAAATCGCGATTCCGGCGCCGCGGGGGTTAATCGGAACAGGATACCGGCTGAAATCATTCAGCCGGCATCCTGTAACAACGCCCCCCCCCCCGTATCGGCGATCGCAGAAAACCACAGGTCAATTCAGACCTGCGGTTTGCTGCGTTTCTGGTCCATTTGCGCCTCCGGTGACCCAATGAACCGGAAAAAGACTGCGATCGGTGGCGTGATTACACACCACCAATCGCAGTACGAAGATTTGAAAGAGGCGGTGCTGGCCCTGGTGCTGAATGCTGCTGTCCAGGGTGCTGATTGGTGCAGGGGAGAGAGGCGCAAGATTCAAACTTCCTGCGCTCCTCTCTCCCCTCCTCTTCCTGTTCTGCACGAGCACCCTGCAGCACCAGCTCCTGAGTCCCCCTAATCGTCATCCATCACCCTCCTGCACCTATCGCCCTCCAGGTAGGTTAGGGTCAGTGAGGGAGAGGCACCATTAGGCAGGGATAGAAGGGAAAAGTTAGTTAGGAAAAAAAAAAAAGCACTTTTATCTAAACTTTTTTGTTTCAGCTTTCAGACCCTAGACCCGGTGGCTGGACGCCGGTCAGTGCAGCCGAGATGAGGACATTTTGGGGCCTAGTGCTGCATATGGGTCTAGTGCAAAAACACTGTCAGGCAATACTGGAGTGGGGACATCCTCTACCAGACCCCACTCTACAGTATGGCCATGACACGCTCCCGGTTTGAGGCCATCCGGAAAGGTCTGCATTATTCCGATAATGCAGCATGTCCCCCCCGAGGTGATCCTGCCCATGACCGTCTGTATAAGATACGGCCGGTCATCGATCACTTTGGGGCCAAATTTGAGCAGGCCTACGTACCTGGAAGGGAGGTCGCGGTTGATGAGTCTCTCGTGGCGTTCAAGGGGAGACTCAGTTTCCGCCAATACATTCCCACTAAGCGGGTGAGGTATGGCGTGAAGCTATACAAAATTTGTGAGAGTGCCTCAGGGTACACTTACAAATTTTGTGTGTACGAGGGGCGACATTCCCGTATTCAACCCCCAGAATGTCCCCCCACTCTGGGTGTTAGCGGGAAACTCGTGTGGGACCTTATGTACCCACTGCTAGATAAGGGTTACCACTTGTAGGTGGATAACTTTTATACTAGCATTCCCTTGTTCAGGTCCCTTGCCGCCAGATCCACGTTCGCTTGTGGGACCGTACGGAAAAATCTATGCGGCCTCCCTGCCCACCCCCTCCAGGTACCTATCCCCAGGCGTGAGACCCGTGCCCTTACCGGTAGAAACCTGTTGCTGGTCAGGTATAAGGACAAGAGGGATGTCCTTATGCTGTCCACAATCCACGGTAATGGCATCACCCCTGTCCCTGTGCGAGGTACCGCGGCAACGGTCCTCAAGCCCGATTGTATCATTGACTACAATCGGTATATGGCAGGAGTTGATCTCTCTGATCAAGTCCTCAAGCCATATAACGCCATGCGCAAAACCTGGGCATGGTACAAAAAAAGTTGCGCTCTACTTGGTATAGGTTGCCATGTACAACTCTTTTGTACTATCCCGAAGCGCTGGCAGCACAGGGACATTCCACCTATTCTATGAGGCAGTCCTCAAGGACCTGATCTTTTCGGACCGAGAAAGAGCAGGCCGGAGTACCTCGGGAATTGGAGTCGCCCGGATCGTCCCTGGCCAACATTTTCCAGGTGTGGTCCCCCATACTGGAAAGAAGGGACGAACCCAAAAAAGATGCAGAGTGTGTCACAAGAGGGGGATACGGAAGGACACCACTACTCAATGTGACACTTGCCCCGATCATCCGGGCCTCTGCGTTATCAATTGCTTCAGGGAGTATCACACTTCCATGGAGTACTACATTTTTATAATCTCCAACAGTCCCCTAGAGAACATAAAAAACTATGTCTCTCAGACTTTGGAGACACGGAAACAATTATTTTTTTTTCAAAAAATATTAGTTTTAGTGCATGCATCCTCAAACTGCGGCCCTCCAGATGTTGTAAAACTATAACTCCCAGCATGCCCAGACAACCTACAGCCATCAACAGGGCATGGTGGGAATTATAGTTTTACAACATCTGGAGGGCCGCAGTTTGAGGATGCCTGCTTATTGTTTCCAAAGTCTGAGAGCCATACATATTGGGCATCGCCGCGTCCATAAAAATCTTCTCTATAAAAGTAACATGTAACCCAACCCCCCCGGATGAACAGCGTTAAAAAATAAATTTAAAAAAAAAAGTGTAAAAAAGAGCCATTTTTGGACACCTAATATCACAAAAAGTGTAATAGCGAGCGATCAAAATGTCATATGCACCCCCAATTAGTGCCAATTAAACCGCCATCTCATCATGCAAAAAATGAGCCCCTACATTAGATAGTCGCCAAACAAAAAAATATATAATTTAGCTCCCAGGCTATGGAGATACTAAAATAATTTATTTTGGTTCCTAAAATGATAATATAGTGTAAAATCTAAATAAATTCTAAAATGTAGCCATATTAGGTATCGCCGCGTCCGTAAGAATCTGCCCTATAAAAATAACATTTGACCAAACCCCTCGGATGAACAGCGTTAAAAATATAAAATAAAAACGGTGCCAAAACACCCATTTTTGGGCAAAATTTCCATTTGAATCCTTTTTTTCCGGTAATAAAGCAAGGGTTAACAGCCAAACAAAACTAAATATTTATGGCACGGATTCTGTAGTTTGCAGAAACACCCCATATGTGGTAGTAAATGGCTATATAGCCACACGGCAGGGCATAGAACGAAGGGAACTCCATATGGGTTCTGGAAGGCAGATTTTGATGGACAGTTTTTTTTTACACCATGTCCCATTAAAAGCCCCCCCTGATGTAGCCTAGACTAGAAACTCCAAAAAAGGGACCCCATCTAAGAAACTACACCCTTCAAGGTATTCTAAAGTTACTTTACACACTTTGTTAACCCTTTAGGTGTTCCACAAAACTAAATAGCGATTGTAGAAACAATGTTAGAATTTAAATTTTTTGTTACCTTGCCTCAAAAAAGTGTAATATAGAGCAACCAAAAATCATATTTACCCCTAAAATAGTCCCAAAACAACAACCACCTTATCCATTAGTTTCCTAGATGGGGTCACTTTTATGGAGTTTCTACTCAAGGGGTGCATCAGGGGGCTTGAAAGGGTACATGGTGTGAATAAACCAGTCCAGCAAAATCTGCCTTCCAAAAACCATATGGCGTTCCCCTTCATCTATGTCCTGCCGTTTAGCCAAATAGTAGTTTACGACCACATATGGGGTGTTTCTGCAAACTACAGAATCAGGGCAACCCATATTGAGTTTTGCTTGGCTGTTAACCCATTTTCTTCAGTAATAAAGTAAGGGTTAAAATGGAAAATTTTACAAAAAATTGAAATTCCAAAATTGTTTCTCCATCTGCCATTAACTCTTGTGGAACACCTAAAGGGTTAACAAAGTTTGTAAACCCCGTTTTGAATACCTTGAGGGGTGTACTTTCTTAGATGGAGTCACTTTTTTGGAATTTCTATTCTAGAGGTGCAAGGGGGGGCTTGAAATGGGACATGGTATAAACAAAACCAGTCCTGCAAAATCTGCCTTGCAAAAACCATATGGCGTTCCCCTCCTTCTATGTCCTCCCGTTTGGCCAAACAGTAGTTTACGACCACATATGGGGTGTTTTTGCAAACTACAGAATCAGGGCAACCCATATTGAGTTTGGTTTGGCAGTTAACCCTTACTTTATTGCTGTAAAAAATGGGTTAAAATGGAAAATTTTCCAAAAAATAGAAATTTCTAAATTTGTTCTCCATCTGCCATTAACTCTTGTGGAACACCTAAAGGGTTAACAAAGTTTGTAAACCCAGTTTTGAATACCTTGAGGGGTGTACTTTCTTAGATGGAGTCACTTTTTTGAAATTTCTATTCTAGGGGTGCAAGGGGGGGCTTGAAATGGGACATGGTATAAAAAAAAAAAAACAGTCCTGCAAAATCTGCCTTGCAAAAACCATATGGCGATCCCCTCCTTCTATGTCCTCCCGTTTGGCCAAACAGTTGTTTACGACTACATATGGGGTGTTTCTGCAAACTACAGAATCAGGGCAACCCATTTTGAGTTTTGTTTGGCAGTTAACCCTTGTTTTTTTCCTGGAAAAAATTTATATTGGAAAATTTCCCCCAAAAATCGAAATACTTACATTTTATGTCCATTTGCCATGAAGTCTTGTGGAACACCTAAAGGGTTAACAAAGTTTGTAAAAACAGTTTTGAATACCTTGAGGGGTGTATTTTCTAGAATGGGTGGTTTCTATTATGTAAGCCTCACAAAGTGACTTCAAACCTGAACTGGTCCATAAAAAGTGGGATTTGGAAGATTTCTGAAAAATTTCAAAATTTGCTTCTAAACTTCTAAGCCTTGTAACATCCCCAAAAAATAAAAGATCATTCCCAAAATGATACAAACATGAAGTAGACATATGGGGAATGTAAAGCAATCACAATTTTTGGGGGTATTACTATGTATTACAGAAGTAGAGAAACTGATACTTTGAAATTTGCTTATTTTTCCAATTTTCTTTTTAATTTGGTATTTTTTTATGACATTTTTTTTACTTTTTTGACCAAATTTTAGCAGTGTCATGAAGTACAGTATGTGACGAAAAAACAATCTCAGAACGGCCTGGATAAGTCAAAGCGTTTTAAAGTTATCAGCACTTAAAGTGACACTGGTCAGATTTGCAAAAAATGGCCTGGTCCTTAAGGTGAAATATGTCCGTGTCCTTAAGGGGTTAAGCTTGTATCCAGCATCTAAATGAGGGAATTTCAACACTGACAGTATGGAAAAAGGTTTTCTGCTAACTGAGCAGACATTCACTGGGGTAGATGAGGTGTAGGGTGGTAGCATGGAGAAGTTGGAAAATGAGGCAGCTTGCTAACAGAAGGAAGGGTAGAGGGAAAAGCGCCAGGGAGGCTAGCCCCGATCTGACACACCCCAACAAGTTTGCAAAGTTGGCAGTGGATGGGGATGTCAGTTAGTTCAGGGAAAGCACTGCTGATGTAAGAGACTTCCTTTGCTGGTCAGGGGAATGTCCGGGGACCAGGAGAGCAGGGCAGGCCAGACAGGTGCTGGTAGTGGGAGACTTAAAGGGGTTATCCGAGTTATGGGAAAAAAAATTAGAACCTCATAAAATTCATCAGGACATACATATACATTGGTTAAGCTTGATTTCTTAAGAGAGAAACCCATATGTCCACCTTCTCATAGTTCTGTTATTGCTGTGTTTACATGCTGAGGAGGCGTATAACAACAATGCCTGAGCTCTCCCTCATGAATATTTGTGGGCGTGAACAACCTGACCTTCCCCTCACCCTGCTCTGCACAACCTAAGTTTGCATTTTAAAAAACAGTCACATGATCATCTCCTAGCTCACACAGGCAGATCTTCCTGTCACATTGCAGATACAGCTACGGCTCAGACACAGCTACGGCTAGGATGCAGCTACGGCTAGGATGCAGCTACGGCTAGGATGCAGCTACGGCTCAGATACAGCTACGGCTCTATCTATAAGATGGACATATAGCTGTATCTAAGCTATTGCTGTATCTAAGCTATCACTGATTCTAAGCCACCGCTGTATCTAAGCTACCTCTTTATCTAAGCTATCGCTGTATCTAAGCTACAGCTGTATCTAAGCTATTACTGTATCTAAGCTATAGATTAGATAAAGATATATCTTGGATGCAGATATAGATTCAGCTATATCTAAGCTATATGATGGACAATTATTTCCTTTTTTCCCCAGGGGGGGTATTAACATTATAATGGGGACTTGTTGAGGGGGCCAGGGCTGTAATAACAATCCCCAGAAGCGGGAGGGGAACGTGTAAACTGGCCCAAGTGAGGGAAGGAACCAAACACATACCCTGTTGCTGGTGCTGCTGCTGGAGAGAATCTATCACCTCGGCTCTGGTAAGTATCGCACATGAGCGATCGCTTACCATCACCGAGGCTGTGTGAGGAGAGGGAGAGAGGGGCGGGCACCAGAGGCTCTGACGTCTCGTTTACAGAGCCGGGCCACTCCCTCAAGCAGGGAGACGGCTGTAAACGAAACGTCATCAGCAGAGCAGAGCCGAGGCAGTGTGAGGAGAGCTGGAGGGGGGAGGGCACCAGAGGCTCTGACGTTTCGTTTACAGAGCCTGGACACTCCCTCAAGCAGGGAGAAGCTTGTAAACGAGACGTCAGTGCCTGAGCAGGGTTGATGACGTCGGGGGTCACATGACCCAAATGTGAACTGGCTAAACAGAGCAAAATAGTTAATGTAAGTGATTTACAAAATAGTTTCATATAATACTATAAGAGTTATTAGCATAAATGTATTTAACTCGGATAACCCCTTTAATTATTAGGTGTACATATAGGGCGATCTCTCACAAAGACTGGGATTGTCCAACAGTGATTTGTCATCCTGGTGCTGAAGCTTAACATCAAGTATCGGACTGATAGATTACTGGAAGGGGCTGGTGAATACCCAGTGATCATGGTGCACATTGGAACCAATGACAAAGTTAGAAGTAGGTGGAGGATCCTTAAAAATTATTTCAGGGACTTGGGTCGGGAATGCCTAATTTAGGCATATTTCAGGTGCAGATGGCGGCGCAACGGTTAGCTGCGTCACAATCTGCAAGTTTTCCCCGCTCACGCCAGTTCTAAAATTGTGGGCGTGGCAAAGGGATGGACCAGCAGACCTGTCTGTTATTTTCTACGCCTGTTTTAGAAATAGAAAATGGTCTAAATGTAAGACGGCAAGGAAGTTAGCTTAGATTTAGAACGGATGCTGGATGTGCCGAAGTTATGGAGAGGCCTGCGACAACTTAGGGCTTTATCAACACCGATGTCTAAAACGCCGGTCTCATCATCTATTTATTCCCAGGACTGTGACAAGGGGACATCCTCTGTGCCTGGAGAAAAAAAAATAAAAAAAAATAAAAAAAAAATAACACTCACCGGTAATCCGGTTTCCTGGAAGTCTCCATGACACCACTTCCTTCTGATTGGACAGGAAAAACAGAGGTTAAAAACCCCACCCCTCCCTCCATCGCCAGTGTATTTTAACGAAGAACCCCAGAATGAAAGGATAACAGAAAAAAAAACAAAAAAACGCTGAATTAAGTATCTAAAGGGTGGGATGCATGTGGTGTCATGGAGACTTCCAGGAAACCGGATTACCGGTGAGTGTAATACTCTTTTCCCCAGTCGTCTCCATGACACCACATCCTGAGTAAATATCAAAAAAAAATTATTAGGGGGTGGACGACAACTGCAGAGAATACTCTACGTCCAAACCTTAAGTCGTCGTTGGCAAGGATATCTAATCTGTAATGCTTGGTAAAGGTATGAATTCTTTTCCAAGTTGCTGCTCTGCAAATTTGCTGTAAATAGGCCGAAGCTTTTTCCGCCCAGGAGGCGGCCATGCCCCTTGTGGAATGTGCTTTCAGGGAAGCAGGGGCTTCTTTCCCTTTGACTTTATATGCTTCAGAGATAGCTAATCTTATCCATCTGGAGATGGAGCTTTTTTGCTGCTTTTTCCCCCTTATTGGGACATGAGAACTGGACGAAAAGATTTTTGTCTAATCTCCATTGTCTGGTTGCTTCCAGATATTTTAGGACTGCTCTCCGAACGTCTAATGTGTGGTAGGAGATTTCTTGTTAATTTTTTGGATTGTTGCAAAATGAGGGAAGTACAATGTCCTGTGACCTATGGAAGGTAGAGACCACCTTTGGGAGAAACGTAGGATCTAATTTAAGTACTAGTTTGTCATGGAACATCGAAAAAAAAGGTTCTTGAATGGACAAGGCCTGCAGCTCACAGACTCTTCTCGCCGATGTTATTGCCACTAAGAAGATAGTTTTGATGGCAAGCCATTTGATGGGGATTGCGTCTATAGGCTTAAAATCGACCAGAAGTCAGGCCGGCCAGCACAGTATTGAGATTCCAAGGAGCTACCTACCATGTTTTTGATCGTAGGTCTGATCCTATCCGCTGCCTTGAGAAATCTAGTTACCCAGGGATGTTCTGTGAGGCTGGTGTTATATAAGGCTCCTAGCGTCAATACTTGGACCCTAAGGGTATTAGGGGATAGTCCTAAATCTAAGCCTTCCTGAAGAAATTCCAAGATTAATGGGATATTGGCCTTGAACCGGTCAAAGGATTTTCCTGACCATTCAGCGAATTTTCCCCATATTTTCAAATATTTATCGTTCGTGCTTTGTTTCCTGCTTAGGAGTTAGGTGTTCACTACTTTTCTGGATAACCCTAGGTTCAACAAAGTGGATTCTTCAGAATCCAGGCTAATAACTTTAACATCCTTAGCTCTGGGTGAGTAATAGGTCCCTGACTTAGAAGGTCTGGCCTCAGAGGTAGAAGGAGAGGGGCTTTTATGCTGAGGGCTTTTAACAGCGCAAACAAACTCCTCTTGGGCCAAAGTGGAGTTATCAGAATTAACGTACAGCTTTCCTTCTGAAATTTCTGGAGAACTCTGGGGATCAGAGGAAACGGAGGGAATGCGTAGACTAGATTCGTCATCCAATTTTGGTTAAAGGCATCCACTGCCAGAGGATGATCCCTTGGGTTGAGGGAGAAGAATTGACTCAACTGGTGATTTTTTCTGGACGCAAATAGGTCTACTGTCGGTCTGCCCCATTTCCTTGTGATTAGTTGGAAAGCCTCCAGGGATAACTTCCATTCTCCCAGGTCTAACGTGTGGCGACTCAGGTAGTCGGCCTGCACATTTAGAGAACCTTTCAGGTGGACTGCTGATAGTGACTATGTTTTCTTCTGCCCAGGAGAATTTTTTTGTTTCGATAGGCCCTGTAGTAGATGGTGTCTTGTGCCTCCCTGGTGCTGGATGAAGGCCACTGCTGTTGCATTGTCTGAATACACTAGGACGTGACATCCTACTGATATCAGACTCGTGTGTTTTAATGCCTCCCAAATTGCCCTCAGTTCCCTGGAGTTTGAGGATTAATGTTTTACGTAACTTGGCCATTTCCCTTGGTAGGAGTTCCCTTGGACTAATGCTCCCCAACCCTGGAGGCTCACGTCCGTTGTAATTACAATGGGTAGTTCTTGGGCCCAAAATACCCAATTTTTTAGGTTGGTCTCTGAGCCAACAATTCAGGGAATTCTTCACTTTTTGACCTAAAAATATTCATTTTTCTAGAGTTGTTTGGGATCTGTTTCACTTGCTTAGAATGAACTTTTGAAGTGAAGTGGTCTTAGGTGAAATTGTGCCCAGGCCACTGCTGGGATACAGAATTTTACTTTCTTGAAGTTCCTCAGCGTTGTTTGAAGTTTCTTTACTTTTTGAGGCGGAAGAAAGGATTTTTGGGAGACTGTATTTAGAGTTATGCCTAGGAATATCTTTTGCCTGTTCGGGATTAAATCTGACTTTTCCCAGTTGATTATCCAACCTAGGCCCTGGAGATGGTTCAAAACTATCCGGAGGTGGACTTCTAGAATAGCCTTGTTGTCTGCAACTACTAACAGGTCATCCAGATAAGGGATCACACAGATTGCTCTCTCTCTTAGACTTGCTATGGCTACCGCCATTACCTTTGTAAAGGTTCTTGGAGCTGAGGAGATCCCAAAAGGGAGACACTTGAATTGAAAATGTTGAATGTGTCCCTTTAACTCTATTGCAAACCTCAGGAATTTCCTTGATGACCTGTGTATCGGGACATAATAGGCATCCCTTAAGTCTATTGTGGCCATTACTGTATCCTTTTTTATAAGCTTTACTGCCGACTTTAGAGTTTCCATTTAGAATTTTTGGTACTTGACGAATCTGTTTAGGTATTTTAAGTTTATTATCACTCTGGATTTCCCGTTAGTTTTTTTTTTATAATAAAGAGACGGGAATAGAATCCTAGTCCTATCTGGTCTTCTGGGACAGGTTCTATTGCGGCCAAGCTTAACAAATCTCTGATGTCGTTTTTTAAAAGGTACCAATTTGACATGTAGGAAGGGTAGTAATAACAAATTTTTGTGGAGGGGAGAGAGTAGCTCTATTCTGTAACCCTCTTCTACAATGTTTAATATCCACGCATTGTTTGTTATGTGCTCCCAAGATTTTTAAAAGGAGCTAAGCCTTCCCCCTACTGGTATGGCGTCATTGTTTGGTTTTGGTGGAGGAGGATTCTGCTCGATTCGGGTTGAAAAGGAAATTTCTTCCCCTGCCTCCTTTTGCATAGCTCCACCTTCCGGACTTCCCTTTATCTTTCTTATTTTCGGGTTGATGGTGTCGGTCACGAAAAAACTGCCTTTTTTGTTTGTATCTTTCTTCTGGGAATCCCCTTTTTCTATTAGTAGCATTCTCTAGGATTTTGTCAAGGTCCGCTCCAAAGACGTATTGACCGTGGAAGGGGAGCGCGATTAGTTTATTTTTGGAAGTAATGTCTCCTGACCAAGCTTTAAGCCATAAAGCCCGTCTCGCCGTGTTGGATAAAACGGCTGTCCGGGCGGACAGTTTGACAGACTCTGCTGCTGCTAAAAGAGGTTGCCATCTTCAGTAAGGGCAAGCTCTCCAATATTTGGTCGCGTGGCGTTTTATTGACTAGGTGGATTTCTAGTTGCTCTAGCCATAAGTTTAATGTTCTAGCTACGCAAGTTGAAGCTACTCCTGGTTTGAGAAGGGCCGCTGTTGTCTCCCAGGTCTTTCTTAAAAGACTTTCTGCTTTCCTATCTAGCGGATCTTTTAGTTGTGCTGAATCCTCAAAGGGTAGAGCTGTATGTTTAGCCACTGGTGCGTCTACTTTAGGGATGGTTTCCCAGTCAGTACAGTCATCTGGGCTAAACGGGTAACGCCTTTTAATCCCTCTTGGAATAAAGGATCCTTTGTCTGGTTTCTCCCACTCAGAACATATCAACTTCTGGACACTATCTGGTACTGGAAAGACCGCGTTTTTCCTTTCTCCTAGGACCCCAAAAATCTCTTCTTGTGTTGACCTAGGTGTCTTCGGCATTTCCATTTGAATGGTAGCTCTGATAGCTTTGATCAGCTCGTCAATGTCGTCCGAATTGAACAAAAACAGTTTGTATTCGTTATCTTCATCTGAGGATGCGAATTGTTTTTGTACTGATTCAGAGTCCGAAACTGCCAGATCTTCGTAGTCTGAGGCAGAAATAAGTAAACGACTACTGCGGATGACTTGAGGAGGAGTAATTTTTGGGGGTGTTGGTTCCTTAGATGTTAAGGCCAGCTGAACTTCCTCTTTAAATAGTTTTCTAATATCTTCAAGGAAGCTGGAAGATTCTGATTTAACGACATTGGATGTGCATTTCTTACAAAGGGGTTTAGACCCTGTATTGGACAGTCGTTTAAAGCAGATATCACATTTTCTGGCTTTCTTAGTGGTAGTAGCTGAATCCTTTTCTCCCTGAAAGGTAAGGGAGGGAAGGATGAACAGACCAACCCAGCATTATATAAACATGTGCCTGAGAGCAGGCTACTCTCAGTTCCTGGATTTGTTGCAGGCTCGGTTCCAGAGCCGGCGTGAGGGGGGTGCTCATCATGACTCTCGACCGCTTCCAGGGGCACACTCCTAATAGGAAAAAGCCGCGCTTTGCAGGGCACCATACTGCAGGTCCTGTGGGTTTTTATAGTCTCCTTTGCCCTTCCAGGAACTGCAGCGCATGTTGATGACGTCAGGACGCTTTGCTCCGCCCCCAGCGTCTGACGTCACCCGCCTGCCGGCCAGGACACGTCCTAGTGCCAATCCGCCATATCTTCTTTCCCCTCTGCATTAAGTGCCCCTGGACCGCCGCAGAGGGGATCTTCGCAGGGGGGCATATCGCAATACGCCCGAGCCCAGGCCTAACCCGGAGGAGGAGGGAGAGCTGCCCTGCAGATCCGACCTCGGCCTGGAAGAAAAACAGGTGAGCCCAGCTAGAGCTCCATGCACCTCTGCGGCTTCCTATCCTGATGGGACAGGAAAAACACTGGCGATGGAGGGAGGGGGTGGAGTTTTTAACCTCTGTTTTTCCTGTCCAATCAGAAGGAAGTCAGTCAATCTCAGGATGTGGTGTCATGGTGACGACTGGGGAAAGAAGGTTTCTACCCAATCATAGAAGAGGATTCTTTACGGTAAGAGCAGTGAGACTATGGAACTCTCTGCCTGAGAAGATGGTGATGGTGAGTACAATAAAGGAATTCAAGAGGGGCCTGGATGTATTTCTGGAGCGTAATAATATTACAGGCTATAGATCCAGGGAGTTAGTCTGATTGGAGTCGGGAAGGGATTTTTTTCCCCCTTAAGTGAGGAAAATTGGCTTCCACCTCAGTTTTTTTTTGCCTTCCTCTGGATCAACTTGCAGGATAACAGGCCGAACTGGATGGACAAATGTCTTTTTTCAGCCTTATAAACTAGGTTACTACTGTATGTTGTGCATTCAAAAAAATACAGATTTCGGTAATATTTTAGCCATTTGCCATGTATAGTATACATTTTTAACACACAAGGATGACAGCCAAATATTGCATTACTTCTGTGTTTTTAAGAGCACAAACTCTTGTTGATGTATATTCTTTTCATACGAGTTGCACACCTTAAGCTCTTAGTGACCACCAATACGGCTTTTTACAGCGGTCACAAAGGGGCCTTAGGCTGACCCAGCATCTCTTTACGGTGGCTCTGCACAGGTCTCCCACACTCCTACTCTAATAACCTGGACCAGCAGAAGCGCAGATCCAGGCTGTTTAACCCCTTACATACCACAGGCAATGGCGCCCACCTGGTCAATGTCATTATATAAGGCCTCATGCACACGACCGTTGTGTGCATCCGCGTCCGTTCGGTCATTTTTCACAGTTTAGCGGAGGTCCCATTCATTTCTATGGCGCTGTGAAAAAAAAACTGATAGTCCTCCGTTTTTCTCCGCGTCCGTGATTCCAGTCAGTCAATAAAATATAACCTGTCCTATTCTTGTCAGTGGAGGACAGACCCATTCAAGTAAATGGGTCCGTCAAAAAAAACGGATGCACAACTGGTATGTCATCCGTGTCTGCGTCCGTTTTTTTCTACAAGACCTTGGTGCAATAAGATTACACTTTTCATTAACCTTCCTTTTTTTCCCCTGTCAGCCCAAAAAAAAAAGACACAAGGAAACACAACTGAAGCAAAATCGGACACGGACCACTGAAGCCCAAATAACTGACAGTGACGTGTGCATGAGGCCTAACACTGACATTAAAATGCATTGAACTATAGGAATAGTGCAATGTATTTTAGATGCAATCAAAATATCGCCCATTATAGTCCCCTTGTGGGACTATTAAATGTTTTAAAAAGGTTAAAAAAAACATTTCTTAAAAAAAAAATTCCCCAAAAAAAGCTTTTTTGCATTACGTTTTAAATCGAAAAAATTGCAAAAATAAAATCTCCACATATTTGGTATCACCGCGTCCGTAATGACCTGCACGATGCAAACATGTAAATTATCCCATACTGTGAATGCCATAAAAAAAATGCAACTTTTTGCTTAGTCACCAAAAAAACAGGATAAAAAGCAGTCAAAAAGTGTTATGTACCCCAAAATGATACCAATGAAAACCTGTCCTGTAAGTCATGCCTTCACACAGCTCCGTAGAAAGAAAAAGAAAGTTTTGGGTCTTGGGATGCGGCCAAAGACTTTTTTTTTCACTGCGCAAAACTAGTAAGAGGTAAAAAAACAAACAAACAAAAAATAATAATATATGTATTTGGTAACGCTGTAAATTGTACTGACCCAGAGAATCAGGTTATGTTATTTATGCCGAAAAATGAACGCAGCAAAATCTCTAACGTAAAAGCTCAGTGGCAGTATTGCTGTTTTTCCTAATCCCCTCCCAGAAAGTTAATAAAAGTTAGGGCTCATGCCCACGACCGTTGCCCCGGCGGGTCTGCAATACATGGGGCACCGGAGGTGTGCATTCCACTTCACGGATGCGGACCCATTCACTTGAATGGGTCCGCAAATCCGGTGCAGAAGCACTATGGAGTGCTTCTGTGGGGTTCTGTTCCGTAAAAAAGTTGTGCATGCACTATTTTTTTGCGGTGCGGACCGTCAGATGTGGATCGCGGTCCCCATTCAAGTGAATGGGTCCGCGATCCGCATGCGACTACCCCACGGTCGTGCCCGTACATTGCGGACCGCACAAGCCCCCATACGGCTACATAGACGGAAAAAAAGTTATAGCTCATCTGGCAATGATGAAAACTAAAAAGATTTAAAAAACAAACAGTCTGGCAACTAAGGGGTTAATATATAATAAATTTGTACTCGGAGGAAACCCACACAAAGATGGGTAGAACATACAAACTCCATGCCGATGTTGGTCAGATTCGGACCCAGGATCACAGCGCTGAAGGGCACCAGTGCTAACCACAGCCACCGGGCTGCTACTTTTATGTGTAAATCTTTGCTTTTAGGTGTAAATGTTACTTTTGGGCCACATGAAGGTGGACATGGTTGACAACAGCCCGTCAACATAGACGCAAACATTAGGTTGTCTGCTTTCATGAAATATGGTTCACTTTACGTACTGTACCCTTTGTTTTATAGCTTGTTTTTAAACCAGATTTTTATTCCGTTCTAGTTCTGGTAATTTTATGAAGATATGTGCAGGTAAATCTAGGCCTAAATTGTATGTATAAAATCTGCTCATGTTGAACTTTTGCTTTTAGAAGTGGTCCATATAACTTTCTGCTTGAGTGCAAACCGCGGATCCGCAAAACACAGGTGGCGTTCGTGTGCGTTCCGCAATTTGCGGAATGGCACGGGCAGCCTTTAATATAACTGCCTATTCTTGTCCGCAAAGCACAGACAAGCATAGGACAGGTTATATATTTTTTGCGGACCACGGAACGGAGCAACGGATGCGGACGGCACACGGAGTGCTGTCATCTTTTGCGGCTCCAAGTGAATGGGTCCGCATCCGAGCCGCCAAAACTGCGGCTCGGATGCAGACCAAACCAACGGCCGTGTGCATGAGGCCTAATATCAACTGTTATGAAGTGTTCATAAAAAAAAAAATTACACACGAGGCAAAATTGGATGAAAGTGTGTATGTGTATAAAGTGCTGAGAGGCATCCTGACAATGTGTCTACTTTTAGAAAATATATGGATATGGGGGGGGGTGGATATGATTTATTTATTTCATAATTTAGGTTGTATTTGGATATGTCAAAACTGTGAAAATTGTTCTGCTTCCAGAGGTGCAAAATATCTATACACCCCTAGTAGCAAAAGGGTTAACTTGGCACATATCTCCAGCCAGGCTTTACACCAGCAAATTATCGCTAACGAGCGTTCCTACAAGCGCTTGTTCGCGATGATCTCCCAATATTCGGGCAGTGTAAAGGGGCCTTGAGGCCATGTTCATACCTCTGAGGTATGTCTGTGAAAAGCTCGAGTCAAGAGATACAAAACTGATGGGAAAAAAATGGAAGCAGTACTTTTGATAGGGGCCAAGATACTAAGTCCTGCTCTTGTTTTGGCGCTTCAGGGTCCCCCAGTCAGCCAATTGGTGGTTAAGGCACAGCACTGCTGGGGCCTGTGACTGGCTGAGCAACCATTGCCTGCATGTTGAGGGGGATTGTGATGCATCAGAATAGGAGCGGCAAGGGATCGGTAATGTAAGGCCTCCTGCACACAACCGTTTTTTCCCCCTGTTTACTGGCTGTTTTTTGTGTTCCGTATACGGACCATTCATTTCAATGGTTCCGCAAAAAAAAAACGGAATGTACTCCATATGCATTCCGTTTCCGTATTTCCGTTTAAAGATAGAACATGTCCTATTATTGCCCGCAAATCACGTTCCGTGGCTCCATTTAAGTCAATGGGTCCGCAAAAAAAACGGAACACATACAGAAATGCATCTGAATGTAATGATGTAAGAATGTAAGTAACTAGACACCCTATTATCTCCCATTGCCCTATTCCAATGTGATACGTGGCTGCTGCCACCACAGCGTGCAGTAGAAGAAAAAAGACAATGCAGCAGCACCCTGCAAATTTAGATAAAGTACAACAATGCCATAGTCACAAAAATAATGATTACAAAAATGATGGTGCTAATGCTACGCTTATTTATGAAGTGAGATGCTTGGCCAATGCATTTTGTACAAAACCATCTGAGCCCGTCTGCCGTACGTCAAGGCGATCTCTGTTAGACGGGTCCTAAAACTAAATACTACCTGTTATGCGCCATAATGGCCGCCATAAAATTCAGGGAGTGTAGGATCCACATGCATGTTGGATCCACTCTGCCTTTTTCCATTTTTTGTGCCATAATGGCCTCCATTACAAGGGATGCAGGTACCAACATGCATGCCGAGCCCACTCTATACCTTTCCTGGTGCTAGACAGCTTCCAATGAATGTAGTGAGAGCAGGCTACAGCTTTATACTGAAAGTAATTAAAATCAGCCTATGGGGCAGACAGGCTAATCAGGAGTGCACGACTTGCTGGAGTGCCACATCTCCAGCATAGTAAATCTGCAAAAAAAGGGGGTTAGTCAGCACTTCCCAGTGCGCAGGTGCACGCCGCCATGGCAAAGACCTAGAAGAAAAAGACAATGCAGCAGCACCCTGCAAATCAGATAAAGTACAACAATGCCAGTCACAAAAATAATGTTCTGCAGCAAAGCAAAAAAAAAAAAAAATATATATTTATTTATATTAAACTTGTCATATTCTTATCCATTTTGCGGACAAGGATAGGAAATTTTTACAGAAGTTAAAAAAATGGTGGCTTGCACTCAGCCGGGATCTGTGTTTTGTGGATCCACGATTTACGGACAGCCGTGTGCATGAGTCATCACTAGCAAGTGTTCCTACAAACGCCTGTTAGCGAGTATCTGGCTGATGCTCGGCCCTTGTAAATGGGCCTTCAGAAATGTATGCAACAAACCTGACAAGTGTAAACATACCCTTTATGCATCATTCACTCTCCAGTACTCGATCTGCATTTTTCTAACCCAAACCAGGAGGGGATCTGAAATACAAAAATATCATGGAAACAAGAATACTTCTCTTACTTCAATTAAATCCTTATTTTGGCCTAAAAAAGTAAAAAATATCATACATGGACATTTTTCCAGAAGTAAATCTGCACTAAAATTCACTTCGGGTACTTTCACACTAGCGGCACGGACCTCCGGCAGGCTGTTCCGGCGGGTTAACAGCCTGTCGGATCCGTCCTGCCGCAAATGACCGTGTGCCCCCGGACTTCATTCATTGCATGGTAAGCTGTGAATTTAAATCTACAGCGAATTTGTGCATTGCAAGTTAGGCTAGTTTCACACTTGCGGCAGGACGGATCCGACATGCTGTTCACCATGTCGGATCCGTCCTGCAGCTATTTCGCCGTGCCCCCGGGCCTCCGCTCTGTCCCCATTGTCTATAATGGGGATGGGGATGGGGGCGGAGCTCCGGCGCAGCACGGCGAAAGCCACCGGACTAAAAAACCTGACATGCAGTAATTTTAGTCCGGCGGCCTTTCGCCGTGCTGCGCCGGAGCTCCGCCCCCATCCCCATTATAGTCAATGGGGACGGAGCGGCGGCCCGGCGAAATAGCGGCAGGACGGATCCGACATGGTGAACAGCATGTCGGATCCGTCCTGCCGCAAGTGTGAAAGTACCCTTAATGAGTTCGTTAACCCCTTTATAGGATGGAGCCTATTTTAATTTTTTTTTTTCCTCCCCACATTCAAATAGCCATAACTTTTTTATTTTCCTGTTCACATAGGCATATGAGGGCTTATTTTGTGCGCGACAAGATGCATTTTTCAATGGCACCATTTAATTTATACATATCATGTCGTGTATTGAAAAATGAGTAAAACAAACATTGTTTGCTGAGTAAGAGAAAGCAAACAAAAAAAAGCACAATTCTGCCAAGGTTTTTTAGCTTTTGAAATAAAGGCATTCACCGTGCACTAAAAATGACATGACGTCCTTATTCTGCAGCTCAATATGATTACGGCGATACCACATTTGTGTAGTTTTTATTTTTTTAATTACTTTTAAGAAAATAAAAATCTTTTAATTGGTACCATTTTTGGGGCACGTACAACTTTTTGATCACGGTTATTCAACTTTTTTAGGGGAACAATGTGACTGAAAAATGGTGAATCGTGTTTTTACTCGTTTCCGTTATTGCGAGTTTTTTATATATTTTTTTTACACATTTTTGAACACGGCGATACCGGATATGCTTTTTTTTATTGTTTGTATAAAAATTTATGTAGATTGGGAAAGAGGGGCAATTCCCCAAAAATTTTTTGGTCCCTTGTCACATTTACCCTAACCCTAAGTTCACACTTGCGCGTTTTACAGCGCGTTCGAACGCGCTGTAAAACGCATAACCGATGCAAACCAATGCTTCCCTATGGGACTGGTTCACATTTTTGCATTTTACAGCGCATTCGAACGCGCTGAAAAATGCCCGACGCATAAACAAGTTCTTGAGCTTCTTTGGGGCGTTTTGTCGCGCGTTTGCGGCCATAGGACACTGCTGTCAATCACACAAACGCGCGTAATACGCGCGTTGACTATGGACAAAAACACGCACAAAAACGCGCATATGAAATACGCTCAGGTCTGAACCCAGTGTAAAAGAGATCTATTAGGGTGAATGTAATTTCTGACGTGCTCCCTGCTCACAGCTTAGCAGGAAGCTTACTATGGCAGGCCTGGGAATCTCCAGAAGTGCCCAGGCTCTCATGGTAACTGACCACAGCCCTGACTCCAATCAGAAGGCAGAGGAAGCCACATCTCTGCCTAACCACACAGATGCTGCGATCACTGTTGAACGCAGTATCTGCGTCATAGAATTCCGGGTGCATAATGTCGTACATGTATGGCATTAGGCGTTAAGGGGTTAAAGGCTAGCAAACACCCTTAAGGTTAGTTATTTTTATTATTGCATTTTACTCACTTTGGGCTAAAAAAAAAACACTTTTTTTAAATTGGTGTTTATTAACAATTGTCAACAGTTTTTGTTCTACAGGGTTAAGTTTCAGTCTATTTGCAGAGTATTTTGCTTTCAGTTTCACACTGAACCAGTCAGGTTGCTGCTCTGACAGCTCAATGTATAGCTCTTATCTCTGAATTCCTAACAGCCCATAAATTAAAAAAATGCCCCAAAGTTGTTCATATCCTTTAAACACTAAGGGTCCATTCATACGTCTGTATGTGTTTTGCGGATGCACAAAACACAGACACCGGCAATGTGCGTTCCAGATTTTGCGGACCGCACATTGCCCGCACTCTCATAGAAAATGACAATTGCGGACAAGAATAGGACATGCTCCATTTTTTTGCGGAACGGAAGTGCGGTAGATTCTGGAAAATGTACTATGGTCAATAAGACTCAGTTGCTACCAGGGTGCAATTTCCATTTTATGACGGACCCCAGTAACTTGGGTTTCCATCACAAAGTCATTCATTTTACAGGAAAAATAGTGCAGTTTGCTTCGCTACCTTTTCTGGCATTTATGATGGAAAATGTGATGGAGGCAGTGAGTGGAGCCTCCAATGCAGGTGTTAATGGAGCCTAACATGCACTTATGAGAGTCGAAAAAGTGCTGTGATGTGTCATAATTAGGGGTGTATTCACATGGGCTAGACTCTGTTCACATGCTATGTAAAACATGCGTGAGGAACCTTCTGACACATACCCTGAACAGATCTATAGGGACCAATGCACTCACTATACGCCAAAAGTCTCCAGGTGGATATGTGATTCAGAGAATACTACCAAGGGTTACTTTCAACAGAAGGAGGGGAACAAACAATATACGGGTGGTAGTACAAACTGCGTGGTGTTTTGAGAGGCAGCTTTTACAGATTTTCTTTGGAGGATGGTTGAGAGGTTGCTGATGAAAGGCATACTTGCTTGAACTACGTGGACAGTTTTTTTTTTTTCTTCAGTATAAAAGTGTGATTGTAAGAAAACTTAAAATCAGTTGTCCATCTTTTATAAAGTGATGGCCTGTCCTCGCTAGCTGATCAGTGAAGGTAGGACACCCGACAATTAGCTGTACGGCAATAGCTCAGTCTACTTTGCAGTGGACTAAGCTCATACCTGCGGCGCTGCTCGCACGCATGTGACTGGAATCACAAATGGGTCTGTATAAAAGAAATGGCAAAAATTGGAGCAATTTTGGCTCATCTATGAATTCCAACTTGCTCAAAAAGGAGTGGGGCTTGAGCCAAAACTGCATCATCCAGCCTGAGTCATTGTGATAAATGTGGTGCACGTCTAGACAGCCTACGTTTACTCCATCTACCGGTGCATGATTAGTAAATTTTAGTCAGGGTTTTTGCAGAATTTTTCCGCACTTGTGTTGTATGCACGTTTTGGTGGGGGGGGGGGGGGGGGGGGGGGTTTTGGTATTTTTTTTTGCAGAAAAATACCAGTTCCGAATGTTAGCTGGAAGAAGTCTATGAGAAATATGACATGCAGAACAAGGTTTTGTTTTTTTTTCCCAAACTGCCTGCATTTTTTTTTAAACATAGCATGCGAAAGCAATGTTTTTTCAGTTTTTTTCATTCGCTATAAGGAAACCTGAAAAAATGCCAAACATGTTAACACAAAAACGCCAAACATTTCATATGCAAAAAGGAATGGACAGTTTAAGCCATATTTACGATTAGTAAATTTGGGGTGCCAGAGAAATTTTTTTTAATTAGGCTACGAAACTCTTCTGCCCTGCATTTGACATTTCCAATAAACATTCAGCTAACACTTGGAGCTGATGTTTTTACCACTAAAACCACTAGTGCGTACAAATGCCAGAAAACATTTCTTCTGAATAAAAATAAAACCTGGTTGTGGTTATGTGTCAAACATTCATCTGGCAGGTTAGACCATGTGTTAACGCATTTTTTTTTAAATGATTCTTTAGTCTCTCCACATCCTGAAAGCCATAGTTTTATTTATTTTTTTGGGCGACTGTCTGTAGGGGCTCATATTTTTCGGGATGAGATGACTGTTTGGCACTATTTTGGGGTGCGTATGACTTATCGCTTGCTATTACACTTTTTGTGATGTAAGGTGACAAAAAAAAAAAAAAGACTTTTTTACACTTTTTTTTTTACAGTATTCACCTGAGGGGTTAGGTCATGTGATATTTTTATCGAGCAGGTTATTACAGACGCGGCGATACTTAATATGTATACTTTTTTTAAATTTACTTACGTTTTACACAACAACTTAAATAAAAATATAAATAAATGATGTTTTAGTGTCTCCATATTCCGAGCCATATTTTTTTTATTTTTTGGGTAATTGTCTTAGGTAGGGGCTAATTTTTTGCGGGATGAGGTGACTGGTACTATTTTGGTGGGCGTACGCCTTTTTGATCGCTTGCTGTTGTACTTTTAGTGATTAAGGTGACAAAAATTGTTTATTTAGCACAGTTTTTATTTTTTATGCTGTTCATCTGAGGGGTTAGGTCATGTGATAGGTTTATAGAGCCGGTCGATACGGAAGTGGCAATATCTAATATGTTTTACTTTATTTGGGGAAAATGCTGTTTTTTTATATTTATTTACTTGAAACTTAACTTTTTTTTTGGGGGGGGGGGGGGGACAATTTTTTCACTTTCTCTTTTTGTCCCACTTTGGAACTTCAACTTTTTGGGGTCTGATCCCCTTCACAATGCATTCCAATACTTCTGTATTGGAATGCATTGGCTGTATGAGTAATACAGGGTGTATTACTCATACAGCTTCCTGCCTGTGAGATCCAGGGGGCTGGATCACACATGCTGTCCACCGGAAGGCATCAGGCTGCCTTCCATGCCATCAGGTCCCCATTACAGCAGCACGGGGACCGGATGGCCACTGCAGTCGCCGCCCGAACCACCCGGAGGCACTCTGTTCCAATCACTGCACGGCGGCGATCGTAAATACACATGACGTACCGGTACGTCAGGTGTCCTTAAGTACCAGGGCATCATCTGGTATGTCATGTGTCCCCAACAGGTTAAAGGGGTTATCTGATCCTGTAAACACACCAATTGCCCGGGTCCCTCATACAGAACATATTTGCCTGGTCCCCAACGTCTGCTTCCCTCCGATCCCTGCAAGCTGCCGCTGCATCCCCCCCATCATGCAGATCACAACATCCGGTGACAGATGCAAGGGGGCAGGTCACAATCCCCCCCGCATTGCCAGATTTTGTGATCCGCATGACAGGGAGGGATCCAGGTGTTGCAGACCAGGTAAGCATGTTCTGGATCGGATAACCCCTCTAAGTCTATAAAAACTATTTTAGTAGTAAAACCTTTGGGTGTTTTTTTCCTTCCCCAGGGAGATAAGCAGCTGTCCGGAGTCTGGCAGTTGCTTATTCCCCTCTCTGTTGTCAGCTGAACAAACCCATAACATCTTCAGTGTATGGGCACTCAAACGGCAGGCCCGCAATATAGACACTGGAAGTGTGCACTCCGTGCTGTGGATGCACACTCACTGACTTGATTGGGTTCGCAATCCGGAAGATACATCTAAAGATACACCATGTCCTATCTTTTGCGGAGCAGAGGCACAGATCAGAAGCCCATGGAAACACTAGAAAGCGATATCTTTTGCAGTATCTTGCAAATAGCATTGACTTGAATTTTTCCGCATCTGCAACACGGCGTGCACACTTGCAGACCACAATTTGCCCTTCCATTCGTGTGCATGTGCCCCATTTTACATCTTTTCACAGATTATTTATTGGTCAGGAACACTGAACAATGAAGTATGCACCAAATAAATGAAAGGCTACATACACAGAATTTTTAAGTTAATTTTTGTCTGATTTTTATCAAACTTGAAAAATACAAAAAAAATGCACATGCTAAATGTAACCAAAATCACCAAAATGTGCTTTTAAAAAGAGTGAGTAACGGAGCCCTATGACTGAGTTAGTAGAAAATTTGTGTTAATATTTAGCCATTTAATGATCGGCATGTTTCAGAAACTTGGGCTAAGGGCTGAATTACACCAACAGATTATCTGACCGATCATTGATCAGATGGCAGTTTACACACACCAACTATCCACATAAAATAGACTAATGCGTGATCACCTGATCATGTCCATACAGAATGTAGACAGTTGTGCGCTATTTTTGGGTGGAACAGCTTTATTTTTATATTTTTTTTAACAAAAAAAGTAGGTGGGAAAAAAACCTGTTTCCAGCTATCCCTAAATACAGATCCCTGATGACTGTTCTAGAATGGAAACAGGCCAATAAATCACAACTAACGATCTGTATACAGGCATAACGCACATGGACATCCTGATCCATATAGTGAGCCACATACATACAAAGCTTCATTGTCCTGCGTAGTGAATAGTTCACTTTAATTTTCATTTTATTGCTTTATGCATAACGTTCAACAGCCCAGATTTACTAATGTGAGTGCACCTAGAACTTGACAGAAATTGCACCACAATTTGGTACATCAAGTTTTGGGAAACACTCTGCAGCTACCTTGACAAATGAGCACAGCTCAAGACCCTATTCACATGACCGTATTGTTGGTCCCCATTGCATTGTTTGCGGATTGGATGCGTACGAATTTCAGCGGGGCCACAAAAAGGCAGACTGCCACCATCCATATGTCCTATTCTTGTCAGTTTTGCTGACAAGAATAGGCATTGTTACATGGATCCACAAAAAAAAAAATGCAACACGGGTGTCATCCGTATTTTTTGCAGATCCCCCAAATTGCAGACTGCAAAATACAGTCATGTAAATGCACTACAAGATGCAACAATTTACCAAATTAGATCACCATAACACGAGTATGCTTCAGGCAAGCATAAAAGGAACATTACACATTTTATGTACACAATAAGCTACTTTTGGTAGGTGTCCTCAACAATCCACCGGATAAAATGTGTATACAGCGTCTTAAAAGAGTTCTTCAGAAATTATTGAAAATGGCTGCAAGCATCAGGTCCTAGAATGTGAATAGGATGGGCTGTGTCTACTTGTAGGGGTGCCAAGCGGTCAAGCCCACACTAAACAGCCTTCACTTTCCAGAGTTGCATTATGATTAGGGACTCTGCTGCTCTACAATAAATAAGAATGATGTGATCCTGCCTACGATATGCAATCATGGCTGAGCAGCCTGACAGAAACCGGGACCGAGATGGGTGCTTATACCACTTCCCATCCCTGTCAGGGGGCTCAACCACGATGGCATATCATAGGCAGAATCACATCATTAACATCTATTGTAGGGAAGTCCCACTAGGAAGCTCTGCAAGTGGTGGCAATTAGTCTTGCTCCCATTCTGAAGCCTGAATTAGACATGCAAATCAGCAAGCGATTGTCGGAAGGAAAGCTTTCCCTCCCAGCAACTGTTTGCTAGCTAGTGGAGGAGACCCCTGCTTTTACATGCAGCAATCGCTATCGCTCGTCCCTATACGGTCATGTGGTTTGCTGGTGGAAGATTACTATTAGACAGCACAATCTGCTGCCAGCAAGTGCCAATTTTTCAGCATGCTTAAAAATCTGAATTGTCCAATGAACATTCATCACGGCGGCAGTATTATACTGCAAGATGATTGCTAACGAGCATTCATGCACACGCTCGTTAGTGATCAGCCAGTGTAATACAGCCTTAAGACAGGTTGCGTGGACCAATTAATCCAATTCCCAGAGAACACCTTTAAGAGGCCTTATATTAGAGTGCTGTGAAATCAAAGTAGCATGAAAGATACTGCCGTCAAGGATTGAGTTTCTGGCTGTGAGACAGGCATGCACAAGAGGTGGCACAAATGGTACTTTACCATCACTTTATACACAGAAAACCTACAGACAGTTGTCCTGGAACTGGGGCTGTTTATAGAACTGCCAAGTGAAGGATGGAACTGCGCATGCTGTGACCATGCTCATTCAGTTGAGTAGTAGGACAAGCATATTACTATACAGATTGGACACCAGGGGGCACCACTACAATGAAGAAAAGGAGGATTTCTATAACAAAGGAATTTACAAAAGGGCTTGTTCACATGAGCGCTGTTTTCCAAAATAAAAAAAATATGTTATTGAATGTGTTATTTTCCCAGTGTAACTAGACAAAAAGTGAGCAAAACAGATACACCTAGAAAGAATGGAGAGGTCTGTAATTTTTATCGTAGGTACACTTCAACTGTGAGACAGAATAAAATGCAAATTAATTACTTAAAAATCATACAATGTGATTTTCTGGATTTTTTTTTAAGATTCTGTTTCTCACAGTTGAAGTGTACCTACAATAAAAACTTACAGACCTCTCCATTCTTTGTAGGTGGGAAAACTTGCAAAATCGCCAGTGTAACAAATACTTATTTCCCTACTGTAGCTTTTAGAGTTTTTTTTCCTGTGAAACATTGTGGAAAGGTACTTTAAGTTTTTCTGAAGATTTATCAAAACTGGTGTAAAGGAAAACTGGGTTAGATGCCCATAGCAACCAGTCAGATTCCATTTTCCAGAATGCCCTTGAAAAACGATAGGCAGAATCTGATTGGCTGATATGGGCAACTATTTTCTTTACTTCCGTTTTGGTAAATCTCTCCCACTAAACGGTGGATAGAATGGAAAGCGTTCCTTTTGTATCCTTCATCGGTTTAACGGATCTGCTTTCTGTTCATCTAAGGATACTTTCAGACTAGCATTTTTATTTTCCGGCACAGAGTTCCGTCAAAAGGGCTTAATGCCGGAAAAGAACTGATCAGTCTTATCCCCATGCATTCTGAATGGAGAGCAATCCGTTCAGGATGCATCAGGATGTCATTTGACTGATTAGGACAGGAAACCGTAGCATGCTACAGTTTTATCTCCAGACAAAAAAACGAAAGACTTGCATGATTGCGTTTTTTTTTTACATAGGAATGTATTAGGGCCGGATCTGGCATTCAAAATACCGGCCGGATCCATCCGGTGAAGAGGTGAAAAAAATATATATAAATGCCGGATCCGTTTTACCAGATGACATCGGAAAGATGGATCTGGCGTTTCAATGGATTTTCTGACTGATCAGGATCCTGATCAGTCTTACAAATGCCATCAGTTGGCATACATTTTGCAGGATCCGGCAGGGAGTTCCAGCGACGGAACCGCTTGCCGCATCACTCTGCTGCAAGTGTGAAAGTAGCCTTACAGAACAGTAATATGTCCAACGGTGATGTGAACAAGCCCTAATTAGATTTGTGCTGAATTATATTAACTGAACGGGAATGTCAGACACTGACCTGCTGTTTAAATCACTAACATTTTTAAATCATTTTTGATATTTTTAATTTTTCATGTATTCCATATATTTAAAACAAAAAATCCTGTGGTTTTTGCACTGTGTAAATGCTGTTAACCACAGATCAGGCAAGATGACCATGACCCAGACCCCCCCCCCCAATTATGTTCAGGAAATAGAATAAAAATAAAAAATCTACAATTAGAAAATAAAAACATTAGAAAAAAGATTGCTATCTGGTTTTAACTGGCAGATAACATTTTTGCTAACACATTTCCTTTAAAAGCAGTCTGTCACCCCCAGCAAGTCCGATTAAGTACAGTAATACAAATGGAGAACACCTGCCGCTGAATCCAGATCAGTAATTTGTATCTCCATACTCACACCCATTCCCCTGCTGTGTGTCCACACAAAAAAAAGCTGTGGCGTGCATAGAGCGGACCATTATGTGCGCATGCACAGGAGTCCTCTTAATGCATTCCATGGCTGGTTTGTGGGCGCACAGCAGGGGAACAAGGGTGTATTATAGACATACAAATTACTGATCCAAAGTCAGTGGTACGTGTTCTAGACCAGGGCTTGACAAATTTCCTTGGAATCTAGGAGCCAGCTAAAAAAGTTAGGAGCCAGGCGGAGCCGCATCATAAAGCCCCTAGTAGGTGCCCCCATAGTGCTCCCCCCCCCACTTTTCCATAGAGCCCCCCCAATAATGCTGTATACCATGTTACATATACCGCCACTCCGTCCCCGGACCCTATTGACTATAATGGGGAAGGGGGTGGAGCTCCGGCGCAGCACGGCAGTTCGCGGTGAGAGGTCGCCGGACTAAAGTTGGACATGCAGTACTTTTAGTTTGGCGGCCTTTCACCATGCACTGCCGTGCTGCGCCAGAGCTCTGCCCCCATTATAGTCAATGGGGACAGAGCTGCGGTCCGGCGAAACAGCGGAAGGACGGATCCGACAGGGTGAACAGCCTGCCGGATCCATCCTGCCGCAAGTGTGAAAGTAGCCTTAGTTCTATAGCTACTGAATGAGACAGAAGGGGGGATGCCTTTAACATGTATATCTCCTTGAGAAGCCAATTTGATCCTAAAGGGTTAATTCAAACTGTAATCTAAACTGTGTCCTGTCACTTCTCTCATATCTCTGCTCCTGTCCCTTAATCTTATCACTGCTGCGAAAGCATCAGCGACAGCTTCAGTGTAAACTGTTCTACAGTCTAACTGACTGTTCTTTTAACTCAAAGAATCGAATGAGTCTCTAACTAAGTCGGATCTTTAGATTCTTAACCTGTGACTCATTCGATTCCCTGTACTTGTGTCAGTGACTCAGAGCTGCTAGTGCTTGCCTTGCCTCAGCTCTGATTGGTGGGCGGGGAGGGGCTGGCAGAAGCAGCTTCCACTCTAGGATCAGATTACACTCCTCCCGAGCCCCTCCCCTCCCTGCTGCCAGCGTCTCGCTCTCTGTGTGCGCTGTGACGGAGCTGTTTCACACGGTGCTGCCTCCGGACAGAACGGCAGCTCCGCACCCATCGCCCGGGCACCTTTGAAAACGGGCTGACAAATACCCAAGCGCCAGGACTAAATTCCTGGTCGCCATGGCGACCTGGCGCCTGGGATTTGTCGAGCCCTGTTCTAGACATTACTGTACATTAGGGCCTGCCGGAATTGACCAATTTCCTTTAACATTTAATGTCGGGACAACTCATTTAAAAAGGGAAATCAAAAAAAAAAAAAAAAAAAAAAAAGTAATAAAATATCAACGAAGTCAAGCACCCCAAAAAGGTCTTTTTCAGACTGTGGGGAACACATCAAAAAAAAAAAAATAGGCCACGTTATATATTAATATTGCCATTCGACAATGATAAAAAATAAATAACTTTACATTTTTACTTTTTAACACTATGAATGCTTCAGTTGCTAAGAAACCTATTCGGGAAGGATAATGCACGGGGTACCAATTGTCTGGGCTGGGAAACCCTTTTCTTACCTGTTTAGGCTCCCCACTTTAGAGGGATCACATGGACTGCTTTGGTCTAGAACATAAGGTGCATGGTGTAGTGCATCACACGACAGCGACGGTGCTGGAGATGTGCCAAATAATAATGGACCCAAATCATTTGCGGACCTGGGATTTGTAGATTCCTCACATTATTCACTTTTTTCAGGATTAGTGTAATTCAGAAAACACTTATTTGGGAATACAGAATTATTTCACCGTGTTGATTTTACTACTGAGGCTTCCTGGTTTAGAATGGCATGGCCATTACAATGACTGCTGCCATAGTCAAACGACATTGCACCAGTACAGAGGATAGGCACCAGTCTTTCAAACTACAGTTTAATGAATGTGAACGAGGTTTAGAAAACAAGGTAAATATTTAAAGACTTTCATACTGATGACCTATCCTCTGGATTTTTCATCACCATCTGTTCGGTGAGCATTCGACACTGGGGACTCTCACCGATCAGCTGTTTGAGAGGGTATTGGCGCTCAAGGTTACGCCACATTCAGTAGGCCATGTGACGTCACATTCATCTGTCACATGGCCTAGGACATTGATGTGAATGGGGCTGAGTGCAATACTAAGCACAGCCGCTATACAATGTACAGCGCTGTGCTTGGTAAGCTGCAAGACTGACTTGGCGCTCATAGGAGCGCTGGTGTCATCTCAAACAGCTGATTGGCAGGGGTCCCGGGTGTTGAACCCCCCCTCCAATACGGATAGGGCACTGGACTCGCAGTGGATCTCCGAATAAATGGAATACATAATTGGGAGTGCAGTTTAATCTGCCCTTGTTGACAGTGGTATAATGCATATGAACGGGGGTTAAAAAGCCCAATCCAAACCCATTTTTATTTCATGACATAATATATTAGGGGAAATTTCAGGAATTACCATTCCCACTGGCTGGATCTCATGTCCGCTAAACTAACCTAAAAAGGTACCTACAGAAATGAGATTCAGAATCACATTTTGGGTTTTGGCTTTACATAGAACAGCAAATTCTGCTGCGTTATTCCATATAGTTACAATACATAAACTCCAGCGGATATCGGCCTGATAGTTGGGGCGAGTCCCTGCACAAGCTGGCATCACCGATTGGACAGCGTCACATTGTGCAGGCACAACCACAGCTGGAAACACTCATCTGAACCTTCATTGCAAACTGCTAGTAAGGCATTCATAAGATCTAGCAGGAATTATACAGGAAGGCAGAGCGATAATAGCATCTATTCCAGAATTATTACATGGGGGATGTAAGTAGCTGCCAAAACAGACATGTCAGGAGAAGTGAAGGGTCCTGTTTAAATCATAAAACATGCTAACGACCACACAATTCCCGTTCTCCATATGGCATGCAGCGTCTGGACTACCAGTAGGTCCATAAGATGGTAAACGCTGCTGCTCACTACTTAGTTTTTTTTTTTGTTTTGTTTTACTTTTACACACATCACCACATCCCAAGACTCATAACTTGGTTTTAACAGGTAGTTTTCACGGGTATCATTTTAGGGTACATAATTTTTGATCATTTTTTGTGGGCAAATTTTTTCCAGCTTTCACGAAGGAAAAATTGCATAGTGCAGGTTGCAAAACCAAATATGTGGAGGGGTTTTTACATTTTGCCATTTTTTTTCTCAATGGATAAAAAAAATTTTTTTTTTTAACTTGATTTTTTTTTTTTTATTTCATAAAAATTTAACTTCTTTTAACCATTTACTAGTCTCACAAGGGGTCTTTACTAAAAGACTATACACCTATACATACTATACTGAGACGCCAGGGAGGCACAGGATGCTAGGAATACACTGTGGACAGGTTGCTATGCAAAGACATACCAGTAGTCGGCACCCTGCAATCTCATTCAAGGAAAGCAGATGAGAGAGCGGTAACTTGCTCTTTCTAAACCATTTAGATGATGCAGTTAGTATAGACTGTGGGCATCTAAGGGGTTAAATAGCCCCGATTTGAGCCTCAGCTGTCCGGGCTGTTAGAGCAGGAGCCCAGCTGCGCTTATTCTAGGCTACTGTAAAAACAGGAAAGCCTAGAAAAAAGCCCATTAATGATCACAGAAAAAATATATACATTGGCGGCAGTTAGAGTTTAAAAAATAAATAAAAACTCCCCCCCATTCTTTAACCCCTTAAGGACTCGGACATTTTTTGCAAATCTGACCAATGTCACTTTAAGTGCTGAGATTGTTTTTTTCATCACATATTGTACTTCATGACACTGGTAAAATGAAGTCCAAAAAATGTATTTATAAAAAAATGCCAAATTTACAAAAAAAAAAAAAGTAAAAAATTGCAAATTTCCAAGTTTCAATTTCTCTACTTCTCTAATACATAGTAATACTTCCAAAAATAGGTATTACTTTACATTCCCCATATGTCTACTTCATGTTTGGATCATTTTGGGAATGATCTTTTATTTTTTGGGGATGTTACAAGGCTTAGAAGTTTAGAAGCAAATCTTGAAATTTTTCAGAAATTTTCAAAAAAACAATTTTTAGGGACCAGTTCAGGTCTGAAGTCACTTTGCGAGGCTTACATAAGAGATCGACAGATAGATTTTTTAGGACCGATACAGATAATTTGTGAACTTTCAGGCCAATAATTTATACAGATATTCTGTGAAATTTCATTTTTGGAAAAAAAAAAAAAAGATTCCTACACACATCGCTGAAAATGAATATTTTTATTGTTAATGTGTAGTTGTGTTTTTTTGTAAATATTTTTTATTTATACTTAATATTTTGGTGTTTATTTTTTACTAACTTTTAGCCCCCTTAGGGACTAGAACCCTTGTCCTATTCACCCTGATAGATCTCTATCAGGGTGAATAGGATCTCACACTGTCCCTGCTGCTATGTGCTTTGTGCACACAGCAGCATGGAGCTTACCATGGCAGCCAGGGCTTCAATAGCGTCCTGGCTGCCATGGTAACCGATCGGAGCCCCAGGCTTACACTGCTGGGGCTCTGATCGGAGGAGGAGGGGAGAGGGGACCCTGTGGCCACTGCAACCAATGATTAAAACTGGGGGGGCTTGGGTGGGGGGCGCACTGCACCACCAATGTTTTTAATACGGGGGTGGGGGGCACACTGCGCCACCAATGATTAATACTGGGGGGGCCACACTGCGCCACCAATGTAGATAAATCTCTCATTCATATACAGGAGGCAGGAGCTGGCTGCAGAATCACATAGCCGGCTCCCGACCTATATGAGCGGTAGCTGCGATCCGCGGCACCTGAGGGGTTAACTACCGCGGATCGCAGCTACTGATCAGAGGTCGGGAGCCGGCTATGTGATTCTGCAGCCAGTTCCCGCCTCCTGTTCAATTTGAATGAATGAACATCATTGGTGGCTCAGTGGCCACAGCCCCTCCCCTCTTCTTGTCTTCTCTCCTCTCATTGGCGGCAGCAGCATCACAGTGGGAGGGAGACACTGCTTCCTTCTCCCCTGTGCTGATGAGGGAACACGGAGAGCAGCGAGATTTGTGTTCCCCATACGTTATCGGCATCTATTTTGCCGATATTCCGATACCGATAACTGTCAAAATCATGAATATCGGCCGATAATATCGGTAAAACCGATCATCGGTCGATCTCTAATAGAAACCACCCGAAAATGACCCCATTCTATAAACTACACCCCTCAAGGTATTCAAAACTGATTTTACAAACTTTGTTAACCCTTTAGGTGTTCCACAAGAACTAATGGAAAATAGAGATACAATTTCAAAATTTCACTTTTTTGGCAGATTTTCCATTTTAATAATTTTTTTCCAGTTACAAAGCAAGGGTTAACAGTCAAACCAAACTCAATATTTATGGCCCTGATTCTGTAGTTTACAGAAACACCCCATATGTGGTCGTAAACTACTGTAAGGGCACACGGCAGGGCGCAGAAGGAAAGGAATGCCAATATGGTTTTTGGAAGGCAGATTTTGCTGGACTTTTTTTTTTTTTACACCATGTCCCATTTGAAGCCCCCCTGATGCACCCCTAGAGTAGAAACTCTCAAAAAGTGGCCCCATTTTAGAAACTACGGGATAGGGTGGCAGTATTGTTGGTACTAGTTTAGGGTTCATATGATTTTTGGTTGCTCTATATTACACTTTTTGTGAGGCAAGATAACAAGAAATAGCTGTTTTGGCACAGTTTTTATTTTTTGTTATTTAAAACATTCATCTGACAGGTTAGATCATGTGATATTTTTATAGCCCAGATTGTCAGATGCGGCGATACCCGATATGTATACTTTTTTTAAATTTATGTAAGTTTTACACAATGATTTCATTTTTGAAGAAAAAAAAACACACATTTTTTAGTGTTTCCATAGTCCGAGAGCCATAATTTTTTCAGTTTTTGGGCGATTACCTTGGGTAGGGTATGATTTTTGCGGGATGAATGACTGTTTTATTGGCACTATTTTGGGGTGCGTGTGACTTTTTGATCGCTTGCCATTACACTTTTTGTGATGTAAGGTGACAAAAAAAATGGTTTATTTAGCAGTTTATATTTTACATTTTTTACGGTGTTCATCTGAGGGGTTAGGTCATGTGATATTTTTATAGAGCCGGTTGATACTGACGCGGCGATACCTAATATGTATACTTTTTTTATTTATGCAAGTTTTACGCAATAACAGCTTTTTTAAAACAAAAAAAAATGATGTTTTAGTGTCTCCATATTCTGAGCCAGTTTTTTTAATTTTTTTGGCGATTGTCTCAGGTAGGGGCTCATTTTTTGCGGGATGAGGTGACCATTAGATTGGTACTATTTTGGTGGACAAACGCCGTTTTGATTGCTTGCTGTTGTACTTTTTGTGATGCAAGGTGACAAAAATGTAGCAGTTTTTATTTTTTACGGTGTTCATCTGAAGGGTTAGGTCATGTGATATGTTTATAGAGCCGGTCGATACGGACACGGCGATAACTAATATGTATACTCCCCCCCCCCCTATTTTTTTTTTAACTTTATTTGGGGAAAATGTTTTTGTTTATTTTTACTTGAAACTTAATTTTTTGGGGGGAAAACTATTTTTTGTCCCACTTTGGGACTTGAACTTTTGGGGGTCTAATCCTTTACAATGCATTACAATACTTCTGTATTGGAATGCATTGGCAGTATGATTAATACAGTGTGTATTACTCATACAGCTTCCGGCCTGAGAGATCCAGGGGGCTGGATCTCACAGGCTCGTCACCGGAAGGCAGCGCAGATGCCTCAGGAAGGCATCGCGCTGCCTTCCATGCCATCGAGTCCCCCCCCACAGCCCCATGGGGACCCGATGGCACCACCGCCGCCGCACCAGGTAAAAGCCGCAAACCGCAGGTCTGAATTGACCTGCGGTTCGCGGTGATTGGAACACCACATGACGTACCGGTACGTCGTGGGTCTTTAAGGACTCGGGAACCATGCGGTACCGATAAGTAATGGGTCCCTAAGGGGTTAAAGAGGACGTATCACCACAAAATGTAAAGCAATCTGAAAGCTCCATGTTATAGAGCAGAAGGTGCTGAGCAGATTGATATATAGTTTTATGGGAAAAGATTCAGTAATTTTGTACATTTATATCTTTGCTTTTTCCACTTCCTGTGAAGAGCCATCGGTACACGAGGGAGGTCAGTGATTGATAGCATTGTGTGTATAAGGCTACTTTCACACAGGCGTTTCTGGGTCCGCTTGCGAGATCCATTTCAGGGCTCTCACAAGCGGCCCAAAACGGATCAGTTCAGCCCCAATGCATTCTGAATAGATAAGGATCCGTTCAGAATGCATCAACTTGGCTGCGTTTGGTCTCCGTTGCGTTTTTTAGATGGTCAGTAAAACACAGCTTGCAGCGTTTTGGTGACCGCCTGACTATGCAGAGCCAAACTGATCCGTCCTGACTTACAATGCAAGTCAATGGAGACAGATCCGTTTTCCACTGACAATATGGTGCAATTGAAAACGGATCCGTCCCCCATTGATTTTCAAGTCAAGACGGATCAGTTTTGACTTAGACTTCTTTTTAAATGAATAATGCAAACTGATCTATTATTAACGGATATAAGTGTTTGCATTATCGGTGCGGATCCATCTGTGCAGATACAAGATGGATCTGCACCGAACGCGAGTGTGAAAGTAGCCTAAGCTGTCAGTCACTGACAACACATCCTCCCTGTAACGATAGCTGGTAACATGAAGTGGAAAAAAGCAGAGATATAAATGTATAAATTACAGGTTTTACTGAATCTTTTCCCATAAAACTATATTTGCTCAGCTTCTCCTGTTCTATAAAATGGCGCTTTCAGATTGCATTACATTTTGTAGTGACCGGTCCTCTTTAATGGGAGGTGTGAATGGGCACCCCTAAAAGAAAACCTTTATAGCGTCAGTGTATCTGCTATAGTGCAGTCATTTAACAGTGGGGACAGTTGGTACACTAAAAATGGCAAACTACAACTTTCAAAACCAGATGCAGCTTTTTAGCACTTTAAAGTTTCCTTCTTAACCAGACTGACTGAAAAGTGAGGAAAAAAAACAAGGTTATAAAAACATTAATTGAAATTCAGTATAAAACACTGAGACTTTGTGCAACATTAAATGTATCTCCACACTTTAAACCCCGATAGTATGGCGGGGTAAAGGTTGATATTTAACAGTCTATGACAAATCTGCAAACACAGTGAAGCCTATACAAATAACATGTATATAGGGCGAATTGTGTGAGGTTGAAATCGGAGTTTGAGCTTTCACTACCTTACCTTTGCACAAGAGATTTCCATGGGAACCCACCTGCAGATAAGATACCAGGGCAGTGGACATCCACCTGTCACCAAGCAGCAGACCGCTCATGTGGATGCAGCCACCACAACTTCCCATCCGCTGGTAGATGGAAACAGTAACAGCAGCAACTGATCAACGCATGCACGACTTCCTCACTGTTATCAATGCTGCATCCTGACCAAGATCAGAAGACTCCATGTTCTTCACTAGGTGCTGTGTGACTTGTCATATCCTGCTGTAACATTCTATGCTTTCCAACAGGGAGCTACAAGGTGCTACATATGGTACAGGAGAAGGTAGCAAATTTCATTTCAAAGAAGGCTCCAAAGATTTCATGCTTGACCTCGAGTGAGATATAAAGGCACACACATCGGTTCCTCATGCTAAATACCAGAATGAATGGCATATCCAGTGTGTCACAGAACCCTTCCCAACTGGCCTCACAAGGACCAATTAGAAGGATTACTTATTGGTGACGCACAGAAAATCTTCTCCTGCAGGGCCAACACCACCTATGCACAAATCAGAGCTCAGATCCCAGAAGTAGATGCTTCTTCCACTTGTCATGGAATGCTTTATTACATGGTTTTTTTATTGCTACGGAGATCAATTTGGGTTCTGACTGCTGAAAACGAAACCTGATATAAAAGTAAATTTCAAATGAAAACAAATGAAAATCTTTCTCCAAACCAGTAGCACGTTACAGTGAGAAATGAGGTGGGTTCGCTGCTTCCTGTAGAACATCACGGATCCCGAGCAGCCACCACGATCCGTTCAATAGATATAGCAACCAGAACTAGAGGTCACTCCACTTGCACAACACAAAGTTTTCAAATAAAAAAAAAAGGAAAAAGAAAAATATACTTTAAAATGAGTTATGTCAATCTTTTACTTCCTGAGGATTATGAACATCAATTTGTCTGCTACATTTCAAGCAATCAGGAACTGTGTACCCCTCAACCAAAACTGTCAGCTGTTTGATGTCAATTCACTTCCAGGCAGAAAGACATTTTCCTCAAAAGAAACAATTTATTGAGAATGAAAACAAAACCAGTTGAACTGTGTGCACGGATTCAACGACCATTATGATAAGTTGTGAGCCAGAGAGGGTAACGCCTCACTTTCCAGAAATCTTGTGTATACAGCACAAAGTAATGTAGTCAGCACGGTTTCACTTAAAACACGGGAACTGGCATCACAAAAGCAGATACACAATATGCATATTTTTCTGGGGGGGTTTTTTTCTCTTTTTTTGGGCTGCCAGAATAGTAAAATGCGCAAGTACTAAACAGACACTTTCCTCCATCAATGTTCCATTTCTCTGCAGCCAGGTGAGGAGCAGACTCTTTTCATCCATCTCGCTGCTGTACAATGAGGAGGGGAAACCGGTTGAGCGTTAAATACCAAACAATATTAAAATCATTACAGTGGAGTGCGAAAACATTCAGTGTCCTTTCAAATTATTCTGCACCAGCGAACCCAGAACGGCACAAGATTTACCACAAAGTGACCTATGAAATGTAGTGATGGGCCCTGAACACTTGACTCTAGAAATACACCTGGGAGGAAACAGCAATTTTCATAAGAATCGTGAGCATATGGATGACATGACAAGAACAGAACTGTCCGCACTAAGAAGGCACGGACCGAGTCCCATCAACTGTTAAACACAGAAACGGCGTTGTTGCCAACAGAAACCCAAGCCCGACTGCAACGAAAGCGGCACTGTGGTTGTATGGGCAACAAGGCTCGTTCTTCTGTTCCAGCCTTGCTTTACCAGGTAACTGGAGAACCTGTGAAAGGTTCTGAGGGCCCTGCACAGCGCTCTGATACCACGGCACCATTATTTAGGCAGTGTCTGATGCCACGGTAAGGACCACTAGGTTTGTATACAAGCCCTAACAGTTAGCTGATGACACAAATATAAAAGAAACAGCATTGACAATATACAAGTTTAAACATCAAAGCAAAAAACATATGCAGTGAACAAGCGTTGCTTATATACAGCTTGTATATAAGTCCATATATATGTCCAGACGCAGGACAAGTGGAGTTTCTTTCATTTCTCCTTACACCACACTGGATCTGACCAGTTTATTCCTAGGAATCTGAATAGAAGGCTCTTGCATGGACCTTTTTTATGGCAGGGACATACGACTGGACCCTAGGCACTCATTACCTCACGGTGGTGACCTTAGTGAAGCTGTTTTCTCACTTCTGGAAGCAAGATTTCTAGGGGAGAATCTGGGAGTATTGGGGCACGGGATGATGCATGCCACCATTTTTACTTCTAAAATTGGTCTGCGAGGAGGAAAAAGTACTGTACCTCTGTATTAAGTTAGAAATCAGATATGAGTGCCATATTCATTATCTGTATAATGCTAATCCCATATATTAAAAGGGGGTGTCCTATCTCACCGTTTCCAAAGCAGAGATAGGACCAAGCACTGGGCTGGGGAGGCAGAATTCGGAAAACGCTCCGCTGTTTCCTAAACTCCCATAGCATGGAATGGGAGTTACACAAATAGTGTGGCACAGCAAACTGCGTCATTTCCACTATCCCCAAGTCACAGAAACAGCGCAGCCTGCGGTCTTTTGCAGTTAGTCTAGCTCCCATGCACCCCTAGGGGTGTTCTGGCGTTTCCATAGCTCTGCCTTCCCTGGCCATGGAGACCGAGATGGGACAGCCCCTTTAATACTGAAGTGAAGCTGGCACACAGATGGTTTCTGGTACCAAAAGTGAAGCACCCTGACCACTGTTTGGATCATTTTAACAGTGACGCTCCTGGGCCATATTTCCACTTGCAGAACTTAAAGTGGGCCTAGTATCCCGCATAGCAATGCACTAAACAGCATTTGGGACTAAGGCTACTTTCACACCTGCGTTCGGGTGTCCGCTTGTGAGCTCCGTTTGAATGGGCTCACAAGCGGCCCCGAACGCATCCGTACTGCCCTAATGCATTCTGAGTGGAGGTGGATCCGCTCAGAATGCATCAGTCTGGCAGCGTTCAGCCTCCGCTCAGCAAGCGGACACCTTAACGCTGCTTGCAGCGTTCGGGTGTCCGCCTGGCCGTGCGGAGGCAAGCGGATCCGTCCAGACTTACAATGTAAGTCAATGGGGACGGATCCGTTTGAAGATGACACAATATGGCTCAATCTTCAAACGGATCCGTCCCCCATTGACTTTCAATGTAAAGTCTAGACGGATCCGTTCAGGCTACTTTCACACTTAGAATTTTTTTTAAACTATAATGCAGACGGATCCGTTCTGAACGGATACAAACGTCTGCATTATAGGAGCGGATCCGTCTGAGCAGACATCAGACAGACCCGCTCTGAACGCTAGTGTGAAAGTAGCCTTACACTGACAAGATGGCAGATTGTGGCCAAGGAGCAACTGACTGAATCTTACGATGTCAGATAAACCAGGCCAACGCTTTCTCAGTGTAGAGATGTATAGACCTGCTCAGTATGTTACATTAAGCACATGACGATTTAACCCTTTGTACCTGAGAAACACCTGCCTACAAAGAAGTACCATGTTATAATAGGAAGAGCTGATGCAGAATAATCAAAATCAGGACTAAAGCTTAAAAAAAAAAAAAAAAAAAAAAAAAAAAAAGGGTCTCATGTTGGTAACAGAAAGAGTCAATGCTTCTGAGAAGGACAAAACAGCTGCCATTATGATATGAGGTTCTACATTTATGACACCTACGATGCGCCCGTACGTCCGGGTGATGGCACACAGGACCAGTGTCTTACATGTTTAGATCTCTATTAGGGGCAGCAGGATTGAGAGACATCCCTTTCGCCCTGAATTTAGGATTTTATAGCTGGAGGCCACCGGACAGGAGATTCAGCATGCCGGTTCTGTCCAAACATAACCCAACACAATATTGGGTTCCCATGGGTCTCTCCAGCAAAAAAAAAAAAAAAGTCACTGACGTCACCCACTTAAATTCGCCCTCTAAATACCACATTACAAAAAGGGCCTTGTAGTAAGAGCTGAATTAAGGGGCTACATATTTCACGTACATCTAAAGCTAGTTTTGCATTAGAATTAAAGTCGGCCAGCAGTTTATTGTATCTGGCATAGCCGGAAAAGGGCCACAGCACCGCCAGGACCTGCAATGGATCTTGCCTGTTTCCAGCATTAGGGCCGGGCAAAAACCACTGCAATGCTGGAAACCGGTTGGATCTCCACCGGGTCTCACTACAGTCAATGGGGTGTGACGGCGCTCCAGCCCTTTCTGGCCATGTCAGATATAATGAACTCTAACTGAAGCTTTTAGGGTATGCCCTGCTGCAGATTCTTGACCTGCCGTGGATAATAGTGATTCTGCCGCAGAATTCACCCTATGCATTGTAGAGTGTAGTCTGCAGTAAAATCACATGCTGCGATTCACCTTCTATGTGGATTTTTCTGCAGCACGTGGATGGGCTTTGTTAACATCTCATACACTGGTACTGACATACACAGAATTTTCCAACTGCAAATCCTAATGGAAAACCCAAAGCATATCCACCATGCATGTGTGAACATACCCTTAGGGTATGTCCACACGAAACAGACAGGATTTTCTGCCCTGTAATAGTGGGCAGAAAACCCACAGTATGTGCAATAGCAGCCAAATGGATGAGATATTACAACTGAAATCCAATAGAAAAAAAATATCCCGCAGCGACAAACTTCACGAATTACATGTAGATTTGTTGCGGATTTCATTTTAAGCATTGCAAAGGGTGAAATCTGCAATAAAAATTGACATGGTGGAGATATTTTAAAAAAAAAGCCAATTTTTGAACTGTGGTTGAGATTTAGTAAATTCTCATCCACTTTGTTGCTACTTTAAAGGGTAACTCATGTTTTCATAAAAAAATAAAAACATTTTAGCATGTTACTGCAGCAGCATTATGCATAAAGCAATCTTTAGTTTCTTCACTTACCACTGTTTTCCCCTTAGTTACGGCTGTTTTGAATCCTACATTATAAGGATCTTCTCAAGATGGCTCCTCTGCCAGTTCTCTAAAGCCTAACTGCATTCCCTCAGGTCACATACAAACTTGCTGTAGCCAGCAGCTTCCTGCCAGCCAATCAGATTGGATTACTGAGAGACACACCTCCTCACTCTGAAGGCTAATGCAAGCATGCAGTGTGAAGGACCGCCCCTCTGTCTTCTGTTTACATTAAGTTGGGAGACAGATGAGCCCTAGTAACGGTCTTTTAAAAGGGAGCAGTGGAAAGGGACTGGAGACATTAATGAAAGCTGTCATAAGGTAATTACAGATCTGACAATCATTGACAGACTAACTCAAGTATACAATGCCTAGCTCTAATAAACTACCCTTTAAAATCCTGCAGATTTCCCAGCTGCAAATCTCAGTGTATCCGCTCCGTGTAAACATTAGCCAATGGAAACAAATGGCACCTGGGGGTGGGGGGGGGCTGTCAGCGGCACAAACTCTTCCAAGGCCAAGTGATGTCACATTCATCAGTCACATGGCCCAGGCGCAGTTCAGCCCCATTCTAGTGAATGGGGACGAACTGCAATACCGAGCACTACAACGTAGCTGATCGGTGGGGTCCGATTCCTGACATCACAGCCTATCGCATACTGATGACCCATTCTGAGGACCCCTTTAGGGTCCATTCACACATCTGTGTTTTGCAGAAACGCAAATTGCGGATCCGCAAGACACTGACAACAGCCATGTGCACATGCCAGGCACCATAATAGAAAATGCCTATAGGACATTTTCTATTTTTTGCGGAGACATGGACCGGAAGTTCGGGGCCGTGGAACAGAAGTGCGGATGCAGACAGCACACTGTGTGCTGTCTGCATCTTTTCTGGCCCCATTGAAAATTAATGGGTCCACATGGAACGGATCTAGAAACGTCTGAATGGAGCCCTAATCTGTTTACCATAGCTCTTTACATCATGTGAGTGAATCTATTTGCCCAAGCAGCTTGAACTCTTTCTGTTAACAAGCAGTGAGGTTGTAATGTCCACTGAAACACTGGTAGGAATGTGCAGAACACAGAGCGTAGAATTTCAATGCCATTACACACAGCTCTGCAATGAAGCTAAATATCAGTATGACAATCCACTTGCCTTCCTAGGTAATGCACATGGTTTCTTCTACATTATGGGATACAGTATAGATACATAACAGTACAGCGGCAACACTTATACAATGGCTTTCATGCTTCAATAGCCACTAACAAGGTAATAAATATACCACAATTATCTAATGAATTAAGCCAGAGGTAGGAAACAGCCATTGCATAAGCAGTCCCATCACAGAGAAGTCTAGCATCATTTCTATGATGTACACACTAGCAAGCAGTCATCCCCTGGGCTTTGCAGTTTAAAATGAAATGTCAGACAATCTAAAGAAGAAAAATAATTCTAAACAGTACACAAGAAAACTATAACGGGGTATATCATGCAACTATATAGGAATGTAATAGCATTGACACACACCCACGGACTGTCTGGTGAATGTCATTCTGGGTGAGACCGCTTACTCTCCATAATCCTAGGAACATAGGCTATACTACAGTGGGCTAAATGGAGCCATGAGAGAAGGAGCTTTCTGCTGAACTCCTCATTCATCCAGGATTTTTAGCATTTAAGTCTGACAGACATGGAGATGCAATGTATTAAAAGGTAAGCCTATAGCAACCTCCTATTAAAAACTAAGCTGTAGTCAGAGCCCAAAAACTTACAAATAAAACAAGATGTACTAACATGGAAATCCACAAGGGATCTCCAGGAATATGTAAGCTAAGATTCAAGCTGCCATATTGTGAAGGACCCAGACTTTTTACTAAGTATGTTATGTTACAGGGGCGCTACACTCAGCCTGGGATGCTGTCCAACAAAACGTAAGTGCTCCAAAAAAACAGGTATAGCATTGTATACAGAGATAGCTGTCAGTCACTGACATAGTTGTACACGGGGGAGGCGCCATCAGTGATTGATAGCATTCACTGTGTGTATACAGAGATAGCTGTCAGTCACTGATATAGCTGTACACAGGGAGGGGTTATCAGGGATTGATAGCATTCACTGTGTGTATACAGAGATAGCTGTCAGTCACTGATATAGCTGTACATGGGGGAGGGGTTATCAGTGATTGATAGCTATCTCTGTATACACACAGGGAATGCTGTCAGTCACTGATATACCTGTACACAGGGAGGTGTCAAAAGTGATTGATAGCATTCTCTGTGTAAGTATGCATACAGAGATAGCTGTCAGTCACTGATATAGCTGTACACAGGGAGGTGTTATCAGGGATTGATAGCATTCCCTGTGTGTATACAGAGATAGCTGTCAGTCACTGATATAGCTGTACACAGGGAGGGGTTATCAGTGATTGATAGCATTACCTGTATGTATACAGAGAGCTGTCACTGATATCCCCTCCCTGTGTACAACTATATCAGTGATTGATAGCAATCCCTGTGTATATACAGAGATAGCTGTCAGTAACTGATAACACCTTCAACATGAACAATGAAGTCATAAATGCCAGATTTAAATGTATAAATCACAAGATTTACTGAATCTTCTCTCAAAACTATATATCCGCTCAGCTCCTCCTGATCTATAACAAGCTGCCTGCAGATGGCATTTCACAGTGAAATGCTCCTTACAACTGCAGAGTACATGTACATATACTTTTGAGTAATCTGGCAATCAACATTAGATCACTTTGCTCTAAGTTGCCAGTCAAAAGCATTAGGCATGCTGGATTTCAACATTCCTGACCCTTTATCTCCCAGGGAAATAAGCACCGAACTGTGTCCACATGAAAGAAAAATGTACTTTTATAGGGGCTGCTATCTTTGTGTCTGGCCCACTGTAACCTCCCATGGCAGCTTGTATTTTAGCTCTACCTTTCCAGTAAACTGTAGTACTGGGCTTTTCATTATAAGCATAGGCCTGCAGGTTTTAGGAAGATTATAGAAACCTGCACTGAAAACCTCTGCTTGTTAATCGCTCTGGATGAAGCAGTGAGAAAGGCAGAAGACGTTCTACGTACGGGAGAGTGGCTTGAGTATACCTGCACGGAGCACCATATCACTGCACAAAGAATGAAATAGCAAAACCAAAATGAAACGTTTCTACTGTATCCCATAATACCACGTGGACAGTGCATGAGAACATGAACACTGAATTAGGATGCCCCCCGAACTATGATCATTACAAGGTAGTCCTCTTCAGATTTGGCAAGGGCCTTAGCTGTAGAATCCAGGAACTGCTGGGAAAATTCACATGGTGGAAAAGCATGAAGAACTCCAGTGTTCTCCTTATCCTTACTGCCCCCCACTGGAAGGCTAATGACACCAGCTGCTTGTTTTTGCTTTAGATAGGAGACAAGGTTTCTCAATGGACGTTGGGTTGAGCTGGCTTGATCTCCAGTAAAATTGCCATCAGATGTACCAGGGACAGCAAGGAGGATGGCATAACCGTTGGGGCCGGCCACTTTAATGCGACGCGTCACTTCATCCAGCTTGGGTTGATCCAGGCGCAAACGTTGCGTAATCTTTAACTGGGCAACTTTCCCACCTGAAGACCCTTCAATAAGCAGACTGGTTGCTACGGCAAGATCTCCTTGTAACAAATGCATGTTGGACGGAAAGTTACTGTTCTTCAGGAGCAGCATGCCCTGCCAAGCCAGGGACAGTTTTTGGGTTGCATCTGGCTTCTGTGGCGATTTGACCTTACTGCTGGGCTCAGGATGCTCCTCTTTTCGCACGGGGCTCTTGCTCTCCACAATACGATGCTTTCGCTCCTTTTCAACTGAGTTGTTCTTTCTGTCGCGCTTGTCTCCGACACCACGCTCAATGCTACTGCGCCAGTCTCTGGAAGGTGACGTCTGCTCAGTGCGCCCACCTGTGCGCTCTGTATCACTGTAACGGCTGTCACGCCCAGCACTGCCATCACGACTTCTGTCAGGACTATTACACTGTCTCTTTCTGGAGCGATCACTTTCAGGAGAGCGGTCAATATGACGGCTTTCATCCATGAGCCTTCTTTTTCTAGGCGGATCTTTGCTTACGCCGTCTCTTTCACGATCTCTGTCTAAAGACCAGCTGCCTGCTCGTCGGTCTAATGTCTCTATGGACTCATAAGCAACTCTGTTTCTGTCTCTTACTGGAAGGGGCACCCAATCAGAGTCTGAATACAAGTCTCTGTCTCTGTTCCTATACAACAGAGGTGGGGTACGGTCTCTGGCTCGTAGAGGATCGGGTGCCCTATGGCCAAAGCCATCTCCCACCAAATCATAATGGGGTACAGGCAATGTCTGAAGGTAAGGGGGCTGGTAGATATGATCCGTATCCGCAAAGTCCACTCGCAGTTTTCTGTGTTCACCTCCCAGTGGAAAGCCTCTCATTTGAGTGCAGGCAGCTTGGGCGGCGTCTAAGCTTTCATACTGTATGTAGGCCCAACTGTCCCCTTTCCTGTAGTCAATAGATCGGATGGTACCAAACCTGTCAAATTCACGGGCCAGCGATGCCATTGGCACCCAGGGTCCTAGGCCACCTACCCACAAGCGGTTGGTTGGGGTGGCTTTGCCATAGCCAATCTTAATACAGTTTCGGAGAATGTACTTGCCAGACATTGCCACCTTAGCCCTGTGCGCCATGTCCAGGTTCTCAAACTTAAGGAAGCCATACGTAGAGGCCTGCCCGCGGCCCGCTCTCTTGATATCCACCTCAGTAATTGTCCCAAAGCGCTCAAACGCCCTGCGCAGCTCGCTCTCCGTCACATTGATGTCCAGGTTGCCCAGGAACAGAGTTCGGTTAGCCCGCAGGTCATTCTCAGGGGAGCTGTCATCCTCCCTGATGCTCAGGCGGGAGTCTAGGGGGTAGGCAGGCCGCACCCGACCCTCATAGAAGCTGTAGTCCCGGTCCCTCTCCAGCTCCCTGGGCAGCGGTGGGGGAGGGGGAGGAGGTAAGCGGCCTAAGGCCAGCTGCTGCAGCCGGTAGTCCCTGTAGCCGAGGCCGCCCGGGGAGAGCGCTCGCTGGCTGTGCCGGTGGGCAGGCAAGGAGGACACGGCAGCAGACAGGCTGGCATAGGGCTCCTTGTCCGCCGGGGAGCGGCTGCGGCGCCGGTTACTTACAGGCAGGTACACCGCCTCGATCTTCAGCGGCCGGTCGTACAGCACCAGCCTACCCCGGGCGTGCTTGGCGGCTCGGGCATCCTCCGGGCGCCGGAAGTTCACCAGGGCCACCCGCTCGTCTCCGGTGCGGGAGATCTTCACACTGACGTCTCCGAACTTCTTGAACTCGTGGAAGAGCCCGTCCTCTATGGCCTCATCGCTGAGGGACGAGCCCAGCTCACTGATCCGCAGCGACTTGTATTCCGACTCCCCGCGGCCGTCCACGTTCCGCCCGGTGGCGCCCCCTCTGCTCTCCGCGCCCTTGCTGCTGCCGCTGCCACTGCTGGCTGCCGGGGAGCCGTAGCTGTGCAGACCGGGGGCTCTACCGGACGCCTCATAGTCTCGGCTGCTGGAGAGGCTCTTGTCCAGGTGCAGGCCGCGGCGCCCGGAGCTGCTCTCGGAGGATTTGCCGGCGCACCCGCTGCCGTTACTGCCACTAGTGGAGCTCAGCTTCTTGCCGCATCGCTCCCGAGAAGACTCGTCCGCCCCCCGGGACCGTTTGGCTTTGGCCGGGGAGCGCTCTTTTCCTTTCATGGTGACTTGTGGAGGACAGCGACCTCACACACAGCTTCTCAGCGCCATCTTGCAATTTTTGCTCAGTAGGATCCACCCTGTATTCTGATTGGTCAAGACTGTTCTACCTACAATTACTATTGGACGATGCTGCTGTCACTCGCGGCGCATCGGGCGGGCAGCACCGCACGTTTACGTGTGAGAACGTCATGTCCGTCTGGTGAAGGAGGAGGGTTTGTGTAAGGGCGGCGACTGGCCACGGGGCGCTATGGTTTCTTCAGGGAAAGGCTGGCTGACCCATACCTAAAGCCTCATGCAGACGTCAGTGTTTCACGGACGTGTGCTGTTCGTGTTCTCCACAGACAGCACACATCCCTATTCATTTTAGGCCTCATGCACACGACAGTTTTTCGGGTCGGCATCCGAGCTGCAGTCCTATTCACTTCAATGGGGCCGCAAAAGGTGTGGACAGCACTCCATGTGCTCCGTTCCGTGGCCCCGCAAAAAAAATATAGCAATATAGCATGTCCTATTCTTGTGCATTTTGCGGACAAGAATAGGCATTTCTACAATGGGCCGCCCGTTCCATTCTGCAAATTGCGGAAGGCACACGGGCGGCTTCCGTTTTTTGCAGATCCGTGGTTTGCGGACCGCAAAAAACGGAATGGTCGTGTGCATGTAGCCTAAATGTGTGTATTCACACATCAGTGTTTCAGCACGGTCCGTGGGTCATTTTTTTTACCACGGATGCATGCCCTATTTTGTCCGTGTTCACAGATCCATCATGTCCATTATAGTCTATGGGTCCGTGAAAACCACGGATGGCATCCGTGTTTCAGGGATCATTAACAAGAGATTCTTTGGAAATTATTTTTCTGCTGTTGAGTGTTAGTGCAACACGGACAGCAAAAAACGGACCCAACACGGATCTGTCACGGGAGATATGGCTCCGTCAGAGAAACGACCTTTGTCGCACAACAATTTTTATAATGCTAGTCTGTGGTGGATTTTTCTGCGACAGTCGGAGCATGTCACAGTGCGACACCATAGACTAGCAGTATAAAAATTGTTGCGCGACATCAATGTCGCAGTGTAGTTGTGCCCTATGTGTCGCACAGCCCTAGCCTAATACTGAACGTTGAAAATGTAATAATTGTGTACATACATAGTTACTAGAGATGAGCGAATATCATATTATGAAATTCGTTCACGCTACGTTTACTGGTAAAAGGTGAATTGCTTTACCACGGACCTTATGATAGAACCACAGTTCTATGACGGAATACATAACAGAATGCCTTTATTCATTCCTTCATAATAGAAGTCTATGGGCTGCAAAACGGATCCATTCCGTTTCCGTTATGCAGGCAAGATCTCTCTTGCATAACGGAAACAGGACAGATCCGTTATGCAGACCATAGACCTCTATCCCTCTAAAGGCATTCCGTTATGCATTCCGTCATAGAGTTGCGTTATGGTCCGTGGTAACGGAATCCATAACGCAATTCACCTTTTACCAGTAAACGAATCGCAAATTAATTTCATAACCAGAAATTTTCTCATGTATTATGTCTGTAAGGCTACTTTCACACTAGCGTTCAGCCTCCGCTCCGCTCGCCTCCGCACGGCCAGGCGGACAGCTGAACGCTGCTTGCAGCGTTCGGGTGTCCGGATGGCCGTGCGGAGGCGAGCGGATCCGTCCAGACTTACAATGTAAGTCAATGGGAACGGATCCGCTTGAAGATGACACCATATGGCTCAATCTTCAAGCGGATCCGTCCCCCATTGACTTTACATTGAAAGTCTGAACGGATCCGCTCAGGCTACTTTCGCACTTAGAAATTTTCCTAAGTTATTAATGCAGACGGATCCGTACTGAACGGAGCCTCCGTCTGCATTAATATGATCGGATCCGTTCAGAACGGATCCGATCAAGCGCAAGTGTGAAAGTAGCCTAATAAAGGCGTTCATCATAAAGGGGGTTTCTCTCAATCGCCATTCCTCTAAATGTCAGATCCCCATCTATAACTAGAACAGAGGTACAAAGTATCCCCCTTCATTTTCACTGCAGGGAGGCACATAGGGCCGTGGACGAGTATGCGCCTATGGAGCTGATAGAGAACACAGTTTGCGGGAATATGGCCCCTTGCAGACGAGCCTTCCTCCCGCAGTGAGTCCGCAACGCAGCTCCCGGCCTGACCTCCCAGCGCTGCCGGGGGTCACATAGCATTATATTGATTTATGATGCTTTGTAACCCTTACAGTTCTGGAATGTATTGGATAACACTGGCAGAATTATGCTGCCAGTGTTATCCAATGCATTCCAGAACGGTAAGGCCTGTGAACACATTACACCCGCACTGAATCCGGACCCATTCATTTCAATGGGTCTTTGTACATGAGCGTTTTTTTTTCACGCATCAGTTCTGCGTTGCTTGTAAATCGCAGCATGTTCTATATTCTGTGTTTTTCACGCCGCCCTGGCCCCATAGAAGTGAATGGGGCTGCGTGAAAAACGCATTGCATCTGCAAGCAAGTGCGGGTGCGATGCGTTTTTCACTGATGGTTGCTAAGAGACATTGTTTGTAAACCTTCAGTTTTTTATCACGCTCGTGAAAAACGCATCAAAACGCATTGCACCCGCGCGGAAAAAACAACAACTGAACGCAATTGCAGACAAAACTGACTGAACTTGCTTGCAAAATGGTGCGAGTTTCCCTAAACGCATCCGGTCCTAATCCATCACGCTCGTGTGAAAGAGGCGTAAGGCCTCTTTCACACGGGCGTCTCGTGTGAGGGCCGGATAGGATGCGGGTGTGTCGCGGGAAAATGCACGATTTTTACGCACGAGTGCAAAGCGTTTTAATGCATTTTGCACGCGCGTGAGAAAAATCTGCATGTTTGGTACCTAGACCCGAACCCGAACTTCTTCACAGAAGTTCAGGTTTGGGTTAGGTGTTGTGTAGATTTGATTATTTTCCCTTATAACATGGTTATAAGGGAAAATAATAGCATTCTGAATACAGAATGCATAGTACAATAGGGCTGGAGGGGTTAAAAAATAAAATAAAAATTTAACTCATCTCATCCACTTGTTTGTGCAGCCCGACTTGTCTTCTTTCTTCTTCTTTGATGACCTGGGAGGAAAAGGACCTTTGGTGACATCACTGCGCTCATCACATGGTCCATCACCATGGTGATGGGCCATGTGATGGCTCCGCGCTCAACACATGGTCCATCACCATGGTGATAGACCATGTGATGAGCGCAGTGACGTCACCAAAGGTCCTTTTCCTCCCAGATCCTCAAAGAAGAAGAATGAAGACGAACAAGTGGATGAGGTGAGTTAAATTTTTTATTATTTTTTTTTAACCCCTCCAGCCCTAATTTACTTTGCATTCTGTATTAAGAATGATATTATTTTCCCTTATAACCATGTTATAAGGGAAAATAATAAAGATCGGGTCCCCATCCCGATCGTCACCTAGGAACCATGCTTGAAAATCGCACCACATCCGCACTTGCTTGCGGATGCTTGCGATTTTCACGCAGCCCCATTCACTTCTACGGGGCCTATGCTGCATGAAAAACGCACAATATAGAGCATGCTGCGATTTTCACGCAACGCATGAGTGATGCGTGAAAATCACCGCTCATGTGCACAGCCCCATAATTTCAGTGCCGGTGCAATGCGTTCACCTCATGCATTGCACCCGCACGGAAAACTCGCCCGTGTGAAAGGGGCCTAAGGGTTACATAGCATCATAAATCAATATATTGCTATGTGACTCCCATCAGTGCTGGGAGGTCAGGCCGGGAGCTGCGATGCGGACTCGCTGTGGAAGGAACGCTTGTCTGCAAGGGGCCTATATGTGGAGGGAAATGGTCAGCCACCTAGCAATAACTGATGGGGGCCTGCAGCACCTCCTGAACTCAGTGTCACGACTGTGACTGATCCAGACAGGTCTGGGAGGAGAAGGTCGCAGCGACTTGCTACTCGCGATAGCTTGTGAGTTTGCTCCGTGGTTCAGGGTATGTCATCCAGGTTTTGCCTTGTGAACCTTTTTGTCCTGACTGGGAGTTTGTAGGCATCCTTCTCAGGTGAGTCCTGTCTGCCACTCCCAGATACTATATTAGTTTCAGTTTCACTTGCAGTCATTGCCAGATATAGTCCTTACTTCCAGTGCTACTCTGACCTTTGAAGGAGATCGTTTGATGGTGTTGCTGTGGAGCTCTTGTCCGGCGTGGACTGTCGTGTTTGGGATCGCCTTCTCTGCTCGTGACTGGATAAGTCTTTCTCTGCTGTTGTTTGTTTGTTGCTGTCTTCCCCTGTTGTTTTCCTAGATGTGAGTGATGGTGACTAGCGCTCCCATCGGCCTTTCCCCAGTCCAGTCTTGTTAGGGCGACTGAGGGTTTAGGCATCCTGCTCGCCGCACGGGTTCACACCCCGTCTAGGGTATCAGGGCAGACAGGTGCCAGCTTAGGGTTAGTCAGGGGTGGCCATTCTATTTCCCATCCGTAGATAAGGGTCCCCCTTCCCCTCCGTCTGGTGTGACACGACTGCTGCTAGGATAGCGGTCGTGACACTCCGTCAGAGAAACAAATTACTGATCCAACGAGACAGTAAGTCTATTGGACGGACAGAGCTAGCTAAATCCATTATTTGTTCGTCAGGATGCAGCCACCTAGCGGCGCCTCCTCAACTCCGTCTGACAAAGTGTGACATCGTCGCTACTCAGTAGTGGTGGTCACGTGGGTAATTCTTGCTGAAGGCATGAATTACCTCAGAATTTTTCCAGGAGGCCCGATGGCTGACCTTTCATAGAAAGAAGTAAGAGTAAAGCTAAAATTAATAATTAATAAATAGGAAAGAAACTATAATAAGCTCAAATTTATATAACAGATTTAAGGGCTGTTTCACACGAGCGGATGCCGTGCGTGTCATCCGCAGTGTGAATGACAGCCAAGCATCCCACTGGACAGCAGAGACACGGAGCAGTAACATGATTGATAATGCTCTTTGCCTCTCTGTGATCTTTTTACTACAAAATCATAGTGACAACTTTATCTCACTGTGATTTTGTGGTAAAAAGATCACAGAGAGGCACAGAGCATTATTAATCATGTTATTGCTCCGTGTCTCTGCTGTCCGGAGCAGGGTTTGGCTGTCATTCACGCTGCGGATGACACGCACGGCATCCGCTCGTGTGAAACAGCCCTAAGGCCCCTTTCACACGGGCGAGTATTCCGCCCCTTTCACACGGGCGATGCGTGAGGTGAACGCATTGCAACCGCACTGAATACCGACCCATTCATTTCTATGGGGCTGTTCACATGAGCAGTGATTTTCACGCATCACTTATGCGTTGCGTGAAAATCGCAGCATGCTCTATATTCAGCGTTTTTCACGCAATGCAGGCCCCATAGAAGTGACTGGGGTTGCGTGAAAATTGCAAGCAAGTGCGGATGCGGTGCGATTTTCACGCACGGTTGCTAGTAGACGATCGGGATGGAGACCCGATCATTATTATTTTCCCTTATAACATGGTTAATTACATTACAGGAACAGGACCTTTGATGACATCACTCCGGTCATCACATGGTATGTCACATGATCTTTTACCATGGTGATGGATCATGTGATGACCGGAGTGACGTCATCAAAGGTCCTGTTCCTGTATTTAATGCTCACCACAGGTCCTGTTCAACAAAGGAGACAGAAGGAGATGCCGGGCCGCGATCAAGTGGACTAAGGTGAGTTAAATTTATTTATTTATTTTTTTAACCCCTCCAGCGCTGTTTTACTATGCATTCTGTATTCAGAATGCTATTATTTTCCCTTATAACCATGTTATAAGGGAAAATAATACAATCTACAGAACACCGATCCCAAGCCCGAAATTCTGTGAAGAAGTTTGGGTTTGGGTACCAAACATGCGCGATTTTTCTCACGCGAGTGCAAAATGCATTACAATGTTTTGCACTCGCGCGGAAAAATTGTGTTTTCCCGCAACGCACCCGTACATTTTCCCGCAACGCCCGTCTGAAAGAGGCCTAAGAGTAAGGTAATTATCACAAATCTTTTCTAATAAATCAGAATTAAGGTGATGCAACTGGGTTCTTATGTATTACTTTACTAGATGTAAAGTGCATAGTAAAAGATTCTCCAATTGGAAAACAGTAGTATGGTATGATTATCCTCAAGGCTGTACTACACTGGCTGATTTTTCAGCTGATAGTCGCTAATGAGCGGTCACGATCATCTTGCTGTGTAATACTGCCACCCATTCCCCGATGAACAAGCAAATTGAACAATTCTGATTTTTAAGCAAATTGTGCTGTCTAATAACGATCTATCGCCAGCAAACAACTAGACAGTATGGGGACCAGTGATAGCATAGCGATCGCTCCTCTCCATGCTGCGGAGAAGATCACTGCATGTAATAGCAACGGTCTACTCCACTAGCTAGCAGACGATTGCCAGGAGGGAAGCAGGAATTGCTCAATCGGCCTGTGTAATACAAGCATTAGGGATATATTACACCAACAGTTTATCTGCAGACTTTCTGACCAATCATTGGTCAGATGGCCGTTTACACACACCAACTATTGGTCTGAATGTACAGAAATTGGGCAGATAATCTGTTGGCGTAATACAGCGCTTAGTGAAAAGAAGATATGAGAATTGACAATAAATTCCTTATCTATAACTGCCTCTAACCAGAAGAGAGAACAATGTAATGCGAGGAAGAAAAGAAGATAAATAAACCAGATGACTTCTCTAGAAAGTAACACTCTTCTATGTGAACGCTTCAAATTTTGCATCCTCTACTTCTTTGCCTCATGATTCAGTGAGAGCTACGACCAGGATAAATCTTGGGATGGGAGGGCTGTTGCTACGTGGCGGACCCTTTCCCTAGAACAAAGTCAGTTTGCTGATCATAGTTTGTGCTCACTCAGAGTAATTATACCCCCACTTAGTTCCCCCAACACAGTAGCACTGTCTCCTTTGTTCCCCCATCACAGTAGTGATGCCCCTTAATACCCCCACACAATAGTGATGCCTGATATTGCCCTCCCAGAATAGTGATGCCCACTTAGTGCTCTCTCACATTGGTGATGTCCCCTTAGTGCACCATCACAGTAGTGATGCCCCTTAGCGCCCCTTCACAATATTTATATCCCCTTAGTGCACCCCCAGAGTAGTGAGTCCCCTTATTGCCCACTCACAATAGATATGCCCCTTATTACCCCCTCAAAATAATGATGCCCACCTGTTGCCCACTCGCAATAGAGATGCCCCTTTTTGCCCCCTCAGGATAGTGATACCCCTTAGTGACCCTTCACAATAGAGATGCCCCTTAGTGCATGCTTGCAATAATGATGACCTTTTAGTGACCCTTCACAATGTTTATGCCCCCATAGTGCACGCGCAAAGTAGTGATACCCCTTTTGCCCACTCACAATAGCAATGCTCTTACTGACCCCCTCAAAATAATGATGCCCCTCTTGGTGCCCTCTTACAATTGTGATGCCCTTTAGAGCTTCCTCACAATAATGATGCTACTTAGTGCACTCTCATATTAGTGATGTCCCCTTAGTGCACCTTCACAATAGTGATGCCCTGTAGAGTCCCCTCACAATAGTGATGCCCTCTTAGTGCCCCCTCACAATAGTGATGTCCCTTAGTACACCATCACAATAATGATGGCCCCTTAGTGCCTCTTCACAATACACTGCGTGCAGAATTATTAGGCAAATGAGTATTTTGACCACATCATCCTCTTTATGCATGTTGTCTTACTCCAAGCTGTATAGGCTGGAAAGCCTACTACCAATTAAGCATATTAGGTGATGTGCATCTCTGTAATGAGAAGGGGTGTGGTCTAATGACATCAACACCCTATATTAGGTGTGCATAATTATTAGGCAACTTCCTTTCCTTTGGCAAAATGGGTCAAAAGAAGGACTTGACAGGCTCAGAAAAGTCAAAAATAGTGAGATATCTTCCAGAGGGATGCAGCACTCTTAAAATTGCAAAGCTTCTGAAGCGTGATCATCGAACAATCAAGCGTTTCATTCAAAATAGTCAACAGGGTCACAAGAAGCGTGTGGAAAAACCAAGGCGCAAAATAACTGCCCAAGAACTGAGAAAAGTCAAGCGTGCAGCTGCCAAGATGCCACTTGCCACCAGTTTGGCCATATTTCAGAGCTGCAACATCACTGGAGTGCCCAAAAGCACAAGGTGTGCAATACTCAGAGACATGGCCAAGGTAAGAAAGGCTGAAAGACGACCACCACTGAACAAGACACACAAGCTGAAACGTCAAGACTGGGCCAAGAAATATCTCAAGACTGATTTTTCTAAGGTTTTATGGACTGATGAAATGAGAGTGAGTCTTGATGGGCCAGATGGATGGGCCCCTGGCTGGATTGGTAAAGGGCAGAGAGCTCCAGTCCGACTCAGACGCCAGCAAGGTGGAGGTGGAGTACTGGTTTGGGCTGGTATCATCAAAGATGAGCTTGTGGGGCCTTTTCGGGTTGAGGATGGAGTCAAGCTCAACTCCCAGTCCTACTGCCAGTTTCTGGAAGACACCTTCTTCAAGCAGTGGTACAGGAAGAAGTCTGCATCCTTCAAGAAAAACATGATTTTCATGCAGGACAATGCTCCATCACACGCGTCCAAGTACTCCACAGCGTGGCTGGCAAGAAAGGGTATAAAAGAAGAAAATCTAATGACATGGCCTCCTTGTTCACCTGATCTGAACCCCATTGATTACCTGTGGTCCATCATCAAATGTGAGATTTACAAGGAGGGAAAACAGTACACCTCTCTGAACAGTGTCTGGGAGGCTGTGGTTGCTGCTGCACGCAATGTTGATGGTGAACAGATCAAAACAGAATCCAAGCCTGACAGAATCCATGGATGGCAGGCTTTTGAGTGTCCTTGCAAAGAAAGGTGGCTATATTGGTCACTGATTTGTTTTTGTTTTGTTTTTGAATGTCAGAAATGTATATTTGTGAATGTTGAGATGTTATATTGGTTTCACTGGTAAAAATAAATAATTGAAATGGGTATATATTTGTTTTTTGTTAAGTTGCCTAATAATTATGCACAGTAATAGTCACCTGCACACACAGATATCCCCCTAAAATAGCTAAAACTAAAAACAAACTAAAAACTACTTCCAAAAATATTCAGCTTTGATATTAATGAGTTTTTTGGGTTCATTGAGAACATGGTTGTTGTTCAATAATAAAATTAATCCTCAAAAATACAACTTGCCTAATAATTCTGCACTCCCTGTAGTTATGTCCCCTTGGTGCACCCCCAGAGTAGTGATGCCCCTTATTGCCCACTCACAATAGCAATGCTCCTTATTGCTCCCCCAAAATAATGATGCCCACTTAGTGCCCCCTCACGATAATGATTTCATTAGTGCCCATTCACAATAGCGATGCTCCATTTTGCCCCTCACAATACTGATGCCCCTTGGTGCCCGTTGACAATAATGATGCCCCTTACTACCCCCTCACATTAGGTATGTACCATTGTACCTTAACATAGTAATGCCCCTTTTGTCTCAGCAGTCATTGAAGTCCAAGGGGTGATGCAAGTCCCAGCCCGGTGTCTACTTTGAGTCCTCCTCTATGAAGAGAAATTCCAGTCTCTTACCCCTTCAAATTACACATTCCTGCAGTCACCACTAGGGGGAGCTTAACCCCTTTCCGACCAGTGCCATAATAGTACGGCACAGCGGGATGTGACTTGCTGCCCAGCGCAGTACTATTATGACGCGCTAATCGGGCGGGTGCAGGAGCTGCACCCGCCCGATCAGTGGCAGGGGTTCGGCAGTCACTGATAGCCGGACCCCTGCTGTATACGCCGATGCCGGCGCATTAACCCTTGATCTGCCATGTGTGCAGAGGCAGAGAGCTTCCATCAGGTCTGTGACAGGGACTCGATGGCAGGGAAGGCAGCCCGATGGCAGGGAAGGCAGCCCGAAGACTTCCTTAGGTATCGTGGCTGCCTTCAGTGACAGCCTGTGAGATCCAGCCCCCTGGATCTCACAGGCAGGAAGCTGTAAGTGTATTACATTCTGTAATACACTTACAGCCAATGCATCACAATACAGAAGTATTGTAATGCATTGTAAAGGGGACCAGACCCCTAAAAGTTTAAGTCCCAGAGTGGGACAAAAAATAAAGTGAAAAAAAAAGTTAAGAAAATAAAGTTTTACAAAAAAATTAAATGTTAAGTAAAAAAAAAGCATCCTTTTGCCAAAATAAAGTAAATGAAATTTTTTTTTTAAATAGGGAAAAATAGACATATTAGGTATTGCCGTGTCCGTATCGACCAGCTCTACAAAAAATATCACATGATCTAAAAACTTGCAGTATAAAGACCAGCACTCCGTAATTCCAATGATGAAAAAAAGTTTTCTTTTTATTCGTCACCCATGTGTGACGCGCGTTTCGACACTAGTTTGTGTCTTTATCAAAGTACAGGTGATAACAGCTCATCGTAGTTTACAAATGGCATCATTATATACAATTCAAATAACCCGCCTCTTGACCACGTAAGCAGTCACATGGCGAGGGGCGGGCTGAGCCGTCCCCGGCCATGTGACCAGTCACGGGGCCAGAGCGTCATACTGCTAGGCAACCCAACCAAACAAACTAGTCAAGAGTGGAGTGCGGTAAGATAAGTATCTAGTCCATATGTTATTATTTTATCAAGGCAATTTTAGATCCCTTACACATCTCATATATATGCTCCATGGATAGCGATACATTATAATTCGAACATCACCCCCTCATACAAAAACAAATATATGGTCACGGAGACAATGATGTCAGTCACACGATACATCATATGACATAGCACCGTTGTCTCAGCTACAAAAAATGTTATAAAGGTATATTACATATCACGGGAAATAGGTTGTGCTGCAGTATTCAAAAAGATTCATGGCAGGTTCAGACATTTATGGAGAACCGCGGTATCAATATTTGATTACAAAGCAATAGCATGCATAAATACAAAGTGACAGACCACAATTATCTATCACACACATATTGGATCAGAGAAAACAATTAAGTGAATATTCCTTATTTAAACCTTTGGGCGCAAGCGTCTCAAGTCGATGGATCCAATATGCTTCACGCTGGTGGAGCATCTGGATCCGATTTCCTCCACGTCGAGGTAAGGTTACTTCTTCTAGAATTTGAAAACGCAATTGTGAGATGCGGTGATTTTTTTCTTTAAAATGTTGGGGAATAGGTAGCAAAATATTTTCTTTCCTAATTGTGGACTTATGTTTTGCTACCCGGTCCTTCATACGCATTGTCGTTTCCCCAACATAGCACAACCCACAGGGACATTTAAGTAGATAAATCACAAAACTGCTATCACATGTGAAGTGACCCCGAATGGGGATTTGCTGTCCTGTCTGTGGGTGTGCTATGTTGGAGCCTTTAATCACATTGGAGCAGTGAACACAGTTAAGACAGGGAAATGTTCCCTTCCTAACTGTAGAGAAAGTGAGCTGTCGCTGAGGCCTCCTGTCACTCCCTACATCTGCTCGGACAATCATGTCCCTAATATTTTTATTTCGCTTGAAACACATCATGGGACGGTCCCTAAATTCCTGAATCTCAGGATATGATTTTTGTAAGATGTTCCAGTGTTTATAGATGACAGCCTTTACTCGGTCCATCCAAGGATGGTATTTTACCACTAACGGTATTCTTTGTCCCTTGTCTTTCCTTTCTGTGGGATTTTTTATCTTATCCAGCTGCTGGTGTAATAGATAGGGCGGATAGCCTCTGTCTATAAATTTCTCAGTCATCTCCCGTAACCTGAGGTCACGTGTGTCCTGATCCATGACAATATTGGCCACTCTTCTGTATTGCGAGTATGGCAGAGATTTTTTAACAGTAGATGGGTGATTACTTTGGAATGACAAGAGACTATTTCTGTCAGTTTTTTTGACATACAAGTCAGTGGTAATTCTATTGTCAGTTCCCCTAATCACCCATGTGTCAAGGAAGGAGACACGTTGTGTATCTTGGTGCAGGGTAAATTTCAGCTCTGGTCTTATGTTATTAATGTAATCCACAAAGGTCATAAGGGTCTCAATGCTGCACCGCCATATGCAAAAAACGTCATCTATAAAACGTTTCCAAAATATGCAATGATTTTGATACAGCTCACTTGGGTAAATATATTCTCTCTCAAAGTGTGCCATATAGCAATTTGCATATGGCGGTGCAGCATTGGACCCCATCGCGGTCCCGCACCGCTGCTGGAAAAAAGTGTCCTGAAATAAAAAATAATTTCGACGTAAGACAATGGACAGTAAGGAAATAAAAAATTCTTTTTCATGTACCGAGTATAGGCTGTCATCCAGTAACTTCTGGACAGATTCCAGACCTTTTTCATGCGTTATACTTGTATATAAACTGCAGACGTCTAGAGTGACCAGGATGCAATCATGCGACAGCTCAATTTCCCGTACTGCCTCCAAAAAATGTTGGGTATCCCTCAGGTAGGAAGGGGCCTTTTTTGTAAGTGGAGTCAACACTTTGTCGAGAAATATTGCAGGGGGAGATAGGACTGAATCACTAGCTGCAACAATGGGGCGACCCGGAGGCTTATCCAGGGATTTATGCACTTTTGGTAGTGTATAAAATACGGGTGTCACAGGGTGTTGGTTGATCAAGAACTCCGCTAATTTTTTATCAATAACATGGTGTAATACATTTTGATCAACCAAAGTCTGTAGCTCCCGTTTTATTGTCCAGACCGGATCCCCCTGCAATATTTCATAGACATTGTGGTCAGATAATTGTTCCTGAATCTCCCTAACATAATAATCTTTATCAAGTATGACAAGGGCACCGCCTTTGTCCGCAGGCTTAAAGACCAGGGAGTCATCATCAGTCAGATGATTGACCACCTGCCTCTCCTCCGCGGACAAATTATGGTGGATATAGTAATCACCTTTCTTAAAATCTGCAAGCAATGTGGCAATATCACGTTGTACAAGATGTATATACGTTTCACTAGGGTGGTAAACCTTTGGGGGCATATAATGGCTCTTAAGCCTTAAGCCAAATTGCTGTAAATTTAATGAAGGTTGTAAATTTACAATAGGGACCGGATCATGCATAGGAACTTTTGAAAAATGGCTTTTAAGCCGTATGCTCCGAAAAAAGCGGTTTAAATCCATGTCCAGTCCAAATGTATCCAGACTCGTGGTCGGACTGAAGGATAATCCCTTTTCGAGAAGTCCAATTTGGAGTGGAGAGAGATTCTTAGAGGATAGGTTTAACACTAAGGTGGGCTGAGTACCTGTGACCGGGTTAGACGTGGGGCTTCGGCGTCCCCGATGATGGTGTCGACCTGAGCGCCGGGTATTGGCCTTCTTGGGCGTCTGCGTGCTCCTAAAAAATTGCGCTGACCTGTTGTGGAGTCGCTCCCAGAGTCGGATGAAGCTGTACCCGCTCTGCGGCCGGGTCGACGCGGTGGTTGAGATGTAGCAGTGCCGGCCTTGTCCTGCCATCTGTAGACTTGATTTCTTTGGTAGTCTTCCATATCCCGGATATATTTTGTGCGCTTTGTACTCTGTATAGAGCTTTGTAATTCGGCACATACCGCGGTTCTCCATAAATGTCTGAACCTGCCATGAATCTTTTTGAATACTGCAGCACAACCTATTTCCCGTGATATGTAATATACCTTTATAACATTTTTTGTAGCTGAGACAACGGTGCTATGTCATATGATGTATCGTGTGACTGACATCATTGTCTCCGTGACCATATATTTGTTTTTGTATGAGGGGGTGATGTTCGAATTATAATGTATCGCTATCCATGGAGCATATATATGAGATGTGTAAGGGATCTAAAATTGCCTTGATAAAATAATAACATATGGACTAGATACTTATCTTACCGCACTCCACTCTTGACTAGTTTGTTTGGTTGGGTTGCCTAGCAGTATGACGCTCTGGCCCCGTGACTGGTCACATGGCCGGGGACGGCTCAGCCCGCCCCTCGCCATGTGACTGCTTACGTGGTCAAGAGGCGGGTTATTTGAATTGTATATAATGATGCCATTTGTAAACTACGATGAGCTGTTATCACCTGTACTTTGATAAAGACACAAACTAGTGTCGAAACGCGCGTCACACATGGGTGACGAATAAAAAGAAAACTTTTTTTCATCATTGGAATTACGGAGTGCTGGTCTTTATACTGCAAATATTCGGGTATCTACCTCTTGACCGCGCACCTGGACTGCGACTGATGCGCAGTGCCGCCCATTCATTTATTTCAATGATCTAAAAACTGTGCTAAAAAATATTTTTGGGTCACCTTACAACACTAAAAGTGCAACACCAAGCGATCAAAAAGGCGACTACCCCCCAGAATAGTACCAATATAACCGTCACCTCATCCAGCAAAAAATGAGCCCCTACCTAAGACAATCGCCAAAAAAATAACAGTAGGGCTTTTTTTTGTTTAATGTTAAAGGACATATTAATTATTAATATTTAGGTTAATATTGATAATTAATATTCATAAATAGGCGTGAGTTGTCTGTTGATGACTCCGCCTATTTATACTATAAAATACAAACTAACTCTGTTGCACTTACACTTTTTCCCTGAACTGCGTGCTTTATACTACTACGGCAGCGGCTACTACAATAAATGACTACACGCTGTACTTTGAATAATAAAAGATAATTTATTAAAACAATTACACGTCTACAGTCTATTATTGCCATAATTATATATATATTGTCACGAGGGTGTCAAGAGCCACGTCTGACTCCGTTATACCCGGGGTCAGGAAGTCGCAGCGGGTGGCTGCGCGCTCTATGTATAAAGATAGTGCTGTTTCTTAATGGTAGCTTTCTGGGTTTGCCTTGCAACCCTTTTTGGCTCACTCAGGGATCCGTAGCTTCTTCTCCTCAGCTGTTTCTTGTCCAGCACTCCCAACCTCCTTATATTCCCCTCTCCCACTTCTCTGGTTGCCAGATATAGAGCTTCCTGCCTGGACTTCTATACTGACCCACTGGAGCTGAGTAGCTGTGATCCCTGGTTGTTGTTCCAGAGCGTTACCCTCCGGATCCCTGTTGGGCTTTTGTTGTCTGCTGTTGTCGCCCACCTGGGATTATATGTTTTGTCTGTATTGTCTGTCCTCTCCTTGGTGTTTTCCTTTAGTGTCAGTGGTGCGGACTAGTGATCCCACCGCCCTGTTCACTATGTAGGGCTTATCTTAGGGAAAGCCAGGGTTTAGGCACGTGATCGGCGTACGGGTGAGGAACCCGTCTAGGGACGTCAGGGCAGTCAGGTGCCAGCCTCAAGGTGAGTTAGGGGTCACCACCTTTCCCTCTCCCTTGGACAGGGCCTTCCCATTTCCCTCCCTTTGCGTGTCGCGGGTCATGACATTATATCTGGGCATTTTTTTGTGTAGGTAGAGAAAAAAAAAAAAAACTTTTTTCTTTTTCTGCCTATTTAGAATCCAGTATGGATCCAATTGCTGCTTTGACAAAGCAACTTCAAGGCCTGTCTTTGGAGGTGGCAGGATTGAAGGCGTCGGTCTTCCAGCAACAGCAGCAATTGCAACAGACCGCAAGCCCAGCGGTTGCTACGGGTAACCAGGTTGTTGCGAAACCCAAGGTTGTTCTTCCTGACAGATTTTCTGGGGGAAGGGACAAATTTGTGACGTTCCGTGAGGCCTGTACGTTATATTTTAAGCTGCGCCCTTACTCCTCTGGTAATGAAGAACAGCGGGTGGGGATTGTTATTTCCCTGCTTCAGGGGGACCCACAATCCTGGGCGTTCTCTTTACCCACTGATTCCCAGGCTCTCCGGTCAGTGGATAAATTTTTGGGGGCTTTGGGTCTCATATATGATGACCCTGACCGAGTCGCTCTGGCTGAATCAAAATTACAGAGACTCCTACAGGGAGAGCGGCCAGCAGAGGAGTATTGCTCAGAGTTCCGTAGGTGGGCTACGGATACCCAGTGGAACGACCCGGCTCTCAGGAGTCAGTTCTGCTCTGGGTTATCCGAAAGCATTAAGGATGCGCTTGCGCTGTATGAGACTCCCTTTTCCCTTGATGCTGTTATGTCCCTTTCTATCAGAATAGATAGACGTCTGAGGGACAGATTGAAAAATCCTGAGCAATTGGTAACCCCTCCCAAGCAGCAGTTAGTCTGTACGGACTTAGACGAGCCTATGCAGCTAGGAGGAACTACTCGTCAGGTCCGTCCTCCTGAGGCTCGCCGTAGGCGTGGGGTTTGTTTTTTCTGTGGGGGGAGGGGTCATTTCATTAATGTCTGTCCTTCCTTTCTCAAAAACAAGAGACCGTCGGAAAACTACTAACCCCAGGTTGTGTGGAGGATGTCAGCCGGGGGGTATACGTTTCCTCCATACGAACATCTCAGTTTGTGATGCCAGCGGTTGTTGTTTTTGGTGTTAAGACGGAGACTATTTCTTTCTTTCTAGACAGTGGAGCAGGAGTAAATTTGATAGATGCCCATTTTGCCCACACTATGGGTTTGTCTCTCTGTACGCTACAGAGACCTATTTCCATATTCGCTATTGATTCTGCTCCTCTGTCTCAGAGAAACCTCACTCACATTGTCCATAACTTACACCTTCGGGTAGGGGACCACCATAACGAGTGTCTTTCATTTTATGTTCTGGAGGGGCTTCCCACTCCTGTGGTATTGGGTCTTCCCTGGTTGGTAGCGCACAATCCAGTGGTGGATTGGCAGGCCAGGGAGATATTGGAGTGGAGTGAGCATTGCAGAGAAAATTGCTTAAATAGCAATTGCTTAGTCGCCTCCATAGCTACTCTACCTAAATTTGTTTCGGACTTTGAGGACGTTTTTTCTGAAAAGGGTTGCCAGAAGTTACCACCTCACCGTCCTTATGATTGCCCGGTTAATCTGATTCCCGGTGCAAAATTACCCAAGACCATGTTATATAATCTTTCGGGTCCAGAGAGACAAGCCATGAAAGATTATATTTCCGAGAGCTTGGCTAAGGGACACATCAGACCCTCTTCTTCACCTATGGCTGCAGGTGTTAGGGAGTAGTGTCAATCGAGGCTCACCTGAGTCTGAGGACACCCGAGCTGGAAGTATGGAGTCCAGTGGCAGAGGCCCACAGAAGCAGGAGGCAGGTAGCGCGGTCGATCAGTCCGGGTCGGCAGCAGAGATGGCAGCGAGGTAACAGCAGGAGTAGACGGAGGCGTGGTCGGTGGTAAGCAGTAAGTCAATGCAGGCGGCAATTCAGCGAGGTCAAAATGGTCCGGGTTGGCAACGATGGTAAATCAGCAATAGCGGTGGAGGAGCAGAGAGGAAGCTTGCTACAGGCTTGGAGGCACAATAACCAGCAAAGGGCTGTGTTCAAGGGCTGGGTTTTATAGGGAAGTAGCAGGTGCAAGAGATTGGAATAATCAGCAGGTCAAGGCAAGGACAAGAGAGGTAGTTAGAAGTTAGCTAGAGAACAGTCCAGGGAGAGACGGTAGCCTAGTGGGTAGAGCTACCGCCTGGGACATGACTGGCCACAGGTTCGAGTCCTGACAGTACTCCCCCCCTTCCAAGGTGACCTCCGGGCACCGCAGGGGAAGGCTTATCTGGGTGACTCAGATGGAACTCCCTGACCAGTCTGGGGGCATGAATGTTCTCCTCCGGTTCCCAGGAGTTGTCTTCTGGAGGATAACCTTTCCAGGAAATCAAGTATTGGATTTTGCCCCGGTGGAGTCTGGAGGGCATGAATGTTCTCCTCCGGTTCCCAGGAGTTGTCTTCTGGAGGATAACCTTTCCAGGAAATCAAGTATTGGATTTTGCCCCGGTGGAGTCTGGAGTCAAGGATCTTTGAGACAATGTACTCCTCTTCGCCTTGTACCCTTACTGGTGGTGGGGGGGGAGGATGGCGGCCAGGGAAGGTGTTCTCTACAAACGGCTTGAGAAGGGAGCAATGGAAGACTGGGTGCGGTGCGGTGATGGAATGTGGGAGGTCTAGCCGGAAGGTGACTTCATTAATCCGGCCAGAGATCCGGAAAGGCCCCAAGTATTTTTGGCCCAATTTCTGAGCAGGTACCTTCAGTCTTAGGTTTCTTGTGGAGAGCCACACTTGATCTCCTATCTGAAAGTCCTGAGCGGGTCTACGACGTTTGTCTGTCGCCCGCTTAAAGCGTCTCTGAGCCTCAAGGAGATTATTGGAAATGTTCTCTTGTGCCTCTTGTAAATTTGCCAGGCGTTCGGCCACAGCTGGAAGCGTGGAGGTGATGGGCAGGCGTGGGATGAAAGCTGGATGCAGGCCAGTGTTGGCGTAGAAAGGACTGTAATGGGTGGAACTGTGTTCCGCATTATTGTAGGAAAACTCGGCCGTAGGAAGGTGGTCCAACCAGTCATCCTGCAAATGAGTGATGAAACAAGGTAGGTACTGCTCGAGGGTCTGATTTGTTCTCTCTGTCTGCCCATTAGACTGGGGATGGAAAGCGGAGGACAGGTTTACCGTGATCCCAAGGGCCAGGCAGAAGTCTTTCCAGAATTTAGAGGTGAATTGCACTCCTCGGTCAGAGACCACATCATCTGGAACCCCGTGTAACCTAAAGATTTCACGGAATACTAGGTCAGCCGTCTGTTTGGCGGTGGGTAGGCCCTTGCAGGGGATGAAATGGGCCATCTTGGTAAGGCGGTCCACGACGACCAGGATGGTGTTCATCCCTTTTGAAGGGGGTAGGTCAACCACAAAGTCCATAGAAATTGAACCCCAAGGGCGGGAGGGGATGGGGAGTGGTCGCAGCAGCCCCACGGGTGAAGAGCGGGGAGTCTTGTTGCGGGCACAGACCGTGCATGAGGAGACAAACCTTTTAGTATCTTTCTTATACGTCGGCCACCAGAAGGAGCGGGACAGGAGTTCCTGGGTCTTTCTTGTACCTGGATGGCCAGCCAACTTGGTATCGTGGTTATATTTTAGTACATCGAGCCGTGCCATTTCTGGTATGTACAGTTGTCGACCCAGGTATACCCAGAAGCCACCCTTGAGGGTGAGGTTGACGTCTTCTGCTGGGTGGGTGAGGAAGGGGTCCTTTTCATAAGCCTTCTTGATTGACCCCAGGAGTTCCTTTGGGTAAGTAGCTCCTAAGACATTTTTCTCGGGTAGAATGCTGGCTTGGCCCTTGTTGTCCTGTGAAGGTTCAGAGAACATCCTGGAAAGGGCATCTGCTTTGCCATTCTTCGACCCAGGGCGATATGTGATAATGAAATTGAATCGAGAAAAAAAAAAACTCCATCTGGCTTGTCTGGCGGAAAGCCTCTTGGCAGAACGGATGAATTCGAGGTTTCGGTGGTCAGTGAACACAGTTATGGGATTGATGGCCCCCTCCAATAGATGTCTCCACTCCGAGAAGGCATCTTTGATTGCCAGTAACTCCTTATTCCCGATGTCATAGTTCCTCTCTGCGGGGGACATTTGGCGAGAGAAGAAGGCGCAAGGGTGTAAAAACATCTTTTCTCCCGTACGTTGTGATAGGACAGCGCCTACTGCGGTGTCGGAAGCGTCCACTTCGATTGTGAATGGCAGTTCGGGATTAGGATGGATCAGAATTGGAGCAGACGTGAAGAGGGATTTAAGCTTGGTGAAGGCTTCCTGTGCTTCGGGTGTCCAGGAAAAGGGCACAGTCTTTTTGGTTAAGTGGGTAATTGGAGAAATGATTTTTGAGAAGTTCCGAATGAATTTTCGGTAAAAGTTGGCGAAGCCGACAAACCTCTGTATTTATTTTTCGTTCTTAGGGGGAGGCCAATCTATTACAGCCTGAATTTTCTGAGGATCCATACTAAGCCCTTCCGGGGAGATGATGTAACCGAGAAACTGGGTGGTGGTCTGTTCAAACTCGCATTTCTCGAGCTTGATGTAAAGGGACTGCTCGCGAAGTCTTTGTAACACCCTGCGGACATGTTCGCGATGTTGATCGAGATTTTCCGAGAAAATTAAAATATCGTCCAGGTATACCACTACGAACAGATCCAGCATGTCCCTAAGGACGTCATTAATGAAATGTTGGAAAGTGGCTGGGGCATTGCAAAGTCCGAAGGGCATAACTAAGTATTCAAAATGTCCATATCGTGTGCGAAAGGCGGTCTTCCATTCATCCCCGGGGCGAATGCGAACCAGATTATAGGCCCCTCGAAGATCGAGTTTCGTAAAGACTTTCGCCGCCCGGAGTCTCTCGAGAAGTTCCGAAATCAAGGGGAGAGGGTAACGGTTTTTTACCGTAACATCATTCAGCTTGCGATAGTCAATGCAAGGGCGTAGAGAGGAGTCTTTTTTCTCCACGAAGAAGAAGGGTGCTCCCGCGGGGGAGGTGGAGAGTCGAATGAAGCCCTTCTTTAGGTCCTCGTCCAAGTAGTCCTTCAGGGCCTTGAGTTCAGGCTCCGAGAGAGAGTAGATGCTGCCGAAGGGTATTTCAGCCCCAGGTAATAATTCAATTGGGCAGTCGTATGGTCGATGCGGGGGCAGCTTGTCTGCGTTTTTTTTTTCGCAGACATCCTGAAACTCACTATATTGTGGAGGCAACAGCTCCTTGACCGTTGGTTCCGAGATGATAGATACTTTGGGTGTTGGGGAAGCAGGTTCATGCAGACAGTTCGAAGAGCAGAACTCGGATGTGAACCGTAGACAGCGGGTTTCCCAGTCCACCGAAGGGTTGTGAGTGGCTAACCACGGGATGCCCAAGATCACCGGAAACTTGGGGGAGGAAATCAAAGAGAAGTGGATCGTCTCGTGGTGGTCGGTTTTAATGTGGAGCTGTAAATCTGTGGTCTGATGTGTAACGGGTCCCGAGGAGAGTGGGGACCCATCCACTGTTTCCAGATCGATGGGGGCTGTCTTGGTTACAAGCGGAATGTTGTTCTCGCGAGCAAAAGTTTGATCCATAAAATTGTCGCCAGCCCCGGAGTCGAGCATTGCAGAACAGAGAAGTTGTCGATCCCCGATGGTAATGACAATTGGAATGGTGAAGTGGGACCCGGTGGCTGCTAACTCAGTTGTCTCTGCCGTCACCGGTGGGATTGCGGCCTGCCGCTGCTCTCGCAGTTTAGTGACGGCAATGATTCTGCGGGATTTGTTGGGGCATTTGATGGCAATGTGCCCTGGCTCCCCACAGTAGAGGCAGAGGCCTTCGGCCAGTCGTCGTTCTTTTTCTGCTACGGACAGAGTCTTGCGCACTGCGTCAACCATCATCGGCTCGATGGGAGGTTGGGCGACCTGCTGGGTAGTAGAGCAAGTGGGTCTGTCGCCTTGGAACCAGAGCCTTTCTTTCCTTCTCTCGGTGAGCCTCTGATCAATACGGATACACACCTGAATGAATTCGTCCAAATCATCCGGGGCTTCAAGTCTGGCAAGTTCATCTTTGATTGCCTCCGATAGACCTCGCCGAAATTGGCTCCTTTGAGCAGCTGGGTTCCAGTTGGTGTCTGAGACCCAGCGGCGGAACTCGGCGGCATACTCGGCGACAGAGCGTCTTCCCTGTCGAAGACTGTGTAGTCTTGCCTCAGCTGTCGCACAGCGATTGGGGTCATCAAAGACCTGGCTCATAGCTGTGATGAAAACATCCAGATCGCGCAGCAGACGGCTATTGGTTTCCACGTATGGAGACGCCCATGCCAGGGCCTCATCCGTCAGGAGGTTAACAATGAACAATACTTTCTTCTCGTCAGTGGAAAAGGGGGCCGGATGCATCCGGAAGTAGATACGGCACTGATTGAGAAAGCCCCGGTACTGGCGACGATCTCCATTGAATTTCGAGGGTAGTGGCATGCGGGTGTCTGCAGCCGCGCCGCGTATGTCCAGGAGTTGCCGTTGGAGCTCAATGATCTCCCCCTGTTGACTCTGTACCAGGCCTTGGATTTGCGAAAATTTCTCCTGGTAGGTGGTGCCGAACTCTTGCAGCTCAGACACCTGCTTGCGCAGGGTGGCGACTGCGGACTCCATTTTTTTTTGGGCTGGTTATTCTGTTAGGGAGTAGTGTCAATCGAGGCTCACCTGAGTCTGAGGACACCCGAGCTGGAAGTATGGAGTCCAGTGGCAGAGGCCCACAGAAGCAGGAGGCAGGTAGCGCGGTCGATCAGTCCGGGTCGGCAGCAGAGATGGCAGCGAGGTAACAGCAGGAGTAGACGGAGGCGTGGTCGGTGGTAAGCAGTAAGTCAATGCAGGCGGCAATTCAGCGAGGTCAAAACGGTCCGGGTTGGCAACGATGGTAAATCAGCAATAGCGGTGGAGGAGCAGAGAGGAAGCTTGCTACAGGCTTGGAGGCACAATAACCAGCAAAGGGCTGTGTTCAAGGGCTGGGTTTTATAGGGAAGTAGCAGGTGCAAGAGATTGGAATAATCAGCAGGTCAAGGCAAGGACAAGAGAGGTAGTTAGAAGTTAGCTAGAGGACAGTCCAGGGAGAGACGGTAGCCTAGTGGGTAGAGCTACCGCCTGGGACATGACTGGCCACAGGTTTGAGTCCTGACAGCAGGGTTCTTCTTTGTTAAAAAGAAAGATGGGGGCCTGCGTCCTAGATTTCCGCGAACTAAACCGGATAACCATCCGAGACCCTTACCCTCTTCCTCTCATTCCTGACCTGTTTAATCAGATTGCGGGTGCTAGGTGGTTCTCCAAACTTGATCTTAGGGGGGCCTACAATCTGATTCGTATCAAGGAAGGGGATGAGTGGAAGACAGCTTTTAACACCCCTGAGGAGCAATATGAAAATCTAGTCATGTCTTTCGGTCTGACCAATGCTCCTGCTGTCTTCCAACATTTCGTTAATTACATTTTTAGTCATCTTATCGGCAGGTTTGTGGTGATATACCTAGATGATATTTTAATTTATTCGTCTGATCTGAAAACACATGAGGTGCATGTCAGACAGGTACTGCAGGACCTACGGACGAATAAATTATATGCGAAAATTTAAAAGTGTGTCTTCGCCTTTCAGGAAATACAGTTCCTAGGCTATTTATTATCTGCTTCAGGTTTCCGTATGGATCCTAGGAAGGTCCAGGCAATTTTACATTGGGATCTTCCTGAGAACCTCAAAGCACTGCAACGGTTCTTGGGCTTCGCAAATTTCTACAGAAAGTTCATTAAAAATTATTCGGTGATTGTCAAACCCCTTACTGACATGACTAGGAAGGGGACTGATTTTTCTAAATGGTCTGATGCCGCTAAAATTGCTTTTTCCTCTCTAAAAGAGAGGTTTACCTCGGCACCTGTACTAATCCAGCCTGATGTCTCCCAGCCTTTTATTGTTGAAGTAGATGCGTCAGAGGTGGGAGTGGGGGCTGTACTGTCTCAGGGTCCGTCTCCTGGCAAATGGCGTCCTTGTGCTTTCTTTTCTAAAAAACTATCTGCAGCGGAGAAGAACTATGATATTGGCAATAGGGAACTATTAGCTATTAAACTAGCGTTTGAAGAATGGTGTCACATTTTAGAGGGGGCAATCCAACCCGTCACGGTGATTACAGACCACAAAAACCTTCTGTACCTCGAATCAGCTAAGCGTCTCATCCCTAGACAAGCTAGGTGGTCGCTATTTTTTACCAGGTTTAACTGTCACGGCCATGCCCATGACCGTGACTTCTTTACCGCATGCAGTTGCCTGCGGTTTTGTATGGGTGTTCAACCACGGGTGAGGGCCGCTTGTTTGTGGCCTCACTTGTTGTTGCCGCGGGCAACTAGTGTTGTATTTAGCAGCAGAGCAGCCTGAGCGTCGCTAGGCAGCTTGCTGCCCTGGCATGCGGTCTCACCTGACTTTCTTTATGTTAGGTGTGTGTGTTGTGTGCACGGTGTATTATGTCTTTCCCTTCTGTGGTACTGGAAGGGTTAACTTCCTTCCCAGTGTGTGTGTGATGTCACTGGGTGTGTCCAACCCTTGGGTGTGGCCACTTGGGCCTATATAGACCCTCTCTTTAAGGGACACTGACAGGCCTTCTGAGCATAGTTAGCTCTTTATATGCCCCCCTAGGTCTTATAATAAGTTCCCAATTCATATAAGTATTATCCCTGTGCGCATTATAAAACGTTAAAAATAATCTTTATAATCACCTCTCCTTTCTGCCCAAGGGGCGTTCTTTGCGGCGCATTTGTGCCCAGCCGCGTCCCAACTGCCGGGTCCTTAGACACGCCCATCTCATTAGTATTCACTTCGCTGGGCGGTATTTCTCAGTCCCCGACATTCGGAGATCATGCGCATGCGCCCGGCACCCTCGCTCGCCGGGATCACATTGCGCCAAGTGAATACTAATGAGATGGGCGTGTCTAAGGACCCGGCAGTTGGGACGCGGCTGGGCACAAATGCGCCACAAAGAACGCCCCTTGGGCAGAAAGGAGAGGTGATTATAAAGATTATTTTTAACGTTTTATAATGCGCACAGGGATAATACTTATATGAATTGGGAACTTATTATAAGACCTAGGGGGGCATATAAAGAGCTAACTATGCTCAGAAGGCCTGTCAGTGTCCCTTTAGCTGGGCTCAGTAGGTTGTTTCAGTCTTGATAGCTGGAGCAGCCTCCTGTCTTTTCTATCCGCCTGTGAGAGCCACCACTGTGGTCATAAGTTTAAGTTTAGCTAAGTCTGTGTGATGTTCGGTTTATGTTTTCCTGTATTATTCAGTGCTGCCATGTATCTGGGTTCCGGTGTGTGGATGAGTTTGTGCTGACTTCTGTTTGCTATTTGTGGACTTCAGCTTTCCTGCACACGGATCCAGTCAGCAGGGCTGTGGCAGGTGGCTGGAACTAGTGCAGCACCTGCCATATACATAGGCTTGCATTTGTTCCCCTTTTCCCAACAGCTTGGCCAGTGAGACTCATGGCCCTCCGTGCCTAGGAGGAGTAGGTCGTCTTACCCTGACTCCTAGCGCAGGGACCGGACGGAGGGTGAGTTAGGGATCCGAGGTTCCTGCGCATGGGTCCTCCTACCTTTTAAGGTCGGCCCATGCAGTTAGGAGTTAGGGTCAGGGTAGGGACGCTGTTAGGAGGTGACCTGCTCCCTATCCTGTTCTCCTGGCTGAGCAGCCATAACATCACCCGGCACGCACGGCTGAGGATTTCCCCCATCCTCAGCCGTGACAGTATGACCACAAAGGCTTCTCGCGTGGCGCTCCCTCGAAAGAGGGTAAAGCATGCACCGCTATCTGCGGATGGGGTGCATGCGCGTTCTCCGGAGGGAGAGCGTTATGGGGGTTTCACAGTTTACGGCGCGGTGAGTGGCATTTCCCGCCATTCCTTGCTCACCGTTGTCCGTGTTGGTGTCCCCTTTTGTTTGTCTTTCCCCTCCCCCCCCTCCCATTGTTTTTTATGCCTCACCAACTTTCCCCTTTTGTTGTTGGGAGGGGCTTTGAGGGGTGGGAGTATGCTTCCCTCGAAAGAGGGTGAAGCATGTACCGCCGTCTGCGGAAGGGGTACATGCGCGCTCTTCGGAGGGAGAGCGTTCTGGGGGGTTTCGCCTCTGACGGCGCGGTGAGTGGTGTTCCCCGCCATCCCTTCACCGTTGCCTCGTTTGGCGTCCCCCTAATTTTATATTGCACCGTGGTGTTTGTTTGGTGTGCGGGTGCATGCCTTCGGAAGAGGGTGCAGCATGCAGTGCCATCCCCTTGTGGCCTGCATGCGCGTTCTCCGGAGGGAGAGCGTCTCGGGGGGGGATCACCGTTAACAGCACGGTTGGTGGCTTATTCCCCGCCACCTTACCTTCCGTGTCCGTGTTGGTGATCGCTCGTCCCTCTCCATGTTCCCATCTCTGGTCGTTTGCTGGCAGCACTCCGTAAGTGGTCCGGCTGCGTGCTGGTTTGGAGGGTCTGCTGGCAGCGACTAGAGTGGGGACGTGAGTGGAGAGTCCCCTCGTCCACTCTCTGTGGTTCCATTCCCTTGTCGCTGGTGCGGGCTGCAGGCCTCGTCGGACTGGCTAGTGTGAGCTGGGAGAGGATGCAGCTGACAGTGACCTCCTGGGAACCATGTCCTGAGAGTGGACGTCTCCTTCTCCCATCCCCTTGTGTGAGTTCCTCACCAGTTTCTTTTTTTTTTTTTGGTGGGGGGGCTTTGAGGGGTGGGAGTGTCACGGCCATGCCCATGACCGTGACTTCTTTACCGCATGCAGTTGCCTGCGGTTTTGTATGGGTGTTCAACCACGGGTGAGGGCCGCTTGTTTGTGGCCTCACTTGTGGTTGCCGCGGGCAACTAGTGTTGTATTTAGCAGCAGAGCAGCCTGAGCGTCGCTAGGCAGCTTGCTGCCCTGGCATGCGGTCTCACCTGACTTTCTTTATGTTAGGTGTGTGTGTTGTGTGCACGGTGTATTATGTATTATGTGCACTTCCCCTTTATGTGTCTTTCCCTTCTGTGGTACTGGAAGGGTTAACTTCCTTCCCAGTGTGTGTGTGATGTCACTGGGTGTGTCCAACCCTTGGGTGTGGCCACTTGGGCCTATATAGACCCTCTCTTTAGCTGGGTTCAGTAGGTTGTTTCAGTCTTGCTAGCTGGAGCAGCCTCCTGTCTTTTCTATCCGCCTGTGAGAGCCACCACTGTGGTCATAAGTTTAAGTTTAGCTAAGTCTGTGTGATGTTCGGTTTATGTTTTCCTGTATTATTCAGTGCTGCCATGTATCTGGGTTCCGGTGTGTGGATCATAGGTGTGCGCAGCCTATTGCATTAGGGTGTGCACCCTAAAGCAAAAACACACACGCCGCGCGCATGTATGTATATATATATATTATACCCACAGATCCTCCATAACAGTGTGTCCGTTTTTATTGTACTAACCTAATACTTAAAAGACAAGCTTTCAAGAGTTTTCCTTTCTTCCTCGGTACGCTGGAGTATTCAGAAACAATCTATTCCTAAGGCTGGGTTCACGTCTGCATTATCCCATTCCGTTATAGGTTCCGTTTCAAACGGAATATAACGAAATGGCCAGATGGAATGCAAAACGGAAACCTTTCAGAGGCATTCCGTTTTGCTCTGTCCTAATAGAAGTTTATGAGAAATCATAACGGATCGGTCTGGGCCCCTTATGCTGTTATCCTGTCGACAGGACTTTGTTTTCAGTCTTGTAAAACGGGAACTAGATGGATCCGTTTTGATTCCCATAGACTTTTATGAGGACGGAGAGCAAACGGAAAGCCTCCTGCAGAGTCCGCGCTGTACGAGAGAGATAGCAGTGGCTGTGAAGGTGAAGGTTCCAGAGCACAATGACAGCCCCAGAGCCTTTCTGCTGCCTGACCAACCGTATGCTGCCACAGCCCAGCCTGCAGGACATCAGAGAGGCCTGGGGGCCACATTACAGCACCACCACATTTACTTATTATCAAAAAGCATCATACATAACTAAAAAAACAACAACAATTTTTTACTGTCCCTTTTAGCAAAAGCCAGAATATAATAAAAGACAAAAAATAAAACAATTTACTTACAAAAGAAGATGTTCAGTCGTCTGCTATGCCGTCCTCTGCTTGCTTCCGCGGATTCTTTGCCCACTTTTCTGTCTCTTCTCTCCAGTGCGCAGGCGCAGTGTTATGGGGGATCTGTGGATGACGCACTGTTATGGGGGATCTGTGGATGACGCACTGTTATGGGGGATCTGTGGATGACGCACTGCTATGGGGGATCTGTGGATGACGCACTGTTATGGGCATCAGTGGATGACGCACTGTTATTAACAGTGCGTCATCCACAGATCCCCCCCATAACAGTGTCCTCCACAGATATCCCCTTAATAGACTGTTAGACCTTCATAGACTGGCACTGTTATGGGGGCATCTGTGTGGAATCTGACACAGATGCGGGGGGATCTGTGAATTACACTGTTATGGGGGGCCGGGGGGGATCTGTTAATGACACTATTATGGGGGGCCGGGGGGATCTGTTGATGACACATGTATATAGCAGCATCTTGTGCGATATATGTGTCATCATCCACAGATATCTCCCCCCACCCCCCATAACAGTGTCCCTGACAGTGACTGACCCCCAATAGGGGGTGGAGGCCGGCAACTATTGTAGGACCCCACGGTTCCTCATGTAGGTGAGCTTGTAATTAAACTTGTGCAGAGTTGTGCTGCTATCTAATAATCTACCACTGACGTACTGGCACAGTCAGGACTGCCGATAGTATTCACATCAGTTTATCTTTTTCACAGTGCACAAAAGACCTGACCTTCACCATCCATTCAATTTCACTGGGCACTGGGCGGGCTCCCGCTCTTCAAACATTCATACTAGGCGGCCGGCAGCAGCGTAGCGTGACGTCACTCACTCCGTCACGCCGCTCGCGCATGCTCCTCCCACTTAATGAAGCAGGCGGAGCAGGCGCGTAACGTCGGAGTGAGTGACATCACGCGGCCGGCCGCCGGGAGAAGGAGTCACGGAGCACAGGAGCAGTGTGGATACACTACAGTATTATACTCGTCGTCAGTCGATGTGTCATATTGAAGCTGTGCGGACAGTGCGGGGCTGGCAGCTGGGGCTCAAGCGGCACTGCGGCAGGCAGCAGCGCAGGAGGCTTGCATTTGTTCCCCTTTTCCCAACAGCTTGGCCAGTGAGACTCCTGCTCCTCCGTGCCTAGGAGCAGTAGGTCGTCTTACCCTGACTCCTAGCGCAGGGACCGGACGGAGGGTGAGTTAGGGATCCGAGGTTCCTGCGCATGGGTCCTCCTACCTTTAAGGTCGGCCCATGCAGTTAGGAGTTAGGGTCAGGGTAGGGACGCTGTTAGGAGGTGACCTGCTCCCTATCCTGTTCTCCTGACTGAGCAGCCATAACATCACTTGGCACGCACGGCTGAGGATTTCCCCCATCCTCAGCCGTGACATTAACTTTTTTATTACCTATCGTCCTGGGGCAAAAAATACCAAGGCAGATGCATTATCTCGTTGTTAACCTAGAGGGGGTAATGTGAGTGATCCGGTACCCATTCTACAAAGAGGAGTGGTTGTCTCTGCGGTACACTCTGTTCTGGAGGGGAAGGTGTTAGAGGCCCAGGGGGACGCCCCGGTCTCTTGCCCCTCAGAGAAATTGTTTGTACCGTTAAACCTGCGTCTCGAATTATTAAAGGAACATCATAATTCGGCACTTGCTGGGCACCCGGGTAGTGAAGCAACCTTGGAACTATTGTCTCGTCGTTTTTGGTGGCCAAGGTTGCGTCAGGATGTAATGGATTTTGTGTCTACTTGTTCTACTTGTGCGCGAGCGAAAGTCTCTCATACACGTCCTGCAGGGTCTTTATTGCCACTTGTCATTCCCAATAGGCCATGGACACATCTGTCAATGGATTTTATTACTGACTTACCTTTGTCTGCGGGTAAAACAGTTATCTTGGTAGTAGTAGACAGGTTTAGCAAGATGGTACACTTCATTGCGTTACCCGCACTACCTAATGCTAAGACTCTTGCTCAGGTATTCATCAGTGAAATCGTGAAGCTTCACGGGGTCCCTTCTGATGTTGTTTCGGATCGGGGAACCCAGTTTATTTCTAAGTTTTGGAAAGCTTTTTGTTCCCGTTTGGGGGTACACTTGTCCTTTTCCTCAGCTTTCCATCCTCAGTCGAATGGACAGACTGAGCATACCAACCAAAACCTTGAGACATATCTAAGGTGTTTTGTGTCTGAAAACCAAGAGTTGTGGTCATCATATTTACCGTTAGCCGAGTTTGCCATAAATAATCGCCTCAGGAATCCACTGGCAAGTCACCATTTCTTGGTGCATATGGTTTTCATCCCCAATTCTGTACTTTCAAAGAGGGGGGGTCTTCTGGGGTTCCCGCAGAGGAACGGTTTTCGTGATCTCTTTCATCTGTATGGCAGAAAGTGCAAGCTAATTTGAAAAATATGGGAGGTAAATATAAATGCATGGCTGATAAGAAACGGTCGCTAGGTCCGGACCTAGGTGTGAATGACTATGTGTGGTTATCTACTAGGAATATTAAATTAAAGGTTCCCTCTTGGAAACTGGGTCCTAGGTTCATTGGTCCTTACAAAATAGTAGCCATCATTAACCCTGTGGCTTTTCGCCTGGAGCTACCTCAGACTTTTAAAATTCATAACGTCTTCCATAAGTCGTTACTCAAAAAGTATGTTCCACCTCTAGAACCATCACCGCTGCCACCCCCTCCTGTTATTGTGGATGGTAATCTAGAGTTTCAAATATCCAAAATTGTTGATTCTCGTCGGGTCCGCCGCTCTCTTCAATATCTGGTGCATTGGAGGGTTTACGGTCCCGAGGAAAGAATGTGGGTTCCAGCGTCTGAGGTAAACGCCGACAGGTTAGTTCGGGCTTTTCATGCCTCTCATCCTGAGAGACCTAGTCCTGAGTGTCCGGAGGCCCCTCATGGAAAGGGGGTACTGTCACGAGGGTGTCAAGAGCCACGTCTGACTCCGTTATACCCGGGGTCAGGAAGTCGCAGCGGGTGGCTGCGCGCTCTATGTATAAAGATAGTGCTGTTTCTTAATGGTAGCTTTCTGGGTTTGCCTTGCAACCCTTTTTGGCTCACTCAGGGATCCGTAGCTTCTTCTCCTCAGCTGTTTCTTGTCCAGCACTCCCAACCTCCTTATATTCCCCTCTCCCACTGCTCTGGTTGCCAGATATAGAGCTTCCTGCCTGGACTTCTATACTGACCCACTGGAGCTGAGTAGCTGTGATCCCTGGTTGTTGTTCCAGAGCGTTACCCTCCGGATCCCTCTTGGGCTTTTGTTGTCTGCTGTTGTCGCCCACCTGGGATTATATGTTTTGTCTGTATTGTCTTTCCTCTCCTTGGTGTTTTCCTTTAGTGTCAGTGGTGCGGACTAGTGATCCCACCGCCCTGTTCACTACGTAGGGCTCATCTTAGGGAAAGCCAGGGTTTAGGCACGTGATCGGCATACGGGTGAGGAACCCGTCTAGGGACGTCGGGGCAATCAGGTGCCAGCCTCAAGGTGAGTTAGGGGTCACCATCTTTCCCTCTCCCTTGGACAGGGCCTTCCCATTTCCCTCCCTTTGCGTGTCGCCGGTCATGACATATATATACAGTACAGACCAAAAGTTTGGACACACCTTCTCATTCAAAGAGTTTTCTTTATTTTCATGACTATGAAGGCATCAAAACTATGAATTAACACATGTGGAATTATATACATAACGAACAAGTGTGAAACAACTGAAAATATGTCATATTCTAGGTTCTTCAAAGTAGCCACCTTTTGCTTTGATTACTGCTTTGCACACTCTTGGCATTCTCTTGATGAGCTTCAAGAGGTAGTCCCCTGAAATGGTCTTCCAACAGTCTTGAAGGAGTTCCCAAAGATGCTTAGCAGTTGTTGGCCCTTTTGCCTTCACTCTGCGGTCCAGCTCACCCCAACCCATCTCGATTGGGTTCAGGTCCGGTGACTGTGGAGGCCAGGTCATCTGGCGCAGCACCCCATCACTCTCCTTCATGGTCAAATAGCCCTTACTTTCAAAGTTTTCCCAATTTTTCAGCTGACTGACTGACCTTCATTTCTTAAAGTAATGATGGCCCCTCGTTTTTCTTCACTTAGCTGCTTTTTTCTTGCCATAATACAAATCCTAACAGTCTATTCAGTAGGACTATCAGCTGTGTATCCACCTGACTTCTCCTCAACGCAACTGATGGTCCCAACCCCATTTATAAGGCAAGAAATCCCACTTATTAAACCTGACAGGGCACACCTGTAAAGTGAAAACCATTTCAGGGGACTACCTCTTGAAGCTCATCAAGAGAATGCCAAGAGTGTGCAAAGCAGTAATCAAAGCAAAAGGTGGCTACTTTGAACAACCTAGAATATGACATATTTTCTGTTGTTTCACACTTGTTTGTTATGTATATAATTCCACATGTGTTAATTCATAGTTTTGATGCCTTCAGTGTGAATCTACAATTTTCATAGTCATGAAAATAAAGAAAACTCTTTGAATGAGAAGGTGTGTCCAAACTTTTGGTCTGTACTGTATACACTCACCTAAATAATTATTAGGAACACCTGTTCTATTTCTCATTAATGCAATTATCTAGTCGACCAATCACATGGCAGTTGCTTCAATGCATTTAGGGGGTGGTCCTGGTCAAGACAATCTCCTGAACTCCAAACTGAATGTCAGAATGGGAAAGAAAGGTGATTTAAGCAATTTTGAGCGTGGCATGGTTGTTGGTGCCAGACGGGCCGGTCTGAGTATTTCACAATCTGCTCAGTTACTGGGATTTTCACGCACAACCATTTCTAGGGTTTACAAAGAATGGTGTGAAAAGGGAAAAACATCCAGTATGCGGCAGTCCTGTGGGCAAAAATGCCTTGTGGATGCTAGAGGTCAGAGAAGAATGGGCCGACTGATTCAAGCTGATAGAAGAGCAACGTTGACTGAAATAACCACTCGTTACAACCGAGGTATGCAGCAAAGCATTTGTGAAGCCACAACACGCACAACCTTGAGGCGGATGGGCTACAACAGCAGAACACCCCACCGGGTACCACTTATCTCCACTACAAATAGGAAAAAGAGGCTACAATTTGCACGCGCTCACCAAAATTGGACTGTTGAAGACTGGAAAAATGTTGCCTGGTCTGATGAGTCTCGATTTCTGTTGAGACATTTAAATGGTAGAGTCCGAATTTGGCGTAAGCAGAATGAGAACATGTATTCATCCTCTGATGGCTACTTCCAGCAGGATAATGCACCATGTCACAAAGCTCGAATCATTTCAAATTGGTTTCTTGAACACGACAATGAGTTCACTGTACTAAAATGGCCCCACAGTCACCAGATCTCAACCCAATAGAGCATCTTTGGGATGTGGTGGAATGGGAGCTTCATGCCCTGGATGTGCATCCCTCAAATCTCCATCAACTGCAAGATGCTATCCTAAAGAATGCTATCAGCACCTTGTTGAATCAATGCCACATAGAATTAAGGCAGTTCTGAAGGCAAAAGGGGGTCCAACACCGTATTAGTATGGTGTTCCTATTAATTCTTTAGGTGAGTGTGTATATATATATATATATATATATATAAATTGTAGTAAGGCGCAAGGTTCTGTCATTGAAGGAAGGTATGTGTCACCGAGGTCCCTGGCCTCGGTTGAGTAAGAGCTAGTTTTCATGTGTCAGCAGCTGTTGCTGTTTGACACCTGGCTATTTAGTATAGCTGATCCGGGACGGCTCTTACTGGGAGTAGTCAAAGTGCTGGGTGGGTGACTACTCCCCATGTTCCAGGCCAGGTCTTGACTGGCCTATAAAAAACCCAGCCGGCAGTATCAGCTGGGTGTGATTACCTCTCTCTCTGACTGAGGAGCTCTGGCAATCACTGGATTGAGATCTGAGCCGTGTGCTAGGCTGGAGGCCTGAGTTTGGGAGGTCTGCTCTGTCCTGAGCAATGCCGATCGGGTGTGAATTAACACCTAGGATAACAGGTGACTGTGTTGCTGTATGAACTGTCTAGGTGAGAACGAACACCAAAACTGCAAATGGACTGTCGTACTGTTTTGTTTCCATAAGTGTGAATAAAACACTGACGTTCTTGTTTTGTTACAAATTGGTCTTTGCCAAACTTCTCCTTTCTACCAGAGCGAATCCCCACAATTGGTGGAGGATGCATGCATTGCAGTAAGGCTGGCGTCAAGGCCGAAATATTTTTATTTTTCCAGGCACGGTTGTATGTCCTACATCAAACCAGCGAGATCACAACCCGTGTCCCTCGACAAAATGGAAGCTGTCGTGAAAGCCCTCGTGGAGGTTAACTTACAAGCAGCAGGAACATCCCAGAGCGTCCACGATGCCCGGAAAGCGATCCATGCAGCGATCCCCAAGATGACCCCTGCAGACGTTGTTGAGACCTATTTGTCGATCTTCAAGAAGGTAGCCGTGAGAGAGAAGCTACCCCAGGAGCAATGGGCTGAGGTCGTCGCTCCGTTCCTGGCGTCTGGACCCCAGCAGGTGTATTTCTGACTTACTGGACTATCAAGCGGCTGATTACCCGACAGTAAAGGGTGAGATCCTGGCGACACTGGGGGTGAATGTATTAGTCCGGGCCCAGCGGGTGCATCAGTGGGAGTTTAACTTGGCTGAGCCTGTGAGGCCCCAGTATTATACCCTATTACACCAGTTGCAAAAATGGCTGCAACCTGATGTGCTAAGTCCCACTGCTATGTTGGACTGTCTGTTGGCTGATGTGTTCTGGAGGGCTTTGCCATACCCCCTCCACCACTGGATCGGCCAGGTGTCTCCTGGTAATGCCCTTGAGATGGTGGACCTGGTGGAACGCTTTGAGGCTACCAGGAATTTGAAAGGGGGTTCGATTGGGAGGGAGGCAGCCAAACCCCAGCAATCTCCATTCCAGACCCAGAGACTTGTGCCAACCAAGCCTGCCTGGGGTGTACCCCTCGTATACCCGGCTCCAGTAGTATGCTGACGGTGTAAGGAGCCTGGCCACATAAGGGCTTACTGTCCCCATCGGGGCGAACCCATGGAGACTAACTATGGATAGGGAGCTGTGTGCATCAGGTATCCCAGAGACTATAGACAATAACTACATGTGCCAGGTAGAAGTGGGAGACACTCTGGCAGTGGCTTTGTTGGAGTTAGTTTGTCTGGTGTCCCTGGTAAGAGATACCCTGGTGGGGCCCAACGGGTATACTAGCCGAAAAATCGGGGTCGTTTGCATAAATGGAGATTTAAAGGACTATCCCACCGCCCTGGTGTCTCTATCCACGGGAGGCGGCAGGTGGAACAACGAGGTGGCCGTTGCCACCACTTTACCTTATGAACTAATAATAGGGAGAGACTTTCCGGGCTTCCCGGCCCTGTCGCCGGCTGTGAGAGTTGTTGATGCCCCTGAGTCAGGGGTAACTCCAGCAGAGTGGCCTGGCTCTGGCAGGAGGCCAGAACCCTGGGAACCCGAGGCCGAAGGGCCAGCGGTTGGGGTGATCGCCATTTCGGTGGAAGAGGGGGAGACAACCCCGCTGAGTGTGTTGGTAGGAGACGTTGAGGACTTGCCGTCGGGTCCTGAATTGGTAGACCTCAATGTCTCAGGTGAAAATTTCAGTACCGCACAACACCGGGACCCAACCTTATCCTGGGCCTGGGAGAATGTTGTAATAATTGATGGTGAACCACAAAAACCTGGGGCTAGTCGATGTTTCCCGGTTTTGTCGTTCACCAGGAAATGTTGTATCGGGTAAACCAACTACGGGTGAGCATGTTAAAACGGCTGGTGGTGCCCAAGTCGTATTGCAATTTCATATTGGAGCTTGCCCACCAACATGTTCTTGGGGGTCACTTGGGATGGCAGAAAACGCAGGACCGGATACTACAGTGGGTTTTACTGGCCCAGTGTGTTCAGAGAGGTCGAAGAGTTTTGTAAATCTTGCCCAACCAGCCAGATAAATAGCCCTCATCCACATTTCTGGAGTCCGCTGGTACCTCTCCCGATTATCGAGGTCCCATTCGAGCGAATCGCTATGGATCTCATAGGCCCAGAACCAAAGTCCGCTAGAGGGCACCAACACATCTTGGTCGTCCTCGACTACGCCACTCAGTACCCGGAGGCGGTGCCACTGCGACATACATCAGTCAAACTCATAGCTAAGGAGTTAATGGAGATGTTTTCCCGAGTGGGACTACCTAAAGGGACCCCTTTTATGCCCAAGGTCATAAGGGAACTCTGTAAGCTAATCCACATAAAACAGCTACGTACGTCTGTTTATCATCCGCAAATGGATGGCCTGGTAGAAAGATTTAATCAAACATTAAAAAACATGTTAAAAAGAGTGGTGTCTAAGGATGGGAGGGACTGGGACCTTCTTCTGCCCTATCTCATGTTCGCAGTGCGAAAGGTGCCCCAGGCCTCTACTGGGTTTTCGCCCTTCGAACTGCTATATGGCAGAAACCCTCACGGTCTGTTGGACATAGCCAAAAAAGCATGGGAACAACAACCCAAACCGCATAAAAGTGTTATTGAGTACGTCACCCAGATGCAAGGACGGATGGAGACAGTGTTGCCTCTGGTCAGGAAGCATATGGAGGCAGCGCAGCGAGCCCAGAGTAGGGTCTATAATCGGCAGGCTCAGGTCCGAAACTTTAACCCGGGTGATCGGGTTTTGGTTCTGGTACCAACCATAGACAGTAAGTTCCTAGCAAAGTGGCAGGGGCCCTACGAGGTACTCGAGAAAGTTGGAGAGGTAAATTACAAGGTACACCAGCCGGGGCGGCAAAAGCTGGAGCAGGTGTACCATGTCAATTTACTAAAACCATGGAAAAATAGGGAGTCCTCTATTGAAGACAGCCTGCGGCCAGGTTTTCTAGGAGAAGAGGTTCAGGCCCCTCAGTCTGATGCAAGAGAAGCAGTTGCCACAGTAAAAATTTCTGACAGCCTCTCCTCTAAACAGGCTCAGGAAACCAGGGAGTTCATTAGTCGGAACACGGATGTGTTCTCGTACCTCTCTAGACGCACTTCCATAATCCAGCATGACATTGTCACTGAGCCTCAGGCAAAAGTCAGGTTAAAACCATACCGGGTACCCTAGGCTCGGCGACAAGCCATCTGGGAGGAAGTGCAGCTAATGCTGCAACTAGATGTCATTGAGGAGTCCAAAAGTGAATGGGCCAGTCTAGTATTAATACCCAAGCCGGACGGGACGTTACGGTTCTGTAACGATTTTCACAAACTAAACAAAATCTCCAAGTTCGATGCGTATCCCAGCTTATCGAGAGGTTAGGACAAGCCCGATATTTTTCAGTTTTGGACCTCACGAAGGGCTACTGGCAGGTGCCCTTAACGGAGGCTGCCAAAGAGAAAACTGCCTTTGTCACCCCTGAGCGGCTGTATCAGTATAAACTGTTACCATTTGGTCTGCATGGTGCCCCCGCCACGTTCCAACGACTCATGGACATTGTACTTCATCCACATCGTCAGTACACATCGGCTTACCTGGACTATATCGTCATCCACAGTACCGACTGGGAAAGTCATCTACCCAAAGTGCAGGCTCTAGTGGACTCCCTTAGGAAGGCTGGACTGACCGCTAACCCATAGAAATGCGCGATAGGGTTAGAGGAGACTAAGTACCTGGGGTACGTCATTGGACGTGGAGTTATCAAACCCCAAGTGAATAAAATAGAGGCGATTCAGAATTGGCCCTGACCTGTCACCACTAGGCAAGTAAAGTTGTTCCTGGGAATGGTGGGCTATTATATGAGGTTCGTTCACCATTTTGCCACTTTAGCCGCTCCGTTGACAGGGCTCTTGAAGGGACGGAAATCCCTAATGGTCCGCTGGAATGACCAGGCGGAAGATGCTTTTTCCGTGTTGAAGTCAGTCCTGTGCGGGTCACCGGTTTTGGTGACACCCGACTTCAAGAGGGAGTTTGTGGTACAGACCAATGCCTCTGAAGTAGGCCTCGGAGCTGTACTCTCTTAGGAAATCAATAGGGAGGAACATCCCGTTGTTTTCCTGAGCCGCAAACTCACCCCAGCCGAGACAAGGTACAGTATAGTGGAGAGAGAGTGCCTGGCCATCAAATGGGCACTCGGGTCTCTCCGCTATTATCTGTTGGGGAGAAAGTGCCGTCTGGTGACCAACCACTCCCCTCTCAAGTGGATGAGCCAGGCCAAAGAGAGGAATGTTCGGATCACCAGATGGTTCTTGTCATTACATAACTTGAAGTTCTCAGTGGAGCACAGGGCAGGCCGCTTGCAGGGAAACCTGTCCCGGGTACACTGTCTAGCAAGTGTTCACCCCCTCAGTGTTGAACAAAGGGGGGAGAAATGTAGGAAGGCGCAAAGGTCCATAGTTGACGGAAGGTATGTGTCACTGAGGTTCCTGGCCTCGGTGGAGTAAGAGACAGTTTTCATGTGTCAGCAGCAGTTGCTGTTTGACACCTAGCTATTAAGTATAGCTGTATAGCTGATCTAGGAAGGCTCTTACTGGGAGTAGTCAAAGTGCTGGGTGGGTGACCACTCCCCATGTTCCAGGCCGGGTCTTGACTGGCCTAATAAAAACCCAGCCGGCAGTATCAGCTGGGTGTGATTACCTCTCTGGCACTACAAGGGTTAATAGGACGATGCAGGACAGGGATACAGTTCGATTTCAGGGATATGCAGGAAGGGGTAACTGCAGGGGTATATAGGGTCTGTGGGCTATGGCAGGGGTAAAAGGGTTTAAGGGATCCAGTGATCGGGGGTATAGCAGGGGCTAATGGAATAATGGTGGCAGTGGGTAAAGGGTTAATACTGTAGGAATGCAGGGCAGGGGAAATAGCAGGGGATCAGGGTTAATACAGTCCTGATCAAAAGTTTAAGACCACTTGAAAAATCGCAAAAAATCATATTTTGCATGGCTGGATCTTAACAAGGTTCCAAGTAGAGCTTCAACATGCAACAAGAAGAAATGGGAGTGACACAAAACATTTTTTGAGCATTCAATTTAATAAAAACAACGAATAAACTGAAACAGGCTGTTTTTCAGCTGATCAAAAGTTTAGGACCACACCTCCAAAAAAAAACTAAACCCCCCCCCCAAAACAGAAATCCAACTTCCAAACATGAACTCAGTAATGAGTAGCTCCGCCGTTATTGTTTATCACTTCAAAAATTCATTTCGGCATGCTTGATGCAAGCGTTTCCATGAGGTGAGTGCGAAGATTTCTCCAAGTGGTGAAGACGGCCGCACGAAGGCCATCTACTGTCTGGAACTGTTGTCCAATTTTGTAAACTTCCCTTGCCATACATCCCCAAAGGTTCTCAATTGGATTTAGATCAGGGGAACACGCAGGATGGGCCAAAGGAGTGATGTTATTCTCCTGGAAGAAGTCCCTTGTCCTGCGGGCATTGTGTACTGTAGCGCTGTCCTGTTGAAAAACCCAGTCGTTACCACACAGACGAGGTGTCACGGCTGAGGATGGGGAAAACCCTCAGCCGTGCGATGCCAGAAGATGTTGGTCGCTGCATGGCCAGGACAGAGCTCAGGGAGCAGGTCACCTCCTATCATATCCCTAACTCTGACCCTGTCTCCTAACCGTATGAGCTGACCCTGATGGTAGGAGGGCTCATACACCAGAACCTAAAGATTCCTACTAGCCCTCAGGGTGGCCCTCAACTAGGAGCAAGGTAAGACGACCTGTTCCTCCTAGGCACGGAGGAACAGGAGTCTCACTGGCCAAGCTACAAGAAAAGGGGAACCGAAACAACTTATGGCAATGACAGGTAAATGCAACAAACACAGCACCCACCTGCCACAGACAACAAAGCCTGGAACCCATGTGCAAGTGCTGCTGTGCAGAACACAAACAGACACAGCACACACCACACATCACACAGGAACCCAGGACCATAAGCTGCACCAAACAAGCATACCAAACACACACCTTCATAACATCATGTGTAACATAAACTTATGACCACAAGGGTGGTCCACACTTGCAGATGGTAAATAACCAGGAGGATGACTCCAGCAACCATGGCTGAAGTACCCCCCAGTATCAGGTCTCCAGAAAGGCTTTATAGCCCAAAGTAGCCACACCCACACTCAGACACACCCAGTGTTCACAGACAGAGACGGGAATTAACCCTTCCAAAACCAGACAAGGGAAGACAGCAACTTAAAGGGGAAGTGAACACACAAACAACCCCGTGCACACCAAACATGGAAAGTGCACACATACAGGGAGTGCAGAATTATTAGGCAAGTTGTATTTTTGAGGATTAATTTTATTATTGAACAACAACCATGTTCTCAATGAACCCAAAAAACTCATTAATATCAAAGCTGAATATTTTTGGAAGTAGTTTTTAGTTTGTTTTTAGTTTTAGCTATTTTAGGGGGATATCTGTGTGTGCAGGTGACTATTACTGTGCATAATTATTAGGCAACTTAACAAAAAACAAATATATACCCATTTCAATTATTTATTTTTACCAGTGAAACCAATATAACATCTCAACATTCACAAATATACATTTCTGACATTCAAAAACAAAACAAAAACAAATCAGTGACCAATATAGCCACCTTTCTTTGCAAGGACACTCAAAAGCCTGCCATCCATGGATTCTGTCAGTGTTTTGATCTGTTCACCATCAACATTGCGTGCAGCAGCAACCACAGCCTCCCAGACACTGTTCAGAGAGGTGTACTGTTTTCCCTCCTTGTAAATCTCACATTTGATGATGGACCACAGGTTCTCAATGGGGTTCAGATCAGGTGAACAAGGAGGCCATGTCATTAGATTTTCTTCTTTTATACCCTTTCTTGCCAGCCACGCTGTGGAGTACTTGGACGCGTGTGATGGAGCATTGTCCTGCATGAAAATCATGTTTTTCTTGAAGGATGCAGACTTCTTCCTGTACCACTGCTTGAAGAAGGTGTCTTCCAGAAACTGGCAGTAGGACTGGGAGTTGAGCTTGACTCCATCCTCAACCCGAAAAGGCCCCACAAGCTCATCTTTGATGATACCAGCCCAAACCAGTACTCCACCTCCACCTTGCTGGCGTCTGAGTCGGACTGGAGCTCTCTGCCCTTTACCAATCCAGCCACGGGCCCATCAAGACTCACTCTCATTTCATCAGTCCATAAAACCTTAGAAAAATCAGTCTTGAGATATTTCTTGGCCCAGTCTTGACGTTTCAGCTTGTGTGTCTTGTTCAGTGGTGGTCGTCTTTCAGCCTTTCTTACCTTGGCCATGTCTCTGAGTATTGCACACCTTGTGCTTTTGGGCACTCCAGTGATGTTGCAGCTCTGAAATATGGCCAAACTGGTGGCAAGTGGCATCTTGGCAGCTGCACGCTTGACTTTTCTCAGTTCATGGGCAGTTATTTTGCGCCTTGGTTTTTCCACACGCTTCTTGCGACCCTGTTGACTATTTTGAATGAAACGCTTGATTGTTCGATGATCACGCTTCAGAAGCTTTGCAATTTTAAGAGTGCTGCATCCCTATGCAAGATATCTCACTATTTTTGACTTCTCTGAACCTGTCAAGTCCTTCTTTTGACCCATTTTGCCAAAGGAAAGGAAGTTGCCTAATAATTATGCACACCTAATATAGGATGTTGATGTCATTAGACCACACCCCTTCTCATTACAGAGATGCACATCACCTAATATGCTTAATTGGTAGTAGGCTTTCGAGCCTATACAGCTTGGAGTAAGACAACATGCATAAAGAGGATGATGTGGTCAAAATACTCATTTGCCTAATAATTCTGCACGCAGTGTATAACACAAGTTGCCTGAGACAACCGCCTGCTATGACAGCGAGCAGCCTAGCAACCAGCTCCAGCTGCTCTACCTCCACATACCTTATGTTGCCAGCGGCAACCACAAGTGAGGCAACATACTAGCGGCCCTCACCTGTGATTGAACAACCAAACCAGACCGCAGGCAACAGCATGCGGTTCAGGAGTCACGACCATGACCATGGTCATGACACGAGGGCCCTCAGTCATGAGGAATGCTCTCTGCAACATCTGGACATAGCCAGCGGCCGTTTGACGCCCCTGCACTTCCTGAAGCTACATTGTTCCACTGAAGGAAAAAGCACCCCAGACCATTATGGTGCCCCCTCCACTGTGGCGTGTAGATAACATCTCAGGTAGGATCTGCTTGTCATGCCAATAACGTTGGAAACCATCAGGACCATCAAGGTTAAATTTTTTCTCATCAGAAAATAAAACTTCAGTCTCAGATGCCGTCTGATGGTTATGGGGCTGCAGTGAGCACAAGAAAGGGCCTTAATTTGGGTCGAGGATCGTCCAGTGTCTTGACGGACAGCCAATTGGATCCTCCGGCTCAGTGCTGATGAAATTTTTTGGGTCTTCCACTTGACTTTTTTGTTCCATAACCCTCAGGACCATTTAAGAATTTAAGAAATTCCAAATGACTGTCTTACTGCGTCCCACCTCAGCAGCGATGGCGCGCTGTGAGAGACCCTGCTTATGCAGTTCAACAACCCGACCACGTTCAAAAATGGATTTTTTTTGCCTTTGCCATCACAACTAGAGATGTCCCGAACTATTCGCCGGCGAATAGTTCCCGGCGAACATCGCTTGTTCGCGTTCGCCGCGGCTGGCGAACATATGCGATGTTCGGTCCCCCCACTTTTCGTCATCATTGTGTAAACTTTGACCCTGTACCTCACAGTCAGCAGACACGATCCAGCCAATCAGCATCATACCCTCCCTCCCAGACCCTCCCACCTCCAACTTAGAGCTGGGTTCCTAATGGTTGTTGTATTGCTAGAATATAACGAAGATTGAGAATATAGTGCTATATTCGTTATATTCGTCAAATCTAGCAATACAACCATTAGGAACTCAGATCTAAGTTGTAATCGCAATGCGATTAATACAGGTTATATTAATCACATTGCGAATTCAACTTAGAGCTGGGTTCCTAATGACCCTGTACCTCACAGTCAGCAGACACATTCCAGCCAATCAGCAGTGTACCCTCCCTCCCAGACCCTCCCACCTCCTGGACAGCATCCATTTTAGATTTATTCGGAAGCTGCATTATTAGTGAGAGGAAGGACAGTGTAGCTGCTGCTGATTTAATAGGGAAATTGATAGCTAGGCTAGTGTATTCAGTGTCCACTACAGTCCTGAAAGACTCATCTGATCTCTGCTGTAAGGACAGCACCCCAAAAAGCCCTTTTTAGGGCTAGAACATCAGTCTGCTTTTTTTTCCTGTGTAATCTAATTGCAGTCGCCTGCCTGCCAGCGTGTGTGTCAGGCTCACAGCGTATACTGTGCCCACTTGCCCAGTGCCACCACTCATATCTGGTGTCACAGTAGCTTGCATTTAAAAAAAATATATATATTTTTGACTGTAATATAATAGCAGTCAGTTGCCGACACGCGCGTGTGTTTCATGCCCTGCAAGTGCACAGTGTCACCAGCGCAACTCATATCTGGTGTCACATTCGATTCCATTTAAAGAAAAACAACAATTTTGACTGAATAAATAGCAGTCAGTTGCACACACGTGTTTGTGATTTTAAGGCCCAGGTGCAAGCGCATAGTGTCACTTCAGCGCAACTCATATCTGGTGTCACATTCCATTGCATTTAAAGAAAAACAACAATTTTGACTATGAATAAATAGCAGTCAGTTGCACGTGTTTGTGTGTTTAAGGCCCAGCTGCAAGCGCATAGTGTCACTTCAGCCCCATGTTTGTGTGTTTAAGGCCCAGCTGCAAGTCCATAGTATCACTTCAGTGTTTAAAGAAAAACAACAATTTTGACTGAATAAATAGCAGTCAGTTGCACACACGTGTTTGTGATTTTAAGGCCCAGGTGCAAGCGCATAGTGTCACTTCAGCGCAACTCATATCTGGTGTCACATTCGATTCCATTTAAATAAAAACAACAATTTTGACTGTGAATAAATAGCAGTCAGTTGCACACACGTGTTTGTGTGTTTAAGGCCCAGCTGCAAGCGCATAGTGTCACTTCAGCGCAACTCATATCTGGTGTCACATTCGATTCCATTTAAATAAAAACAACAATTTTGACTGTGAATAAATAGCAGTCAGTTGCACACATGTGTTTGTGTGTTTAAGGCCCAGCTGCCAGTACATAGTGTCACCAGCGCAACTCATATCTGGTGTCACATTTGATTCCATTTAAATAAAAACAACAATTTTGACTGTGAATAAATAGCAGTCAGTTGCACACACGTGTTTGTGTGTTTAAGGCCCAGCTGCCAGTGCATAGTGTCACTTCAGCGCAACTCATATCTGGTGTCACATTCGATGGGAGAAAAAAATGTAGAGGGTTAATCACAAGACTTACTTGGAACCCAATCCAAGAAGTCTATATAATTAGTAGCAGGGCGCCAAAGGAGGAAAGAATGGAAGTGAATAGGGCAGAGAATACGGTAAGGTAATCGGTAGGCAGCCGAGTGTGGTCGGTAGTGTGAACTAGTTCAACACATACATGGAATGAAAGAGAGGAAAAAATAAAGTGAGTGACCACAGTGTGAGGCGCCAGTCGAGCAAGGGAAAAATAACAATGACAATAGCTGAAAAGTATATATTTTTGACCCGTACAGATCAATGATATTGATACCAGAGGTATTGAAATTTTAGACCAATTTTTGGTCGATGGATAACAGTAAAAGCAGTCAGGAGGGTGCAACACGGGATTAGACCCTGAGCATTCAAATCCTGAATAGGTTGAGTAGACAAAATCTGGTAGCAATAAAAATCACACTGGTGATACTAGGTTTTGGACCCATGCAGGGTCAATCCAAATACATATAAATGTATATAAATACATATAGTCGATTTAAAATCAATAGATAATGGTAGTCACCACTCACTTCACAGGGAGGAAATTTTTGAGGGATAAAGCTCAAGACACCCAAAAAAATTCCTCCCAATCCTGGATCGCTTCAAAGGTCTTAGGAAGACTCAACCTATATCATTGATCTGTACGGGTCAAAAATATATACTTTTCAGCTATTGTCATTGTTATTTTTCCCTTGCTCGACTGGCGCCTCACACTGTGGTCACTCACTTTATTTTTTCCTCTCTTTCATTCCATGTATGTGTTGAACTAGTTCACACTACCGACCACACTCGGCTGCCTACCGATTACCTTACCGTATTCTCTGCCCTATTCACTTCCATTCTTTCCTCCTTTGGCGCCCTGCTACTAATTATATAGACTTCTTGGATTGGGTTCCAAGTAAGTCTTGTGATTAACCCTCTACATTTTTTTCTCCCATCGAATGTGACACCAGATATGAGTTGCGCTGAAGTGACACTATGTACTGGCAGCTGGGCCTTAAACACACAAACACGTGTGTGCAACTGACTGCTATTTATTCACAGTCAAAATTGATTCCATTTAAATAAAAACAACAATTTTGACTGTGAATAAATAGCAGTCAGTTGCACACACGTGTTTGTGTGTTTAAGGCCCAGCTGCAAGCACATAGTGTCACTTAAGCGCAACTCATATCTGGTGTCACATTCGATTCCATTTAAAGAAAAACAACAATTTTGACTGTGAATAAATAGCAGTCAGTTGCACACACGTGTTTGTGTGTTTAAGGCCCAGCTGCAAGCGCATAGTGTCACTTCAGCGCAACTCATATCTGGTGTCACATTCGATTCCATTTAAAGAAAAACAACAATTTTGACTGTGAATAAATAGCAGTCAGTTGCACACACGTGTTTGTGTGTTTAAGGCCCAGCTGCAAGTGCATAGTGTCACCAGCGCAACTAATATCTGGTGTCACAGTAGCTTGCACGCATAGTACAACTTAACGAATCTAAAATTAATGACAGGCAGAGGCAGGCCACCCCGCAGGGGCCGTCATGGTCGTGGTGCTGTAATTCCCTTTGGCTCTAGAATAATGCCCAGTGTTCAGAGGCCACGTACCCTGAACTCAAAAAGTTCTGAGGACATAGTTGACTGGCTAACACAGGACACCCAATCTTCTACAGCTTCCGCTCGGAATCTTGACGCACCATCCTCCTCCAGCTCAGCTTCGGGCACCTCTCAAGTTACCATTCGCCCGCCTGCTGCCACCACCAACACTAGCACCACAGCCGCTTCACTTGATTTGTCAGAGGAGTTATTTACACATCAGTTGGAAGAAATGAGTGATGCGCAACCATTATTGCTAGAGGATGTAGATAACAGGGATATGTCTCAGTCAGGCAGCATTACACACATGGACGTACGGTGTGATGATGATGATGTTGTACCCGCTGCTGCTTCCTTTGCTGAGTTGTCAGATACAAGTGAAGCGGTTGATGATGACGATGTGTCCGTGGATGTCACATGGGTGCCCGCCCGAAGAGAAGAAGAACAGGGGTAAAGTTCTGATGGGGAGACAGAGAGGAGGAGGAGACGAGTTGGAAGCAGGGGGAGGTCGTCGCAAGGAGCTAGTGGCACAGTCAGATAGCATGCATCGGCACCCGGGGTCAGCCAGACAGCACGCCAATCAACGCATGCTGTTTTCACCACCAGAATGCCGTCATTGCAGAGCTCAGCAGTGTGGCATTTTTTTTGTGTGTCTGCCTCTGACAACAGCGATACCATTTGCAACCTGTGCCAAAAGAAACGGAGTCGCGGGAAGTCCAACACCCACCTAGGTACAACTGCTTTGCGAAGGCACATGATCGCACATCACAAACGCCTATGGGATCAACACATGAGTACAAGCAGCACACAAACTCAAAGCCGCCATCCTCCTCCTGGTCCAGCATCTTCAGCCACGTCAACCACTGATGTCCTCCTTGCCCCCTCTCAACCATCCGCCACTCCGTCTCTCGCCTTGAGCAGTTCCTGCTCATCTGCCCACAGTCAGGTGTCTGTCAAGGATATGTTTGAGCGTAAGAAGCCAATGTCACAAAGTCACCCCCTTGCCCGGCGTCTGACACCGCCTCCGCAATCCTACCCGTCCCTCTGCCAGATCCTGCGCACTAGCCTCAGCCTAATGCGTCGCGGACTCCTGTCAGCGGCTTCATTGAGCGAAGTGCGCATGTGCCGGCTGATGCGCATGCGCACTTCACTCGACCGAGCCGCTGCCAGGAGTCCGCGCCGCATCAGGCTGAGCCTAGTTCGCAGGCGCGGGATCTGGCAGAGGGACCGGTAGGATTGCGTAGGCGGCACTGAGCTAGGGAAAGCGGTGCTGGGCACCGGACGGCGAGAGGTGCGACCGGGCACCCTGTATTAACGGACCTCCCCTTGGGCACCTTAAGTGAGTGATTGACAGGTTATAAAAACCTGTTTTTTGTGCAAATAGAGCCACAGTGAAGTTTAATAATGCCAGCTTAGGATTCTTATTATTACTCCGGACATGAGCATATGTTTAGGTTATAGGGGTAAAATCTCATGACAGAATCCCTTTAACCCCTTAAGGACTCAGCCCTATTTCACCTTAAGGACTTGGCCATTTTTTGAAAATCTGCCCAGTTTCACTTTAAGTGCTGATAACTTTAAAACGCTTTGACTTATCCAGGCCATTCTGAGATTGTTTTTTTCGTCACATATTGTACTTCATGACAGTGGTAAAATGAAGTCAAAAAAATTCATTTTTATTTATAAAAGAATACCAAATTTAGTTATTACTTTACATTCCCCATATGTCTACTTCATGTTTGGATCATTTTGGGAATTATATTTTATTTTTGGGGATGTTACAAGGCTTAGAAGTTTAGAAGCAAATCTTGAAATTTTTCAGACATTTTCAAAAACCCAATTTTTAGGGACCAGTTCAGGTCTGAAGTCACTTTGCGAGGCTTACATAATAGAAACCACCCAAAAATTACCCCATTCTATAAACTACACCCCTCAAGGTATTCAAAACTGATTTTACAAACGTCGTTAACCCTTTAGGTGTTCCACAAGAATTAATGGAAAATAGAGATACAATTTCAAAATTTCACTTTTTTGGCAGATTTTCCATTTTAATAATTTTTTTCCAGTTACAAAGCAAGGGTTAACAGCCAAACCAAACTCAATATTATGGCCCTGATTCTATAGTTTACAGAAACACCCCATATGTGGTCGTAAACCGCTGTACGGGCACACGGAAGGGCGCAGAAGGAAAGGAATGCCATACGTTTTTTGGAACGCAGGTTTTGCTGGACTGTTTTTTTTTTACACCATGTCCCATTTGAAGCCCCCCTGATGCACCCCTAGAGTAGAAACTCCATAAAAGTGACCACATCTAAGAAACTACACCCCTCAAGGTATTCAAAACTGATTTTATAAACGTCGTTAACCCTTTAGGTGTTCCACAAGAATTAATGGAAAATAGAGATACAATTTCAAAATTTCACTTTTTTGGCAGATTTTTCATTTTAATAATTTTTTTTTCCAGTTACATAGCAAGGGTTAACAGCAAAACCAAATTCAATATTTATGGCCCTGATTCTGTAGTTTACAGAAACACCCCAAATGTGGTCGTAAACCGCTGTACGGGCACACGGCAGGCCCAGAAGGAAAGGAATACCATACGGTTTTTGGAAGGCAGGTTTTGCTGGACTGTTTTTTTTGACACCCATGTCCCATTTGAAGCCCCCTGATGCACCAGTAGAGTAGAAACTCCAAAAAAGTGGCCCCATTTTAGAAACTACGGGATAGGGTGGCAGTATTCTTGGTACTAGTTTAGGGTACATATGATTTTTGGTTGCTCTATATTACACTTTTTGTGAGGCAAGATAACAAGAAATAGCTCTTTTGGCACCATTTTTATTTTTTGTTATTTACAGCATTCATCTGACAGGTTAGATCATGTGATATTTTTATAGACCAGGTTGTCACGGATGCGGCGATACCTAATATGTATACTTTTTATTTTATTTATGTAAGTTTTACACAATGATTTCATTTTTGAAGCAAAAAAAAATAATGTTTTAATGTTTCCATAGTTTGAGAGCCATAATTTTTTCAGTTTTTGGGCGATTACCTTGGGTAGGGTATGATTTTTGCGGGATGAGATGACGGTTTTATTGGCACTATTTTGGGGTTCGTGTGACTTTTTAATCGCTTGCTATTACACTTTTTGCGATGTAAGGTGACAAAAAATAGTTTATTTAGCACAGTTTTTATTTGAATTTTTTTACGGTGTTCATCTGAGGGGTTAGGTCATGTGATATTTTTATAGAGCCGGTCGATACGGACGCGGCGATACCTAATATGTATACTTTTTTTTTTATTTATGTAAGTTTTACACAATAATATAATTTTTGAAACAAAAAAATATCATGTTTTAGTGACTCCATATTCTGAGAGCCATAGTTTTTTCAGTTTTTGGGCGATTATCTTTGGTAGGATCTAATTTTTTGCGGGATGAGATGACAGTTTGAATGGCACTATTTTGGGGTGCATATGACTTTTTGATCGCTTGCTATTACACTTTTTGTGATGTAAGGTGACAAAAAATAGTTTATTTAGCACAGTTTTTATTTTTTATTTTTTATGGTGTTCATCTGAGAGGTTTTATCATGTGATATTTTTATAGAGCCAGTCGATACGAATGCGGCGATACCAAATATGTAAACTTTTTTTTATTTCTGTAAGTTTTACACAATAACAGCTTTTTTCAAAAAAAAAAAAAGATGTTTTAGTGTCTCCATATTCTGAGCCATAGTTTTTTTATTTTTTGGGCGATTGTCTCAGGTAGGGGCTAATTTTTTGCGGGATGAGGTGACGGTTAGATTGGTCCTATTTTGGTGGGCAAACGCCTTTTTTATCACTTGCTGTTTTACTTTTTGTGATGCAAGGTGACAATTTTTATTTTATTTAGCACCGTTTTTATTTTTTATTTTTTACGGTGTTCATCTGAGGGGTTAGGTCATGTGATATGTTTATAGAGCCGTCGATACGGACGTGGTGATACCTAATATATATACCCCTATTTTTTACCATTTTTTTTTTAACTTTATTTGGGGAAAATGACGTTTTTGTTTATTTTTACTTGAAACTTTTAATTTTGGGGGGGGGGGAAACTTAATTTTTTAAACTTTTTTTTTTCACTTTATTTTTTGTCCCACTTTGGGACTTGAACTCTTGAGGGTATATTCCTTTAAAATGCATTCCAATACTTCTGTATTGAAATGCATTGGCAGTATCAGTAATACTGTGTGTATTACTCATACAGCTTCCGGGGCCTGTGAGATCCAGGAGGGGACTGGGTGGGAGACAATGCGAAGGAACTGTAGGCACTGTCAGCCCCCCAATCTACTATAGTCTGTACTTGTTCTGGCCTCACCTGATTCGTACTGTCCTACGGCCGCAAATGTACTTTCTAGTGCAGAAGATGATCATTTTTTTCACCCAACAATGTAACAGATGAATTAGTGAAATGTATTTCCTTGTCGACTAGGTAGAGCAGGGGTATATCACAGCCAAAAATTGGTAAATGTCACCCAACAATGTAACAGACAAATTAGTGAAATGTATTTCCCTTTCTACTATGTAGAGCAGGGGTATATCACAGCCCAAAATTTGTGAATTTCACACGACAATGGAACAGACAAATTAGTGAAATTTATTTACTTGTCTACTAGGTGTTCACACCATAGTTAGAGTAGCGGCTAGGACCCTCTGCCATGCTGAGTGACCGTGACGTGGTGCATTGATGGGCTCCGATATTTTCCTGACTGGAACATATTGGCGAAAGTCTCAGCTTTTAATACCTGCATTTATGACTTCCCAGTATAGTCAGTAGCATTTCTGTTTGGTGCATTTCCTCTCTGTGTTTCATATGTTTATTTGCTACATTCTGTGTAGTTTGCTTCTTGTGGTGCATGTGGACCGCGTCGACATCCTCCATTGTATGCATATTTTGCTGGGGTTAGTCGATTATTGCGGTCGACATGCGGTCGGGCTGCTCCCCCAATAAAAGACACGCCACAGTGTCAGGGGCTGAGCAGCTCCTCCAGAATTGCCACTTCATTTCTGTGTTTCTGTCTTGTTAGATTTGAGTGTGTTCAAACACTCTGTTGCACCTGGTAACCTCCATCACATGGTCTGGCATAGGTGTGGCTCACAGCCTGGCCTCATTCACATTGTACTACCACAGTATTCATGCTGGGCCTTTGTGTGGAGGCTTGGCTGTGAGCTGAATTATATCACCCCCCAGACCGTGTTCACACCATAGTTAGAGCAGCGGCTAGGACCCTCTGCCATGCTGAGTGACCGTGACGTGGTGCATTGATGGGCTCCGATATTTTCCTGACTGGAACATATTGGCGAAAGTCTCAGCTTTTAATACCTGCATTTATGACTTCCCAGTATAGTCAGTAGCATTTCTGTTTGGTGCATTTCCGCTCTGTGTTTCATATGTTTATTTGCTACATTCTGTGTAGTTTGCTTCTTGTGGTGCATGTGGACCGCGTCGACATCCTCCTTTGTATGCATATTTTGCTGGGGTTAGTCGATTATTGCGGTCGACATGCGGTCGGGCTGCTCCCCCAATAAAAGACACGCCACAGTGTCAGGGGCTGAGCAGCTCCTCCAGAATTGCCACTTCATTTCTGTGTTTCTGTCTTGTTAGATTTGAGTGTGTTCAAACACTCTGTTGCACCTGGTAACCTCCATCACATGGTCTGGCATAGGTGTGGCTCACAGCCTGGCCTCATTCACATTGTACTACCACAGTATTCATGCTGGGCCTTTGTGTGGAGGCTTGGCTGTGAGCTGGATTATATCACCCCCAGACCGTGTTCACACCATAGTTAGAGTAGCGGCTAGGACCCTCTGCCATGCTGAGTGACCGTGACGTGGTGCATTGATGGGCTCCGATATTTTCCTGACTGGAACATATTGGCGAAAGTCTCAGCTTTTAATACCTGCATTTATGACTTCCCAGTATAGTCAGTAGCATTTCTGTTTGGTGCATTTCCTCTCTGTGTTTCATAGGTAGAGCAGGGGTATATCACAGCCAAAAATTGGTGAATTTCACCCGACAATGGAACAGACAAATTAGTGAAATTTATTTAACTGTCTACTGGGTAGAGCAGGGGTATATTACAGCCAAAAATTGGTGAATTTCACCCGACAATGTAACAGACAAATTAGTGAAATGTATTTTACTGTTTACTAGGTAGAGCAGGGGTATATCACAGCCAAGAATTGGTGAATTTCACCCGACAATGGAACAAACAAATTAGTAAAATGTATTTCCCTGTCCACAATGTAGAGCAGGGGTATATCACAGCCAAAAATGTGGGATATGTAACCCAACAATGCATCAGACAAATTAGTTAAATTGACTTAAAATAAAATAAAATACGTAAAAATTAAAAATAATAATCTTGATCTATGAGGTGGAGGTCCATATGGAGTAGGAGGTTGAGGAGTCGGTGGACGTAGCGGTGTAGGTGGAAGCGGAGGTGGAGGAGGACGAGGTAGCTAACACTGTTTTTTTGTTTTAATTTTATTTTTAATTTTTTTGCTTAAATTAGGGTACACCCCAAAAGAGTGGGAAATATCAAAAATACAACAATTAGCAATTGTGCTGCAGTATAACAATGGCTGGGTAAGGCCGGTATACATGTCTATTCTGCACAAGGTATGGACAAGTCCTGTGGGATCTATGCCTGGTTCATTTTAATGAATGTGAGCTTGTACACATTGGCTGTGGACCGGCGGTTGTGCTTGTCTGTGATAACGCCCCCTGCCGTGCTAAACACACATTCAGACAATACACTGGCTGCAGGGCAGGCCAGCACCTCCAAGGCGTAAAGGGCAAGCTCAGGCCATGTGCCCAATTTGGAGACCCAGAAGTTGAATGGGGCAGACCCATTATTCAGTATGTGTAGGCTTGTGCACACATACTGCTCCACCATTTTGCTGAAATGCTGCCTCCTGCTAAGACGTTCCATATCAGCTGGTGGTGCTGGTTGTTGTGGCGTGCTGACAAAGATTTTCCACATTTCGGCCATGCTAACCCTGCCTTCTGAGGTGCTGGCGGTGCCCCAGCTGCGTTGGTGACCTCTTACTCCTCCTCTGCCTTCGCCTTGTGCTTCCACTTTGCCCCCGCTGTCAGGTGGGAATGCCACCAGTAGAGTGTCTACCAGTGTGCGCTTGTACTCGTGCATCTTACGATCACGCTCCAGTGACGGAATTAAGGACGGTACATTGTCCTTGTAACAGTGATCCAGCAGCATGGCCACCCAGTAATCAGCACAAGTAAGAATGCGGCCAACTCGGCGGTCATTGCGGAGGCACTGCAGCATGTAATCGCTCATGTGTGCCTGGCTGCCCAGAGGCAACGACAAGCTGTCCTCTGTGGGAGGTGTTTTTTCTGTGTCCTCTGTATCTCCCAAGCCACGCACCAGTGATGGCCATGAATGGGTTTGGGTGCCACCTCCTCCACCTCCTCCTCCTCATCCTCCACCTTGTCATCCTCTAGAACTGTGCCCTGGCTGGACAATTGTGTTCCTGGCATTTGTGGGTGCAGGAACCCACCCTCAGAGCCACTTGTGAATGACTGGCCGGAAACCCTATGAAATGATCCCTCTTCCTCCTCCTCCTGTGCCACATCCTTTTCCATCATCGCCAGAAGTGTTTTTTCAAGGAGGCATAGAAGTGGGATAGTAACGCCGAGAGCGGCGCTATCTGCACTGGCCTTGTTGGTGGAGTACTCGAAACAGCGCAACAAGGAACACAGGTCTCGAATGGAGGCCCAGTCATTGGTGTTAAAGTGGTGCTGTTCCGCAGAGCGAATCACCCGTGCGTGCTGCAGCTGAAACACAACTATCGCCTGCTGCTGCTCGCACAGTCTGGCCAGCATGTGCAAGGTGGAGTTCCACCTTGTGGGTATGTTGCATATGAGGCGGTGAGCGGGAAGGCTGAAGTTACGCTGTAGCACTGACAGGTGAGCAGCAGCAGGCTGAGAACGCCGAAAGCATGCACAGATGGCCCGCTTGGCGAAACATGTAGGGAAGCAGGCTTCAGATTTTAGGCAGGAAGGTTATTTAGGGATCCACAACAGATGTATGTAAGAACTCAGAGTGCAGCTTAACCCTTCGGGGGCGACATTAGTCAAGAGGTGAATCACATCTCAGTATCAAAGACCACATCCCGTCAATAACCTATTCCTGAGAGTTTTAACCTCTGATCCCAAGATGTATATGTTACGTTAGTAATTACAATAAAGATTTAGTTTTAGTGTACTGTCGGTGAGGTTGTAACAACACGCTAAGGTCCTAGAGACCACCTGATTGCTTTTTTCTCTCTAATGAATAGCGTGGCAACCTCCTGTGGGATCCATTTGTTTGTTAATAGTGGCATTTAGAGGGGCCTACCCGCCCAATCCAACATAGGATCCGCAATTCATGCCGGTTCATGCGGTCACGCAGCCCTGCCTGGAGACTCTGGTTATATACTGTATCACCACATCCACTCACACATGCTTGATTGAGATATAATTGCAATGACATGGCAGGGTTCCTCTCCAATCAACTGAATAGCCAAACGTTTTTATCTGAGGCTAATATTGTGTTTTCCAGTGACAATCTCCCACTAAATTGCCGCGATATCTCCCAAGCTTTCAAAGAGATCAATCAAACCTATAAGAGATACATCAGATCTCTATGGGAGATCACTAGCTTGGAGACATAGCTCCAGCAAAAAATTGTTTACAGAGGTATGCGAATACGCATTACCCCTAATGCACATCAGGGGGATACCGACTTTGTGAAAGGGTGGGAGGACCTGCTTACAGACAATTCCCTACGGATGCAGGCATATATATGTGACCATGAAAAAAAGCTTCTAACCAAATTAGCCTCACAGCTAGAAAAAGAAATAGGAGATATACAGACTTTTCGGACACAGCAAGAGTTTCCCATACTTGAAAATAGACTCCAAAAAAATATAGAGAACCTACAAACTGAAATAAAAGAGAGGAAGCATAAAAAGTACCTAAGAGACAGAAGAGATTTTGAGACTAGGTATATCTATAACAATACGAACAGTAACAAGCCCTTCTATCCTAGGAGGACAGAACAGAGAGACTATGCTGATATCTCAGAATCAGATATCTCAGAGCCAGAGGGAAACACGAGATACCCCCAAGTGGGAACGAGGTGGAGAAATAGGTATTATAGAGGAGGGCATCAAACAAAAAAATATCCACAAAATCCAGGGGATTCTACGGGATCCAATTCGAATCAAAAATGGCAAAACACACTGCTGACAAATCAGACGTCCAATCTACAAATGCACAATTGATGACCTCCTCTATGCCTTCTACACCCTCGTCTTCCTCACTACATGGGGCACAGGGAGCCGTGTCACAAATGCTAGCACCAGGGACCAATGCCATGCCACCGCCTTTTTTAGTTCCAGGGATACAATTAAGAGACAGAGACAAGTGGGGCTACAACCAGCAGAAAATATAGAGAATATTCATACATTGCAGATTATTAATATATCTGGAGTTGATCTAGGACCCCAATATGAATCTCTACTCAGTAAGGGTCTCTCCTTCACCCCGACCCCAGGATTTAACTGCTTTACCTGGGTAAAAGACGTTAATATTTTTGCCAGAAAGATGGCGTTGCATAAAGAATCTAAGGAAAAGGAGAGCCAAGACCCTGGCAGGAAAGAACGGGAGGCCTTATCTGTTTTGGAAGAATTGTGACATTTGTCTAGAGAGGGTGAGGGCGAAGTTTTCGCCACCTTCAGCCCCTCTAACGGACCTGGGTCCTAAGTCTAGATACACCCCTCCCTTTTCGGGATATGTCAATGTGGAGACTTTCGTGAACCTAGTGACTAGGGACCTAGAGAGAATCAGGACCAAAAAAAGTGATGCGAATAACAACTTGTCGCCAGATGAGAAGGGGGTATTGGAGGATCTGACCAAAAAGGATGGAATAGTTATAAAGCCCTCGGACAAAGGGGGGAACATCGTCATATTAAAACAAGATGATTATATAGACATGGTCATGAGACTATTAAAAGATCAAAAAACTTATAAGAAACTAGACTCTAACCCCACAATAAAATACAAATTAGAACTAGAGGCTCTCTTAAAGGCAGCTAAAGAAGAAAACCTGATCTCCAAAGATGAGTATAAGATTCTATTTAATGCTAATCCCACGACTGCTACCTTTTTATGCGCTACCGAAGGTGCATAAAAAATGGGATCCCATACCGGGCAGACCAATTGTGTCCGGTAATGAAAGTATGTGCGAAGGAATTAGCACATATGTGGACCTTTTTATAAGGCCCTTTGTCGAAATCCTCCCATCCTATATAAAAGATACACTGGACCTGGTAAGAAAATTAAAGGATATCCAAATAGGCCCCACCACACTTATAGCAAGCCTCGATGTCGAGGCCCTATACACAAGTATAGAACACGAAAAGGGGATATGTGCAGTAAAGCACTATCTGTACACCAAAGGGACACATTTCTACAATCACAATGATTTTGTTATTCACCTCCTACGTTTTTTACTCACTCACAATTATTTTATGTTTGATGGCACGTATTATTTGCAGACACACGGCACGGCAATGGGGACGGCTTGCGCACCAAGTTTCGTTAACCTGTTCCTAGGGTGGTGGGAAGACCAACACGTTTTCACTGAGGAGAATACACAGTACACGGATTTAATTTCTTACTGGGGTCGCTATATAGACAACATTTTAATTTTCTGGGAGGGCACGGTCACAGAGTTCACTGATTTCATAGACAAACTTAATGGCAACCAGTTAGGTTTACTTTTTACCATGGAGATCCAAATGGAGAGCATTAGCTTTCTTGATCTTAAAATCACTCTGGATGGGGAAGGAGGTATTAAAACTGAGGTATATAGGAAGCCCACGGCGTCAAATAGCTTCCTACATTGGCAAAGCCATCACCCTTTACCGTTAAAAAGAGGTATTCCCGTAGGCCAATACCTGAGGGCCCGGCGAAATTGCTCGGATGATGAGGCCTTCCAAAAAGAGAGCGATGTCCTCTACTCCAGATTTCGAATGAGGGGTTATCCCAAGAAGGGTAGTGTACTGTATACAATGTGAGTGTGATAAACTGTATATTGGCAAAACTATTCAGGAACTGAGGAGGAGGCTCTCCAAACACTTTAGTATACTTAACACAAGTGAGGAGACGCCATTATCCAGACACCTACAGGAATGCCATAGTGGTAAGACACATGGCTTGAAGGTCTGGGGGATACAGAAGGTGCGGAGTTCTCCCAGGCAGGGCAGCGTGGACCGCAAATTACAGCAAGAGGAGGCGCGGTGGATATACCGTCTCCACTCATTGGCCCCTAATGGGCTGAATGAAGGGTTCACCTTCACTTCATTTTTGTAAATGTAAGCTAACCGGCGGGTTTGTAAATTTCAAGGAATTTGAGGCAATCCAGACAATCTTTAAACAAGTTAATAAAAGGGATCAAATTAGTTCATTCCCTTGAAAATATTGGGGGCAGGGGCTGAATTCTAAAAGGGGCACAAAGGTATACACTAATTATAACTGTACAGACAGCAAAGCTGACACTACTTACCTGGGGAAGCCATGTAGTCCCTTTGGAGGTCCCGCTGCTCCAGGATGAGTATGCTTGATCACCAGCCCTATGGATAGATAGGCGATTATCTGAAAGAGAAATTGATCACTGTAAATTCTCTATAACAAGGGTTCAAGTGACATATATGTATAAATAAACTAACACATATTGTCCATAAAGACCAGATCCAGGGGAATATTGTCCAAGATGGCGTATATGGGCATGTCAGAAATGGTGATCTAAGGTACACCAATAACACACTATGAAATGCAGTAATAGAGCAATATGGGGGTCACCAACCCACATACCCCTCGGTGGCGGGACATGCCTAAGGCTCACATGGATATATATGCGAGACAATATGTATCACCATAAACCCTTTATTACTAGGTTCAAAATTACATACATATATAGATAAAGTAACAAAAACTGTCCATGTAGATTAGATCTTGGGGGATACTTTTCAAGATGACATGCAGGAGCGTGTCAGAAATTAGTATTAAAGACATTATCAAACCTACTATCAAATGCAGGGACAGAGTAATATAGATGTCACCAACCCACACACCTTCGGGTGGTGGGGGATGTCCTAAGGCTGACATGGGGATATATATATGTCAGAAAATTTGCAATTCATAATTGATGTTGCAATAAATCCAATGGAACATCGACACAATAGACACCTGTCAAGGGATACAAATATCCATGATATCTCCATCTGTCCCTACTCTGCATGTACAGTCGTGGCCAAAAGTTTTGAGAATTACATAAATATTGGAAATTGGAAAAGTTTCTGCTTAAGTTTTTATAATAGCAATTTGCATATACTCCAGAATGTTATGAAGAGTGATCAGATGAATTGCATAGTCCTTCGTTGCCATGAAAATTAACTTAATCCCAAAAAAACCTTTCCACTGCATTTCATTGCTGTCATTAAAGGACCTGCTGAGATCATTTCAGTAATCGTCTTGTTAACTCAGGTGAGAATGTTGACGAGCACAAGGCTGGAGATCATTATGTCAGGATGATTGGGTTAAAATGGCAGACTTGACATGTTAAAAGGAGGGTGATGCTTGAAATCATTGTTCTTCCATTGTTAACCATGGTGACCTGCAAAGAAACGCGTGCAGCCATCATTGCGTTGCATAAAAATGGCTTCACAGGCAAGGATATTGTGGCTACTAAGATTGCACCTCAATCAACAATTTATAGGATCATCAAGAACTTCAAGGAAAGAGGTTCAATTCTGGTTAAGAAGGCTTCAGGGCGTCCAAGAAAGTCCAGCAAGCGCCAGGATCGTCTCCTAAAGAGGATTCAGCTGCGGGATCGGAGTGCCACCAGTGCAGAGCTTGCTCAGGAATGGCAGCAGGCAGGTGTGAGCGCATCTGCACGCACAATGAGGCGAAGACTTTTGGAAGATGGCCTGGTGTCAAGAAGGGCAGCAAAGAAGCCACTTCTCTCCAAAAAAAAATCAGGGACAGATTGATCTTCTGCAGAAAGTATGGTGAATGGACTGCTGAGGACTGGGGCAAAGTCATATTCTCCGATGAAGCCTCTTTCCGATTGTTTGGGGCATCTGGAAAAAGGCTTGTCCGGAGAAGAAAAGGTGAGCGCTACCATCAGTCCTGTGTCATGCCAACAGTAAAGCATCCTGAGACCATTCATGTGTGGGATTGCTTCTCATCCAAGGGAGTGGGCTCACTCACAATTTTGCCCAAAAACACAGCCATGAATAAAGAATGGTACCAAAACACCCTCCAACAGCAACTTCTTCCAACAATCCAACAACAGTTTGGTGAAGAACATTGCATTTTCCAGGACGATGGAGCACCGTGCCATAAGGCAAAAGTGATAACTAAGTGGTTCGGGGACCAAAACTTTGACATTTTGGGTCCATGGCCTGGAAACTCCCCAGATCTTAATCCCATTGAGAACTTGTGGTCAATCCTCAAGAGGCGGGTGGACAGACAAAAACCCACTAATTCTGACAAACTCCAAGAAGTGATTATGAAAGAATGGGTTGCTATCAGTCAGGAATTGGCCCAGAAGTTGATTGAGAGCATGCCCAGTCGAATTGCAGAGGTCATGAAAAAGAAGGGCCAACACTGCAAATACTGACTCTTTGCATAAATGTCATGTAATTGTTGATAAAAGCCTTTGAAACGTATGAAGTGCGTGTAATTATATTTCACTACATCACAGAAACAACTGAAACAAAGATCTAAAAGCAGTTTAGCAGCAAACTATGCGAAAACTAATATTTGTGTCATTCTCAAAACTTTTGGCCACGACTGTAGAATGCCCCCTAATGGACAAGACATCCAGTACAGGGGACAACACGGATCCATGAAAATATAAGTTCGGACGCACGCGCAGTACACCTACAACATGTGAGGAGCTATGACCCGGAGCATGCACTGCAGTCCGCAAACAGGTTCGGGAGAACAAGGAGCACCACTCATGCGCGGGAGGGCGCGATGGGATATTGACATCAGCGCTGGAAAGGCGCATGCGTCGCTCACCCCCTGTGACGTCACAGGCACCGAGTTATGACCGTAGCGGATTCCGGCCCTGAGGTAGGAGGTCATAACTGACGCAGACATGCTCCCCATGTAGGCTAGTGATAGCGATTGGCTGATACCAATCGCAAGGCGAAACCGAGTGTTTAAATGCCCAGACCCCGCCCCCAACACAGAACCTGTGAGTTTCCCCTGAAGACGCCGAATCGCTCGGCGAAACATGTAGGGAAGCAGGCTTCAGATTTTAGGCAGGAAGGTTATTTAGGGATCCACAACAGATATATGTAAGCACTCAGAGTGCATCTTAACCCTTCGGGGGCGACATTAGTCAAGAGGTGAATCACATCTCAGTATCAAAGACCACATCCCGTCAATAACCTATTCCTGAGAGTTTTAACCTCTGATCCCTAGATGTATATGTTATTTTAGTAATTACAATAAAGATTTAGTTTTAGTGTACTGTCAGTGAGGTTGTAACAACACGCTAAGGTCCTAGAGACCACCTGATTGCTTTTTTCTCTCTAATGAATAGCGTGGCAACCTCCTGTGGGATCCATTTGTTTGTTAATAGTGGCACTTTCTGCAGCAGCTCTGACATATCGGGGTAAATTTTAAGGAACCTCTGCACCACCAAATTCAGCACATGCGCCAGGCAAGGGATGTGCGTCAAACCGGCTAGTCCCAGAGCTGCTACGAGATTTCGCCTATTATCGCACACCACAAGGCCGGGCTTGAGGCTCGCTGGCACCAACCACTCATTGGTCTTTTGTTCAAGGCCTGTCCACCGCTCCTGAATAGTGTGGGGTTTGTCCCCCAAACTGCTAAGTTTTAAAACTGTCTGCTGTCGTTTACCCCTGGCTGTGCTGAAGTTGGTGGTGAAGGTGTTACACTGACCAGATGAGGAGCCGGTAGAGGATGAGGAAGCGAAGTAGGAGGAGGAAGCAACAGGAGGCAAAGAGAAGCGCCCTGCAATCCTCGGTGGTGGAAGGACATGAGCCAAACTGCTATCCGCCTCAGGCCCAGCCACCACTGCATTTACCTACAGTGTGCTGTTAGGGAGATATAACGTCCCTGACCGTGTTTACTGGTCCACGTATCCATAATTAAGTGGACCTTGCCACAGATGGCGTTGCGCAGTGCACACCTGATTTTGTCCCCCACTTGGTTGTGCAGGGAAGGGATGGCTCGCCTGGAAAAGTAATGGCGGCTGGGCACGACGTACTGTTGGACAGCCACCACCATAAGGCTTTTAAAACTATCCATCTCCACCAGATGGAATGACAGCATTTCAAAGGCCAGTAATTTTGAAATGCTGACATTCAGGGCAAGGGATCGCGGGTGGGTAGGGGGGTACTTAATTTTTTGCTCCAGTGTTTGGGAGATAGAGAGTTGAACGCTTCCATGGGACATTGTGGAGATGCTTGCTGACCCAGGTGGTGGCGTTGCTGGCAAATCCTCTGTTTACGGGGTGGCAGGTGCCACTGTTACTCCAGAGGTGGATGAAGAGGCCGAGACTGCAGCAGAAGAGGAAGCAGGAGGATCCAGAGACCTTTCTTGGTTTTTGAGGTGTCTACTCCACTGCAGCTCGTGCTTTGCACTTAGATGCCTGGTCATGCAGGTTGTGCTGAGGTTGACAACGTTTATGCCTCGCTTCAGGCTCTGATTGCACAGCGTGCAAACCACTTGTATTGTCGTCAGCACATTGTCTGAAGAACTGCCAAGCCAGGGAACTCCTTGGAGCTGGCTTTGGTCTGCTCAGTCCCTTGGTGCGGTGGGCAGTAGCAGGCGTACTGTCTAGGGGACGGCCGCTCCGCTTTTGCACTCTTCTCCCTCTTCTGCTGTGCTGGTCGCTCTGTGTGACCACCGCCTCTTCCTCCGAACTACACAGGTCACTCGCATGACCTTGATTCCATGTGGGGTCAAGGACCTCATTGTCCTCCACATAATCTTCCACACAGTCTTCACCCCTGCCCTCCTTGTCGGTCTGCACACTGCAGAAAGCCACAGCAGTTGGCACCTGTGTTTCGACATTATCCGAGACGTGCTGCGGTGGTCCTCCCATGTACTCATCCTGAAACATAAGTGGAAACAAATAGAAAGAGAGCTCATAGTACCAAACATATATACATTTTATTAGAGCATATAAAAAAATGACAAAAAATGAATAAAGCTAGTACATAAGATGCCGTAAAGCAAGATGATGAGAGCGGAGAACAGAAAAGAGCGCCACCCTGGGAGGAAAAACACATGGATACAAAGATGAAAAGATATGGTATATAATGGTATATAGCATGCGGAAAGAAAGTACTGGGTACAGTGCCCAACCCATGAAATAAATGGATAAGAGATAAAACCATGAAGTGCCAGGTAAAGCAAGGTCAACTCATGCACCCCCAATGGCATAAAAATGCAAGCACATGTAAGGTGGAAGTATGTTGCATAGAAAGACCGAGTGTAGGTAAACAACAGGATCATATAGCCAGAGGGGGGCAGCAGGAGACCAGAGCTCACCTGAACAGACCGTGTGCAAAGAGACCCAGGGTGGCGCTACCCCAACGCGCGTTTCGGCGTGCCTTCATCAGGGGGTAGCTCCATCACTGTGAACCAGGTATAAATAGGCTCTCTTAGCCAATGAGAATAAATGTTTACTCGTCCCCAGGTGTGTATGTTGGAGAGGCACGCGGAAATTCAGGTAACCCGCATCCAGCCGCCCCACGGCCGGCGTCCCGCCGGCACGCCCACACCATGTGACAAGTCACATGATCGGGCGGCTCTGGCGTAAGGACGCATGGGCGTGAGGCGGCACCCGGATGACGCGCGCACACATCACAGAGGGGGAGGAGAGTCAGGAAACCAGCGAATAGCCAAATCATTCATAGAAAAGAAGAAAAACAAGCTACCTCTCAGATCGAAAACAGTAACCGTACCATATTGATGCATCGATGCGGCATGTGTAACTCTATGTCAATATATGTATAAATAAACAATTCAGAAGATAATATGCATAAAATAGCAGATACAATGAAATGCATTCATATAAATGTATACATATTGTACATAGAAAATGAAAAAATAAAAAATAAAAAATATATACATGCAGCGACATAATTGAAAATGCCAAACATGATTATAATAAAGTGTAATTAAAAAGTGAAGGACAATAATAATGATATAAGTAAATAAATAAATAAAAAAGGACATGCTAAAAATGAGAGGCAAAAAGAAGATTATACATATAGTATAAATATATGTGAGGAGTGGTGCAAACAAGAAACTATTAGGATTCATAAATGGTGAGTAGAAATGATGCATGATATATAATAATGAATAATAATTCATGATAAGTAATGGTAGTGGAGAACGTAGTGTACATGATGGTGAGGTGGGGGGAATATGAATAGAAGCCGAATCAAGAATCATGTATATGTAGAAGTGAATGATAAATATGATGATATATAGTAAAAAAGAAGAATTCATAGAATATATATATATATATATATATATGTACCTAGCTAAGTATATGAATATGTAGAGCCAGGAAAAAATGAAAAAATAGTGTTGTGGTATAAAAACAACCCTAGGAAGAGCCAATGCAGTTATATGCTGGCATGGAAAAACCAGTTATATATCGGCATAGAAGGACGAATATATGTATAGCAGTGCCAAGAAACAAGTGTATAACCAGGTGCACCGTGAAAAATGGAAGGAATGAAGGAAGGAAAAAAGGAAATAAATAAAAAGGAGAATGGGGAGAAGAATACATGGGGTGGACAAGGGGAGAAAAAATAAATAATAAGGGAAAGAAAAAATGAAATAATAAATGAATAATAAAAATAATAAATAAAAATAAAAATAATAAAAATATAAATAATAAAAATAATAATAATAATAATAATGAAATTTAATCGGAGAAGAATCCAGGGAGGAAAAAAAGTGAGTGTATAATAGCTATGTCCATAGATTGGTCCCGCAAATAAATCACACTGAAAAAACAATGATAACATGCTGGAGGTAATCCATTCCTAAAAAATCAGAGAGGAGCAAGGCGGCTGGATATCCATCAAATGAAAGGCTAAAGAGAGAAAGAAATAATAATGATAAAAATCAGTAAATGTATACACAAACAAACTGTTAAAAGAAAAAGGAGATGGGATCCACAGTAGTGGGCCCAGCGGCTACAAAAAAAAGAAGAAAAGCCCAGATTCTCATTAAGGCCCCTGGGGCGCAATGTCCCAAGGGTCCATATCCAGCGGCTCTCCTTTTGGGCCAGCCGCTTGGATGTATTGCCTGCACATAAATCTACCTGGATACAATCTATACCTCTAACTCTAAGACATCTCGGATTACAAGAGTGGAATTCCTTGAAATGTCTGGGAATGGGTTTTAAGGCCTCAACCTCCTTCACCTCCTGTGCATTGATGATATCCCTCACGTGTTCCCGCACGCGAACCCTCAGTTCACGGGTCGTCAAACCAACGTATACCTTGGGGCATGGGCACACAGCATAATAAACAACTCGCGTGCTGGAACACGTGAGGGACTGAAGGATTTTGAAGGATCTCGCTCCAGATGAATCCACAAAATCAAAAGAGCGCTCCATATTTGGACACGCGGCACATCTGCCGCATGGTCTGAAGCCGATCTTAGGGCTGCCTTGTCCAATACAGAGTTGGGATGGTGTCGGCTGGAGATAGCCTCGAACTAGACTATCCCGTAGGGTGTTAGCCCTACGTGCCGTAACAAGAGGTCGTGTAGATAGAAGCTTTTCTAAGACGGGATCCGTCAATAGGATGGACCAATGTGAGGCCAAAATCTCCCTCATTTTTGCCCACTGTGAGTGGTATGTGCTTACAAATCTGATTTTATTATCCGACATCTTGTCTCTTTTGGTTTGCAGCAAAAGAGCTTGATCCTGGGTTTTAGCACGCCAATAGGCTTTTTTAATTGCCCGATGGCTGTAGCCTCTCGCAAGGAACCGATCCTTCAGTTCATTGGCCTGTCTTTCGAAGGTAGTATCGTCCGAACAAATTCGACGGATGCGTAAGAACTGGCCGACAGGGATGGCAGATATAGTGCTTGTTGGATGCAAAGATGTAGCATGTAAATAAGCATTGACGGCCGTCTCTTTACGAAAAACATCCATCCTGAGAAGGCCGCCAGCATCCCTAAATACAGAGACATCCAAGAAATCAACTCTCTGCCTACTGTAAGTGTAGGTCAGTTTGATGTTTCTGGAATTAGTGTTTAGTAATTCAAAGAAAGCATGAAGTTGTTCTTCAGTACCCTGCCAGATCAGAAAGACGTCATCTATGTATCGCGCCCATAAAATGGCGCGGTCCATGATGACGTGTCTGTCTGACAGGAAAAGGTCCCTCTCCCACAGCCCCAGGAACAGGTTGGCGTACGCCGGCGCACATGCCGCGCCCATAGCTGTCCCCTGGAGCTGCAGGAAGAAGGACCCATTGAACGAGAAAAAATTTCTCGTCAGCACAAACTTAAGAAGTTGCAGCAGAAAAAGGGAAAACTCCCTGGATAGATTACCGACAGAAAGAAAAAACTCCACTGCCCGTAGTCCATCTACATGTTGGATACTCGTGTAGAGGGACTCTACATCACATGTTACCATAATATTGTCCTCCTCAAGAGTAATGCCCTGTATCCTTTGCAGGAAGTCAGACGTATCTCTAACATGTGATGGTAGAGTTTCCACAATGGGTTTAAGATGGAAATCTAATAACTTACAAATATTCTCTACCATACTATTACATCCAGATATAATGGGCCTACCTGGAGGTACGGAGGGATTCTTATGGACTTTAGGTAGTAAATATAATGTAGGAATAGATGGTTCCTGAATGATGGGAGCTTCATACATCTGTTTAGAGATGATATTTTCCTCCAATCCAGTGTCCAAAATTTTCAGAAGTTCACCTCTAAAAGAGATAGTAGGGTTGAAGGTTAACTTCCGGTAGCAGATGGGGTCTTTTAATTGTCGATAAGCTTCCGCTAAATACATATTACGGGGCCACATCACCAAATTTCCCCCCTTGTCAGCTGGTTTATAAATAACATCCGGAAGGTTTTTAAGTTTATCAAAGCTCTGTCGTTGGTCCTTATTTAAGTTATCATGTGGAACGGATGTAGAGATCCGTTCAAAGTCCTTGCTGACCGTCTTAACAAAGTGGTCGATTGCCGGACACAATGACAAGGGGGGGAATTTCTTAGATCTCTTTTTTATGGCCAATGGTATTTCATTGGCAATACTGGTAGCAGATCTCTCCTGTTCTAATAGGAGGTCCTCCAAGATATGGAGGGCTCGCTGTTCCTCCTCGGAGTTCAGGGAACCGACTGAATCACTTTTACAATGCCACCTCTTCATCATTAAGGAGCGTCCAAAAAGGTGCAGGTCCTTAATGGCAGTAAAACAATCGAACCTAGATAGGTACATAGGATAATCCCTTCTCCAGCAGAGAAGTATCTGTGCCGGAGAGGGTATAACCAGATAAATTAATTACCTTAGGTTCCCTGTCCAGATGTTTTGTGGTCGTGGTTGGTTCCAGTTGTCTCTTCCGTCCCGGTCCATTGCCCTGCTCCATTTTTCTCTTGTTACGAGTCTGACGAGCAGGATAGGTACCATGTGGCTGGGACTCCCCAATAGATGACACGGAAGAGACTGAGGACGATCTGCTACGAGATCTGATTCTGTTGGAATCTCGGCTTTTCCATTTGTATATACGGTTTTGTTGAGCATCGTTATTATCTCTGGAAAACTTTTGGATTTTGGCCTCCTGAATTTCTTTTTCCCAGACAGGGTATTTCGTATCTAGTTGTTCCTGGAAAGTCTTCAAAAATTCTGAACTACAGATACTAGACAAACGTGTCTGTAGAAGATCAATCTCCACGTCTAATTGTTCCAGGCTTTTTTTTATTGTGGCCAATCATAAGCTCCATAAACGTAAAGGATCTCTGATTGCAGGTCTTCTCCCATTTAGATACAAAGGCATCATCCTCTATGGGAAAAGAGGGGAACACCTGTATTCTGAGGCCCCGGGGTATTAGGCCTCTCTGGAGATATTTCTCCAAGAAGGCCTTGTTCCACCAAATACGGGCCCTTTTGTGCAGCAATAACGATAATGAGTTCTGGACCTCCTTACTCATGCCACCGCTGGGACCACCAACCGCTCCCTCATCCTTGAAGACGGCATCTAATTGGGAAAGCCAGGAGAGTTCTCTGGCCTTGTAGTCCATGGTGAATGTGAAGTAAAAAATCTGTGAAAATACACAGTAGAAATTAGTCAGATAAAGAAAAATGACCCAGGGTATCCCCGGGACGGGTAAGGAACAGTGCCCACCCAATATAGCCACAGGGGATACACCAAAAGTATAACTCGGTAGAAGCTCCCGAGTGAAACAGCAGAAACAAATAGAAAGAGAGCTGATAGTACCAAAAATATATAAATTTTATTAGAGCATATTAAAAAATGACAAAAAATGAATAAAGCTAGTACATAAGATGCCGTAAAGCAAGATGATGAGAGCGGAGAACAGAAAAGAGCGCCACCCTGGGAGGAAAAACACACGGATACAAAGATGAAAAGATATGGTATTGTCACGGGGTTCCGAAGGTGCACTCGGTCCCCCATTGCCCGCAGACCTGTTGCTTAGCTTTGGGAATGAGGATCTGTGTTTGACCTCATTCCCAGGGCGGCTTTACTAGCTGGGTGGCTCCCTGCTCCTAGTCTGCCTTGAGCGCCGAGCTGATCACTCGGTGCTCGACTGGTTGGTCTGTCGGTCATGTGACGCTGGCCACGTCCCATGACCCTCACTCCCCACTATAAATACAGGCAGCCTGCTGGCTACAGGTTGCCTGTTAATTTCTAGGTTCCTGGCTATTTGTTGGACTGCTGAATACTTACCTGATCCTGTTCCCTGACCATCCTTTTGCCTGCTCCTCCTGTACTGCGCATCCGTCCTGGTATTGTGACCTCAGCTCCCACCTGACTACTCTCTTAGGACTCCTCTTGTACTTCTCTGCTCTCCTGGTATTTGACCCCGGCTTCTCCTGACCATTCTTTGCTTAATCCTTTGTACTGCGTAGCTCTCTTGGTTCTGACCCGGTCCGTTCATGTTCCATATTTTGTCTTGTCTGTCTTCCCTGCACATATCCTAAGTTAGGGACTGTCGTCCAGTTGTCCCCTGTCACCAGGACTCGTGAGGCAAGTAGGCAGGGCCAGGGGTGAGGGTGGAGCGCAGTGGTCACTATCCTTCCCCCTGTGTGTGTGTGGACGTGACCATTACAGGTATATAATGGTACATAGCATGGGGAAAGAAAGTACTGGGTACAGTGCCCAACCCATGAAATAAATGGATAAGAGATAAAACCATGAAGTGCCAGGTAAAGCAAGGTCAACTCATGCACCCCCAATGGCATAAAAATGCAAGCACATGTAAGGTGGAAGTATGTTGCATAGAAAGACCGAGTGTAGGTAAACAACAGGATCATATAGCCAGAGGGGGGCAGCAGGAGACCAGAGCTCACCTGAACAGACCGTGTGCAAAGAGACCCAGGGTGGCGCTACCCCAACGCGCGTTTCGGCGTGCCTTCGTCAGGGGGTAGCGCCATCACTGTGAACCAGGTATAAATAGGCTCTCTTAGCCAATGAGAATAAATGCTTACTCGTCCCCAGGTGTGTATGTTGGAGAGGCACGCGGAAATCCAGTTAACCCACATCCAGCCGCCCCACGGCCGGCGTCCCGCCGGCACGCCCACACCATGTGACAAGTCACATGATCGTGCGGCTCTGGCGTAAGGACGCACGGGCGTGAGGCGCCGGAGGCGGCACCTGGATGACGCGCGCACACATCACAGAGGGGGAGGAGAGTCAGGAAACCAGCGGATAGCCAAATCATTCATAGAAAAGAAGAAAAACAAGCTACCTCTCAGATCGAAAACAGTAACCGTACCATATTGATGCATCGATGCGGCATGTGTAACTCTATGACAATATATGTATAAATGAACAATTCAGAAGATAATATGCATAAAATAGCAGATACAATTAAATGCATTCATATAAATGTATACATATTGTACATAGAAAATGAAAAAATAAAAAATATATACATGCATCGACATAATTGAAAATGCCAAACATGATTATAATAAAGTGTAATTAAAAAGTGAAGGACAATAATCATGATATAAGTAAATAAAAAAATAAAAAAGGACATGCTAAAAATGAGAGGGAAACATAAGTGGTTGGGCATCATCAGGGGCGGGCTGGGATGGGGGGAAGGGAGGCAACTACCCCCCAGGCCGGCCAGCCTAAAGCACTGAAAATGGCCGCTGCGCTGTCTGAGCACCGGTCCAGACCAGGAAGCGGTGAAGGCTTTGTACTCACCACTTCCTGGTCCTCAGCTGTGTCTGTGCAGAGCTGCACAGCTGTGCACAAGCGTAAGGCATTCTGTGACATCACGTGGCTGTGCGCAGCCTTGCACAGCTGACAGCAGATGATTGCTGGAGGAGAGTGGAGCGGAGGAGCGCAGCGTCCATTCCAGGAGCAGGAAAAGTTTTTTTTTTTATATATTTAGGCTGATGGACAGTGTGGACACTCAGTGGGGGCTGATGCCTGATGGAGAGGTTGCTGGGAGGGCTGATGAGAGGCACTGGGGGCAGATGGAGTGGCTGCTGGGGGCAGATGGAGGCACTGGGGCAGATAAGAGGCTTCTTGGGGTAGATGAGAGGAACTGAGGGCTGATGGAGAGGCTGCTGGGGGCAGATGAGAGGCACTGGGGTAGATGAGAGGCTGCTGGGGGCTGATGAGAGGCATTGGGGGCTGATGAGAGGCCCTGGGGAATGATGAGAGGCACTGGGGCAGATGGAGTGGCTGCTGGGGGCAGATGAGAGGCACTGGAGGCAGATGAGAGACTGCTGGGGGTTGATGATAGACACTGGGGGCAGATGAGAAGCTGCTGGGGGCTGTGGAGAGGCACTGGGGGCAGATGAGAGGCTGCTGGGGATAGATGAGAGGCACTGGGGGCTGATGGAGAGGCTGCTGGGGGCTTATGAGAGGCACTGGGGCAGATAGCTGATGGGGGCTGATGAGAGGCACTGGGGCAGATGATACGCTGCTGGGGGCTGATGAGAGGCACTGGGGGCAGATGTGAAGCTGCTGGGGGTAGATGAGAGGCACTGGGGGCTGATGGAGAGGCTGCTGGGGGCAGATGGAGGCACTGGATGCAAATGAGAGGCTGATGGGGCTGATGAGAGGCACTGGGGCAGATAATACGCTGCTGGGGGCTGATGAGAGGCACTGGGGGAAGATGAGAGGCACTGGGGCAGATGAGAGGCACTGGGGGGCTGATGAGAGGCTGCTGGGGGCTGATGAGAGGCACTGCGGGCAGATGAGAGGCTGCTGGGGGCTGATGAGAGACACTGGGGCAGATGAGAGGCTGCAGGGGGCTGATGAGAGGCAATGGGGGCAGATGAGAGGCACTGGGGGCTGATGAGAGGCACTGGGGGCTGATGGAGTGGCTGCTGGGGGCTGATGAGAGGCACTGGGGGCAGATGAGAGGCTGCTGGTGGCTGATGAGAGGCTGCTGGGGGCTGATGAGAGGCACTAGGGGCTGATGGAGTGGCTGCTGGGGGCAGATGGAGGCGCTGGGGCAGGTGAGAGGCTGCTGGGGGCTGATGAGAGGCTGCTGGGGGCTGATGAGAGGCACTGGGGCAGATGAGAGGCTGCTTGGGGCTGATGAGAGGCTGCTGGGGACAGATGAAGTGGCTGCTGGGGACAGATGAGAGGATGCTGGGGGCTGATGAGAGGCACTGGGGGGCTGATGAGAGGCTGCTGGGGGCAGATGAGAGGCACTGTGGGCAGATGAGAGGCTGCTGGGGGCTGATGAGAGACACTGGGGCAGATGAGAGGCTGATGGGGGCTGATGAGAGGCAATGGGGCAGATGAGAGGCACTGGGGGCTGATGAGAGGCACTGGGGGCAGATGGAGTGGCTGCTGGGGGCTGATGAGAGGCACTGGGGGCAGATGAGAGGCTGCTGGTGGCTGATGAGAGGCTGCTGGGGGCAGGAGAGAGGCTGATTGGGGCTGATGGAGTGGCTGCTGGGGGCTGATGAGAGGCACTGGGGCAGATGAGAGGCTACTTGGGGCTGATGAGAGGCTGCTGGGGACAGATGAAGTGGCTGCTGGGGACAGATGAGAGGCTGCTGGGGGCTGAAGAGAGGCACTGGGGGAAGATGTGAAGCTGCTGGGGGTAGATGAGAGGCTGCTGGGGATAGATGAGAGGCACTGGGGGCTGATGGAGAGGCTGCTGGGGGCTTATGAGAGGCACCTGGGGCAGATAGCTGATGGGGGCTGATGAGAGGCACTGGGGCAGATGATACGCTGCTGGGGGCTGAAGAGAGGCACTGGGGGCAGATGTGAAGCTGCTGGGGGTAGATGAGAGGCACTGGGGGCTGATGGAGAGGCTGCTGGGGGCAGATGGAGGCACTGGATGCAAATGAGAGGCTGATGGGGCTGATGAGAGGCACTGGGGCAGATAATACGCTGCTGGGGGCTGATGAGAGGCACTGGGGGCAGATGAGAGGCACTGGGGCAGATGAGAGGCACTGGGGGGCTGATGAGAGGCTGATGGGGGCTGATGAGAGGCACTGGGGGCAGATGAGAGGCTGCTGGGGGCTGATGAGAGACACTGGGGCAGATGAGAGGCTGCAGGGGGCTGATGAGAGGCAATGGGGGCAGATGAGAGGCACTGGGGGCTGATGGAGTGGCTGCTGGGGGCTGATGAGAGGCACTGGGGGCAGATGAGAGGCTGCTGGTGGCTGATGAGAGGCTGCTGGGGGCTGATGAGAGGCACTGGGGGCTGATGAGAGGCATTGGGGGCAAATGGAGTGGCTGCTGGGGGCAGATGGAGTGGCTGCTGGGGGCAGATGGAGTGGCTGCTGGGGGCAGATGAGAGGCTGCTGGGGGCTACTGAGAGGCACTGGAGGCAGATGAGAGGCATTGGGGGCTGCTGAGAGGCACTGGGGGAGATGAGAGGCACTGGAGGGTTGATGAGAGGCACTGGGGGCTGATGAGAGGCTGCTGGGGGCTGATGAGAGGCCCTGGGGGCTGATGAAAGGCTGCTGGGGGCTGATGAGAGGCATTGGGGGCAGATGGAGTGTCTGCTGGGGGCAGATGGAGGCACTGGGGGCAGGTGAGAGACTGATGGGGGCTGGTGAGAGGCTGCGGGGGGCTGATGAGAGGCACTGGGGCAGATGATAGTCTGCTGGGGCAGATGAGAGGCACTGGGGCAGATGAGAGGCACTCGGGGGCTGATGAGAGGCATTGGGGCAAATAGAGTGCTGGGGGCAGATGGAGTGGCTGCTGGGGGCAGATGAGAGGCTGCTGGGGGCTGATGGGGGCAGATGGAGTGGCTGCTGGGGGCAGATGAGAGGCTGCTGGGGGCTGATGGAGTGGCTGCTGGGGGCAGATGAGAGGCTGCTGGGGGCTGATGAGAGGCACTGGAGGCAGATGAGAGTCTGCTGGGGGCTGATGAGAGGCACTGGGGGCAGATGAGAGGCACTGGGGGGCTGATGAGAGGCTGCTAGGGGCTGATGAGAGGCATTGGGGGCAGATTAGAGGCTGCTGGGGGCTGATGAAAGGCACTGGGATCAGATGAGAGGCTGCTGGGGGCTGATGAGAGGCACTAGGGGCAGATGAGAGGCACTGGGGCAGATTGAGTGGCTGCTGGAGGCAGATGAGAGGCTGCTGGGGGCTGATGAGAGGCATTGGGGGCAGATTAGAGGCTGCTGGGGGCTGATGAGAGGCACTGGGATCAGATGAGAGGCTGCTGGGGGCTGATGAGAGGCACTAGGGGCAGATGAGAGGCACTGGGGCAGATGAGAGGCACTGGGGGCTGATGAGAGGCTGCTGGGGGGCTGATGAGAGGCATTGGGGCTGCTGGGAGGCACTGGGGGCAGATGAGAGGCACTGGAGGGCTGATGAGAGGCACTGGGGGCTGATGAGAGGCTGCTGGGGCTGATGAGAGGCACTGGGGCTGATGAAAGGCTGCTGGGGGCTGATGAGAGGCACTGGGGCAGATGAGAGGCACTGGGGCTGATGGAGAGGCTGCTGGGGTCTGATGAGAGACATGGGGCTCTTATCTGAGGTCTGATTGGGGGTCATTCATATTGGGGTATGAGCTGAGGTCTGATTGGGGGTCTGATTTGAGGTCTTATTGGGGTCTTATTAACATTGGGGATTTTATTGAGGCTGTTAGCTGAGGTCTGATTAACATCGGGGGTCTGATTGGTGGTCTGAGCCGAGGTATAATGAAAAATATGTTTTTCTTATTGTCCCCCTCTAAAACCTAGGTGCATCTTATAGGGCGAAAAATACGGTACTTGCTTGCTCCTCCTCACGATCTCCCCCGCCCTTTGCATACACCGCGCGCCGTGACATCACAAGGAGGCACTGCAACTCTATGGTGAGCCCCGATCTAAAACTTGTGGCAATGAAATCCTGTGATTTTTATTATTTTGTTAGATTTTACCTAGGCATCCTGTAACAATTAAACAGTTATGGTACCTACTTTTCTGCATCTCAGTGCACACGCCCAGCTCCAAAGCTATTAGATGACCATGCCTAAATGCAGCAGGCACATTCGGTTAGCGTTATCTCGCCAGCTAGTGTTCTTCTTGTGGCTCACTACAGCCACCGCTGCAACAGTGATGTGGAAAGGGTACCGATAGGTGGCAGTCATCAGCAATAGCTGCACTGTATTCTAAATCAGCCCGCTGTTGTCTGTGTCTGTACCCGGTATCGCGGTCAACATACAGCTAAGTACACTAGCACTACCGATAACTTGATATTGCCCCGCATTCAATGTGAACAAAATTCTATCTAAACTAGTATGGACCCGTGGATCTGTGTTTTAAAATTAAGTTTACCACTAAAATTTCTCGAGTATATAAACGGTATTCTGTTGGCATGTGCGATGTGCATAATGAAGTTTTACGTTTGTTAAGATTCATGATGGATTATCAAGGAGTGTGCATACTTGACTTTCCATAGTGATCAGTTTTACTTTTTTTAAGATATATATTTACTTATTTAAAATCACATAAAATCTTACTTGTAAGGTAAGTATGAATTGTATATCCTTTGTTTGCATGAGTTTTTTTTATTTTTTATGTTACCATGCATGGAGTTCTTGGAGTTCCTTGGTTATATCTAGAACATTGTTGGGGAGATTAAAATAGGTTGACAAAAAAAATGTGTTGCTTTAGGCTGGTGGTATACAACCAATAATTCCTGTTGATGAGGTTTCTGCCGCCCCAAGTGCTCCTTTAAGCATGCCAGTTGTGTCCGTCGAAGATGCGGTGAGCCCACAAACAGAAGAACAGGTGATTGAGGAGGAGCTGGTGTCAGAATGCAGAGAGCAAGCGCAGATGAATGACCCAGATGTTTTTGAAGACTTTCCTGAATTAGAATGTATCACACTTGAAGACATGTCAGAAAGTGTTAAAAGTGATCCATCAGAAATATCTTTTTGTCTTCCTATTGCATGTTCCATAGCAGAAAAAAAGTATTTTGTTGAAAAACACCCCTTTCAGCCAACCAGGACTGAATGCACAGTTTTTCCTTTTTAAGAAGCAGACTATTTATTACCGCAAGAAGTCCAATGGGGATCGTATTAAGCGTTCATGGCTGAGTTGTAAGATAAAGGATCGAAAGTTAGAAGCATTTTTTTGCAGCATATGCATTGCCTTTTCTAATTCCTCTTCCTCGTTCACTACTGGTTGTTCTAATTTTCAACATTGCTATCAGGCAGCAAATAAGCACGAATCTTCAAAAAGTCATTGTGATGCTGTTAGTGCTTATTTTACCATGAAAACTACTAGAAGCATTGACACATTAATAAATCAGGCTCAAGTCTCCAGAAGAAAGAAGGAGATACTACAAAATAATGAGGTATTAAACCGTATATTTAATATTGTAAAACTCCCTGGAAAACAGGGATTGCCATTTCATGCCCATGGCACTAATGAATCGCTGTACAATTTAAATAACATTGAAATAAAAAATGGGAACTTTCTGGAAATTGTCCTACTTCTATCACAGTATGATATTCCTCTTAAAAATCACCTTGATAAATGTGTTCAAGACAGTGAAAAAAGAAAACAGCGATTGAAAGACAGAAAAACATCAGGAAAACATTCAACTGGACGTGTATCTCTTGTGACATTTTTGTCCAATAATACAATAAAGAAAGTATTTGCAGCAATAGTTCGAAGCATGAAAAACTTAATTGAGTCAGAAATCGGAGAGAAACGATTCAGTATACAGGTTGACTCCACACAAGATTTTGGAATTGTAGATCAAGCAACAGTAGTTGCGAGATATGTGCAAGATAATGCCATTAAAGAACGGCTTGTGGCGATTCTCCCTGTTAAAGATGCTAGAGAAAAAGGATTTCACAAACTTCTAATGTCCTGCTATGATGTACTTGGATTCGATTTCCAAAAAAATAGCCGGTGAATCATGTGATGTGCAGCAAATATGAGGAGTGCATATGTGGGACTACGTGCACAGATTACGAAGGTAGTGCCAAGATTCGGTTTATATATGGTGCTATAGTCATATCCTTAACCTGTGTGTCTCAGATTGCTGTCAAGAATTGGAATCTAATAATTTTTTTGGTCTCCTAAATAGCTTGGCAACCTTTATTGGAGACTCCCACAAAAGAATGAATATCTGGAAAGACCAGCTGGATAGAAGACATGGACAGGAAAAACTTTTAAAGTTACAAAAAATTTGAGAGACAAGATGGTGGGCAAAAGAAAAGGCCCTTAACTGGATTTTTGGTGAAAAACATTCTCTTTATTTAGACACCCTTGAAGTTTTATATGTCATTTCCCAGAGTAACTTGTTTGAATCGAAAGCCACTTCTGAGGCCTCATCCCTTTTTCACAATCTTTGTCAGTTTAGGATTATCCTTACAGCAAACATATTTTTACAGGTTTTTGATGTTATAGGGCCGGTGTCAAAATATCTACAAACCAGTGGCCTTGACTTCAAGGTAGCATGGCAAATGGTCGAATGTGCAGTTGAGCAACTGAAAAAAATTGATTTCAACATTCTTAAAGAAAAGGCTGAACACTTTGCAATAAAAACAAATGAGTAAATAATTGAAAGTGATGTTCTCAACTCCTTGGAAGTCGAGACTATGCTTCCAGTTCGAAGATTGGCACGAAAAAAACGCATGGATGAGGAATCTTCATATGACAAACAATCTGAAGATGAAATGCAATATTTTCGAGCTAGTGTGTTCAGACCAATTCTGGACCAAATCATACAAAGCATGACAGAGAGATTTTCAGAAAATAAGCAATTGGTCATGGATTCCCACTACTTGGATCCTCGCACTTTTCAGAAAATTAGGACAGATCCTAAAGTGCTAGATGAAGGGGCACTAGAGAGAATTTCTAAGTTAGCCAAAGTAAATTAATGTTATCTCAAAACTGAATTAATAAGTTTTGCCAACTTATTTCCAAGTCTTGGATGTCTTTCTGAAGATGAGACACAGATGGAAATAATTATTGATGATGCTGATGAGGAGGAGGAGATTAATGACTGGATTCCACCTACTGACAAACTAGGTGAGGTAAAAAGGGAATCAAAGTGCGGTTCTTGCAAGCAGTGCTTTCTTTGCTGTCACAGGTTGTTGTTAAAATACAACCTTTATTCTGCAGCCTATAAAAATCTTTCTATCACCTATGAGTACCTGTCGACCCTTTCTTTTACACAAGTGTCATGTGAGAGAGCATTCAGCAAGCTAAAACTCATCAAGACCCGACTGCGAGCCACAATGGGACAAGAACTGCTTGATGCTCTAATGATCATGTCAGTGGAGAGAGATCTTCTGGAACAGGTCCAGTTTTCAGATGTATTGGAAATTATTCGTCAAAGTTCTTCCTTGATAAGGTCTTTGATAACCGTTTGATCAAATATTTAGTTTAAAAGTTTTATACAGATATTTATTTCTCTGGCTTCTGTATTTTTTGAAAAAGTGTATTGTGTCCATACATTGTTCATTTGTTAAAACTGTAGATTTAATTTTTGTTAAACATAATTTTTTGCTATTACAATTAAATTATGTTAAACCACATTGTATTATATTTGTCTTGCTTCATAACATAAAAATCCATTATAAAACAAGGAAAAGGTGGGCGTGGACGGTGAGCTGATTGGGTGGTACAATGGGCCACTTGACTGGATTTGCCCCCCAGGACTAAGGCTGCCAGCCCTCCCCTGGGCATCGGTGCACTCAATCTCTTCCACTTCTGGGGCAGGGCTATGTGGATGGCCCTGGGAAACCCTGCTAGCAGAGTCATCAAAAAGCAGAAGAGACTGCTCCATGACTTGGGGCTCAGACTGCTTGGCTGATTTGCAAGGGGGTGAAGTTAAGGACTGATGGACATGGGCTGCAGTTGCCAACTCTGATCTTTCAAAAGGAGACTGGGTAGGAGACAATATGAAGGAACTGGAGGCACTGTCAGCCACCTAATCTACTATCGCCTGTACTTGTTCTGGCCTCACCATTCGTAGAGCCACATTTGCCCCTACCAAATAACGCTGAAGGTTCTGTTGCCTACTCGCACGTGAGGAAGGTGTATCACTTGAGCGTGTAGCTGGCACAGATTGACCACGTCCTCTCCCTGCAACAGGAGCTCCACCAGCAGCACCACGACCGGGGCCACGTCCCTTATTTGACACTCTCCTCATTCTTTGCGTTCACCCACCAAACTAACAGATGGTTTATGTCAGGCGACAATGTAACTGCCAATAGTCAACAATTAAGTTCACTGAGAGTAAGGCACTGCTGGTGTCATAAAGGGGAAAAAAAAATTTAAGGTCACACAATAGTGTGACAGCCGAATTTTATACAATTACTTCACGGTCCCAAAAAATATTAATTTGTCAACAAACAATGTAGCTGCAGTATTGACTGGTTGTATTTGACTGTGACAAATGCAGCAAAGGCCCCAGATGTAGGGTCTTGCAAAAAATGGGTGTTTTTTTAAACCCAGAATTTAACAGCATCAGTATCTAACGCTTGCAAAGGACTGTCAGAAATGCAGCAAAGGCCGCAAATGTATTATCTTGCCCAAAATGGGTGTTTTTTTAAAACCAGAATTTAACAGCAGCAGTATCTAACGCTTGCAAAGGACTGTCAGAAATGCAGCAAAGGCCGCAAATGTATTATCTTGCCCAAAATGGGTGTTTTTTTAATACCAGAATATAACAGCAGTATGCAGAGCTTATATTGGACAGTCAGAAATGCAGCAAAGACCGCAAATGTATTATCTTGCCCAAAATGGGTGTTTTTTTTAAAACCAGAATATAACAGCAGTATCTAACGCTTGTATTGGACTGTCAAAAAAGCAGCAAAGGCTGCAAATCTATTATCTTGCCCAAAATGGGTAGTTTTTTTAATACCAGAATATAACAGCAGTATCTAACGCTTGTATTTGACTGTGAGAAAAGCAGCAAGGGCCCCAGATGTAGGGTCTTGCAAAAAATTTGTGTTTTTTTAAACCCAGAATATAACTGCAGTATTTAAAGTTTGTATTTGACTGTCACAAATGCAACAAAGCCTGCAAACTTATTATCTTGCCCAAAATTGGTGTTTTTTTATACCAGAATATAACAGCGCTATATAACGCTTGTATTGGACTGTCAGAAATGCAGCAAAGGCCGCAAATTTATTATCTTTCACAAAATGGGTGTTTTTTTAAAATAAGAATATAATAGCAGCTAACGCTTGTATTGGACTGTAACAAATGCAGTAAAGGCCCCAGATGTAGGGTCTTGCAAAAAATTTGTGTTTTTTTAAACCCAGAATATAACTGCAATTTTTAAAGTTTGTATTTGACTGTCACAAATTCAGCAAAGGACCCAAATGTATTATCTTGAAAAAAAATTGGTGTTTTTTTAAACCTAGAATATACTTGCAGTATTTAAAGCTTGTATTTCATTGTGTTAAATGCAGCAAAGGCCCCAGATGTAGGGTCTTGGAAAAAATGGGTGTTTTTTTTAAACACAGATTATAACTGCAGTATTTAAAGTTTGTATTTGACTGTCACAATTGCAACAAAGGCATATAAAATATATATTTTTTTGAACCCAGAATATAATTGCAGTATTTAAAGTTTGTATTTGACTGTGACAAATGCAGCAAATGCCCCAGATGTAGGGTCTTGCAAAAAAATGGGTGTTTTTTCAACCCAGAATATAACTGCAGTATTTAAAGTTTGTATTTGACTGTCACAAATGCAAAAAAGGCCGCAAATGTATTATCTTGCCCAAAATGGGTGTTTTTTTTATACCAGAATATAACAGCAGTATCTAACGCTTGTATTGGACTGTCAGAAATGCAGCAAAGGCCGCAAATTTATTATCTTGCCCAAAATGGGTGTTTTTTTAATACCAGAATATAACAGCAGTATATAACGCTTGTATTGACTTTTCAGAAATGCAGCAAAGGCCGCAAATTTATTATCTTTCACAAAATGGGTGTTTTTCTTAAAACCAGAAAATAACAGCAGTATCTAACACTTGTATTTGACTGTGAAAAAAGCAGCAAGGGCCCCAGATCTAGGGTCTTGCAAAAAATTGGTGTTTTTTTAAACCCAGAATATAACTGCAGTATTTAAAGTTTGTATTTGACTGTCACTAATACAACAAAGGCCGCAAATGTATTATCTTGCCCAAAATGGGTGTTTTTTTTATACCAGAATATAACAGCGGCATATAACGCTTGTATTGGACTGTCAGAAATGCAGCAAAAGCCGCAAATGTATTATCTTTCACAAAATGGGTGTTTTTTTTAAAACAAGAATATAACAGCAGTATCTAACGCTTGTATTTCACTGTGACAAATGCAGCAAAAACCTCAGATGTAGGGTCTTGCAAAAAATTGGTGTTTTTTTTAAACCCAGAATATAACAGCAGTATTTAAAGTTTGTATTTGACTGTCACAAATGCAACAAAGGCCGCAAATGTATTATCTTGCCTAAAATGGGTGTTTTTTTAATACCAAAATATAACAGCAGTATGTAACGCTTGTATTAGACTGTCAGAAATGCAGCAAAGGCCGCAAATGTATTATCTTGCCCAAAATGGATGTTTTTTTTAAAACCAGAATATAACAGAAGTATCTAACGCTTGTATTGGACTGTCAGAAATGCAGCAAAGGGCGCAAATTTATTATCTTGCCCAAAATGGGTGTTTTTTTAATACCAGAATATAACAGCAGTATCTAACGCTTGTATTTGACTGTGACAAAAGCAGCAAAGGCCGCAAATTTATTATCTTTCACAAAATGGGTGTTATTTTAAAATAAGAATATAATAGCAGTATCAAACGCTTGTATTGGACTGTGACAAATGCAGCAAATGCCCCAGATGTAGGGTTTTGCAAAAAATTGGTGTTTTTTTCAACCCAGAATATAACTGCAGTAGTTAAAGTTTGTATTTGACTGTCACAAATTCAGCAAAGGACCCAAATTTATTATATTGCAAAAAATTGGTGTTTTTTTAAAACCTAGAATATACTTGCAGTATTTAAAGCTTGTATTTCACTGTGTTAAATGCAGCAAAGGCCCCAGATGTAGGGTATTGGAAAAAATGGGTGTTTTTTTCCACCCAGAATATAACTGCAGTATTTAAACTTTGTATTTGACTGTCACAAATGCAACAAAGGCCGCAAATGTATTATCTTGCCCAAAATGGGTGTTTTTTTTTATAACAGAATATAACAGCGGTATCTAACGCTTGTATTGGACTGTCAGAAATGCAGCAAAGGCCGCAAATTTATTATCTTTCACAAAATGGGTGTTTTTCTAAAACAAGAATATAACAGCAGTATCTAACGCTTGTATTTCACTGTGACAAATGCAGCAAAGACCCCAGATGTAGGGTCTTGCAAAAAATTGGTGTTTTTTTAAACCCAGAATATAACTGCAGTATTTAAAGTTTGTATTTGACTGTCACAAATACAACAAAGGCCGCAAATGTATTATCTTGCCCAAAATGGCAGTTTTTTTTATACCAGAATATAACAGCGGTATATAACGCTTGTATTGGACTGTCAGAAATACAGCAAAGGCCGCAAATTTATTATCTTTCACAAAATGGGTGTTTTTCTAAAACAAGAATATAACAGCAGTATCTAACGCTTGTATTTCACTGTGACAAATGCAGCAAAGACCCCAGATGTAGGGTCTTGCAAAAAATTGGTGTTTTTTTAAACCTAGAATATAACAGCAGTATTTCAAGTTTGTATTTGACTGTCACAAATGCAACAAAGGCCGTAAATGTATTATCTTGCACAAAATGGGTGTTTTTTTAAAACCAGAATTTAATAGCAGCAGTATCTAACGCTTGTATTGGACTGTCAGAAATGCAGCAAAGGCCACAATTTTATTATCTTGCCCAAAATGGGTGTTTTAAAAAAAAAAAAACTGAATATAACAGCAGTATCTAACGCTTGTATTGGACTGTCAGAAATGCAGCAAAGGCTGCAAATTTATTATCTTGCCTAAAATGGGTGTTTTTTTAATACCAGAATATAACAGCAGTATCTAACGCTTGTATTTGACTGTGACAAAAGCAGCAAAGGCCCCAGATGTAGGGTCTTGCAAAAAACTTGTGTTTTTTTAAACCCAGAATATAACTGCAGTATATAAAGTTTGTATTTGACTGTCACCAATGCAACAAAGCCCGCAAACTTATTATCTTGCCCAAAATGGGTGTTTTTTTAATACCAGAATATAACAGCAGTATATAACGCTTGTATTGGACTGTCAGAAATGTAGGAAAGGCCGCAAATTTATTATCTTTCACAAAATGGGTGTTTTTTTAAAATAAGAATATGATAGCAGTATCTAAAGCTTGTATTGGACTGTGACAAATGCAGTAAAGGCCCCAGATGTAGGGTCTTGCAAAAATTTCAGTTCTTTTAAACCCAGAATATAACTGCAGTATTTAAAGTTTGTATTTGACTGTCACAAATTCATCAAAGGACCCAAATTTATTATCTTGAAAAAAAATTGTGTTTTTTTTAAACCAAGAATATGCTTGCAGTATTTAAAGCTTGTATTTCACTGTGTTAAATGCAGCAAAGGCCCCAGATGTAGGGTCTTGGAAAAAATGTTGTTGTTTTTTCAACCCAAAATATAACTGCAGTATTTAAAGTTTGTATTTGTCACAATTGCAACAAAGGCTGCAAATGTATTATCTTACAAAAAATGTGGGTTTTTTTTAAACCCAGAATATAATTGCAGTATTTAAAGTTTGTATTTGACTGTAATAAATGCAGTAAATGCCCCAGATGTAGGGTCTTGCAAAAAATGGGTGTTTTTTTCAACCCAGAATATAACTGCAGTATTTAAAGTTTGTATTTGACTGTCACAAATGCAACAAAGGCCGCAAATGTATTATCTTGCCCAAAATGGTTGTTTTTTTAATACCAGAATATAACAGCAGTATCTAACGCTTGTATTTGACTGTGACAAAAGCAGCAAAGGCCCCAGATGTAGGGTCTTGCAAAAAACTTGTGTTTTTTTAAACCCAGATTATAACTGCAGTATATAAAGTTTGTATTTGACTGTCACCAATGCAACAAAGCCCGCAAACTTATTATCTTGCCCAAAATGGGTGTTTTTTTAATACCAGAATATAACAGCAGTATATAACGCTTGTATTGGACTGTCAGAAATGTAGCAAAGGCCGCAAATTTATTATCTTTCACAAAACGGGTGTTTTTTTAAAATAAGAATATGATAGCAGTATTTAAAGCTTGCATTTCACTGTGTTAAATGCAGCAAAGGCCCCAGATGTAGGGTCTTGGAAAAAATGTTGTTGTTTTTTCAACCCAAAATATAACTGCAGTATTTAAAGTTTGTATTTGACTGTCACAATTGCAACAAAGGCCGCAAATGTATTATCTTACAAAAAATGTGGGTTTTTTTTAAACCCAGAATATAATTGCAGTATTTAAAGTTTGTATTTGACTGTAATAAATGCAGTAAAAGCCCCAGATGTAGGGTCTTGCAAAAAATGGGTGTTTTTTTCAACCCAGAATATAACTGCAGTATTTAAAGTTTGTATTTGACTGTCACAAATGCAACAAAGTCCGCAAATGTATTATCTTGCCCAAAATGGTTGTTTTTTTAATAACAAAATATAACAGCGGTATCTAACACTTGTATTGGACTGTCAAAAATGCAGCAAAGGCCGCAAATTTATTATCTTTCACAAAATGGGTGTTTTTTTTAAAACCAAAATATAACAGCAGTATATAACACTTGTATTTGACTGTTAAAAAAGCAGCAAGGGCCCCAGATATGGGGTCTTGCAAAAAATTTGTGTTTTTTTAAAACCAGAATATAACTGCAGTATATAAAGTTTGTATTTGACTGTCACCAATGCAACAAAGGCCGCAAATGTATTATCTTGCCCAAAATGGGTGTTTTTTTTATACCAGAATATAACAGCGGTATCTAACGCTTGTATTGAACTGTCAGAAATGCTGCAAAGGCCGCAAATTTATTATCTTGCCCAAAATGGGTGTTTTTTTAATACCAGAATATAACAGCATTATATAACGCTTTTATTGGACTGTCAGAAATGCAGCAAAGACCTCAAATTTATTATCTTTCACAAAATGGGTGTTTTTTTAAATAAAAATATAATAGCAGTATCTAACGCTTGTATTGGACTGTGACAAATGCAGTAAAGGCCCCACATGTAGGGTCTTGCAAAAATTTCAGTTTTTTTAAACCCAGAATATAACTGCAGTATTTAAAGTTTGTATTTGACTGTCACAAATTCATCAAAGGACCCAAATTTATTATCTTGAAAAAAAATTGTGTTTTTTTAAACCAAGAATATGCTTGCAGTATTTAAAGCTTGTATTTCACTGTGTTAAATGCAGCAAAGGCCCCAGATGTAGGGTCTTGGAAAAAATGTTGTTGTTTTTTCAACCCAAAATATAACTGCAGTATTTAAAGTTTGTATTTGACTGTCACAATTGCAACAAAGGCCGCAAATGTATTATCTTACAAAAAATGTGTTTTTTTTTAAACCCAGAATATAATTGCAGTATTTAAAGTTTGTATTTGACTGTAATAAATGCAGTAAATGCCCCAGATGTAGGGTCTTGCAAAAAATGGGTGTTTTTTTCAACCCAGAATATAACTGCAGTATTTAAAGTTTGTATTTGACTGTCACAAATGCAACAAAGGCCGCAAATGTATTATCTTGCCCAAAATGGTTGTTTTTTTAATACCAGAATATAACAGCAGTATCTAACGCTTGTATTTGACTGTGACAAAAGCAGCAAAGGCCCCAGATGTAGGGTCTTGCAAAAAACTTGTGTTTTTTTAAACCCAGATTATAACTGCAGTATATAAAGTTTGTATTTGACTGTCACCAATGCAACAAAGCCCGCAAACTTATTATCTTGCCCAAAATGGGTGTTTTTTTAATACCAGAATATAACAGCAGTATTTAACGCTTGTATTGGACTGTCAGAAATGTAGCAAAGGCCGCAAATTTATTATCTTTAACAAAATGGGTGTTTTTTTAAAATAAGAATATGATAGCAGTATTTAAAGCTTGTATTTCACTGTGTTAAATGCAGCAAAGGTCCCAGATGTAGGGTCTTGGAAAAAATGTTGTTGTTTTTTCAACCCAAAATATAACTGCAGTATTTAAAGTTTGTATTTGACTGTCACAATTGCAACAAAGGCCGCAAATGTATTATCTTACAAAAAATGTGTTTTTTTTTTAAACCCAGAATATAATTGCAGTATTTAAAGTTTGTATTTGACTGTAATAAATGCAGTAAATGCCCCAGATGTAGGGTCTTGCAAAAAATGGGTGTTTTTTTTTAACCCAGAATATAACTGCAGTATTTAAAGTTTGTATTTGACTGTCACAAATGCAACAAAGGCCGCAAATGTATTATCTTGCCCAAAATGGTTGTTTTTTTAATAACAAAATATAACAGCGGTATCTAACACTTGTATTGGACTGTCAAAAATGCAGCAAAGGCCGCAAATTTATTATCTTTCACAAAATGGGTGTTTTTTTTAAAACCAAAATATAACAGCAGTATATAACACTTGTATTTGACTGTTAAAAAAGCAGCAAGGGCCCCAGATATAGGGTCTTGCAAAAAATTTGTGTTTTTTTAAACCCAGAATATAACTGCAGTATATAAAGTTTGTATTTGACTGTCACCAATGCAACAACGGCCGCAAATGTTTTATCTTGCCCAAAATGGGTGTTTTTTATACCAGAATATAACAGCGGTATCTAACGCTTGTATTGAACTGTCAGAAATGCTGCAAAGGCCGCAAATTTATTATCTTGCCCAAAATGGGTGTTTTTTTAATACCAGAATATAACAGCAGTATATAACGCTTTTATTGGACTGTCAGAAATGCAGCAAAGACCGCAAATTTATTATCTTTCACAAAATGGGTGTTTTTTTAAATAAAAATATAATAGCAGTATCTAACGCTTGTATTGGACTGTGACAAAAGCAGCAAAGACCCCAGATGTAGAGTCTTGCAAAAAATTTGTGTTTTTTTAAACCCAGAATATAACAGCAGTATTTCAAGTTTGTATTTGACTGTCACAAATGCAACAAAGGCATTATCTTTATTATCTTGCCTAAAATGGGTGTTTTTTTAATACCAAAATATAACTGCAGTATATAAAGTTTGTATTTGACTGTCACCAATGCAACAAAGGCCGCAAATGTATTATCTTGCCCAAAATGGGTGTTTTTTTTATATTAGAATATAACAGCGGTATCTAACGCTTGTATTGAACTGTCAGAAATGCGGCAAAGGCCGCAAATTTATTATCTTGCACAAAATGGGTGTTTTTTTAAAATAAAAATATAATAGCAGTATCTAATGCTTGTATTGGACTGTGACAAATGCAGTAAAGTCCCCAGATGTAGGGTCTTGCAAAAAATTTGTGTTTTTTCAAACCCAGAATATAACTGCAGTATTTAAAGTTTGTATTTTACTGTCACAAATTCAGCAAAGGACCCAAATTTATTATTTTGAAAAAAATTGGTGTTTTTTTAAACCTAGAATATACTTGCAGTATTTAAAGCTTGTATTTCACTGTGTTAAATGCAGCAAAGGCCCCAGATTTAGGGTCTTGGAAAAAATGGGTGTTTTTTTAAACACAGAATATAACTGCAGTATTTAAAGTTTGTATTTGACTGTCACAATTGCAACAAAGGCCGCAAATGTATTATTTGACAAAAATTATATTTTTTTTTAAACCCAGAATATAATTGCAGTATTTAAAGTTTGTATTTGACTGTGACAAATGCAGAAAATGCCCCAGAAGTAGGGTCTTGCAAAAAATTGGTGTTTTTTTCAACCCAGAATATAACTGCAGTATTTAAAGTTTGTATATGACTGTCACAAATGCAAAAAAGGCTGCAAATGTAATATCCTTCCCATAATGGGTGTCTTTTTTATACCAGAATATAACAGCGGTATCTAACGCTTGTATTGGACTGTCAGAAATGCAGCATAGGCCGCAAATTTATTATCTTGCCCAAAATGGGTGTTTTTTTTTTTGTTTTTTTTTCAACAAATTTTATTGAGCAAATCAAAATAGTACAATAAATGAATAGTGGAGGAATGACAAGTCTCCACTACTCTTACATGTATCAAAACATAATACAGGTCAGTCAAGTACATCATATATAACATAGTGTTATCCATGAGGCTAATCAGTGTGAAAACAGCAATTGGAAAAAATTAATAAAGGTCTTCACTCTTATTTTCAAAGTGTAACTGTAAATCACATCTAAGAATCAAATCCGAAAATCTCATCAGAAGATCACATCTGAGGATTATATACGAGAATCGTATTCAAGAGTCGCATCTGAGACGGGTCTTAGAGGGGAGGATGACTTCTACTGTTGGATTTTTAAACTAGGAGATAGAAGGAATATAAGAGGTGCTTAAAGTGTAATAACCATGTAAAAGTATGGACCCTGGTAACCAAATCTCTACAGGATAGTTTGTTTAATAGCCTCTAAAGGAGGACCATTGACTCCATATCTTCAGAAATTTTTGGTGGGACCTCATTTCCCATGAGGATAACTCTTCTAGGCAGTAAATCTGGTTGATTTTTTGATAACATTGTTCCATAGTAGGAACATCTACGGACAACCATAATATTGGGACTAACAATTTGGCCGCATTCACTAGATGTTTAAAAAGTGTCAAATTAGGTGGGGCGGGATCCCGAGGAAAGAGATTCACGAGGGCGACTTCCGGTGCTGGACTAATAATTGATCTACAAATCTTATTACACGTTTGAAAGATTTTATCCCACCAGTTTAACAAGATCCGGCACGTCCACCATATGTGGAGGAAAGTACCTTTCTGCTTTGAGCATCTCTAACATACGTCAGACGCCGAAGCTGAGTAAAGACAGGTCTTGTCAGGGGTTTTGTACCATCTTGTGATGATTTTATAGTTATTCTCTTGAATCTTGACACATCTCGAGGCCTTATGTGAAGAGTTATAGATCTTGAGGGTTTCTTCCGGGGAGAAACATTTATCTAGGTCTTTTTCCCATAATCTAATGAAGGCTGGCGTTAATGTAGCAGGAGGAGTTCTCAATTTGTTATACCATTGTGAGATCAATTTATGAGGAGTAGAATCTTGGGAGATAATGTGCTCAAACCATGTTATAGGGCGTAACAAATTGTGCAGTTGGGCGTTTTGAGTCATGTATGCCTGTAAAAAGTGAAGCCCATTAAAGCTAGAGCAAGGTATTTTCAAAAGATGACTCAATGCTTTTATAGAAATCAATTGGCCATTATCATAGAGACTGACAAATCTCTGTAGATAGGCTGCATTGTAAGGCCTGGGGAGCTAAGTGAAGTATATCCTTGACTCTTAGGGTAGGAGATGGGAGTGGGGAGCATAGAGGCGAGGTTTGCAATGTGTTCCAAGCATGTAGGGTAGCTCTCATAACTGGAGTAATGCTTGGATGGAGAGATAATGGAGACATTCGTCCCAATAGTGCCGTTCTAAAAGGTAGCCCAAGTAAGGATTCCTCTATCGGGACCTAAGATTTCTGTTTAGGGGCGGTCAACCAGTCCACCACTCTAGTGAGTAATACAGCTTTGCCATATAATTCGGGATCTGGTAATGAGATAACTCCTCTCTCTCTTGGATATGACAAGGATTTATAGGACGTTCTGGCTTTTTTCTTATTCCATATGAAGGCTCGGAACACGGATCTAAGTTTGGAGTAGAACGTAGAAGGGACAGGGATTGGTAAGGTCTGTTGGAGATAAGTTTAGGAATGATGAGAGACATCAGAATATTTTTTCTCCTGAACCACGAGAGTGTAGGGACATCCAGGGAATTGAAGTCCTCAGCCAGTTTATTTTGGAGAGGAATATAGTTTAAGTTAAAGAGTTGGTTTGGGTCAGTGTTCATTTTAACTCCTAAGAAAGTTAGGAAAGGGGACGACCAATTAAAGGGAGAACTTGATTCAAGTTGATTCCTTAATGTCTTTTTAAGGCCAGTGGAGATTATAAGTGATTTGTTGTGATTCACCTTAAAATTGGAAAGCGACCCGTAAGTTTCCAGATGGCCATAGATCTTAAGGAGAGCTGACTCGGGATTACTCACTATTAAAAGTAAGTCATCCGCAAAAGCGGCGATTTTGTGTTGTTGATCACCAAGAGTAATTCCCTGGCTGTCCCCATCCAACCTAATGGTCTGTAAAAAAGGTTCCAGGGCAAGGACAAATAAGAGGGGGGATAGGGGGCACCCTTGGCGAGTGCCATTGCGTATCCTAAATGGGTCAGACAAGGTGTCATTTACCCGGACTGATGCTGAGGCATGATGATACATGGCTTCAATTGCATGTATAAAGGGAGATGGCAAGTTACGGGATCTCAAACGTCATATCAGATGATAGGGGCATACCTTGTAAAGTGCTATTATATACCGGTAAAAGGTGTGGGATCAGTATTTCATGAAAAGACAAATAGTAGGGGATAGGGAGTCCATCAGGACCTGGGCATTTCCCCCTAGGGGAATTTTTAATGGCCTCCAAAAGTTCCTCTGAGGAGAATGGAGAAGCAAAGTGTGTTCTGTCTTGTTCCGCGAGCGATGGCAGGGCTAATTTATCTAAATACGCATTAGTAGGTGATGTCGATTCTGTGTCTCCCAAAAGAGATTGGGGTGGATTGAGGTTGTAAAGGGATTTGTAGTAATCTCTAAATAGGGAAGCTATTTTATTAGATTCAAAGGTTAATGCTCCTTCTGGGGTTTTTAATTTATGTACTTAATTATTTAGTTTTCTGCGTTTGAGCCTTGACATCATATAGCGAGAGGCTTTATTTCCGTGTGCAAATATTTTGTATTGGGAGTGTAGATAAAGCTTGGCAGATGCCATATTTAAAAGGTTCTTGAGGGAGGCCCTACATGAGGAAAGTTCTTGTAGGTGTGTTTCCAACAGGGACCTTTTATGAGCCCTTTCTAGGAAACGTATCTTTTCATGCAGGGAATCTATTTGTCTTTGTCTTTCTTTCTTCAGGTGGCCCCTTATGTACGCTTTATGGGCATCCCATATCATTTGTGATGTGACCTTAGGGGTACGATTAGTAGTAAAGTAGTCTCCTAACAGGCGTTTAAGTTTGGATTTGTTGTCTGGTGAACTAATGAGTTGTTCATTAAACCTCCAGTGGCTAGTAGGTCTATGGTTGGGGGGGAATTCATATGGAGATATATGGGGGCATGATCAGATAGGATTATGGATCCAATATCAGCTCTGGAACACAACTACAGATGTTCCTTTGAAACAAAAAGATAGTCTAAGCGTTGATATGACCTGTGCAGTGAGGAGTAAAAGGTGTAGTCTCTAGAATCAGGATACATAGTACGCCAAACATCAATCAGGTGGGCTTTAGCCAAAGTGCGCAATAAAGAGCGTATGCCCTTTTGGGACTGGGCAGATTTTTGGGAGGAGGAGTCAATGATGGGATTTAGGACTAGATTTAAATCTCCCCCTACCACCGTAACGCCATCTCTAAAAGATTCCAATTTTAGTAAAGTTGATTTCAGCCACAGGATTTGGCGATTATTTGGGGCGTAAATATTCACAAAGGTATAAAGGTGTTGACCTATTTTGCCTTTAATCATTATGAAACGGCCATCAGGGTCACATAGTTGAACATCAAGGATAAAGGGAACTTTACCCTGAAAGCCTATGCTAACTCCTCTAGAGTTTGATGAAGGGGAACCGCAATGGTACCAATTAGGTTAAAATGAAAAGGATAGATTAGGGAAATGTTGGTTCTTAAAATGTGTTTCCTGTAGAAAAACTATGTTCACTTTATCTCTCCTCAATATCCCAAAAATCTGGCTCCGCTTAGATGGTGAATTGCATCCCTTAACATTATAAGAGGCAATACTAATAGCCATCATGGGGATGAAGAGGAGAGGCAAAATGCTGAAACACGTAAGCGTGAAAGTTTGTTACAATAGTGAGTAGATCAGGGTACTTAACATCTGGTCGGAATGATAATAATGAAGATCGTAGCCTTGGTGAAGACACGACCCGTCTCGGATGGACACACCACTGAATAAGTAATGACCTGGATAAAAGACAATAAAACAAACATAAATTGAACAAAATAAAAACGAGAATAACTGAAACATATGGGTTCTGAAGGACTTGGTGAGAGGGGGATAAAGGCATTTGCCAATTAAGGGCCCGGCACTCTATTTTAAATGTCATAGAGGCCGCAAGGCTAAATCTAAATCTGTGTAATATGGAGGGTAAATAGAAATAGGCATGTTGTGATTCAAACTCCCTTATTATACTGTCTAATCTGATGGTATCCAGAGAAAGGGAGGTAAGTCTATATATAGGTAGCGGGGGTATACGGGGTGAAATGGGGATGGTGGGGGGGGGTAAGAAACGGGTAATAGGATTAAAAGGTAAGCAAAGGATACCTTGGACTACTAGAGACCTTCCCAGCTGATGAACACATGGGTCTGACGGATTTTGAGTTTGAATCCCGGGAGAGAGAGATATACAAGTGGTGTGGGAAAAGCCAGAGGCTGCTGAATACATAAGCCAGAGGCCGCTGAATACATAAGCCAGAGGCCGCTGAATACATAAGTCAAAGGTCGCTGAATATACACTCACCTAAAGAATTATTAGGAACACCATACTAATACGGTGTTGGACCCCCTTTTGCCTTCAGAACTGCCTTAATTCTACGTGGCATTGATTCAACAAGGTGCTGATAGCATTCTTTAGAAATGTTGGCCCATATTGATAGGATAGCATCTTGCAGTTGATGGAGATTTGAGGGATGCACATCCAGGGCAAGAAGCTCCCGTTCCACCACATCCCAAAGATGCTCTATTGGGTTGAGATCTGGTGACTGTGGGGGCCATTTTAATACAATGAACTTATTGTCATGTTCAAGAAACCAATTTGAAATGATTCGAGCTTTGTGACATGGTGCATTATTCTGCTGGAAGTAGCCATCAGAGGATGGATACATGTTTTCATTCTGTTTACGCCAAATTCGGACTCTACCATTTGAATGTCTCAACAGAAATCGAGACTCATCAGACCAGGCAACATTTTTCCAGTCTTCAACAGTCCAATTTTGGTGAGCTCGTGCAAATTGTAGCCTCTTTTTCCTATTTGTAGTGGAGATGAGTGGTACCCGGTGGGGTCTTCTGCTGTTGTAGCCCATCCGCCTCAAGGTTGTGCGTGTTGTGGCTTCACAAATGCTTTGCTGCATACCTCGGTTGTAACGAGTGGTTATTTCAGTCAACGTTGCTCTTCTATCAGCTTGAATCAGTCGGCCCAATCTCCTCTGACCTCTAGCATCCACAAGGCATTTTTGCCCACAGGACTGCCGCATACTGGATGTTTTTCCCTTTTCACACCATTCTTTGTAAACCCTAGAAATGGTTGTGCGTGAAAATCCCAGTAACTGAGCAGATTGTGAAATACTCAGACCGGCCCGTCTGGCACCAACAACCATGCCACGCTCAAAATTGCTTAAATCACCTTTCTTTCCCATTCTGACATTCAGTTTGGAGTTCTGGAGATTGTCTTGACCAGGACCACACCCCTAAATGCATTGAAGCAACTGCCATGTGATTGGTTGACTAGATAATTGCATTAATGAGAAATAGAACAGGTGTTCCTAATAATTCTTTAGGTGAGTGTATAAGCCAGAGGCCGCTGAATACATAAACTTGCCCGGAGGCGCTGAATAACATAGTATGACATAATGGTGTTGGATACACAGTGGATCATCGCATAAAAAGGAAAATACTGAGGCAATGTGTATCCGGGACCACCTCCAGGAACTGCTGAGTACATATCATAGCACAACGGCTCTAAAGACATTTCGTGGTCAGAAAGCCCCAGCTATAACTTGGGTTGAAAACATATGGGATATCTCTTAATACTCACTGTCTTCTGATGAACCTCGTATATCTTGGAGTAATATGTCGTCTGGTATTATATCCAGTAATGATAAAAATACCGCCTAGCCTGGCAATTTTTAAGAATATCGCAGGGCATTATGACACCAGCCACAGCATGCGTCAAGACACAGGGGAAGGATCGTAACACATGCTGCCACCGGGCACACCATATCAGTACACTAATGGGCACTAAAGGGATAATCTAAGCAGACCTGTTAGCTTGCTGTCATATGGCATCTAATATTTCCATAGAATATTCAGTAAAAATCGTTAATATAGCAGGAGGTCAATAGTAAGGTATTATATCGTTAGATATCTCATTTAAAAATAGTCCCGGTATGTAAGGCATATTATCAGAAGCCTAGAAAAAGAGAAAGAGCCAGGGAGCATATTTATAGACCTATATAAGGGGAGTAAGAGGGGAGGTATAGAAGGGGAAAGGTGAAAGCGTTATACTTATCATTTTGGACACAGAGTAAGGAGAAACTGCGATTCTTTGCTTCAGAAGACATCTGCAGCTATGCGTCTTGGAGTGAGAGGTTGGTTCTTCTTCTTTTCTGTCTGCCTCTGGGCCTTAGGGGTGCTCTTCGGTTCAAAGGGTATAATTTTAAGGAGTCCCGGCAATGATGTTAAATCCTGGACCGTGTCCCAGTCCTCAATTTCCAAAGGAGGAATGTCCAGAAGATCGAATGCAGGGCCCAAGTCCATGTAAGACTTGATGGTGATCCTCTTGCCTTGATAAGAAAAGGACAACCCAAACGGGAACTGCCATCGATATAGGATTTTATGACTCCTAAGCCAATCTGTGAGGGGCTTGAGGCGTGAGTTATTGGAGCCAGATCCTGATAGATACTAATCGGAACCCAATTGTATTTAGCTCCATTTGGTAAGCGTGCCTTGATTATCATATCTTCTTTGTCTTGAAAGTGGAGGAAACGGCATATAATATCTCTAGGGGGCTCATTGCCCTTTGGTCTCGGCCGCAAGGCCCGGTGAGCTCTCTCTATTACTATTGAAGCGGAGCGTTGAGGGCCAAGTAAACTTTCACAAATCTCCTTGACTATATCTGAGGAGTCTTGGGGAGAGTCGGTCTCTGAGACTCCCCTAAACCGTAAGTTGTTTCTTCTCCCACAATTCTCCTGGTCTTCCAGGGCATTGAATGCTTCGTTGAGACGTGATTGCCACTTTTGCAGGCTAATGGCCGTGGCCTCTTGGAAATCTAGGATCACGGCCTGGTTATTCTCAAGGGTTTCAACCCTGCCGCCCACATGCCTGACGTCTTGCCTCAGTGAGGAAAGTTCACTCACGAGCGGCTCCATTGCTCGTTGCATTGCCTAGTCTAGATATTTTCTGGAGATCGGGAGGTGTTTGCGATGTCTGTAGTCTTCTACATCGCTGCCTTCCGCCTGGAGATCTGTCTCGCTCTCCTCTGTTTCTTTACTAGGCTCCGGCGCCATCTTGGCTTCCCGCGCTGCACAAATTGCAGCTGCCTTTTTAATAAACTTATCCATATCCCTGCAGTTCGTCGAGTGCTTGTGGGAGAGGGACGAGTCCCCCGCTTTTTGCTGACCGATTTTGCCCATGTTTTATGCCGAGCAGCCAACGTTAGCAGATGAAAAGCCGGGTCTGAACAGCAGAGCTCAAGCGCACACGTCCATTCCGGTCCGGCGCTAGCTCCGCCCCCCCCAAAATGGGTGTTTTTTTAATACCAGAATATAACAGCAGTATATAATGCTTGTATTGTAAAAATCAGAGGTTTGAGCAGCTCTCACCTGCCAGGGATTCCACTGGTATAGCACGGACCGGCTCCTTCACCCGAAGTAGGAGAAATATAAGTATGAAGAAAATGAGTTGGATGGTCCAGCTTGTATTCGTGGTAATCCAAAAGCTTTATTCAGTATTCAATAAAATCCAGGTACAGGAGTGCAGGTCTACATGTTTCGGGCACAATACAATCTTAGCCCTTATTCATGACAATTTCCAGTACACTGAAAGAGGTTTTTATAGAGAGGAGGGAGGGACTGACTTCCTCACCTGAGGTAATCAGGCTGAGGTTCAGCCACTCGCGTCCACAAATCAACACTTGATTAAAAACATACCATAAATTTATGTGGTTCATAAAAACATATATTCAGAGAAATAACAATGACATATTCAGAGAAATAGTAATAAAGGAGCGGAATGAGGAAAATAAGAAAGGGAAGAATAATGTATGATCGATAAATTGAGGATCAATATTGTAGGATGAGGTCAAGTTTTTTGTTGAGACCATGGGGTTGGCGACTTTCTAACTGGAAAATCCAGTAAGATTCTCTATTTAAAAGTTTGCGTTTTCTGTCGCCACCTCTTAAAGGTTTTTTGACTTTTTCAATACCTTGTGCTGACAAATATGAGACATCCCCACCATGCACTGTGGCAAAGTGGAGACTTGCCGCAGATACATTGCGATTTGCATGGTGCGGTATGTCTGATATATGTTTTCTAATGCGCGTTTTTATGGCATTTGTTGTGCATCCTATATATTGTAGCTTGCATTTGGTGCATGTTATGCAGTAAATGGCAAAGGTGGTATTACAATTGAGAAAAGAATGTATTTTAAAAACCTGACCGTTAACAGTGGATTCAAAATTCTGGCTAATTTTCATATATTTGCAACAGATACAGATGGAATGACCACATTTGTAGTTCCCTTTTGTAGATAACCATGTACTCTGAGTAGAGCGGAGTTTATCATTTTTAAAGAGGGAGGGGCTTACTGAGCTGGCAATGGTAGGTGCTTTTTTGGCTGCACATTTTACACCTTTTTGTGCCATTGCTGCCCATGCTTTGTCGCATGCCAGAACTGGAAAGTGTTTTTTTACAATATTACAGATTTGAGTGTATTCTTTACTATATTGTGTTACAAAAATATTTTTTCTTTCCTGATTCAATGTCTCTCTAGTGTTGTGATTAAGTTTTTTTGCATTTGTACTAAGTAGTGAGTTCCTATCTATGTTAGATACTTCTCTGTTGCATTTATCCAGCATTTTTTGTGAATAAGCCCTATGTGTCAGTCTTTTGGTAATGTTTTCTGCCTCTGTTTTGTAAGTTGACTCGTCACTGCAGTTTCTCTTGGCTCTAGTTAGTTCTCCCTTGGGTATATTTCTGATGGTGTGTATGGGGTGGCATGATTTGGCATGCAATAGTGTGTTACCAGCTGTTTGCTTTCTGTGTGTGCTGGTATATATGGAGGCTGTGGCGGAGTCCCCCCTGAGTCTGAGATCTAAAAATTCAATGTTGTCAGTACTGTGTTGGACGGTAAATTGAATACCATTTACACACGAATTCAGATAATCCGTGAATGGCGGTATGGCCGCCACATCGCCCGACCAGATGAAGATCAGGTCGTCGATGTAACGACCATACCACCTCACATGATCCGAAAAAGGGTTGGTGTCGATGAGGAGAAAGCTCCTCTCCCACCATGCCATAATATCTTTATGGCATGGTGGGAGAGGAGCTTTCTCCTCATCGACACCAACCCTTTTTCGGATCATGTGAGGTGGTATGGTCGTTACATCGACGACCTGATCTTCATCTGGTCGGGCGATGTGGCGGCCATACCGCCATTCACGGATTATCTGAATTCGTGTGTAAATGGTATTCAATTTACCGTCCAACACAGTACTGACAACATTGAATTTTTAGATCTCAGACTCAGGGGGGACTCCGCCACAGCCTCCATATATACCAGCACACACAGAAAGCAAACAGCTGGTAACACACTATTGCATGCCAAATCATGCCACCCCATACACACCATCAGAAATATACCCAAGGGAGAACTAATTAGAGCCAAGAGAAACTGCAGTGACGAGTCAACTTACAAAACAGAGGCAGAAAACATTACCAAAAGACTGACACATAGGGCTTATTCACAAAAAATGCTGGATAAATGCAACAGAGAAGTATCTAACATAGATAGGAACTCACTACTTAGTACAAATGCAAAAAAACTTAATCACAACACTAGAGAGACATTGAATCAGGAAAGAAAAAATATTTTTGTAACACAATATAGTAAAGAATACACTCAAATCTGTAATATTGTAAAAAAACACTTTCCAGTTCTGGCATGCGACAAAGCATGGGCAGCAATGGCACAAAAAGGTGTAAAATGTGCAGCCAAAAAAGCACCTACCATTGCCAGCTCAGTAAGCCCCTCCCTCTTTAAAAATGATAAACTCCGCTCTACTCAGAGTACATGGTTATCTACAAATGGGAACTACAAATGTGGTCATTCCATCTGTATCTGTTGCAAATATATGAAAATTAGCCAGAATTTTGAATCCACTGTTAACGGTCAGGTTTTTAAAATACATTCTTTTCTCAATTGTAATACCACCTTTGCCATTTACTGCATAACATGCACCAAATGCAAGCTACAATATATAGGATGCACAACAAATGCCATAAAAACGCGCATTAGAAAACATATATCAGACATACCGCACCATGCAAATCGCAATGTATCTGCGGCAAGTCTCCACTTTGCCACAGTGCATGGTGGGGATGTCTCATATTTGTCAGCACAAGGTATTGAAAAAGTCAAAAAACCTTTAAGAGGTGGCGACAGAAAACGCAAACTTTTAAATAGAGAATCTTACTGGATTTTCCAGTTAGAAAGTCGCCAACCCCATGGTCTCAACAAAAAACTTGACCTCATCCTACAATATTGATCCTCAATTTATCGATCATACATTATTCTTCCCTTTCTTATTTTCCTCATTCCGCTCCTTTATTACTATTTCTCTGAATATGTCATTGTTATTTCTCTGAATATATGTTTTTATGAACCACATAAATTTATGGTATGTTTTTAATCAAGTGTTGATTTGTGGACGCGAGTGGCTGAACCTCAGCCTGATTACCTCAGGTGAGGAAGTCAGTCCCTCCCTCCTCTCTATAAAAACCTCTTTCAGTGTACTGGAAATTGTCATGAATAAGGGCTAAGATTGTATTGTGCCCGAAACATGTAGACCTGCACTCCTGTACCTGGATTTTATTGAATACTGAATAAAGCTTTTGGATTACCACGAATACAAGCTGGACCATCCAACTCATTTTCTTCATAATGCTTGTATTGGACTGTCAGAAATGCAGCAAAGGCCGCAAATTTATTATCTTTCACAAAATGGGTGTTTTTTTAAAATAAGAATATAATAGCAGTATCTAACGCTTGTATTGGACTGTGACAAATGCAGTAAAGGCCCCAGATGAAGGGTCTTGCAAAAATTTGTGTTTTTTTCAACCCCAAAATATAACTGCAGTATTTAAAGTTTGTATTTGACTGTCACAATTGCAACAAAGGCCGCAAATGTATTATCTTACAAAAATTATTATTTTTTTTTACTCAGAATATAATTGCAGTATTTAAAGTTTGTATTTGACTGTCACAAATTCAGCAAAGGACCCAAATTTATTATCTTGAAAAAAATGGGTGTTTTTTTAAACCTAGAATATGCTTGCAGTATTTAAAGCTTGTATTTCACTGTGTTAAATGCAGCAAAGGCCCCAGATGTAAGGTCTTGCAAAAAATAGTTGTTTTTTTCAACCCAGAATATAACTGCAGTATTTAAAGTTTGTATTTGACTGTGACAAATGCAACAAAGGCCGCAAATGTATTATCTTGCCCAAAATGGGTGTTTTTTTATAACAGAATATAACAGCGGTATCTAACACTTGTATTGGACTTTCAGAAATGCAGAAAAGGCCGCAAATTTATTATCTTTCACAAAATGGGTGTTTTTTTTTTAAACCAGAATATAACAGCAGTATATAACACTTGTATTTGACTGTGAAAAAAAAAAGCAGCAAGGGCCCCAGATATAGGGTCTTGCAAAAAAATTGTGTTTTTTTAAACCCAGAATATAACTGCAGTGTTTAAAGTTTGTATTTGACTGTCACAAATACAACAAAGGCCGCAAATGTATTATCTTGAAAAAAATTGGTGTTTTTTTAAACCCAGAATATAATTGCAGTATTTAAAGTTTGTATTTGACTGTAACAAATGCATCAAATGCCCCAGATGTAGGGTCTTGCAAAAAAATTGTGTTTTTTTAAACCCAGAATATAACAGCGGTATATAACGCTTGTATTGGACTGTCAGAAATGCATCAAAGGCCGCAAATTTATTATCTTTCACAAAATGGGTGTTTTTTTAAAACAAGAATATAACAGCAGTATCGATGCTTGTATTTCACTGTGACAAATGCAGCTAAGACCCCAGATGTAGGGTCTTGCAAAAAATTCTAGAATATAACTGCAGTATTTAAAGATTGTATATTGCCGCAAATGTATTATCTTGCACAAAATGGGTGTTTATTTTATACCAGAATATAACAGCGGTGTCTAACGCTTGTATTGGACTGTCAGAAATGCAGCAAAGGCCGCAAATGTATTATCTTGCCCAAAATGGGTGTTTTTTTAATACCAGAATATAACAGCAGTATATAACGCTTGTATTTGACTGTGAAAAAAGCAGCAAGGGCCCCAGATGTAGGGTCTTGCAATAAATTGGTGTTTTTTTAAACTCAGAATATAACTGCAGTATTTAAAGTTTGTATTTGACTGTCACAAATACAACAAAGGCCGCAAATGTATTATCTTGCACAAAATAGGTGTTTTTTTTATACCAGAATAACAGCGGCATATATCGCTTGTGTTGGACTATCAGAAATGCAGCAAAGGCCGTAAATTTATCTTGCCCAAAATGGGTGTTTTTTTTTTAAAACCAGAATATAACAACAGTATCTAACGCTTGTATTGGACTGTGGACTGTCAGAAATGCAGCAAAGGCCGCAAATTTATTATCTTGCCCAAAATGGGTGTTTTTTTAATACCAGAATATAACAGCAGTATCTAACGCTTGTATTTGACTGTGACAACAGCAGCAAGGGCCCCAGATGTAGGGTCTTGCAAAAACTGGGTGTTTTTTTCAACCCAGAATATAACTGTAGTATTTAAAGTTTTTATTTGACTGTCACAAATGCAACAAAGGCCACAAATGTATTATCTTACCTAAAATGGGTGTTTTTTTATAACAGAATATAACAGCGGTATCTAACACTTGTATTGGACTTTCAGAAATGCAGAAAAGGCCGCAAATTTATTATCTTTCACAAAATGGGTGGTTTTTTTTTAAAACCAGATTATAACAGCAGTATATAACACTTGTATTTGACTGTGGGAAAAAAAAGCAGCAAGGGCCCTAGATATAGGGTCTTGCAAAAACATTGAGTTTTTTTAAACCCAGAATATAACTCCAGTGTTTAAAGTTTGTATTTGACTGTCACAAATGCAACAAAGGCCGCAAATGTATTATCTTGCACAAAATGGGTGTTTTTTTAAAACCAGAATTTAACAGCAGTATCGAACGCTTGTATTTCACTGTGACAAATGCAGCAAAGACCCCAGATGTATGGTCTTGCAAAAAAATTGAGTTTTTTTTAACCCAGAATATAACAGCAGTATTTCAAGTTTGTATTTGACTGTCACAAATGCAACAAAGGCTGCAAATGTATTATCTTGCACAAAATGGGTGTTTTTTTAAAACCAGAATTTAACAGCAGCAGTATCTAACGCTTGTATTGGACTGTCAGAAATGCAGCAAAGGCCGCAAATGTATTATCTTGCCTAAAATGGGTGTTTTTTTAATACCAGAATATAAAAGCAGTATGTAACGCTTGTTTTGGACTGGCAGAAATGCAGCAAAGGGCACAAATCTATTATCTTGCCCAAAATGGGTGTTTTTAAAAAAAAACCTGAATATAACAGCAGTATCTAACGCTTGTATTGGACTGTTAGAAATGCAGTAAAGGCCGCAAATTTATTATCTTGCCCAAAATGGGTGTTTTTTTAATACCAGAATATAACAGCATTATCTAACGCTTGTATTTGACTGTGACAAAAGCAGCAAGGGCCCCAGATGTAGGGTCTTGCAAAAAAATTGTGTTTTTTTTAAACCCAGAATATAACAGCAGTATTTCAAGTTTGTATTTGACTGTCACAAATGCAACAAAGGCCGCAAATGTATTATCTTGCACAAAATGGGTGTTTTTTTAAAACCAGAATTTAACAGCAGCAGTATCTAACGCTTGTATTGGACTGTCAGAAATGCAGCAAAGGCCGCAAATGTATTATCTTGCCTAAAATTGGTGTTTTTTTAATACCAGAATATAAAAGCAGTATGTAACGCTTGTATTGGACTGTCAGAAATGCAGCAATGGCCACAAATCTATTATCTTGCCCAAAATGGGTGTTTTTTAAAAAAAAAACTGAATATAACAGCAGTATCTAACGCTTGTATTGGACTGTCACAAATACAACAAAGGCCGCAAATGTATTATCTTGCCCAAAATGAGTGTTTTTTTTATACCAGAATATAACAGCAGTATATAACGCTTGTATTGGACTGTCAGAAATGTAGCAAAGGCCGCAAATTTATTATCTTTCACAAAATGGGTGTTTTTTTTCAAATAAGAATATAATAGCAGTATCTAACGCTTGTATTGGACTGTGACAAATGCAGTAAAGGCCCCAGATGTAGGGTCTTGCAAAAAATGTGTATTTTTTTAAACCCAGAATATAACTGCAGTATTTAAAGTTTGTATTTTACTGTCGCAAATTCAACAAAGGACCCAAATTTGTTATCTTGAAAAAAAATTGGTGTTTTTTTAAACCTAGAATATACCTGCAGTATTTAAAGCTTGTATTTCACTGTGTTAAATGCAGCAAAGGCCCCAGATGTAGGGTCTTGGAAAAAATGGGTGTTTTTTTATACCAGAATATAACAGCGGTATCTAACGCTTGTATTGGACTGTCAGAAATGCAGCAAAGGCCGCAAATTTATTATCTTTCACAAAATGGGTGTTTTTTTTAAAACCAGAAAATAACAGCAGTATCTAACACTTGTATTTGACTGTGAAAAAAGCAGCAAGGGCCCCAGATGTAGGGTCTTGCAAAAAATATGTGTTTTTTTAAACCCAGAATATAATTGCAGTATTTAAAGTTTGTATTTGACTGTCACCAATGCAACAAAGGCCTAAAATGTATTATCTTGCCCAAAATGGGTGTTTTTTTTAAAACCAGAATTTAACAGCAGCAGTATCTAACGCTTGTATTGGACTGTCAGAAATGCAGCAAAGGCCGCAAATTTATTATCTTGCCCAAAATGGGTGTTTAAAAAAAACCTGAATATAACAGCAGTATCTAAAGCTTGTATTGGACTGTTAGAAATGCAGCAAAGGCTGCAAATTTATTATCTTTCACAAAATGGGTGTTCTTTTAAAATAAGAATATAATAGCAGTATATAACGCTTGTATTGGACTGTGACAAATGCAGTAAAGGCCCCAGATGTAGTGTCTTGCAAAAAATTTGTGTTTTTTTAAACCCAGAATATAACTGCAGTATTTAAAGTTTGTATTTGACTGTCACAAATTCAGCAAAGGACCCAAATTTATTATCTTGCAAAAAATTGGTGTTTTTTTTAAACCTAGAATATACTTGCAGTATTTAAAGCTTGTTTTTCACTATGTTAAATGCAGCAAAGGCCCCAGATGTAGGGTCTTGGAAAAAATGGGTGTTTTTTTCAACCCAGAATATAACTGCAGTATTTAAAGTTTGTATTTGACTGTCACAATTGCAACAAAGGCCGCAAATGTATTATCTTGCACAAAATGGGTGTTTTTTTTTATACCAGAATATAACAGCGGTATCTAACGCTTCTATTGGACTGTCAGAAATGCTGCAAAGGCCGCAAATTTATTATCTTGCCCAAAATGTGTGTTTTTTTTCAATACCAGAATATAGCAGCAGTATATAACGCTTGTTTTGGACTGTCAGAAATGCAGCAAAGGCCGCAAATTTATTATCTTTCACAAAATGGGTGTTTTTTAAAAACAAGAATATAATAGCAGTATCTAACGCTTGTATTGGACTGTGACAAATGCAGTAAAGGCCCCAGATGTAGGGTCTTGCAAAAAATTTGTGTTTTTTTTAAATCCAGAATATAACTGCAGTATTTAAAGTTTGTATTTGACTGTCACAAATACAGCAAAGGACCCAAATTTATTATCTTGCAAAAAATTTGTGTTTTTTTTAAACCTGGAATATACTTGCAGTATATATGACCTAACCCCTCAGGTAAACACCATAAAAGAAAACTGTGTAAAAAAAGCTATTTTTTGTCACCTTACATCACAAAAAGTGTAATAGCAAGCGATCAAAAAGTCATACGCACCCCAAAATAGTGCCAATCAAACCATTATCTCATCCCGCAAAAATCATACCCTACCCAAGATAATCGCCCAAAAACTGAAAAAAGTATGACTCTCAGACTATGGATACACTAAAACATGATTTCTTTTGTTTCAAAAATGAAATCATTGTGTATAACTTACATAAATAAAGAAAAGTAGACATATTAGGTATCGCCGTGTCCGTAAGAACCTGCTCAAGAAAAATATCACATGACCTAACCCCTCAGGTGAACACCGTAAAAAAATAAAAAACTGTGTAAAAAAAGCCATTTTTTGTCACTGTAACGGATCCCCTTCCGTTAATGGACGCTTCCTAGCTTGCGCCGAGGACCACAAGCACCGCACTGGACACCACAAGCACCGCAGACTCCACAACCGCCGTAGCTTAACTGGAGCCGCGCCGTCTTCCTTCCACCCTGAATGAACCTCCAGCATTCAGGACCGTGTGGGAAAGATCTCTCCTCCAGGGAATATGCAGAGCATAGCAATCCCCAGCGTGATGCAGCAATTCCCTCCAATAACGAGACAAGGCTGCGTTTTGAAGGGTTAGAAAAACATGAACTGAACTCTTTATTGAGGGCTACCCGCCCGTATTTATGCCGCTCCCCACAATGCATCATGGTTTCCTCTTCTCTGCCCTGGAGACACCCGAAGAGCAATTCAATTATCTCCCAGGACAAAGGGAAATCACCAATACACATGTGGGAACAATAGGAGAGGAATCACCACCCAAATACACAAAATCCTCCCTTCTGTCAAATACACAAAATCCTCCCTTCTGTCTGGGATATAATTATGGATTAACATAACTATCACAGACAGTAAAAATACAGTTTTTAAACATACACTGTAACTTTAAAACCATACATTCCATCTCCATAAAAATTACATATTTAAACTCAGCATACATCAAACATAAACACTTCCAAAAATCACACAAATCCCTCCAGCGGATCAAAAGTTTAGTGGAAGTCCTTTATGACCGACCGCAAGCACAATTTCCTGCCCAAAACAGTTCCATAGATTTGGGCTGTGCGGTCGGTCAATTTCATGCAGAAAAACGACTAAGTCCCATCTTCGAACGGGACTTAGTCTCTGGAGCTGAAAGTTCAGTATGGAAGAAGGTAATATGTCCCAGGGCCATAGTCGTAGGGCAGGAGGCTAGCCATAAGTTTTCTACAATGCCCAGTGGCAAATGGCAGTTTGTCACAGTCACCTTACATCACAAAAAGTGTAATAGCAAGCGATCAAAAAGTCATACGCACCGCAAAATAGTGCCACGCAAACCGTCATCTCATCCCAAAAAAAATTTGCCCCTACACAAGACAGTCACCCAAAAATGAAATAAAACTATGGCTTTCAGAATGTGGAGACACTAAAGAATCATATTTTTTTTTTAAATGCTTTGTTATGTAAAACTGAAACAAATAACCAAAAAAAGTAGTCATATTTGGTATTGTCGCGTCCGTGACATCCTGCTCTATAATAATATCACATGATATAACCTGTCAGATGAATGTTGTAAATAAAAAATAAAAACGGTGCCAAAAGAGCTATTTCTTGTTACCTTGCCTCACAAAAAGTGTAATATACAGTCGTGGCCAAAAGTTTTGAGAATGACACAAATATTAATTTTTACAAAGTTTGCTGCTAAACTGCTTTTAGATCTTTGTTTCAGTTGTTTCTGTGATGTAGTGAAATATAATTACACACACTTCATACAAACCGGATTCCAAAAAAGTTGGGACACTATACAAATCGTGAATAAAAACTGAATGCAATGATGTGGAGGTGCCAACTTCTAATATTTTATTTAGAATAGAACATAAATCACGGAACAAAAGTTTAAATTGAGAAAATGTACCATTTTAAGGGAAAAATATGTTGAATCAGAGTTTCATGGTGTCAACAAATCCCCAAAAAGTTGGGACAAGGCCATTTTCACCACTGTGTGGCATCTCCCCTTCTTCTTACAACACTCAACAGACGTCTGGGGACCGAGGAGACCAGTTTCTCAAGTTTAGAAATAGGAATGCTCTCCCATTCTTGTCTAATACAGGCGTTTAACTGTTCAATCGTCTTGGGCCTTCTTTGTTACACCTTCCTCTTTATGATGCGCCAAATGTTCTCTATAGGTGAAAGATCTGGACTGCAGGCTGGCCATTTCAGTACCCGGATCCTTCTACTACGCAGCCATGATGTTGTGATTGATGCAGAATGTGGTCTGGCATTATCTTGTTGAAAAATGCAGGGTCTTCCCTGAAAGAGATGACGTCTGGATGGGAGCATATGTTGTTCTAGAACCTGAATATATTTTTCTGCATTGATGGTGCCTTTCCAGACATGCAAGCTGCCCATGCCACACGCACTCATGCAACCCCATACTATCAGAGATGCAGGCTTCTGAACTGAGCATTGATAACAACTTGAGTTGTCCTTGTCCTCTTTGGTCCGAATGACATGGCGTCCCAGATTTCCAAAGAGAACTTTGAATCGTGACTCGTCTGACCACAGAACAGTCTTCTATTTTGCCACACTCCATTTTAAATGATCCCTGGCCCAGTGAAAACGCCTGAGCTTGTGGATTTTGCTTAGAAATGGCTTCTTCTTTGCACTGTAGAGTTTCAGCTGGCAACGGCGGATGGCACGGTGGATTGTGTTCACTGACAATGGTTTCTGGAAGTATTCCTGAGCCCATTCTGTGATTTCCTTTACAGTAGCATTCCTGTTTGTGGTGCAGTGTCGTTTAAGGGCCCGGAGATCACGGGCATCCAGTATGGTTTTACGGCCTTGACCCTTACGCACAGAGATTGTTCCAGATTCTCTGAATCTTCGGATGATGTTATGCACAGTTGATGATGATAGATGCAAAGTCTTTGCAATTTTTCGCTGGGTAACACCTTTCGGATATTGCTCCACTATCTTTCTGCGCAACATTGTGGGAATTGGTGATCCTCTACCCATCTTGGCTTCTGAGAGACACTGGCACTCTGAGAAGCTCTTTTTATACCCAATCATGTTGCCAATTGACCTAATTAGTGTTAATTGGTCTTCCAGCTCTTCGTTATGCTCAAATTTACTTTTTCCAGCCTCTTATTGCTAACTTTTTGGGGATTTGTTGACACCGTGAAATTTTGAATCAACGTATTTTTCCTTTAAAATGATACATTTACTCGGATTAAATGTTTGATCTGTCATCTACGTTCTATTACAAATAAAATATTGACATTTGCCATTTCCACATCATTGCATTCAGTTTTTATTCGCAATTTGTTTAGTGTCCCAACTATTTTGGAATCCGGTTTGTACGTTTTAAAGGCTTTTATCGACAATTACATGACATTTATGCAAAGAGACAGTATTTGCAGTGTTGGCCCTTCTTTTTCAGGACCTCTGCAATTCGACTGGGCATGCTCTCAATCAACTTCTGGGCCAATTCCTGACTGATAGCAACCCATTCTTTCATAATCACTTCTTGGAGTTTGTCAGAATTAGTGGGTTTTTGTTTGTCCACCCACCTCTTGAGGATTGACCACAAGTTCTCAATGGGATTAAGATCTGGGGAGTTTCCAGGCCATGGACCCAAAATGTCAACGTTTTGGTCCCCGAGCCACTCAGTTATCACTTTTGCCTTATGGCACGGTGCTCCATCGTGCTGGAAAATGCATTGTTCTTCACCAAACTGTTGTTGGATTGATGGAAGAAGTTGCTGTTGGAGGGTGTTTTGGTACCATTCTTTATTTATGGCTGTGTTTTTGGGCAAAATTGTGAGTGAGCCCACTCCCTTGGATGAGAAGCAACCCCACAAATGAATGGTCTCAGGATGCTTTACTGTTGGCATGACACAGGACTGATGGTAGCGCTCACCTTTTCTTCTCCGGACAAGCCTTTTTCCAGATGCCCCAAACAATCGGAAAGAGGCTTCATCGGAGAATATGACTTTGCCCCAGTCCTCAGCAGTCCATTCACCAAACTTTCTGCAGAAGATCAATCTGTCCCTGATGTCTTTTTTGGAGAGAAGTGGTTTCTTTGCTGACCTTCTTGACACCAGGCCATCTTCCAAAAGTCTTTGCCTCACTGTGCGTGCAGATGCGCTCACACCTGCCTGCTGCCATTCCTGAGCAAGCTCTGCACTGGTGGCACTCCGATCCCGCAGCTGAATCCTCTTTAGGAGACGATCCTGGCACTTGCTGGACTTTCTTGGATGCCCTGAAGCCTTCTTAACAAGAATTGAACCTCTTTCCTTGAAGTTCTTGATGATCCTATAAATTGTTGATTGAGGTGCAATCTTAGTAGCCACAATATCCTTGCCTGTGAAGCCATATTTATGCAACGCAATGATGGCTGCACGCGTTTCATTGCAGGTCACCATGGTTAACAATGGAAGAACAATGATTTCAAGTATCACCCTCCTTTTAACATGTCAAGTCTGCCATTTTAACCCAATCAGCCTGACATAATGATCTCCAGCCTTGTGCTCGTCAACATTCTCACCTGAGTTAACAAGACGATTAAAAAAAAAATATAAAAAAATAAATAAAAAATTACATTGCAAACCCTACAGATCAAAATTATACTTTCTGGATTGAGAAGGCCTCCGAACTAAAGGATGAATTGTTCTTATTGGCAGAACAACAAAAAGAAAACCATGTAAGGGATAATTACATCTATGCACATATCCCTGGGAAAAAATTAGCGGCCTTGGCAGCGACCCAAACAAAAAAGAATAAGTATATCCATTGTATAATGGCTGAAACGGGACATAAAAATACTGAGCAAACAGCCAAAAAAGAGTTACTCCAAATATATTTTGCTGATATATACAGAAGTAAGATAAATAGAATTTCTGAGAAAATACAACAGTTTTTGGATGAAATTACTATTTTGAGGTTAATAATAGATCAATGTAAGTCCCTGGAAGCTCCCTTAACCCCTTTAGAAGTGAAGGAGATGTTAAATGGGATAACAAAGAACAAGGCCTCCGGCATAGATGGCATCCCGTTTGAGGTGTATGTTCAATATAAAGAAATATTAATTCCGAAACTGCTTAGAGTCTGGAAGTCAGCGAAGCAGGTGGGAAAACTGCCAGACTCTATGCGAGAAGCCTTAATCACACTTATCTTAAAGCCAGGTAAGGACCCGGCCCTGATGGATTCTTATCGTCCTATTTCACTGATCACCACAGACAATAAAATATTAGCCAAGATTTTGGCAAATAGACTTAGGAGTGTGATCTCAGTGCTTGTTCATGAGGACCAATCGGGATTAAAGTTGGGCAAAACTACCACAGGGAATATTTTGAGATATTTTGTGAATACCCAGTTTGAACCCACAAATTGTGGAGAACGGATGATTGTAACTACAGATGCCTCAAAGGCTTTTGACACAATAGAATGGCCCTTTCTGTTTAACACAATGAAGAAAATGGGATTCGGGGATTGCTTTGTTACATGAGTAAAACTATTGTATACGGAAATCTCTGCAAGGGTGATAGTAAACGGAGAACACTCAGGTCGCATACCAATTGGCAGAGGGGTTAGACAGGGATGTCCCCTCTCCCCTCTGCTTTTTGCTATAGCTATTGAACCGCTTGCAGACATGATTAGACAGGATCTGGGAATTGTGGGGTTCAGATATCGCACCCACGAGGAAAAAATTGCTTTATATGCGGACGATATCATGTTATTTGTGGGTTCACACGGATCACTAAATAGGATATTTCAGGTATTTGAGCAATTTGGTAAACATGCGGGACTCAGTATAAACTGGTCTAAATCGGCGTGTATCCCGATTGACCCTCTGAACGTATTTAGACAGGGACAGTTGGAAATTAAGAAGATTAATGAACCCGTTAAATATTTGGGCATTCAGATTACTCCGGATCCCAATGACTATGTTAGATTAAATGTGATTCCGAAAATCCAGGAAATTAAGAAGAAAATAGAGGTATGGAAAAGACTGTACATGTCGATGGCAGGACGTATTTCATTGGTTAAGATGTGCGTATTACCCCCCTTAAACTATACCCTGTTGAATACACCAGTGATAATCCCCAAAAGATACTTTAAAATAATAGCCAGCTTATTAACTGATTTAATATGGCGAGGAATAAAACCGAGGATAAAGGCACAGATACTGAGTATCCTGGAGAGGGAGGGTGGCCTATCCGTACCAGATTTGGAACTTTATTTTAGTGCAGGGATTATAAAAAATATGATAACATGAAGTAATACGCAAAGTTACAAAAATGTAATAGCGGGGATAAATAAAAGACTGGAGAAATGTAATATCTTTCAAGTTATGGAAACAGGTATTCTGGCCCAACAGGGATGTAAATATAGACCTTTGATTCTGTTGATGGCCAAGAGCTGGGAGACGGTAAAAGAACTATGGCCCCAAACTGGGCTCTATGCAGACACCATACTATGGGACAATATTGGCCTAACAGAATTAAAGTTAATTGATCAGAAGATCTGGTGGAAATACGGAATATACAAATTGGGACAGGTATGGGAGGTGGGGGATATAATACCCTATGAAGAGTTAAAAAGGAAATACCAACTGAAAAATATAGGGTCGAGGTTCTATTACTTGCAACTAAAACATGCACTGTATAAGACGATAGGGAAAGGCACACAAATAACCACTTTGCCACAGCCTTTGGAGAATATTAGGATTAGAGTTAACACCTGGCAAGAAATTGATTTCAAGAATATATCAATGGTTGTCGCATCAAAAGAATAACAGAAGAGCAGTTGTGTAACGGTCGCGTACACACACACACAGGGGGGAGGGAAGTGACCACTGCGCTTCACCCTTACCCCTGGCCCTGCCTACTTGCCTCGCGAGTCCTAATGACAGGGGACAACTGGATGGAAATCCCTAGCTTGGACTAAGTGCAGGGATGATAGACAGACAAACAACAGAACAAGAACGGACCGAGTCAATACCAGGAAAGCTACAAAGTACAAATGGAGCAAGCAGAGAATTGTCAGGAGAAGCCGGGGTCATAAATACCAGGAGAGTCGTGTAGTACCAAAGGAGTCAGCAGAGGATCATCAGGAGGAGGCCGGGGTCAGAATACCAGGAGAGCAGCAAAGTACACAAGGAGCAGGCAGAGGATCGTCAGGAATTCAGCAGGAGGTAAGTACGCCAGGAAAGACAAAACCACAGGTGGAACCTAAAATAACAGGCAACCTGTGGCCAGCAGGCTGCCTGTATTTATAGTGGGGAGTGAGGGTCATGTGACGTGGCCAGCGTCACATGACCGACAGACCAACCAGTCGAGCACCGAGTGAGCAGCTCGGCACTCAAGGCAGACTTAGGAGCAGGGAGCCACCCAGCTAGTAAAGCCGCCCTGGGAACGAGGTCAAACACAGATCCTCGCTCCCGAAGCTAAGCAGCAGGTCTGCGGCTAATGGGGGACCGAGTACACCTTCGGAACCCCGTTACAAGTTGATATCCTGATCCATAAATGGCAGGGCATTCTGGAACCTGTGCGGGAAGACTTTTGGGATTCAGCTATACAGGCAAAGACTAGGGTTTCAAGGAATTTCTCTTATAGAATAATTAAATTTAATATATTGTATCGTCTCTACTACTCTCCTAAAAAGTTAATGAAGTATTATAGAACTAAAGTCTTTACTTGCCAAAAGTGTGGAGAGATAGGAGTGGACGATATACATATATTATGGACATGCATAAAAATCCAAAACTATTGGGCAAAGATAATTGAAAAAATAGAGGAATACCATCAGTTTACAGTGCCCAGACATTTTGAGTAATGCATCTTAGGGGTGTTGGATGGTGTGGAAGTGCCCCAACACTGGGAAATTGCAACTAAATTACTGTTCCAAGCCAGGAAATGTATAGTTGGGCATTGGGGGGGAGTGAGGTCCCTGCAGTTAAAGAATGGGAGAACCGCACAAGGATGTTGCTAGCCAGTGAGGAGTTCCACTTGACCGGGTTTAAGAAAAAACATAGATTTGCCAGGCTGTGGCAGAAATGGCTAAATAAAAACTGAGGGTTGGTAGGGAGAGGGGCAATGGAGGTAGGATGGTAATATTTATTTTTTTCTCAGCTCTTTTCCTTTATTTATTTTTTTCTCCTTTTTTAGCAACCGACATACTACGAGTGGGGAGGCGGGGAAATATTTATATGTAATTAACCTCTGTAACTATGTAAGAATAAGATGACTAGTGAAAAACTATGTAAGAATTGGAAAAATTGTAATAAAGATTTATAAAAAAAAAAAAAACAAGACGATTACTGAAATGATCTCAGCAGGTCCTTTAATGACAGCAATGAAATGCAGTGGAAAGGTTTTTTTGGGATTAAGTTAATTTTCATGGCAAAGAAGGACTATGCAATTCATCTGATCACTCTTCATAACATTCTGGAGTATATGCAAATTGCTATTATAAAAACTTAAGCAGCAACTTTTCCAATTTCCAATATTTATGTAATTCTCAAAACTTTTGGCCACGACTGTAGAGCAACCAAAAATCATATGTACCCTAAAATAGTACCAACATAGCTGCCACCCTATCCCGTTGTTTACAAAATGGGGTCACTTTTTTGGAGTTTCTACTCTAGGAGTGCATCAGGGGGGCTTTAAATGGGACATGGTGTAAAAAAATCAGTCCAGCAAAATCTGCCTTCCAAAAACCGTATGGCATTCCTTTCCTTCAGCGCCCTGCCGTGTGACCGTACAGCAGTTTACGACCACATATGGGGTGTTTCCGTAAACTACAGAATCAGGGCCATAAATATTGAGTTTTGTTTGACTGTTAACCCTTGCTTTGTAACTGGAAAAAATTGATCCAAATGAAAAATCTGCCCAAAAAGTGAAATTTTGAAATTTTATCTCTTTTCCATTAATTCTTGTGGAACACCTAAAGGGTTAACATAGTTTTGAATACCTTGAGGGGTGTAGTTTGTAAAATTGGGTCATTTTTGGGTGGTTTCTATCATGTAAGCCTCACAAAGTGACTTCGGACCTGAACTGGTCCTGAAAAGTGGGTTTTAGAAATTTTCAGAAAAATTTCAAGATTTGCTTCTAAACTTCTAAGCCTTGTAACGTCCCCAAAAAATAAAATGGCATTCCCAAAATGATCCAAACATGAAGTAGACATATGGGGAATGTAAAATAATAACTATTTTTGGAGGTATTACTATCTATTATAAAAGTAGAGAAATTGACATTTGGAAAATTGTTAATTTTTCAAAATGTTTGGTAACTTTTGTATTTTTTAAAAAAAATTAAAAAGATTTTTTTTTTTTACTCCATTTTACCACTGTCATGAAGTACAATATGCGAAAAAAAAACAACTTAGAATGGCCTGGATAAGTAAAAGCATTTTAAAGTTATTCACACATAAAGTGACACTGGTCAAATTTGCAAAAAATGGCCAGGTCCTTAAGGTGAAATATGGCCGTGTCCTTAAGGGGTTAAACCCAGAATATAATTGCAGTATTTAAAGCTTGTATTTTACTGTAAGGGTACTTTCACACTTGCAGCAGGACGGATCCGACATGCTGTTCACCATGTCACCGGCGAAATAACCGCAGGACAGATCCGACATGGTGAACAGCATGTCGGATCCGTCCTGCTGCAAGTGTGGAAGTAGCCTTACAAGTGCAGCAAAGGCCCATATGTAGTACCTTGCAAAAAATGGGTGTTTTTTTAAACCCAGAATATAATTGCAGTATTTAAAGCTTGTATTTCACTGTGAAATATCCAGCAAAGGCCCCAGATGTAGGATCTTGCAAAAAAATTGGTATTTTTTTTAAACCCTGAATATAACTGCAGTATTTAAAGCTTGTATTTGACTGTCACTAATGCACATATGCTGTGCTGGTGCACTGAACTTGCATAAAATGGCCGCCGACGCCCACCTAACTAACAGACAGATAAAAGCACCATTAACTTGCCGAACATCGAACTCAAACCCAAACTTTTACTGAAAAGTTCGGGTACGGGTCCCGGTTCCAAAAATCCTAATGTTCAGTACGAACCCGAACTTTACATTTCGGGTTCGCTTAACCCTACTAATAACAAGTCTGCAAAAAACAGAGCTGCCTGATCAGTCACGTGAGCATGCTTTATTTCACTTGTAGTGCCCCCAGCAAAATTATTGTCCCCTATAGATCCTCTAGTAATAGCAGCGCCCCATCGTGTCCCAGTAATGCCTCCTGTAGTACCCCCAGTATTAAAAATTACTCCATAGTGCCCTAGGTTGCATGCTCCCTAAGTAGATGAGGTAAGTAAAAAAAGATAGATAGATAGATAGATAGATACTGTGGATGGATGGATGATTGATTGATTGATAAATAGATACTGTGGATGGATGGATAGACAGAGATAGATAGATAGATAGATAGATAGATAGATAGATAATGGATAGATAGATAGATAGATAGTCAGATATATACTGTGGATGGATAGACAGATACTGTATATATACAGACATAGATACTGTGGATAGATAGATAGATAAATAGAAAGATACTCTGGATGGATGATGGAAGGATAAATGATAAATAGATAGATAGATAGATACTATGAATGGATAGACATAGATAGATAGATAGATAGATAGATAGATAGATAGAAAGAAAGATACTGTGGGTGGATGATGGATAAATGATAGATAGATCAGTTATACAACAGAAGGCAGATAGTATCAGATAGATAGATAGATACTATGGATAGATAGATAGATAGATAGATAGATAGATAGATAGATAGATAGATAGATACTATGAATGGATAGACATAGATAGATAGATAGATAGATAGATAGATAGATAGATAGATACTATGAATGGATAGACATAGATAGATAGATAGATAGATAGATAGATAGATAGATAGATAGATAGATAGATAGAAAGATACTGTGGGTGGATGATGGATAAATGATAGATCAGTTATACAACAGAAGGCAGATAGTATCAGATAGATAGATAGATAGATAGATACTATGGATAGACAGATATAGATAGATAGATAGATAGATACTGTGGATGGATGGATAGACAGACAGATAGATATACAGACATAGATACGATGGATAGATAGATAGATAGATAGATAGATAGATAGATAGATAGATAGATAGATAGATATATCAGCGATACAACAGAAGGCAGATAGTATCAGTCTAACCAGAAATTATATTTTAATTAGGAATGGGGATCATTGCTTCATTTAGATAATGTTGGAGACAGGGGCAAACTGGCCATAGACCCTACAGGGAAATTTCCCAGTGGGCCGTAGTCCAGGGGGCCGCCCAAGCCTTCCTGACTGCCGCTGGTCGGTTACATAATGATCTGATGCTCTCAGTAGTAATTAATGCTAGGAGCATCAGGTACTTATACACCTGGCCAATGACTGCAGGTCCCTCCTGAACTCAACTGGTGATACATTTGAATACTGTGAAGAAGGCGGCTGTATTTTGTGCAGCACTGTGCTATTTGCTTGTGCTAAGGATGTATATTGTGCTGCATTCTGCTAATTGGTTCTGCTGGGGCGGTACTTTCTATGGTATTGCAGGCCCCGTTCACTTCTGCTGGCCCTGCCTACTTGTGTTGCCCCATCTTTTGTCAATTTGGACCTGCCCACAATATGGGGCCACTTTTAGTTTTTTTTTCCAGGGCCACTTTAAGTTCCCAGTCCGCCCATGGCAGCCACCTAGCACCAGCTGATGGGTAGACTAGCATACACCTGGTAGAAGCTCTCATACACCTAATTCTTTCCATGTCAGAGGGTCGCCAATAGTATTTTACAAAGGTCCTATACGATACCCATCTGACCGCTTTAAGGATAGATCCCAAAGGTACCTCTCTGGTGCTGCCTTAGATGATGCTGCACCTCTCAAAGAGTGAGCTTTAAATATTTCTGTGTTTATTCCTGCATTCTTCATAGAAGATAGAATCCATCCTCTGATGGTATTAGCTCTAGCATATCTTATAGGTTGTTGCAAAGTAAAGAATACATTTTTAATATTATCTCTTAGTGGAGCTGTCTTCTCTAGATATTCTTGAAGAACAGATATGACACAGAGTGACTGATCTTCAGGATCTTTTATTAGGTCGATCTCAACCGGACTGTCATTAAGAATCAAGTGGAAACCCAGTGGAGTTGTAGTTAACCAGGTTCATTGAAGGCTAATGCCAAAAGACACACCAGCTTTATCCCTGTCATTTAAAAAAAAAGGTTAATGGTGCACTGATGTGGTACACCAATTGATACCTTCTGGCGCAAAGACACGACCTCAGTAGATAGATAAAAGAGTCTTTTATTGATGATTGACAACGCGTTTCGGAGTTGGTACACTCCTTTTTCAAGTCTAAGAAATCACAGATTTAGAGGGTTTTTTTTTGGTACAGAAGAAAAAAAATAAAAATAAATAAAAAATAATAATAAAAAAATAAAAATAAATAAATAAAAATAAATAAAATAAAATAAAAAATAAAATAAAATGTATACACATAATCATTATATTAAAATGAATTAGGAATAAATGTGCACGAAAAAAATCTCTGTGCACGTATACAAGTCAAAATAAAACAAAAAGCAAAAGCACTAAAATGCGTGGTTGGGAAAGAGTAAAATTGTCCACGCATTTTGAGAATATCACAAATAAGGATGGGTAAAGAATTAATAATATTAAATGCATGGAGATATATGTGTATATGGGGGATACATGTAAACACGCATGTACGCATGAGGTGTATATACGCATACGTGGCCGCATGTATAATCATAGAAACATAGAAACATAGAATGTGTCGGCAGATAAGAACCATTTGGCCCATCTAGTCTGCCCAATATACTGAGTACTATGGATAGCCCCTGGCCCTATCTTATATGAAGGATGGCCTTATGCCTATCCCATGCATGCTTAAACTCCTTCACTGTATTTGTAGCTACCACTTCTGCAGGAAGGCTATTCCATGCATCCACTACTCTCTCAGTAAAGTAATACTTCCTGATATTACTTTTAAACCTTTGCCCCTCTAATTTAAAACTATGTCCTCTTGTAGCAGTTTTTCTTCTTTTAAATATTCTCTCCTCTTTTACCTTGTTGATTCCCTTTATGTATTTAAAAATTTCTATCATATCCCCTCTGTCTCGTCTTTCTTCCAAGCTATACATGTTAAGGTCCTTTAATCTTTCCTGGTAAGTTTTATCCTGCAATCCATGTACCAGTTTAGTAGCTCTTCTCTGAACTCTCTCCAAAGTATCAATATCCTTCTGGAGATATGGTCTCCAGTACTGAGCACAATAAATCCCTTTCCTCAGATACTGAGGTTAGGACTGTATCACTGATTTTATATTCTGCTCTTGGGTTTTTACGCCCCAGGTGCATTATTTTGCACTTATCCACATTAAATTTTAGTTGCCAGATTTTTGACCATTCCTCTAGTTTTCCTAAATCCTTTTCCATTTGGTGTATCCCTCCAGGAACATCAACCCTGTTACAAATCTGTGTCATCAGCAAAAAGACACACCTTACCATCGAGGCCTTCTGCAATTTCACTGATAAAGATATTAAACAATATGGGTCCCAGAACAGATCCCTGAGGTACCCCATTGGTAACAAGACCTTGGTCTGAATATACTCCATTGACTACAACCCTCTGTTGCCTGTCCCTCAGCCACTGCCTAATTCATTCAACAATATGGGAGTCCAAGCCCAAAGACTGCAATTTATTGATAAGCCTTCTGTGTGGGACAGTATCGAAAGCCTTACTGAAGTCTAGATAAGTGATGTCTACTGCACCTCCGCCATCTATTGTTTTAGTCACCCAATCAAAAAAATCAATAAGATTAGTTTGACATGATCTCCCTGAAGTAAACCCATGCTGTTTTTCATCTTTCAATCTATGGGATTTTAGATGTTCCACAATCCTCTCCTTAAGTATGGTTTCCATTAATTTCCCCACTATTGATGTCAGGCTCACTGGTCTATAGTTGCCCGATTCCTCCCTACTACCTTTCTTGTGAATCGGCACAACATTTGCTAATTTCCAATCTTGTGGGACGACTCTTGTTGCCAGTGATTGGTTAAATAAATCTGTTAATGGTTTTGCTAGTTCACCGCTGAGCTCTTAATAGCTTTGGGTGTATCCCATCAGGCCCCTGTGACTTATTTGTATTGATTTTAGACAACTGACTTAGAACCTCTTCCTCTGTAAAGACACATGCATCAAAAGATTCATTAGTCTTCTTTCCTAACTGAGGTCCTTTTCCTTCATTTTCTTTCGTAAACACTGAACAGAAGTATTCATTGAGGCAGTCAGCTAGTTCTTTATCTTCTTCCATATACCTTCCTTCTTTTGTTTTTAATTTGTAATTCCTTGTTTTAGTTTCCTTTTTTCATTTATGTATCTGAACAATGCCTTATCGCCTTTTTTCCCTGACTGAGCTAATTTCTCTTCTGCCTGTGCTTTAGAAGCTCTTATAACTTGTTTGGCCTCTCTCTGCCTAATCTTGTAAATTAGCCTGTCATCCTCGTTTTTTTTTTTTTATATAATTCCTAAATGCTATCTTTTTGTTTTTAATGATTTTGGCCACTTCTGCTGAGTACCACAGTGGTCTTTTCCTTTTTTTGCTTTTACTGACAAGCCTAATGCAATTTTCTGTTGCCTTCAATAGTGCCTCTTTTAAGTAGTCCCATTTCTCCTGGACTCCAATGAAACTGTTCCAATCTGATAGAACTACAAACACTGATTAGGGAGGTCAAACCGTGGTTAAGGTCTGCGCTCCAGATTACCAGAGGTAAGGCATGATTCAGGAGGTGGGTAATCTAAAATTTAACATTTATTGATAATGCAGATAAAATAATTCGAAAATAAAGAGTGCAATAACAGACCTTGGGATAGAACAGATGAATATACACTGGCGGACAGCCTAAGTGTCCATCCCAATTGAAAAATACATGTAAACACTAAAAATAGTGCACGGCGGCACCAGAAACCAGTTGTCCTACCGGTACAGTGAGACAGGAAACGGGACGTTCACCCTAGACAATGCTCCATAACAGCTTCTCCATAGAAGTTGAAAAAAATGAAAAAGACGATGTCAGGCAGTGATACACAAGAGTGTAGGGTCCCTAGGGAGCTTTTTTTTCTAGATCCTTTTAGGGACTTCTAGTCTTATCTTCAGGGACAGGTTCCGGACGGGGTCGTCATTGTAAGGACGAGTGCCCTGTGGTGAGGCTGCTACCCATATCTTAGAATTAGGGTCATGTTCGCTAGTCAGCCATAGGGCGTATACAGGGACCCTACACTCTTGTGTATCACTGCCTGACATCGTCTTTTTCATTTTTTCAACTTCTATGGAGAAGCTGTTATGGAGCATTGTCTAGGGTGAACGTCCCGTTTCCTGTCTCACGGTACCGGTAGGACAACTGGTTTTTGGTGCCGCCGTGCACTATTTTTATTGTTTACATGTATTTTTCAATTGGGATAGACACTTAGGCTGTCCGCCAGTGTATATTCATCTGTTCTATCCCAAGGTCTGTTATTGCACTCTTTATTTTCGAATTATTTTATCTGCATTATCAATAAATGTTAAATTTTAGATTACCCACCTCCTGAATCATGCCAATCTGATAGAGACTCGTATACCACTAATCTAATTTTAGAAAAGTCAGTTTTTCTAAAATCTAAAACTTTTGTTTTTGTGTGGTGTGACTCAGTCACTGTACTTATAGTAAACCACACTGACTGGTGATCACTAGATCCCAAGCTTTCCCCTACAGTAATATCATATACCAAATTCCCATTTGTGAATACTAAATCTAAAATGGCCTCCTTCCGGGTTGGCTCCTCAACTACTTGCTGTAGAGATAATCCCAGTAGGGAATTTAGAATATCTGTACTCCTGGCAGAACTAGCTATTTTGGTTTTCCAGTTTACATCAGGAAGATTGAAGTCTCCCATAATGAGAACTTCCCCCTTCAATGTCATTTTAGCTATTTCCTCAACTAGCAGATCATCTAATTCTTTGACTTGGCTAGGTGGTCTATATATCACACCTACACGAGTTACCTTATGATTATCAAGCTGCAAGGTAACCCAAACTGACTCTAAATTGTTCTCGCTAACTTGTATCAAATTAGATTTTATGCTGTCTTTCACATACAGGGCCACCCCTCCCCCCTTCTTGCCTTCTCTGTCTTTCCTGTATAGAGAGAACCCTGGTATTGATATATCCCAGTCATTACTCCCCTTGAACCACGTCTCAGTAACAGCCACTACATCTATATTCTCAGATGCCATTATAGCCTCAAGTTCATTGATCTTATTCCCTAAACTGCGAGCATTTGTAGATAAGAATCTGAGCTTGTCATTTCTTAACCTTTGTGCTACTGGCATCTTCTAGCATTGCTCCGGGGGGCAGTCGGACTGCTGGATTATCACTCTTTTGCCCCCCCTTTCCTAGTTTAAATGCTCCTTAGCAAATACTTGGAACTGTTCACCGAGGACATTCGTTCCTTTGAGAGAAAGATGCAAACCATCTTTCTTGTACAGTTCTTTTCCATTCCAACAAGAGCTAACATGAGACACAAAGCCAAACCCTTGGTTCCGACACTATTCACCAAGCCATACATTGAATTCCTTAATGCGCATCTTCCTGTCATGCTGAAGGTTATGCACAGGCAAAACTGCAGAGAATGAAACAGTTGATGCAACCTCCCGTATATCCTTTCCAAGTGTGTGAAAAGCTTCTTTCACCTTTGAAACCTCATTGCAAGCCAGATCGTTTGTCCCCAGATGGACAATAACATCCAATTCCCTTTCCTGTTTTGCTTTCCTAACAATATTAAGGATCCGTCGTCTATCCCTGCTAGCGGTAGCACCAGGGAAACATCTTACAACACCATTCTCCTCAAACTTCACACCTCTTATGATGGAATCGCCCACCAACAGTTGCTTACTATCACATATAGAGCTGGAGCCGCTGTTGGAAATAAATAATTAAATAAATAAATATAAAGGTAAATAAATATATAGGCTGGAGTGCCATAGATATGTTGATATATACCACATGCAAATATCGATAGTCATCATACCACAAACAGGACCACAAGTTTGATGATATATACCCCTATTAGTAATCATCATAAAACTGATAATTGGCTCCAATATTGGTGGTGGTATCGCTGTATATATACACATATGCATACACCTTCACATATATACACACATATACAACCATAAGCTGCTCTGGACTGCTAACTCTCGATACTGGTCATGTAGAGAATGCATTTTAGTTTACTATGGAGCTTGAAAATCCACATGTGTATAATAAGCATATACATATATACACATATACATACACCTACACACAAATGCGCCCACACCTGCATAAACACAATAAAAGGAATATAGGAAATATATATATGTATATACCTATGTGTGAAAAAGAGAGATGGATGCATGTTAAAACCGTTTAAATCCGCCTTCATTACGACATACAATACGAATCATAATACTTTGCGGAATACCCTCAACAAACACTGGCATATCTTACAGGCGGATCCATTGAAAAAAAACCCACATCCAACAAAAACCCCAATTAACATTCAGGAGGGCCCAAACGCTTACAAATATTATTGCTCCAAGCCGAATACGTGACTGCAAAAAGAATACAACAAACCCTATCACTTTCTTTCCCCAACTACTCGGAAGCTATAAATGTGGACACTGCCGTTGCAAATGTTGCCTGAATATTTCCTCTCGGATCTCAAAATTCTCAAGCAATTCTACAGGAGAGCAATTTGAGATAAAGTCTTTTTCAAATTGCTCCTCAAGCTATGTCATTTATCTATTAGAATGCACATGCGGACTACAATACATAGGCCGCACCACCCAGACATTGAGGGAAAGTATCAATAATCACCGCTGGAACATAACAAATGGTTTCACCAAACATGGTGTGTCCAGGCATTTCCTCCAGGTTCATAACAAAGACCCAACAAACCTTTCCATAACTCCAATCAAACAAATTCCGGTTACCCACTCAAACAGATTTCAGAAACTGAGACGGAAAGAAATGTTTTGGATTTTTAAAATGAAAACCATAGAACCTTATGGTTTAAACGAATCACTGGAGAGCAACTGTTTCTGACCAGTCCTCTCCCAACTACTGGTCCTGGGTCATGCCCTTTTCCTCACCAGCCCACTCCCATATCAGCCATTTCTCTATGCACTTCACACCATCCATGGCCCTTGCCATCACCACACTATACGTCCCTTTCATCAATTGCCCCAGCTGCCACTTGCCATCCACCCAGTATGCCTACATCCCTTGTCGACAAACCCTTGCATAGGATTATTCCCCTCCCCCTTCCCCAACAGCACACAGCTCTTCCGCCACCAGATTTATCCCCCCCATCACTCATATTGGCCTATAAACCCACACACCTGCTCCATCTCACTGGCCCATCTCCTTACAAGTCCCTTCACGTTGTTCCCCTTTCCCCTTCAATTCTTTCCCCCCTCCACCAGTTACCGATTCATCAGGCTAACATTAACGCTCCCCCATGTCATTTGTGCTCACACCATCAGTAATTGAGCGTATATATTCATTAAATCACTACTTTCCCCTATCATCCAGTCCACAACTGCCCAATTTTTTAGCAATACCAACTAACCAGCCTTTGTCTCCAATACACTCCACACCACTCTCCCCCATTCATTTCCCCCATCTAGCTATCACCACATATGGCATTCTCCCTGTGAGCGATCCCTGCTCAGGGAGCCAGTATCTTACACAGCGCTCGGCGCATGCGCTGTTCACAATGACAGCTCCGGTCCGACGGACCAAGCAGCTGTCAATCCCAGACTCCACCCCCCTCCCTCCTGCTCTTCTGAGCGCGCCTTCCAGCAGGCGTGCAAGGCCGCGCTCCAAGCCCCAGCACGGACCCAACAGGTAAGACTGGCAGCCATTATTCTCTACAACTCCGATTTCCTCATGACAACCTTATTATTTCAGCCACATGTCACAATGTTAACAATTATTCTAGACCCACTTCCCAGTTATGCCATTCCTATATCATATAATTCTCCACTCCGCTTTATTTTCATTCCATAGTGGTCCATACCATCTATATACGTCTCCTATCAATTCAAGGAATTATTTAATGATTTATCTGTCTATTTATTCATTTATTTATTTATCTACTATCCTATTACTTGAGTCAGTATGGGACCAGTAATCCCTGACTTATTCAACTGTCCCGATCATGCTACCCACTATATACACTCACCTAAAGAATTATTAGGAACACCATACTAATACGGTGTTGGACCCCCTTTTGCCTTCAGAACTGCCTTAATTCTACGTGGCATTGATTCAACAAGGTGCTGATAGCATTCTTTAGAAATGTTGGCCCATATTGATAGGATAGCATCTTGTAGTTGATGGAGATTTGAGGGATGCACATCCAGGGCACGAAGCTCCCGTTCCACCACATCCCAAAGATGCTCTATTGGGTTGAGATCTGGTGACTGTGGGGGCCATTTTAGTACAGTGAACTCATTGTCATGTTCAAGAAACCAATCTGAAATGATTCGAGCTTTGTGACATGGTGCATTATCCTACTGGAAGTAGCCATCAGAAGATGGATACATGTTCTCATTCTGTTTACGCCAAATTCGGACTCTACCATTTGAATGTCTCAACAGAAATCGAGACTCATCAGACCAGGCAACATTTTTCCAGTCTTCAACAGTCCAATTTTGGTGAGCTCGTGCAAATTGTAGCCTCTTTTTCCTATTTGTAGTGGAGATGAGTGGTACCCGGTGGGGTCTTCTGCTGTTGTAGCCCATCCGCCTCAAGGTTGTGCATGTTGTGGCTTCACAAATGCTTTTCTGCATACCTCGGTTGTAACGAGTGGTTATTTCAGTCAACTTTGCTCTTCTATCAGCTTGAATCAGTCGGCCCATTCTCCTCTGACCTCTAGCATCCACATGGCATTTTTGCCCACAGGACTGCCGCATACTGGATGTTTTTCCCTTTTCACACCATTCTTTGTAAACGCTAGAAATGGTTGTGCGTGAAAATCCCAGTAACTGAGCAGATTGTGAAATACTCAGACCGGCCCGTCTGGCACCAACAACCATGCCACACTCAAAATTGCTTAAATCACCTTTCTTTCCCATTCTGACATTCAGTTTGGAGTTCAGGAGATTGTCTTGACCAGGACCACCCCCCTAAATGCATTGAAGCAACTGCCATGTGATTGGTTGACTAGATAATTGCATTAATGAGAAATAGAACAGGTGTTCCTAATAATTCTTTAGGTCAGTGTATATAGTGGGTAATATATTTTTTAAATGGATCCGCCTGTAAGATATGCCAGTGTTTGTTGAGGGTATTCCGCAAAGTATTGTGATTCGTATTGTATGTCGTAATGAAGGCGGATTTAACATGCATCCATCTCTCTTTTTCACACATAGGTATATACATATATATATATATTTCCTATATTCCTTTTATTGTGTTTATGCAGGTGTGGGCGCATTTGTGTGTAGGTGTATGTATATGTGTATATATGTATATGCTTATTATACACATGTGGATTTTCAAGCTCCATAGTAAACTAAAATGCATTCTCTACATGACCAGTATCGAGAGTTAGCAGTCCAGAGCAGCTTATGGTTGTATATGTGTGTATATATGTGAAGGTGTATGCATATGTGTATATATACAGCGATACCACCACCAATATTGGAGCCAATTATCCGTTTTATGATGATTACTAATAGGGGTATATATCATCACACTTGTGGTCCTGTTTGTGGTATGATGACTATCGATATTTGCATGTGGTATATATCAACATATCTATGGCACTCCAGCCTATATATTTATTTACCTATATATTTATTTAATTATTTATTTCCAACAGCGGCTCCAGCTCTATATGTGATTATACATGCGGCCACGTATGCGTATATACACCTCATGCGTACATGCGTGTTTACATGTATCCCCCCCATATACACATATATCTCCATGCATTTTATATTATTAATTCTTTACCCGTCCTTATTTGTGATATTCTCAAAATGCGTGGACAATTTTAATCTTTCCCAACCACGCATTTTAGTGCTTTTGCTTTTTGTTTTATTTTGACTTGTATACGTGCACAGAGATTTTTTACGTGCACATTTATTCCTAATTCATTTTAATATAATGATTATGTGTATACATTTTATTTTTTATTTTATTTTTTATTTTTTTTTATTTTATTTTTTTATTTATTATTATTTTTTATTTATTTTAATATTTTTTCTTCTGTACCAAAAAGCCCCCCTCTAAATCTGTGATTTCTGAGACTTGAAAAAGGAGTGTACCAACTCCGAAACGCGTTGTCAATCATCAATAAAAGACCCTTTTATCTATCTACTGAGGTCGTGTCTTTGCGCCAGAAGGTATCAATTGGTGTACCACATCAGTGCACCATTAACCTTTTTCCTATTGCAATACATATCATTCCTCTGGAGACTTGGCTACTCCACCTACGAGGACTGAGAAGATACCGGCTGCACCGACCCCTTGTCCTCACGAGTGTTGTGCCTACGTATGCACAACACCAGAAGGTGAGCATAACTCTCGATGTCTTGATTTCATATATTTATGATTGAACCTATTACCCTATGAGCGCCTTCCTATCTCTTTTTGCCACAATCGATTTAAAAAAAACAAATCTGGATATGACAGTTTACTCAGATATTTCAAAAGGGGTTCAATATCCCATGTTTTCAAAAACTTGGCAATAGTAGGCCTAGAAATAGACGCGCCCTTCAAGAGCCTTAAAGGGAACCTTCATGTGGATATATGATTATAATCTAACTAATTATATACAATCATTAACTACTAAAAAGTACCTTAGATGTATTCACTTACTGGTGTGACAGATGGTTACCTCATAATGTACACACAAAGCTGCCACATGACGCATGCTAATGAGCTGATTTGAGTCCAGCGTGATGTCATTGAGTCCAGTGTATATTTAATTCAGAGCTATAGCCACTCCCCTGCCCACCTGCTGCTGATTCATATGGAAAATAACTGTCAATCAGCAGCAGGTGGGCGGGGAGAGTCAGGAGCTCATGAATATTCAGGACTCATCATTATCAGCTGGAGCTTTTCAATACAAGATGTTGGCAGATTGACTGGGTCAATTAAAGAAAGTGACCCAGCATTTTGCTAAGAGAATCAGTCACTAATTTATGTTGCCCTTAGTTAGGACACCATAAAATTGGTGACAGGTTCCCTTTAAGTAAAGCTTATTAGTCGTAAGGTCTGGAATTATAATGTTAAAGAGGATCTTTCACGGGTCCAGACATTATCATATAACTAGCGGGTTGTGTAGGGCATAGTGAAGTAATGTTACAGCACTTGCTAGTTTCTCTATGCACCGCTCCGTTCACCCACTGTGCCCCCCGTACTGATTTCCCGCCTAGTATGTAAATTCATACCATCGGTACAGGGAGGAGGAGGAGGAGGAGACTCAAGGGGCGACTCCTTCTCGCTGGCTGTGAGCTACCCAATTGCAGGGGAGAGCATCACAGCCAGGGAGAAGGTAAGCCTTTTTTTTCTCTCTGTCTGTGACACTCTACGCTGTGATTGGGCAGCTCACAGTCAGGGAGAAGGAGACCCCCCGTGAGAAACAGGGCTGTGCCCTCCTCCCTATACCGTTGGTATGAATTTACATACAAAGAGGGAAACCAGTACGGGGGTTACAGCGGGTAAATGGAGCGGCGCATAGAGAAACTATTAAGCACTGTAACATGACTTCACTATGCCCTACACAACATGCTAGTTATATGATAATGCCCGCTAAAGTACTCTTTAACATTATAATTCCAGACCTTACGACTAATAAGCTATACTTAAGGCTACTTTCACACTAGTGTTAATATTTTCCGGTATTGAGATCCGTCATAGGGTCTCAATACCGAAAAAACCCGCTTCCGTTTTGTCCCCATTCATTTTTAATAGGGACAAAATGTATGCATGCTGCGGTTTGCTTTCCGTTCTGGGATGCAAGTCAATGGGTATGGATCAGTTTTCTCTGACACAATCGAAAATGGATCCGTTCACCAATAACTTTCAATGGAGTTATTTGTCTGTGGAGTTCCTGCTAGGACATAATTATTTCTTCTTTAATGGGACCTATTTTTTGCAGACGAGGGGAGCATCAATGGGTGCGAACGTCTCCCCCTCGTATGGAAATATTTATGTGTCCCATTGGGAGGAACAATACTTTATGATCGAGGACAATCTTTTTTGTCCTCGATCGTATGGTATGGAAGATTCATTGATGATCTCATCCTGGTGTGGAACTCCACAGAAGAGGACTTCGTGAATTGCGTGAAATCAGGGGCGGACACAGACAGCAGAGGGCCCCTGTGCAAAGAATGTGCCTGGGCTACCCCGCCCCCCTCCCTCCTCTCGGCTTAATTCTCAACATAACCTATTCCGTCCTAACATTACTTATAGCAATACAAAACATACAGGGTAAGGCTACTTTCACACCTGCAGCATTATGCTCCGGCCACCTGATCCGGCAGAGAATGCCTGGAATTGGCCGGACACAAACTCAGGCATGCAGCAGTTTGTGTCCTGCTGATTCTCTGCATTTTTGCCGGATTGTTGCCAATCTCTGCCAGACCCCATTATAGTTAATGTGGCCGGCGGACATTCTGTCAGCATCCAGCAGTTCTGGAGCATTCCGGCAGGCTGTTCTCTGCTGGAAGAGCCTGCCAGAATCACTAACTCAGATGTGAAAGTACCCTAATACAGGTCCACATGCCTCTTACATCTAGGGACGTCTTCGTTGATGTAGATGTTCTCTGTCCTCATCTTCTTGTTTCAGACCACACCGCCATGATGATTTCTTTCAGTCGTCTCTTCTTTCTGCAGGGTTTGACAGACAGACATCTTAGTTTCCTAGTTTTCCATCATCTTCCCACCTAATCAACACCCCTCTAATACTGTGCCTGCTGTGCTCCCTATACAAGTTACACACAGATAGTTCCCCTTAAATAATTACTGGCACACAGTGTCCTAAAAAATAACTGCACCCAGGAAACAGTGTCCCTGACAGTAATAGTGTAAACATAATGTTCCCCAAAAATAAGTGTGCTAAGCTAATACCGTGCCAGGGTGCCCACCAAAGTAACAGTGCTCCCCAAAATCCCACCAATAGAAATAATTATCTACCAGACAACACGTAGTAGTAATAGTGCCCCTACAGTAATAATTACCCCACTGTGTCCCAGAAGTAATAATGCTCCCATAGTGCTCATACTAGTATTCAAGTTCCTCATAGTCCCTCAACTGTAATAAAGCCCACCATAATGTACCCAGTGGTAATAATTCTCTTTATAATGTGTAACAGTAGAAAAATGCCCCCTTATAATGTGCGCCAGTACATAAAAGTGCCCTGTTGTGTGGCAGTATAAAAAAATACCTCCTCTTAGTGCCCCCTGTAGAGTCAATGTCCCCATAGTACCCTCATAATGTGTGCCAATGCCCCCTACTGTTTGCCCAAAAAACCCTCTTAGTGCCCCCAGTTAAGCCAAGGTCCCCATAGTGCCGTATAATTTGTGCCAGTATAAAATACTCCTATATCGTGTGCCTCCCCTTGTCCCCATGGTACCTGACAATGTGCCAGTATAAAATACCCCCGTAATGTGTGCCAGTATATAAAATAGGGTCACCAGTAGATGCCCCCATTCTGCCCCCCTTCTCCATAGTGCCCATGTGTGCTAGCATATAAGATAGGGCCCCCATAGTGCTACTCCCCCTTCATAGTGCACCCCATGTCTGCCAATATATAAGATAGAGCCCCAGAAGATGCCCCCATAGTGCTCTTCTCCCCCCTTCTCCATGGTGCCCCCCATGTGTGCCAGTATATAACATAAGGTCCCCACAGTGCTCGTCCCCCTCCATAGTACCCCCCATGTGTGCCAGTAACTAAGATAGGGCCCCCCATAGTGCTCCTCCCCCTCCATAGTGCCCCCCATGTGTGCCAGTATATAAAATAGGGCCCCAATAGTACTCCCCCCTCCATAGTGCCCCCATGTGTGTCAGTATTTAAAATAGGGCCCCCCATAGTGCTCCTCCCCCTCCATAGTGCCCCCCTTGTGTGCCAGTATATAAAATAGGGCCCCAATAGTACTCCCCCCCTCCATAGTGCCCCCATGTGTGTCAGTATTTAAAATAGGGCCCTAATCGTAATCCCCCCCTCCACAGTGCCCCCCATGTGTGTTAGTATTTAAAATAGGGTCCCCATAATGCTTCTCCTCCTCCATAGTGCCCCCCATGTGTGCCAGTACATAAGATAGGGCCCCCAGTAGATGCCCCCATGAGTGCAAGATAGGGCCCCTAGTAAAGTGTAAATAAAAAAAATATATAAACTCACATACTTACCTCCTTGCCGCTTTCAGCGATGCAGGCCTCTTCCGGCCTGTGTCCCACGCTGTATGGCTCAGGCGGCGTGATGACGTCATCGCGCCGCCTGCGCCGTCCTCTGATAGGATGCAGGATTTGTAGCCTATGAGAGGACTGGGGAAGGGTGATGCCTCTCCCGTGCCCCGTCGCAGCATCCATCCGTATCGCTGTCCTAAGGACAGCGATACAGATGAATAGAGATGAGCGCTTCCACAATGGAAGAGCTCATCTCCCCCTGCTCCCGTATCGGCTGCACATGCGGTATGTCCGCCCCTGCGTGAAATACATGAATAAAAATGCAATGAACCTTCAATTCACTTAGACAATAGCAGTGAGTGACATTCCTTTCTTGGATGTCAAGCTTTCCAATAAAGGGAATGAGGTAGTCAGTAGCAACTACAGAAAAGACGCAAGTAGGAATACTTTGCTACTGGCGTCCTCCTGTCATCCCAAAAATGTAATCAATGGTATCCCCTACGGTGAGATTATAAGAATCCGTTGTAATTGCACAGAGGACTCCACTTATAAAAAGGAAAGTGCAGCATTAAATAGAAGACTCAAAGCAAGGGGATATACTGTAGTGAGAACTTGCTAAAACAGACTGTAGAAAATGTGAACCTTTTGGATAGAAGAAACCTAATCTCCCAGGAAACAAGTAGAAATAATAAAGTATAATCACAAGAGAAAAAGGTGAGAGTGACAACCACTTATAGCAGACAATTTAATGAGGTACGGAACATCATTACTAGGTATTTACCGATTCTAAAGCAGGATGATAATTTACGACAGATACTGGAATCAGGAATTCAAGTTCTGAGCAAAAGAGCTCCAACTATATCGACAGTATTTTTTTTAGAAATCAGGGTCTACAAGTAATATCTTTGAATGGTTGAACGTTACTGGCTGCTACAGATGCGGACATAATGTATGTAAAATCTGTCAATTTATTAAAATAAGCAAGAGTTTTAAATCTAATGCTACAGGAGAACTGTAAACTGTAGCCACCTGCAGAAGCAGTAACGTTCAATATGTGGGTTGCACTTCAAACAGTTTGAAAACCAGAGTAAGAAAACATCTTTCATACATCTAAAACTTGAAGGTAGTGAACATTTCCATGTTGTCTCGACATTTTAGAGACATGCATGGAGGTGACACAACAGATCTTGAAGTCACTGGTATTGAAAGGGTTAAAAAAAACATTGCGAGGAGGAGATCTAAACAGACTGCTTTATAATAGGGAGTCTTTTTGGATCTTCTTATAGCATACCAGAATTTCAAAGGGCATGAAAAATAGGCACAATCTCATCTTTGAATATTGATTTATATTCTGTATGACTGTATGTGATTGTTGCTTCATTTTTCCTTTTGTAGAAGGTTGTTTTTGCAAGTAGTTTTGTATTTTATGATGTATGTTACCAGACACCCCCCTTCCCATTCCAATTTGGTGATTATTCACACAGTGTCTGAGGTGGATGAAGGGTTTTTTAAACCATAAAATTTGGCTACACAGTATGGTCATGAATAAGACAGATTGTCAAAACGCGTAGACTAGACTGTAAAACTTTCTGATCAGCTCAGCTCATGGAATTTTAAAGGATCATAATAAAGAGATTGGATTTTATCCGTAGTGCATGTGCTGGATTTTTCTTTTTTTTTTTTAAAAAAAAAGGGTCTCCCTGATCTGGGGTTCCTTGCACGCCTATGGAGTGGAGCAGGTGAGCTGGAAATATTTTGCTTAATGAAAGTCAATTTATGTCATAAAATCGTATCTGCAATTTCGTTCATGTGTCCTGGGACATACTGAGCCATCAGGTCTATGTCCTTTTCCAGAGCCTAATTCCAAAATTCTAGAACTTCCGCACACAAGATCCTTGGTCTTGTTCCCCCCCCATTTTGTTTATATATGTTATTGCAGTCTTGTTGTCCATTTGAATGAGGACTGACTTCTAAGGGGTCATATCTTGTATTAAGGCCTGGCAATGTAGTTTCACTGCTCTGAGTTTCAGAACATTAATGTGCAGTTTCATACAGCTGCATTTGGTGAGGAAGATCCCCATCCAAGCAGAGAAGCATTAAATGTTATTGTGAGGTCTGGAGGATGGGAATGAATTGAGCATGGAACCATGACACTCATTTGGAGAACTGTCTCCAACGCTTCACTCACAATTCTGGGAAGTATGAATTCTTCTCTCTAGCTTTTCTGAGTAACTCTGCCAACCGCATCTATATCTGTCTGCAAAATAGTGGGGCTCATTTGAGACCTGGCTGTATTGCAACTATCTTCCTAATGAGAACTTATTTTATCAGTTCTTTTAGATCCACTTTTTGTTTATAGAAAAGCCTGTGTTTATGAGAAGGGAAATTATCATCTTCCTCTGAGAGATGGGTATCTTCTGACTGGTTGAATATTAAAATATTATCTAGGTAAACTAGGCATAGCACCCCCTTCAATCTTACATGGGTGATCAGAGGCTTTAAAACTCTTGTAAAGGTATTAGGTGCATTTGAGATGCTAAATACCATCACGTTCCCATAGTATGTTTGGCCTCTCCAAGGGAATCGAAGCAAGCGTCTGTGCTTGGAGGCTATATAAATAGAGTGAAAAGCATCTTTCAGGTCTATCTTTATGATGAAAGAATCTCTCTTTAATAGGCACTTTAGATCTGAGATGGTTTCTGAGCTAAATCTTTTGTGTTTGTTAATCTGTTCAGGGGTTTCACATTCATCACTGGTCTGATAGAGCCATCCTATTTCAAAACCAGAAATATGTGGCTTAACTGACCTTTTTGATCTAAGTCAGACATTGAATTTTTTCCTGACTCCAAGGCCTGATCTAAAATCAGGTCTAATCGTTTGTCTACTTGGAAACGGGGAATTCTCCTCTGAAAAGGAAATTTCTCCAAGGGAAGTCAGAGTCCATTTTGTAAAATATTTAGAACCCAATGCTCTGTTGTTACTGTACTCAAAAAATCTAAATATGTTCGTGAAGGAATCAGCATGGAATTGTTTACCTGTTTGGAATCTGTGGGTGGAGAAGGTTCTTGACGTTTTAGCTCTCGTTGTGCTAGAAGACGCTCCTCTCTTTAAAGGTATTCTGGAATGTCCCTGTGTAAAGTCACAGGTCTGACCCTGGGATTTATAGGTCCGATTTTCTGACTGAAAGGGCTTTTTGAAATGTGAAGTGGGTTTCTTGAATTCTAAGAAAGACCGACGTGCCTTATACCTTCCTTTCACTTCCTGTATAAATTTGCTGCCAAAGTCGTTTGACCCAAAATTAGGGAATTCATGACTCTTTGGAGCCAAATGAAACATTCCAGAAAATATAAGCCATCTAGCCCTTCTAATATTGGTCACGTAACGTATGTATACTAATGCCAGAAGCCTGACTAATAAAACTGGTGAACTGGAATTAGTGATGTGTGAGGAGGACTATGACATAGTGGGAATAACTGAGACATGGCTGGATGATAGCTATGACTGGGCAGTTAATGTACAAGGTTACAGTCTGTTTAGAAAGGATCGTCAAAACCGGAGAGGTGGAGGGGTCTGCCTTTATGTAAAGTCCTGTCTAAAGCCCACAGTCCGAGAAGATATAAGTGAGGGACATGAACATGTGGAGTCACTGTGGGTAGAGATACATGGAGCTAAAAACAACAATAAATTACTAATAGGAGTTTACTATAAACCACCTAATATACCAGAGTCCACAGAAAATCTACTACTAAGCGAGATAGACAAGGCGGCAAATCATAATGAGGTGGTTATTATGGGGGACTTCAACTACCCAGATATAGACTGGGAAACTGAAACTTGTATATCTCATAAAGGAAACAGATTCTTGGCAATAACCAAAGACAATTATCTCTCCCAACTGGTTCAGGACCCATACTGGCCTTAATATTAACCAATAGACCTGACAGAACAACAGACGTGCAGGTTGGGGGACACCTGGGAAATAGTGACCATAAAATAATAACCTTCCAATTATCATTCAAAAGAGCGTTTCTACAGGGAGGAACAAAAATACCAAACTTCAAAAAAGCTAAATTTAGCCAACTAAGAGAGGCCATAGGCCTAACTAACTGGGACAAAGTCCTCAAAAATAAAAATACAGCCAAAAAATGGGATATCTTTAAAAACATCCTAAAATCTCATTGTGAGAGGTACATACCGTATGGGAATAAAAGGTTAAGGAACAAAAAGAAACCAATGTGGATAAACAGAACTGTAAAGAAAGCAATAAATGACAAAAAGAAAGCCTATAAAACACTAAAACAGGAGGGTAGCACAGAAGCACTGAAAAATTATAAGGAAAAAAACAGAACATGTAAAAAACAAATAAAAGCTGCCAAACTAGAGACCGAGAGATTAATTGCCAAAGAGAGTAAAACTAACCCTAAAATGTTCTTCAATTATATAAATGTTAAAAAGTATAAATCTGAAGGTGTCGGCCCTTTAAAGAGTAATGAGGGGGGAGTCGCAGAGAGCGACGAGGAGAAAGCAAAGCTGTTAAATATTTTTTTCTCCAGTGTATTCACTGAGGAAAATAAACTGTCAGATGAAATGCTGAATGTTGAAATAAATTCGCCATTAAAAGTGTCCTGTCTGACCCAGGAAGAAGTACAACAGCGACTTAAAAATATCAAAATAGACAAATCGCCAGGACCGGATGGCATACACCCCCGTATCCTAAGGGAATTAAGTAATGTCATAGCCAGACCCTTATTTCTGATATTTGCGGACTCTGTACTGACAGGGAATGTCCCACAGGATTGGCGCATGGCAAATGTGGTGCCAATATTCAAAAAGGGTCCAAAAACAGAGCCTGGAAACTATAGGCCGGTAAGTTTAACATCTGTTGTGGGTAAACTGTTTGAAGGTTTTCTGAGAGATGCTATGTCAGAGCATCTTAACGGAAATAAGCAAATAACGCCATATCCGCATGGCTTCGTGAGGGATCGGTCATGTCAAACAAATTTAATCAGTTTCTATGAGGAGGTAAGTTCTAGACTTGATAGCGGCGAATCAATGGATGTCGTGTATCTGGACTTCTCCAAAGCATTTGACACTGTACCGCATAAAAGGTTAGTATATAAAATGAGAATGCTCGGACTCGGAGAAAACGTCTGTAAGTGGGTAAGTAACTGGCTCAATGATAGAAAACAGAGGGTGGTTATTAACGGTACATACTCAGATTGGGTCACTGTCACTAGTGGAGTACCTCAGGGGTCAGTATTGGGCCCTATTCTCTTCAATATATTTATTAATGATCTTGTAGAAGGCTTGCATAGTAAAATATCAATTTTCGCAGATGACACTAAACTGTGTAAAGTAATTAACACTGAAGAGGACAGTATAATACTACAGAGGGATCTGGATAGATTGGAGGCTTGGGCAGATAAGTGGCAGATGAGGTTTAACACTGACAAATGTAAAGTTATGCACATGGGAAGGAATAATGCAAGTCACCCATACATACTAAATGGTAAAACACTCGGTAACACTGACATGGAAAAGGATCTAGGAATTTTAATAAACAGCAAACTAAGCTGCAAAAAACAGTGTCAGGCAGCTGCTGCCAAGGCCAATAAGATAATGGGTTGCATCAAAAGGGGCATAGATGCCCGTGATGAGAACATATTCCTACTACTTTACAAATCACTGGTCAGACCACACATGGAGTACTGTGTACAGTTCTGGGCTCCTGTGAACAAGGCAGACATAGCAGAGCTGGAGAGGGTCCAGAGGAGGGCAACTAAAGTAATAACTGGAATGGGGCAACTACAGTACCCTGAAAGATTATCAAAATTAGGGTTATTCACGTTAGAAAAAAGACGACTGAGGGGAGATCTAATTACTATGTATAAATATATCAGGGGGCAGTACAGAGATCTATCCCATCATCTATTTATCCCCAGGACTGTGACTGTGACGAGGGGACATCCTCTGCGTTTGGAGGAAAGAAGGTTTGTACACAAACATAGAAAAGGGTTCTTTACGGTAAGAGCAGTGAGACTATGGAACTCTCTGCCTGAGGAGGTGGTGATGGTGAGTACAATAAAGGAATTCAAGAGGGGCCTGGATGTATTTCTGGAGTGTAATAATATTACAGGCTATAGCAACTAGAGAGGGGTCGTTGATCCAGGGAGTTATTCTGATTGCCTGATTGGAGTCGGGAAGGAATTTTTTATTCCCCTAAAGTGAGGAAAATTGGCTTCTACCTCACAGGGTTTTTTTGCCTTCCTCTGGATCAACTTGTAGGATGACAGGCCGAACTGGATGGACAAATGTCTTTTTTCGGCCTTATGCACTATGTTACTATGTTACTATGTAACTGAAAGTCTGGCCAATAATTTAAATGCCTCTACTGGCTGCTTTAGAAGAGCTATTTTTGAGACGAGAATTGTTTTGAGACACATTCCAATCTACCTTTGACTGTGGAGAAAATGGGGCCACATTTGACCTATGAGGTAAAGCCAACACAATCTCTAATATTACATTTAGAAAGAATGCTCAAATGAGCAGATTTAACCGAAAGGAAGGCCACTTTTATTCTAATTGGCAAAAATGACCTCTGGCCCTTCAAATGTTTCCTTATATGAGGAGGATCACTATCTGAGTCAGACATCACCTGAACATTTGACTCTATGTCTGTTAAGCAGAGAGACCTTGCTTTAACTACTCCATTTTTCCTTCTTTTAATAAATAATTCTTCCTCTGACGAGGAGGAAGAAGAGGGCTTATCCCTAGTCTGTTTGTGGCTAGTTCCTGGGGAATTACCCAGAGATGCTGAAGTCACAATGGAGCATCCCAGAATTTTTTTTTAAGGTAATTCCCACCTTCAGCAGGAATTACCAATATGACCACCATTACTGAGTAGCGATGACGTCACACTTTGTCAGACGGAGTTCGAAAGGAGCCACTGGCATCCATCATCTGATGCTGGGTGGCTGCCTCCTGACAAACAAATAACGTATTTAGCTAGCTCTGTCCATCCAATGGACTTACTGTTAAATTGGATCGGTACCTCTCATGCTTGACCACCACTCCATTCAAACTCCTCCTTACTACCGATGTGCTGTAAGGAGTAATGAGGTGCCCAGGACCCCTGCTGTAGTTACCGGTTGGCTCTCAACACTTGGTACCTGCTGAGTGTAGGAGAATCACTGGCTGAATTTAAGAATTGCATATAATAAATAGGGTGCCAGTATAGATAACACTAGGCACAGACAAAAATCTCACCAAAGTCCACAGATAAGGACCAAACATATGAAGTCAGGGACAACACAAAAACAAATCAAATAGCAGAATTATAATGATAATGCAACATCAATAAATATAAGAAAATACCTGCAAATAAAATAGGTCCCAAACTAGAAAGTGAGCATTGTCAAAGAGACTGCCCCACGTGTATCGCCGGGAATACCCAGTTTCCTCAGGTGTAAAAGCATGTGTGTGTGATTTGCCTATAAATACCCTGATCAATGAATACCCAACTAGTAATGTAAACAAAATATGATGACCTGTGTAGATATCACAGGCTAGAAAGATATGCGTGTTCTCAGAGTCCCGTGCGAAGCAATGCAGCTGCGCAAAATGGCTGCTGGGCCAGAAATTACATAAAGAATGAAATGAAGCAATATCCGCAAAAAAGAAACACATGTGTTTTGATTATGGAACGCATATGCGTTCCATATGAAAAGTAATTTTGTTAATTTAAATTTTCATCCTTTGGTCTCGTAGTATGTAAACTACCTTAACCCATTACGGTTTCTAGGGTGGATATTACTCCTTCAGCCAGAGTGTTAATTGAGTATAAAACCCTTGAATTGGTTATGAAGAGCGGGTCTAATGATTCTGAAAAGTGTTTGTTTTGTTTCATGAAAAAGTTGTCTGCTGATGTCATCTTGGGCTTACCCTGGTTGAGGGCGCATAGACCTGTCTTTAATTGGTGTTCTGGAGAATTAGCAAAATGGTGTCCTCAGTGCTCTAATTATTGCTTATCTATTTGGTCTTGAACTAGAGGAAGGACCACTACCTGAGTTCATTAAGGACTTTCAGGATGTGTTTTGCAAAGAGGACTCTTGCCCTCTCATGGCAAGTATGATTTTGCCTTTGAACTTGTCTCTGGTGCTAAACTTCCCAAACGCCAATTTTTTTTTATCTTTCTGGGCCTGAAAGGCAGACTATGAAAGATTATATTCAGGATAGTCTGAAAAAGGGGCATATTCGACCATCTGTATCTCCCTTGGGAGCTCGATTCTTTTTTGTGAGTAAAAAAAAGACAGTGGATTGCTCCCCTGTATTGATTTCAGAGAACTTAATAAAATCATGGTCAAAAACCAGTACCCCTTTCTCTCATTCCTGATCTGTTAAATCAAATTGTTGAAGCTCAGTGGTTCACTAAAATTGACCTTATGTGTGTGGGCTGTCTCTGTCTGGCGTAGTCCTCGACGCACGTTTCGCTAATGCTCCTCCTGATGAAGCATTAGCGAAACGTGCGTCGAGGACTACGCCAGACAGAGACAGCCCACACACACACCACTAGATATCGGGTAAGAAGGAGATTTGGACCGCTTTGATGCATATAATGTAGCCTTGTGGTATGGCACCATTGTGATATGCTGAATTGTTTACATGGTACAGGTCTGAATATATGATGTCATCTATGCCCTCTATATATCTATGCCATGTGTATTCACAGCTATAAGTTACTGTGTTTATAGCTAGAGACAGCTTCTATATTATATGCTGATTTAGACATATTACACACAGCGTCCCCCCACTGAGGTTGTGGGCTCATTAGTGATTAAGTATCAGTTGGTAGTGGTGTCAGTGTGTACTGCCTCTGCAGGCACTCTATATGGTCTCTACAATGTGTATTTGTTTGTATGTTTTTATGTCATAATAAAGATTTATTTTATTGGGTATCATTTAGTACCAGTTCTCTTTTGTTGATATATATATTAAGGAGGTACACCCTTGCTAATACAAGGCTGTGTTGATCCAGTTGAACATTCTATAATACATAGTAATACCTACAAAAAATTTTATTACTTTACATTCCCCATTTGTCTACTTCATGTTTGGATCATTTTGGGAATTACATTTTATTTTTTGGGGACGTTACAAGACTTAGAAGCAAATCTTGACAGAAATTTTCAAAAACCCACTTTTTAAGGACCAGTTCACGTCTGAAGTCACTTTGTGAGGCTTACTAAAATCAGTTTTGAATACATTGAGGGGTGTTGTTTCTTAAATGGGGTCACTTTTCTGGAGTTTCTACTCTAGGGGTGCATCAGGGAGGCTTCAAATGGGACATGGTGTCAAAAAAACAGTCCAGCAAGAACTGCCTTCCAAAAACCATATGGCTTTCCTTTCCTTCTGCGCCCTGCCGTGTGGCCATACAGCAGTTTACGACCACATATGGTGCATTTCTGTAAAATACAGAATCAGAGCAATAAATATTGAGTTTTGTTTGGCTGTTAACCCAAGCTTTGTTCCAGGAAAAAATAGATTTTTTATTATTTACAACGTTCCTCTGACAGGTTAGATCATGAGCTATTTTTATAGAGCAGGTTCTTATGGACGCGGCGATACCTAATATGTATACCTTTATTTTATTTATTTAGGTTTTACACAATAATATCATTTTTGAAACAAAAACAAATCATGTTTTAGTGTCTCCATAGTCCGAGAGCCATAGTTTTTTTCAGTTTTTAGGCTATTGTCTTAGGTTGGGTATAATTTTTTCGGGATGAGATGACGGTTAGATTGGCACTATTTTGGGGGGCATATGACTTTTTGATCACTTGCTACTATATATGTGATGTAAGGTGACAAAAAATTGCTTTTTTGACACCGTTTTTATTTTATTTTTTTACGGTGTTCACCTCAGGGTTGAGGTCATGTGGTATTTGTATAGATCAGGTTCTTATGGACGCGTCGATACCTAATATGTCTAAGTTTTTTAGTTTTTTTTTACATTTAACATAAAAAAGCATTTTTTAAACAAAACAATCATGTTTTAGTCTGAGAGCCATAGTTTTTTTTATTTTTTGGGCCATTGTCTCATGTAGGGGCTCATTTTTTGCAGGATGAGGTGACGGTTTGATTGGTACTATTTTGGTGTACATACAACTTTTTTGATTTTAATTTCATCATAGTTTTTATTTTAAATTTTTTATGGTGTTCACTGTGCGGGGAAAGTAACATGACCGTTTTAGAGATCAGGTCGTTATGGACGCGGTGATATCAAACATGTGTAGGGAATTTTATTTTTGTAATTTTTAATCAGTGATAAATGTTTTTTTTTTTTTTTTTACTGTTTTTTCACTTTTTTTTAAACTTTTTTTTGACCCAGACCCACTTGGTTCTTGAAGATCCAGTTGGTCTGATGTCTGTATAATACAATACAGTACACTATATAGGGTACTGTACTGTATTTTCACTTTACTTAGTTTGATCAGACTTCTGCCTTTATGTTTCAATGGTATTTATTAGGTTTTCACAACAATAAAGTGTACAGAATAATGTACTTAATACAAAGGACTTGGAGTCCAATTATTTGGACATTCCAAACAAATAAAATAAAAAACAAAAAGACATACATAAAATAAGACTTAAATAAAAAAGAAAGCATCAGGAAATCAGGGGTAATAGACATATCGCTACTGCCTTTAGCAGAAGTCTGATCAGCACCATGGACAGCCGGAAGCCTGTGAAGTCGTCCGGTTGCCATGGTAACCATTACTCGCTGACACAACAGAGAGATCCCTCTGTGATCCCGTCATTAATCGGGGGCTGAAAAGGCACAGCAGCCCCCGATGGGAGAGGGAGGGAGCTCCCTCCCTGTTCACCTCCTCCATACAGCGGTCCCTATGGACTGCGGCATGGAAGGGGTTAAACAGCTGACATCTGTGTGATTATGTAAGCCGCTTCAAGCAATGTACTGACACACTGCTTTACACTGCTTTACAAGCTCGGCCAACCGGATAAAGGGGGCGGGCGGCTGATCGCGCGCCTGCCTGCCCCCCCAGCACAGCACGCAACTCTCCCGTCCCCGCACAGCCCGCCTGCACATCACAAAGAGGGCAAACATTTAAAAAAAAGCATTTTGAAGTTTCTGATCCGCGGGGATCAGAAACTTCCGAAAGCGCTGCAAACCGCAGGTCTGAATTTATTTGCGATTTGCAGCGATCGCCGATACAGTGGGGGGGGGGGGGGTGTCACAGGATCCCCCTCGGCATTGACCCAGGGTGCCTGCTGATTGATTTTTAGCAGGCACCCAGTTCCGATCACCGCCCGCCGCATGGCGGTGATCGGAACTACACAGGGAGTACAGGTACGCCCTGTGTCCTTAAGTGTCCGTAAGAGGTTAATAGGGTTGATCTTGCTGACAGAACCTTTTTAAATTTGCAGAATGACTGATTACAAGTTTGAAGACACCTATGATGTTAATTACAAAACACACCTTAGTTTAATTTGTCCCTATGGTCAAATTATTTTCAATCTTTTCTAGGGGTACCATTATTTTTGTCCAGGCCAGTTTTATTAGTTTGTTTTTCAATATTATTCTGTTGAACCACAATTAAAAAGCAATGTCTGATTTTTATTAGCTGATTTTCAGTAAATTTTTATTTACTGTATTATTACTTTGTCAATTTCAAGTTATTTCAGTGACCATTGTGGGCTTTTCTTTGTTTAACAGAAGGGTACCAACAATTTTGTTGCCATGTGTATATATTCCCTGCTGTCACCAGTACTGGTCACTCAAAACACTGATCTTACCAGTGATCTCTATTGGACAGACATGCAAAGAAGATGCAGATTGCATCTTCTCTGCATGCCTCCAAGCCCCCATCTGCACAGGGAATCCCTGTGATGTAACCACTGATATCATGAGGTTCCTTTGCAACCACAGCGGTGCTTTGGAATTTGGAAACACAGTGCTCAACATGTTTACAGGGATTTTTAAAAGAGAACTGGTTATTTCAGTCAACAAAGTCCATTTAAAGTGCTTTGCTATTATTTCAACTATTATTTCAATATCTTAGTGCTAGCTCAAGGTGTTATAGGTTGTGCAATTTCAGGAGACCAGAATATGCTATTAAAATACCCATCATACTATTTTGCTGGGTGTCAATGGGAATTCTTCAATTCAAATCTATTCACATATAACAGCTTGGTGCTAAAGAAAAAAATGGAATTATAACAATTGACAGAAAAAACACTAAATGCTTATTTTAGATTAGCTTAAGATAAATTGTAGCATTACCAAAGATTGTGTTTATACAGTACTTACAATTAAGCATGCACAAGCGTTTCAGTGCAATACCTGTGGAGGGCAGCAGTGCTCTTTTTCTGCATTAGTTTACGTGCTTTTTCTGTGTTCTGCTGCATTCAATGCCAAAAACTGTTATAGAAATTCATGAAGCTAAGGTGGCATTCAGCTAATATTTACTATTCAGCAGATAAATTCATTAGTAATTGCGAAGGGAATTAAGGGAAAGTTGGAAAGTGAGGCCCTGATATTTCGTAAATGAATGTTTACACAGATAAATAAACAGATGTTGTTACTAATACTGGTCCAATGGTACTGGGGGATAATATGTCTCACCTGCTGAGTTAATGGCAGCTGCAAAAAAATCTATGTCTTCCCTCACATTTTTTATGTAATAAAGGAGGCCACAATGTCTACAAAGAGCTCTGTAAAAGCTTTTCTTTATTTTCAGCGTTTTGGACCCAGAAAGCAATGTTTGAAAGATTGAGATGTTTGCAGTATGTTAATGGTTATTATGAATTACTCCAATCTACTTTCTAGGGGGCTATGGATTATGCTGACCCACATTGAACCAATCATTACAATAAAGTAGCACATTTCTGCTTCACTTGCATTTTTTTTTAAAGATTGACTGTGTTAAATAGCTTAACCCCTTAGGCTGGTTTCACACGGGTGTTGTGGGAAAAGGTGTGGGTGCGTTGCGGGAACATGCACGATTTTTTTGCGCGAGTGCAAAACATTGTAATGCGTTTTGCACGCGGGTGAGAAAAATCGTCATGTTTGGTACCCAAACCCGAACTTCTTCACAGAAGTTCGGGTTTGGGTTAGGTGTTCTGTAGATTGTATTATCTTCCCTTATAACATGGTTATAAGGGAAAATAATAGCATTCTGAATACAGAATGCATAGTACAATAGCGCTGGAGGGGTTAAAAAAATAATAATAATAATTTAACTCACCTTAATCCACTTGATCGCGCAGCCGGCATCTCTTCTGTCTTCTTCTTTGCTGTGCACAGGAATAGGACCTTTGATGACATCACTGTGCTCATCACATGGTCCAATCACATGGTTCATCACCATGGTGAGGGACCATGTGCTTGGATCATGTGATGTGACGTCACCACAGGTCCTTAGCCGGCAGCTCAACATTACAGAAGAAGACAGAGATCCGCAACTACGCGATCAAGTGGACTCGGTGAGTTAATTTTTATTTATTTTTAACCCCTCCATCACTATTTTACTTTGCATTCTGTATTCAGAATGCTATTATTTCCCCTTATAACCATGTTATAAGGGAAAATAATACAGATCGGGTCCCCAACCCGATCATCACCTAGCAACCATGCGTGAAAATCGCACCGCATCCGCACTTGTTTGTGGATGCTTGCAATTTTCACGCGGCCCCATTCACTTCTATGGGGCCTGCATTGCGTGAAAAACGCAGAATATAGAGCTTGCTGCGATTTTCACGCAACGCAAAAGTGATGCGTGAAAATCACAGCTCATGTGCACAGCCCCATAGAAATGAATTGGCCAGGATTCAGTGCGGGTGCAATGCGTTCAACTCACGCATTGCACCCGCGCGGAATACTCGCCCGTGTGAAAGGGGCTTTAGTGACTAGCCTGTTTTGGGCCTTACTGACCAAGCGTTTTTCTTCCTTATTTCATCGTCGCTTTCCAAGAGTTATAACTATTTTATTTTTCCGTCTATATAGCTTTATGAGGGCTTGTTTTTTGCGGGACAAGTTGTAGTTTTTAATAGCACCATTTTGGGGTACACATAACTTTTTAATTAACTTTTATTAACTCTTTCTGGGAGGGAGATGGAAAAAACAGCAATACTGCCACAATGTTTTTACATTATAAATTTTACGGCGTTCATTTTTAGGTATAACTAACATAATATCTTTATTCTCTGGGTCAGTACAATTACAGTGATACCAAATACATATAGTTTTTTTAGGTTTTACTACTTTTTTGCAATAAAACCCCTTTTTTTAAAAGAAAACATTGCTGCTTCCCATGACCCATCACTTTTTTCTTTTTCTTTCTATGGAGTTGCGTGATGACTTGAGTTTTGCGGGTCGACTTGTATTTTTCATTGGTATCATTTTATAGTAAATGGTGCTTTTTGATCACTTGTTATTAAGTTTTTTTGGTGGCAACTAAGAATAAATGAGCAATTCTGTCTTTTATTTATTTATTTATTTATTTACGGGCTTTACCGTAGGGGATAATTTATGTGATATTTATGTAGTCCGGGTCATTACGGATGTGGCAATACCAAATATATTGGGGGAAATTTATTTTAATTTTTTTCATTGAAAAGCGCATTCTCTATGGAATTTTTTTTTTTTAATAAATGTTTTTTTTTTCTTTTTTTACTACTTAATAACTATATACAGACAGACTATAACAGACAGTATTTTGATTGCTTTTAAAATGCAATGCATTAGCCCTATAATGCATTGCATTTTAATAGCAATGCTATTTTAACATTTACCAGCAGGCTGCGCCAGAGAGGTACAGCCTGCTGGAAATTGCTACAATCATAGAAATTACTACAGCCGTGGCTCATTAAGGGGTGCCTGCTGCTGGCATGCCTCACAATTGGTGGGACACTCTGCAGGTGAAAAGCAGTAGTGTTCTACTGAAAACCTACTTTGAAACATGGAAAAGATAATGTACGAAAGTACCATTTCATGAAGCATATTACTACTGTGAAGGGGGCATATCTGGGCGGAACTACTGTGAAGGGGAGCAATGAGGGCATAATTACTGTGGGGGGGCACAGTGTTGGCATAACTACTGTGAGGAGGAGCAATGTGGGCATGAATAATGTGAGGGGGCACAGTGTGGGCATATCTACTGTGAGGGGGGCACAGAGAGGTCATTACTACTGTGAAAGGGCGCAATGAGGGCATAACTACTGTGAGGGGCACAGAGAGGGCATTACTACTATTATGGGGGCACAGAGAAGTAGAGATGTCCCGAACTATTCACCGGCGAACAGTTCCCGGCGAGCATCGCTTGTTTGCGTTCGCCGCGGCGGGCGAACATATGCGATGTTCGGTCCGCCCCCTATACGTCATCATTGAGCAAACTTTGACCCTGTACCTCACAGTCAGCAGACACATTCCAGCCAATCAGCATACCCTCCCTCCCAGACCCTCCCACCTCCTCTAAAAAAGCAAGGACGGCAGCCCTCTTAGATTCATTCTGAAGCTGCAGTGTTAGTTAGAGCAGGGAGAGTGCTGCTGCTGCTGAATTAATAGGGAAATTGTTAGCTAGGCCAGTGTTCTGTGTTCACTCCAGTCCTCAAAGACTCATATGCTGTAAGGACAGCGTCCTGACAGCACCCCAAAAAGCCCTTTTTAGGGCTGGTACATCAGTCTGATTTTATATATTTTTTTCTATATATATATATATATATATATATATATTGTAGTTGCCTGCCCGTGTGTGAGAGGCCACAGGCCCACAGACTGTACTGTGTGCACACCACTCATATAGGGTGGCACAGTACCTTGCAGATAAAAAAGTCATTTAATTTTTCCTCTGTAATATAATTGAAGTTGCCTGCCAGTGAGTGTCAGGCCCACAGACTGATACCTGGTCTGCAAAGCACGGTCAGGGCAGGTATATCACGTTCACTGCGCATTGGGTAAACCTGCTGATGGCTGCCAAGCATGGAATGCGTGGCTCTGCAGCGGAGTTGGTGACACCGCCACGACTTGCAGGCAGGCCTGCTGCCACCTCCTCTACTCCTCCTACTCCATCCTCTTCCATAACCTCCTCGGCTGAGTCCTCTTCTGCTGCTGCGTCTTACTCCACATCAACTGCACCCCCCAGCTCCCCAGGGGCTATTCCACATCCCGGATACCACAGTGTCACGCCGTCTTGGGGTTGACTTGCCTGAAAGCAGAGAGTCACACCGGACCAGCACTCCTGTCCGCCCTGAACGCACAGGTGGATCAGTGGCTGACCCCGCACCAACTGGAGATCGGCAAAGTGGTGTGTGACAACGGAAGCAATCTGTTGGCGGCATTGAATTTGGGCAAGTTGACACATGTGCCGTGCATGGCACATGTGTTGAATCTGATCGTACAACGCTTTGTGCATAAGTACCCAGGCTTACAGGGCGTCCTCCAGCAGGCCAGGAAGGTGTGTGGCCATTTCAGCCGTTCCTACACGGCCATGGCGCACTTTTCCGATATTCAGCGGTGAAACAACATGCCAGCGAGGCGCTTGATTTGCGACAACCCGACACATTGGAATTCAACACTCCTAATGTTCGACCGCCTGCTCCAACAAGAAAAAGCCGTCAATGAGTATTTGTATGACCGGGGTGCTAGGACAGCCTCTGCGGAGCTGGGTATTTTTTTGCCACGTTACTGGACGCTCATGCCTGTAGGCTCATGCGTCCTTTTGAGGAGGTGACAAACCTAGTCAGTCGCACCGAAGGCACCATCAGCGACCTCATCCCATATGTTTTCTTCCTGGAGTGTTCCCTGCGAAGAGTGCTGGATCAGCCAGTAGATGAGCGTGAAGAGGAAGAGTTGTGGTCACCATCACCACCAGAAACAGCCTTATCATCATCGCTTGCTGGACCTGTGGCAACGCTGGAAGGGGAGTCTGAGGAGTCAGAGGAGGAATGTGGCTTTGAGGAGGAGGAAGACCAACCACAGCAGGCATCCCAGGGTGCTCGTTGTCACCTATCTGGGACTCGTGGTGTTGTACGTGGCTGGGGGGAAGAACAGACCTTCAATGAGATCAGTGAGGACGAGGAACGGGACATGAGTAGCTCGGCATCCAACCTTGTGCAAATGGGGTCTTTCATGCTGTCATGCCTGTTGAGGGACCCTCGTATAAAAAGGATGAAGGAGAACGACCTGTACTGGGTGGCCACGCTACTAGACCCCCGGTATAAGCAGAAAGTGGCTGAAATGTTACCGAATTACCGGAAGTCGGAAAGGATGCAGCAGTTCCAAAACAAGTTAAAAAGTATGCTTTACACAGCGTATAAGGGTGATGTCACAGCACAACGGGAATCTAACAGGGGAAGAGGTGAAAGTAGTGTTGTTGATGGAGGACATGCAGAGCTTTTTAAGTCCTACGCATCGCCACAGCCCTTTGGGGTCCACCCTCAGAGAACGACTCGACCGACAGGTAGCAGACTACCTTGCCTTAACTGCAGATATCGACACTCTGAGGAGCGATGAACCCCTTGACTACTGAGTGTGCAGGCTTGACCTGTGGCCTGAGCTATCCCAATTTGCGATAGAACTTCTGCCCCGCTTCAAGTGTCCTGTCAGAAAGGACCTTCAGCGCAGCAGGAGGTATTGTCACTGAGAAGAGAAGTCGCCTAGGTCAAAAAAGTCTAGATTACCTCACCTTTATTAAGATGAATGAGGCATGGATCCCGAAGGGACTGACAGTGGGGGATGCATTTGACTAAAAAAGGCCTGATGAGATGCCTTGGGCCACCAACTAGGGATCAAGCTGCAATGTTTTAGTAAACTTTCTGCCTGGAAAACACCAATTTGCAACAATACCAAATTTTTCAGGCATGTGTACATGCCTAATTTTTCTGGCCTCTGGTGCTGCACTGTGGCTGCAAAAACAAAACAAAATAAAAGGCACATACATGTGTCAATTCCCCTTCGTGATCGTTACCTTGTTGTGGTGAAGGGGCTTGCGTATCACAATGAAGCGATCACCTCTATGAGTGTGTTGGCAATGTTGGCCCACCCCAGATGATGAGGTCGTTGCTTTATTGTGAACAGACCAAAAGCGATCGGCTGGATAATTTTTCATAGAAAAAACATTAATTTTCTTTGTGATCATCTAAGGTGATCATTAAAGCCTACTAGGCCAACAATGGGCCCACACTGCAGAATCATTGTTTTCTGGGTCACTTAACTGTCACTGAACTACCTCAGCACGACCATAGGCTTTGAAAAACCACCATCGCCTGCAATCTCCCGAACGTGCGCACGAGTACAGTGATCACTACACCAAGATTGACGCATAGAGGAATAAAATTTATGTCATGAGTGTGTCAACTATTGATAACTCTTTGCGGTTGTTTGCGGTGCGTTAAACTAGGAGTTTGGTCTGTCAGAGTTAGGGACCACTCAATTGAGACGACCTTGACGCGGTGAGTGGCTTACTATGCTTTGGCCAAAATATAAACCAATGTCTCATCCAGCATGGAGGGCAGAGTGCTGGATGCAGTGTGCGATCACATTTGCATTTTCCGTTTGTATATGTATTTCGCCATAGTGATCTGCACCTGCAGGCAGGTTGTGCTGACTCAACCTTCCACTTTTTTTCTTTGTAGCATATATTGGAGGCGTGGCGATCTCCTTTGAGTCAAGCATACCTGACCAGTCAATCTGTCCTGGAGGCTGGTTTTAAAGTCAGTATAAAACTGAGTCTGCTTATATTGAACCTACCATTAGCCATCTGGCTCCAGGAGAAGTATATGGTGGGTTCAGCATGCATGTTGGTACTTGCATCCCTGGATCCGATGAAAGCTGTAATGGCACCGGACGGGGTTACAAGCAAAGTGTACTTGGCTTGCATGCTGACCTGCATTCCCTGGATTTTATGTGGCTGTCATGGCCCATGAACAGGTAGGAACAAGAGTTAGGGACCACTCAATTGAGACGACCTTGACGCGGTGAGTGGCTTACTATGCTTTGGCCAAAATATAAACCAATGTCTCATCCAGCATGGAGGGCAGAGTGCTGGATGCAGTGTGCGATCACATTTGCATTTTCCGTTTGTATATGTATTTCGCCATAGTGATCTGCACCTGCAGGCAGGTTGTGCTGACTCAACCTTCCACTTTTTTTCTTTGTAGCATATATTGGAGGCGTGGCGATCTCCTTTGAGTCAAGCACACCTGACCAGTCAATCTGTCCTGGAGGCTGGTTTTAAAGTCAGTATAAAACTGAGTCTGCTTATATTGAACCTACCATTAGCCATCTGGCTCCAGGAGAAGTATATGGTGGGTTCAGCATGCATGTTGGTACTTGCATCCCTGGATCCGATGAAAGCTGTAATGGCACCGGACGGGGTTACAAGCAAAGTGTACTTGGCTTGCATGCTGACCTGCATTCCCTGGATTTTATGTGGCTGTCATGGCCCATGAACAGGTAGGAACAAGAGTTAGGGAACACTCAATTGAGACGACCTTGACGCGGTGAGTGGCTTACTATGCTTTGGCCAAAATATAAACCAATGTCTCATCCAGCATGGAGGGCAGAGTGCTGGATGCAGTGTGCGATCACATTTGCATTTTCCGTTTGTGTATGTATTTCGCCATAGTGATGTGCACCTGCAGGCAGGTTGTGCGGACTCAACCCCTTATATTTTTTTCTTTGTAGCATATATTGGAGGCGTGGCGATCTCCTTTGAGTCAAGCACACCTGACCAGTCAATCTGTCCTGGAGGCTGGTTTTAAAGTCAGTATAAAACTGAGTCTGCTTGTATAGAACCTACCATTAGCCATCTGGCTCCAGGAGAAGTATATGGTGGGTTCAGCATGCATGTTGGTACTTGCATCCCTGGATCCGATGAAAGCTGTAATGGCACCGGACGGGGTTACAAGCAAAGTGTACTTGGCTTGCATGCTGACCTGCATTCCCTGGATTTTATGTGGCTGTCATGGCCCATGAACAGGTAGGAACAAGAGTTAGGGACCACTCAATTGAGACGACCTTGACGCGGTGAGTGGCTTACTATGCTTTGGCCAAAATATAAACCAATGTCTCATCCAGCATGGAGGGCAGAGTGCTGGATGCAGTGTGCGATCACATTTGCATTTTCAACTTTCAAGATGTGTCTTTTTTATCTTTATTTATTGCTTCAATACATCAGACGATCAGTTACGATTAAGAACTGTTTGTTCGAAACGCACAAACAATGGTCGTAAGGTGGATGGATTGTCCTTGTCTGATGTATTGAAGCAATGAATGAAGATAAAAATGACACATCTTGAAAGTAAGTGCTGGAACTTCCTTTTTTTCACTTTATGCATTGGGGTCTTACCTGTTTGTTCCGTGCACACGATGTGCCGAGATATAAGCGAGCTGGAAACAACACACTATGGACATGAGGGCATAACTACTCTGAAGAGGGTACAATGAAGGGATAACTACTGTGAGGGGGCACAATGAGGCAATAACTACTGTGAGGGGGCATAATGAGGACATAACTGCTGTGAAGGGGCACAGAGAGGGCATAAGTAATTTGAGAGGGCACAGTGTGGGTTTAACTCCCGTGAGGGGGCACAACGTGGACATAACTACTATGAAGAGGATTCTTTTCAGTAAGAGCAGTGAGACTATGGCACTCTCTGCCAGAGGAGGTGGTAATGGTGAGTTAACTAAAAGATTCCAAGAGGGGCCTGGATGTATTACTGTAGTATAATAATATTACAAGCTATAGCTACTAGAGAGGGAGTTGATCCAGGGAGTTATTCTGATTGCCTGATTCCCTAAAGTGGGGAAAATTTGCTTCTACCTCACAGTTTTTATTTTTTTTTGCCTTCCTCTGGATCAACTTGCAGGATAACAGGCTGGACTAGATGGACAGATGTCTTTTTTCAGCCTTATAAACTATGTTATATCTGTTCAGACATACTGTGAAGGGGCACAATGATTGCATAATTGCTGTGAGGCGGAACAGTGTTGGCATAACTACCATAAGGGGGCACAATGAGGGCATGACTATTGTGAGGGGGCACAGTGTGTGCATTTCAACTATGATGGAGGAACAATGTGGACATAACTACTGTGAAGGGGTGCAATGAGAGCATTACTACTGTGAGGGGGCCACAATAGGGGTATAACTTCTGTAAGGGGGCATAATGTGAGCATAACTACTGCAAAGCGGAAAACTAAAAGCATAACAACTGTGAGAGGGCACAGTATTTTAAAGGGGAGGGTGCCAGAAAAAGGACCCGCCCCTGAAAATGTCATTCTACAATTTTCTCTTAAAGTTGATGCCTCAGGACAGACATTGATGGAAAATGAGTTACAATAGTGTCTAAGTATTATAAAAAGTAGCCATCAAAACACAATGCTCTTTAAAGTGTCCTAAGACTGATGTCCTTTCCATCATCTTTAAATCATTGGAATACTGGTAAAGTAGCAAAGATAATGTATTGGAGGCACATATTGTTATACAAATTGCTTGACTAAAGTTACATAGTAACATAGTAACATAGTACCTTTTTTCTAAAGTGAATAACCCAAATTGTGAAAATCTTTCAGGGTACTGTAGTTGCCTCATTCCAGTTATCACTTTAGTTGCCCTCCTCTGGACCCTCTCCAGCTCTGCTATGTGTGCCTTGTTCACAGGAGCCCAGAACTGTACACAGTACTCCATGTGTGGTCTGACTTATGATTTGTAAACTGGTAGGACTATGTTCTCATCACGGGCATCTATGCCCCTTTTGATGCAACCCATTATCTTATTGGCTTTGGCAGCAGCTGCCTGTCACTGGTTTTTGTAGCTTAGTTTGCTGTTTATTAAAATTCCTAGATCCTTTTCCATGTCAGTGTTACCGAGTGTTTTATCATTTAGTATGTATGGGTGACTTGCATTATTCCTTCCCATGTGCATAACTTTACATTTGTCAGTGTTGAACATCATCTGCCACTTATCTGCCCAAGCCTCCAGTCTATCCAGATCGCTCTGTAGTAGTATACTGTCCTCTTCAGTGTTAATTACTTTACACAGTTTAGTGTCATCTGCGAAAATTGATATTTTACTATGCAAAACTTCTACAAGATCATTAATAAATATATTGAAGAGAATAGGGCCCAATACTGACCCCTGAGGTACTCCACTAGTGACAGTGACCCAATCTGAGTGTGTACCACTAATAACCACCCTCTGTTTTCTGTCCCTCAGCCAGTTACTTACCCACATACAGACGTTTTCTCCCAGTCCGAGCATTCTCATTTTATATACTAACTTTTTATGTGGTACAGTGTCAAATGCTTTGGAGAAGTCCAGATACACGACATCCATTGATTCGCCGCTGTCAAGTCTAGAACTTACCTCCTCATAGAAACTGATTAAATTAGTTTGGCATGACCAATCCCTCATGAAGCCATGCTGATATGGCGTTATTTGCTTATTTCCGTTGAGATGCTCTAAGATAGCATCTCTCAGAAAACCTTCAAACTGTTTACCCACAACAGATGTTAAACTTACCGGCCTATAGTTTCCAGGCTCTGTTTTTGGACCCTTTTTGAATATTGGCACCACATTTGCCATGCACCAATCCTGTGGGACATTCCCTGTCAGTATAGAGTCCGCAAATATCAGAAATAAGGGTCTGGCTATGACATTACTTAATTCCCTTAGGATACGGGGGTTTTAATATTTTTAAGTCGCTGTTGTACTTCTTCCTGGGTCAGACAGGACACTTTTAATGGGGAATTTATTTTTACATTCAGCATTTCATCTGACAGTTTATTTTCCTCAGTGAATACATTGGAGAGAAAAATATTTAACAGCTTTGCTTTCTCCTCGTCGCTCTCTGCGACTCCCCCCTCATTACTCTTTAAAGGACCGACACCTTCAGATTTATACTTTTTAACATTTATATAATTGAAGAACATTTTAGGGTTAGTTTTACTCTCTTTGGCAATTAATTTCTCGGTCTCTAGATTGGCCGCTTTTATTTGCTTTTTACATGTTCTATTTTTTTCCTTATAGTTTTTCAGTGCTTCCGTGATACCCTCCTGTTTTAGTGTTTTATATGCTTTTTTTTGTCATTTATTGCTTTCTTTACAGTTCTATTTATCCACATTGGTTTCTTTTTGTTCCTTAACCTTTTATTCCCATACGGTATGTACCTCTCACAATGAGATTTTAAGATGTTTTTAAAGATATCCCATTTTGTGGCTGTATTTTTATTTTTGAGGACTTTGTCCCAGTTAGTTAGGCCTACGGCCTCTCTTAGTTGGCTAAATTTAGCTTTTTTGAAGTTTGGTATTTTTGTTCCTCCGTGTAGAAATGCTCTTTTGAATGATAATTGGAAGGTTATTACTTTATGGTCACTATTTCCCAGGTGTCCCCCAACCTGCACGTCTGTTGTTCTGTCAGGCCTATTGGTTAATACTAAGTCCAGTATGGCCGTCCCTCTAGTCGGGTCCTGAACCAGTTTGGAGAGGTAATTGTCTTTGCGATTGCCAAGAACCTGTTTCCTTTATGAGATGTACAAGTTTCAGTTTCCCAGTCTATACAGTTGCAAGAAAAAGTATGTGAACCCTTTGGAATGATATGGATTTATGTACAAATTGGTCATAAAATGTGATCTTATCTTCATCTAAGTCACAACAATAGACAATTACAGTCTGCTTAAACTAATAACACACAAAGAATTAAATGTTACTATGTTTTTATTGAGCACACCATGTAAATATTCACAGTGCAGGTGGAAAAAGTATGTGAACTCCTAGACTAGTGACATCTCCAAGAGCTAATTGGAGTCAGCCAACTGTAGTCCAATCAATGAGATGAGATTGGAGGTGTTGGTTACAGCTGCCCTGCTCCCTAAAAAACACACACCAGTTCTGGGTTTGCTTTTCACAAGAAGCATTGCCTGATGTGAATGATGCCTCGCACAAAAGAGCTCTCAGAAGACCTACGATTAAGAATTGTTGACTTGCATAAAGCTGGAAAGGGTTATAAAAGTATCTCCAAAAGCCTTTCTGTTCATCAGTCCAAGGTAAGACAAATTGTCTATAAATGGAGAAAGTTCAGCATTGCTGCTACTTTCCGTAGGAGTGGGCGTCATGTAAAGATGACTGCAAGAGCACAGCGCAGACTGCTCAATGAGGTGAAGAAGAAACCTAGAGTGTCAGCTAAAGACTTACAAAAGTCTCTGGCATATGCTAACATCCCTGTTAGCGAATGTATGATACGTAAAACACTAAACAAGAATGGATTTCATGGGAGTATACCACAGAGGAAGCCACTGCTGTCCAAAAAAAAACATTGAACGTTTACAGTTTGCACAAGAGGACCTGGATGTTCCACAGCAGTACTGGCAAAATATTCTGTGGACAGATGAAACCAAAGTTGAGTTGCTTGGAAGAAACACACAACACTATGTGTGGAGAAAAAGAGTCACAGCACACCAACATCAAAACCTCAACCCAACTGTGAAGTATGGTGGTGGGGGCATCATGGTTTGGGGCTTCTTTGCTACGTCAGGGCCTGGACGGATTGCTATCATGGAAGGAAAAATGAATTCCCAAGTTTATTAAGACATTTTGCAGGAGAACTTAAGGCCATCTGTCCACCAGCTGAAGCTCAACAGAAGATGGGTGTTGCAACAGGACAACGACCCAAAGCATAGAAGTAAATTAACAACAGAATGGCTTAAACAGAAGAAAATACGCCTTTTGGAGTGGCCCAGTCAGAGTCCTGACCTCAACCCGATTGAGATGCTATGGCATGACCTCAAGAAAGTGATTCACACCAGGCATCCCAAGAATATTGCTGAACTGAAACAGTTCTGTAAAGAGGAATTGTCAAGAATTACTCCTGCCCGTTGTGCACGTCTGATCTGCAACTACAGGAAACGTTTGGTTGAAGTTATTGCTGCCAAAGGAGGTTCAAATAGTTATTAAATCCAAGGGTTCACATACTTTTTCCGCCTGCACTGTGAATGTTTACATGGTGTGTTCAATAAAAACATGGTAACATTTAATTATTTGTGTATTATTAGTTTAAGCAGACTATGATTGTCTATTGTTGTGACTTAGATGAAGATCAGATCACATTTTATGACCAATTTGTGCAGAAATCCATATCATTCCAAAGGGGTCACATAATTTTTCTTGCAACTGTATCTATATATATAAGTTGCGCTTGAAATGTGATAATGCATAAATAGAGAGTGATTTATATTGAAAGTTTAGAGCAAAGATTTTGCATTATTAATTTATAGACAATTATCCTATAGCAATTATGTGTAAGAGTTAATTTTAGAAACTATAAAGGGGTTATTCTGTCCTCTTTATGTGTGGCAAGGTGTAGGTTGACAGGCTGCTAAACTCCCTACTAGTAATTCATTGACACAGGAGTCAATCCAACTTTTATTGCAATTATAAGAAACTGAGTCACAGAAAAAAGATGTACTTAATATAGAGAATGAGCATGTGAAAGTATGCTAAGGCTACTTTCACACTCGCGTTTTGTGCGGATCCGTCTTGTATCTGCACAGACTAATAATGCAAACGCTTGCATCCGTTAATAACGGATCCGTTTGCATTATTCATAAAAAAAACTCTAAGTCAAAGCGGATCCGTCTTGACTTACATTGAAAGTCGATGGGGAACGGATCCGTTTTCAATTGCACCATATTGTGTCAATGAAAAACGGATACGTCCCCATTGACTTACATTGCAAGTCTAGACAGATCCGTTTGGCTCCGCATAGTCAGACGGTCACCAAAACGCTGCAAGCTGCGTTTTAGTGACCATCTGAAAAACGCAAGGGAGACCAAACGCAGCCAAATTGATGCATTCTGAACGGATCCTTATCCATTCAGAATGCATTAGGGCTGAACTGATCCGTTTTGGGCCGCTTGTGAGAGCCCTGAAACGGATCTCACAAGCGGACTCAGAAACGCCAGTGTGAAAGTAGCCTAACATGTTACAGTAAAACATGAGTATGAAATACAGGATACTTTTAGCACAGCATATCACATAAATGTGCATTAACATACATCCTACAATACTAAGCTAACATTGTGATCGTACCAGCGATGCCACTTTAGACTGGGTGAGGAGGATGATAATGGATGCTGTTTTGTCCTTGAACTGATCTTGAGAGAAATGGCTGCTATGAGCAGAGGCATAGCGTTTGCGGTGGGCCCCATTGACTTTAATGGCAGGCGAACCTGAAAAACCTTCAGGTCATATTTGCAGCCACCAAATACTTACTAGAAGTATGGACAGTGACATAACAGAGGGGGATCATTGGCAAAAATTCCCACAAAAAATATGTATTTTAATCAGGGGCCATTTTTTTAACATCTTAAAGGGAAACTCTCAAAAATGTGCCCTGCTGGAGCCTAGAAATTTTTTTATTTTAGGCCACCGGAGTACAGGCCCCAAAAATTAGGGATTCCCTGACAGAAAAGATCTTGTGATTATGTGGCTAAAGGTACATTAGGCGGTCACTGGCTAAAAATTTTACTGTAGGCCAGTACAGGCCCCAAAAATTAGGCATTCACCTGACAGAAAAGAACTTGTGACGATGTGGCTGGAGGTACATTAGGCGGTCACTGGATACAAATTTTACTGTAGGCCACTGGAGTACAGGCCCAAAAAAATAGGCATTCACCTGACAGAAAAGAACTTGTGATTATGTGGCTGGAGCTACATTAGGCAGTCACTGAATAACAATTTTACTGTAGGCCAGTACAGGCCCCTAAAATTAGGCATTCCCCTGACAGAAAAGAACTTGTGACGATGTGGCTGGAGGTACATTAGGCGGTCACTGGCTAAAAAGTTTACTGTAGGCCAGTACAGGCCCCAAAAATTAGGCATTCACCTGACAGAGAAGAACTTGTGATTATGTGGCTGGAGCTACATTAGGCGGTCACTGGCTAAAAAGTTCACTGTAGGCCAGTACAGGCCCCAAAAATTAGGCATTCACCTGACAGAGAAGAACTTGTGATTATGTGGCTGGAGGTACATTAGGCGGTCAGTGGATAAAAATTTTACTGTAGGCCAGTACAGACTCCAAAAATTAGGCATTCACCTGACAGAAAAGAACTTGTGATGATGTGGCTGCAGGTACAATAGGGGGTCACTGAATAACATTTTTACTGTAGGCCACTGGAGTACAGACCCCAAAAATTAGGCATTCACCTGACAGAAAATAATTTGTGATGATGTGGCTGGAGGTACAATAGGCGGTCACTGGCTAAACATTTGACTGTAGACCACTGGAGTAGAGGCCCCGAAAATTAGGCATTCACCTGACAGAAAAGGCCTTTTATGCCGCTGTATATACAGTCAGGTCCATAAATATTGGGACACCGACACATTTCTAACATTTTTGACTCTATACACCACCACAATGGATTTGAAATAAAACGAACAAGATGTGCTTTAACTGCAGACTGTCAGCTTTAATTTGAGGGTATTTACATCCAAATCAGGTGAACGGTGTAGGAATTCCAACAGTTTGCATATGTGCCTCCCACTTGTTAAGGAACCAAAAGTAATGGGACAATTGGCTTCTCAGCTGCTCCATGGCCAGGTGTGTGTTATTTCCTCATTTTCCCAATTACAATGAGCAGATAAAAGGTCCAGAGTTCATTTCAAGTGTGCTACTTGCATTTGTAATCTGTTGCTGTCAACTCTCAAGATGAGATCCAAAGAGCTGTCACTATCAGTGAAGCAAGCCATAATTAGGCTGAAAAAAACAAAACAAACCCATCAGAGAGATAGCAAAAACATTAGGCATGGCCAAAACAACTGTTTGGAACATTCTTCAAAAGAAGGAACGCACCGGTGAGCTCAGCAACACCAAAAGACCCGGTAGAGCATGCAAAACAACTGTGGTGGATGACCAAAGAATTCTTTCCCTGGTGAAGAAAACACCCTTCACAACAGTTGGCCAGATCAAGAACACTCTCCAGGAGGTAGGTGTATGTGTGTCAAAGTCAACAATCAAGAGAAGACTTCACCAGAGTGAATACAGAGGGTTCACCACAAGATGTAAACCATTGGTGAGCCTCAAAAACAGGAAGGCCAGATTAGAGTTTGCCAAACGACATCTAAAAAAGCCTTCACAGTTCTGGAACAACATCATATGGACAGATGAGACCAAGATCAACTTGTACCAGAGTGATGGGAAGAGAAGAGTATGGAGAAGGAAAGGAACTTCTCATGATCCTAAGCATACCACCTCATCAGTGAAGCATGGTGGTGGTAGTGTCATGGCGTGGGCATGTATGGCTGCCAATGGAACTGGTTCTCTTGTATTTATTGATGATGTGACTGCTGACAAAAGCAGCAGAATGAATTCTGAAGAGTTTCGGGCAATATTATCTGCTCATATTCAGCCAAATGCTTCAGAACTCATTGGACTTCGCTTCACAGTGCAGATGGACAATGACCCAAAGCATACTGCAAAGGCAACCAAAGAGTTTTTTAAGGGAAAAAAGTGGAATGTTATGCAATGGCCAAGTCAATCACCTGACCTGAATCTGGTTGAGCATGCATTTCACTTGCTGAAGACAAAACTGAAGGGAAAATGCCCCAAGAATAAGCAGGAACTGAAGTCAGTTGCAGTAGAGGCCTGGCAGAGCATCACCAGGGATGAAACCCAGCGTCTGGTGATGTCTATGCGTTCCAGACTTCAAGCTGTAACTGACTGCAAAGGATTTGCAACCAAGTATTAAATAGGTGAAAGTTTGATTTATGATTATTATTCTGTCCCATTTCTTTTGGTTCCTTAACGAGTGGGAGGCACATATGCAAACTGTTGTAATTCCTACACCGTTTACCTGATTTGGATGTAAATACCCTAAAATTAAAGCTGACAGTCTGCAGTTAAAGTACATCTTGTTCGTTTCATTTCAAATCCATTGTGGTGGTGTATAGAGCCAAAAATGTAACAAATGGGTCGATGTCCCAATATTTATGGACCTGACTGTACATAAGACCAGGACCATTCATTATTCTGGGTGGTGGCGGATATGTGTGGGCTGACATGAGGAAATTAAATTACACGTGGTTAACACAGGTGTTGAATTCCCCAGACATCCATGCTTCATTCATTTTTAGAAATGTGAGGTAGTCCATACTGTCGTGAGCTAGGCGAGTGCGCTTATCGGTGACGATCCCCCCTGCCGCGCTGAACTTCCTTTCGGACAGGACACTCGACGAGTGGCAAGCCAAGAGTTCTATGGCAAATTGTGCCAGCTCTGGCCACAGGTCAAGCCTGCACACACAGTAGTCCAGGGGTTCCTCGCTTCTCAGAGCGCCCACATCGGCCATTAACCCGATGTAGTCGGACACCTTTCAGTCTAGGCGTTCCCTGAGGCTGGATCCGGAGGGGGGCTGTGGATGGGTTGGCTACAAGAATTATCTCATATCCGAAGTGACCAGCACATCTTCAAACTGCCCTCTTATTGCAGGTGCGGTAGAATTGGTACCCGCACCTGTTTCGCTGTTGGTGAAGATTCCTCTGCCAGCGCATGCATCTCTCGCAGCAAGGCATAAAAATGCTGCATTCTGCCAGCCCTCTGTGATGCTGGTAACATGTCTGCCATTTTGTGTTTGTACCAGGGGTCTAAGTACGTGAGTACGTTGCCACCCAGTACTGGTCCATGCCCTTTATGGTTTTTATACAGGGGTCTCTCTTCAAACACTGGAGCATGAAGGCCCCCATTTGCAATAAATTGGAAGCGGTGGAGCGCCCTGGCTCCTGCTCATCGCGCAGGAGAATATCGCCCTCGGTCTCCTCTCCCCAGCCACGGACAACACCAGGGATCCCCCTCAAACCCTGCTCTTCTTGCTCCTTCTCCTCCTCCCCCCAGCCACCATCCTCCTCTGACTCCTCTTCAAACTCCTGCTGACTTGTCTCAGATGGAGTCGCCCCCCCTGGGAATTCCTTCAGCATTTCGACTTCCTCATCGTCCAGCTCCTGCTCCTCGACGGCTTGATCACTGACACGATGAAATGCACGCTCCAGAAAGAAGGCGTTAGGTATGATGTCACTGATGGCACCCTGGGTGCGACTGACCAGTTTGGTGATCTCATCAAATGGCTGCAGAAGTCTTAATGCCTCCCACATGAGCAGCCACTGGCGTGGTGAAAAGAAAACAAGCTCCCAGAACCTGTCCTGCTGCAGAGTTTGTACAGGTAGTCGTTAACGGCACTTTGCTGCTGGAGCAGCTATCAAGCATATACAAGTTGGAATTCCAGCGCATCAGGCTGTCACAAATCAGACGTCTGACGGGCAAGTGGTGTCGCCGCTGAACGTCAGCAAGGTGAGTCATGACCTCTGTAAGATCTTCTAAAATGGCAAGAGATTTTCCTGGCCTGCCACAAGATGTCCTGGACCCCGGGGTATTTGTTAACGAATCGCTGCACGACAGAGTTCGGGACGTGTGCCATGCACGGCACGTGTGTCATTTTGCCCTGTTTCAGCGCGCTCAGCAGATTGGCACCGTTGTAGCACACTACTTTACCAAATTGAGCGGGGTTAGCCACTGATCGGCCTGTGACCGCAGAGCTAAAAAACTGTGCAGGACCGGTGTGGCTCTTGGCTTACAGGCACAACAATCGCAGCACATCATGGCAACATCTCACTTGGGACGTCGAATAGGTTCTGGGGAGCTTAGGGGGCGCAGCGGAAGAGGCTGTAGCAGTGGAAAAGGAGGAGTCAGCCGAGGAGGAGAAGAGGCAGGCCTGCATGCAATCCTTGGCGGTAACACCAAATCCACACAGGAGCCACAGGTTACATGCTTGACGGCTGTCAGAAGGTTCACCCAGTGGGCAGTAAAAGTTATGTACCTTCCCTCCCCGTGTTTGCTAGACCACGTGTCTGTGGTTAGATATATCTTGGCACCGACACTGTGTGCCAGAGATATATTCACTTGCCGCTGAACATGGCCACATATAGCTCTGGGATGCCCTTCTGGGAGAAATATTTTCTTCCGGGGACCTTCCATTGCGGTGTGCCAATGGCCATAAATTTTTTAAAGGCCTCCGAGTCCACCAGTTTATATGGCAGTAGTTTGCGGGGCTAGCAGTTCCGACAAGCTAGCGGTCAGCCGTTGGGCAAGAGGGTTATCCGGCGTAATCAACTTTTTTCGCTCGAACATTTAGGCCATGGAAGCCTGCCTTCTGCCAGATAAACGTGACGACGGCACAGTGGAAGGTGGAGTGTCAGACAAATGGGAGGAGAGAGGAGAAGGAGAAGAGGCAGGACGCGGAGCGCCGGGGGTGTGGCTTTGTGGGTTCTGACGGCGTTGCTCCCACTGGGCTTGATGATGGGAGGCCAGGTGCTATCTTAAGGCGGTAGTCACTAGGTGAGTGTTGGACACCCACGTGACGTCCATCAACACATCATCTTCGTCACCTTCACCACCACTGACATTTGAGATCCCGGAGTAGGCAGCAACAGCAAGGATCTCCATCCTTGGGCTGATCTGGGTACTGTCGTCATACCGCTTGGTGGCGACCGTTGGTACCTCTTCTTTCTCATCCGATGTCAAGAATGTCTACGCATTGGTAAGGTCTGGGAATGGTGGAGAAAATAATTCCTCTGACTCGAGTGGAGCGGCTATGGTGGTGGTGGTTTTGGTGGTGTATTTGGGGGTGCAGACAGCAGAGCATGAGGAGGGTGCAGATACAGAGGAGGTTGCAGAAGTTGAATGGTGAGTGAACCACTCAACCAACTCTGATGCACTATTTGAAGTAATCGCACGCGCCTTCTCCAACTTCGAACTTAGGCTCCGGCCTGGTGCACCTGCCCGACCCCTACCATCCCTGCGGAATGGCCTGCCTCTTCCTCTGACTGTCATTTTCAAAATGACCCTGTGCCTAAGTCCCTAAAGAAGAGCAGTATTTGTGGAAGCAGGTATATCGCAGGCCTCAATCAATATTTGGTGGAAACAGGTATATCGAACCCCTTAATCAGTATTTTGTGGAAGCAGGTATATCGCAGCCCTCAATCAGTATTTTGTGGTTGCAGGTATATCAAACCCCTTAATCAGTATTTTGTGGAAACAGGTATATAGCAGGCCTCAATCAATATTTGGTGGAAACAGGTATATTAAACCCCTTAGAACCAACATATACCTCAGATATAACAGTATAAGATAGCAAAGGGGCCTAGACATACAATATGCAACGCCTATCCAGACCAACCCAATTGCCCCCATAAATGATACCAAAATATTCACATGTAATATGTAGTAAATCTTTATTAATACAAAAGTTAATAGACAAGGTGAAAACAAAAGAAGAGGAGGAGGAGATACCTGGATCTCCTCTCTCCTGATACTCCTGATAGAGGGAATCGCACAGGTACTCAGCTCAATATGATGATGGTGTGAATATCCCTGGGTAAAACATGTATATATAGCCCCCAAGATGCACAGTGGGGATAAGTTAAACTAACACTGCAAAAAGGATGAAAGTTGATAGTGCAACTAATATATACACACGATGAATGGGGACCAAAAACAGGCCGGAGCTGTGTCCAGTCAAAGATGACACAAGGATGTGTCAATGGGTCCGCATATCAGAGTGTGTATATAAGGGCTACAAGTGACCACAGCTGCTAGCTGCAATAGACACTGATACAATATACATCAACAAAGTGCCCACTGTAGGGTGGTGAAACGCGCGTTGGGGCATAGGCATAACTTTTGCCCCGGGTACTTCGCTCATCATGGGTAATTGACAATGCTCCTCACAGTAATATTGTGTTATTTACATGCAATGGTTGTGTGGTTTGTGGGTCCACCATTGGGCTATAACATATAATCTTATGACTGGATATTTTTCTGAAAGGCCACTGGTTTTCCCAAACCACCTGCATGCAGTTCTATCTTTACTGCATGTTCATTGACATATCCACTGTGGGCACTTTGTTGATGTATATTGTATGAGGGTCTATTGCAGCTAGCAGCTGTGGTCACTTGTAGCCCTTATATACGCACTGTGATATGCGGACCCATTGACACATCCTTGTGTCATCTTTGACTGGACACGGCTCCGGCCTGTTATTGGTCCCCATTCATCGTGTGTATATATTAGTTGCACTATCAACTTTCATCCTTTTTGCACAGTGTTAGTTTAACTTATCCCCACTGTGCATCTTGGGGGCTATATATACATGTTTTACCCAGGGATATTCACAGCATCATCATATTGAGCTGAGTACCTGTGCGATTCCCTCTATCAGGGGTATCAGGAGAGAGGAGATCCAGGTATCTCCTTCTCCTCTTCTTTTGTTTTCACCTTGTCTATTAACTTATGTATTAATAAAGATTTACTACATATTACATGTGAATATTTTGGTATCATTTATGGGGGCTATTGGCTTGGTCTGGATTGGCGTTGCATATTGAACCCCTTAATCAGTGTTTTGTGGAAGCAGGTATATCGCAGCACTCAATCAGTATTTTGTGGAAGCAGGTACCGTATATCAAACCGCTTAATCAGTATTTTGTGGAAGCAGGTATATTGCAGCCCTCAATCAGTATTTTGTGGAAGCAGGTATATCAAACCCCTTAATCAGTATTTTGTGGAAGTAAGTATCTTGCAGACCTCAATCAATATTTGGTGGAAGCAGGTATATCAAACCCCTTAATCAGTAGCTGTCCAATGAGTTCTAAAGCATTTGGCTGAATATGAGCAGATAATATTGCCCGAAACACTTCAGAATTCATCCTGCTGCCTTTGTCAGCAGTGAGATCATCAATAAATACAAGAGAACCGGCATGATGACGTAGGAGTAGGACTTCAGGCTCTCTCCTCCTCCTCCTCCCGGGGCTCGGCCTCCTCCGCTCTCCCTGAGGTCTCTGCGGTCTGCGGCTTCCCTTCCACCCTTCCAGCCCTGGGGGAACCCGCTTTGTAGTTCGATCCCCGCTGCCGCTTACACGCTTTGCAGCCTGGTCCCCGCTGCTGTTATACCTCCGCTCCTGCCGTCAAGCCTGCTCTCTCCTCTACCTCTCCATTTACCCCACGTTGTGGACTTCCAGCCTCCTCCTCCCGAAGTTTGTCTCCTGCTGATATACCTCCGCTCCTCCCGTCACGCCTGCTACTTCCTCTCTCTCTCCACTTACCCCACGTAAGTTGTGGACTTCCAGCCTCCTCCTCCCGAAGTTTGTCCCCTGCCTGGACTTTCTCCTGAACTTCGGCATTGGCATTTGTTGCTCCGGGGGCTTCTCTCCTGCTGGTTCAGGGCTCCTTTTGTTTGATCCTCTCTGCACCCTCCGCTAGGGCTGCCTGCGGGCCTCGCTGCTGTCTGCCGTGGTGGGGTCTGCTGCGGCTGGGCTCTGGGTCTCCGGTTCCAGTCTCCTGCGGTGAGATTTTTGACTGGCGTCTCCGGAGTGGCTGGCTGGCTTCCTGGTGACTCCCCTCCCCACCGGTTCCTATTCAGGCATCCGTGATTTCCTGGCTCTACGTGGAAACGGGTGAGATGGTTCCTTTTTTCCCTGTGCGTTGTCTATGGATGGTTTCCCTCTATGCTAACAGCTAAAAAGGCCAATAAGGCAACTAAAAGCTAACCAAAACGGTACCAACCAGTTTCCAAGTTATATCCTATAGGAGCAGCACTAAGGGAAGATAAGGATCCTTAAGAAAAAAAAGCAAGAAAAAGCCGAAGAAATAAAATTAAAGCGGAGAAGAGAAGGAAGGAGATAAAGGGGAAGGAGGAAGAAAAAAAAAAAGAGAAGGAGAAAAGGAAAAAAAGGGAAAGAGGTAAAAAAAAAAAAAAAGGGGAGAGGGAAGCAGGAAAAAAAAAAAAAAGGGGTATATGGAATGGCTCCAAAAACTAGCAGGCGGTCGACAGACCTCTCTGCTCAGAAATCTGTTACTAAACCCTTTGAAGGGATAAAAATAGATCAATTTTTAAAGTCCCCAAGGGTTAATACCAGAGGTGTTCAAAGGGACATTAGTTCAAAAAGGACTGATAACACAGAGGTGATGGAGGCAGAACCACAAAAACCCTCCAGGTACCCCCAAGGGGAAGGGCGAGCGGAGGGAGAAGACACGATTAAGGGTGATCCCATTTCGCTAAAAGAAATATTAATGGCAGTGAAACAGAATGGGGACTTAATACAAGGCATTACAACTCAACTCGGGTCAATTCATGCCGAGGTGGGACTAATTAGAGATGATCTGAAAAAAATCTGTGATAGAGTTAGTAATGTGGAGAGCTCTCTGGTAACAATGCAAAATGAATCCCAAAAAATAAACACCGAGGTTTCCACCCTGAAGATAGATCTCAAACTTCTTAAAAGAAAGGTAGTGGACCTCGAAGATCGGTCACGAAGATACAATGTGAGAATAGTGGGGGTTCCAGAAGGTGCAGAAGATAAGAACCCTATCCAATTTATACAGTCCTTGATTCTGGAGAACTTCGGAAGGGACCTCTTTTCACCAATGTTCATGGTGGAAAGAGTCCATCGCGTCCCGGGTGGGAAACCAATCCCTGGGCGACAACCACGAACACTTCTTGCCAAGATGCTAGTCTCAAGGGACAGAGACATGGTACTAAGAAGGGCGAGGGAATGTTGCCCCGTTTCATATGATGGGAACCAGGGGCGTTGCTAGGGTCTGAAGACATCCGGGGCACGAGCCCACGTGAAACCACGCCCCCATCCCATGAAGCCACGCCCCCATCCCATCCCATAAAGCCACGTTCTCATCACCATCAAAAAAGGGGGGGGAGGGCTTCACAGGAGTTATTAACCCCTTTCAGCAGTCCCCCCTTCAGTGAATGGGGGACTGCTGAATGGGGTTAATAACTACAGTGAAGGGCCTAGCCGTCTGGGCAACCCCACAGATCATCCATAACAGTTCCATCCACAGATCCCCCTCCCCATAACTGTGCCATCCACAGATCCCAGCCCTCCCCATAACAGTGCCATCCACAGATCCCCCTCCCTCCCCATAACTGTGCCATCCACAGATCCCCCAGCCATCCCTATAACAGTGCCATCCACAGATCCCCCTCCCTTCCCATAACAGTGCCATCCACAGATCCCCCCCTCCCTCCACATAACAGTGCCATCCACCACAGATCCCCCTCCCCTCTACATTATTTTAAACTGTAATCCTTTAACTTAATTTGCTCATAGTGATGATGAATGATAGTGACCTAGTCTATTCTTACTCAGTCAGAGAGTCTCCCACAGCTAGTCAGCTCTAGCCTCCAGGCAGTGCGGGCGGTGCTCACTTACTGACGTCACGCGCCTGCATCGCCTAGTGGGAGGAGCGAGCGCCGCCCGCCCTGCCTGCTGTTACCGGAGGCGGAGCTGCAGTAGGAATCACCTGCGGGCTGCGGAATCTAAGTTCGGATAATCTTTCAAGTTAAGTTAAGTCTGCAGTTGCACTTTGCAGGCGGATTAGGACATGAGCGGCGGGGCCGGTGTAGCGCAGGAGAGTCAATGCGCCGGCCGGCCCTGCCAGTGCACTGCCAGCAATACATTCGGGGCACTGGTCAAAACATCCGGGGCTCAAGCCCCGAATGTTTTGACCTAACGACGCCCCTGATGGTAACAGATTGGCTTTCTTCCCTGATTTCTCAAAGGATATTCAGGAAAAGAGACGCTCGTTTATGGCTGTTAAAAAGAGGCTAAGAGAAAAGGACATTAAATATTCACTTATTTTTCCAGCAAAACTCCGGATTATTTTTAAAGATACTACTTTTTTTTTGACACCCGGGATAAAGCCACGGACTGGCTCGAACATAATAATATGTGATTCAACTATAGAGGGAGCGGCTGGGTTGAATAATAATTATTAGAGCTAGTTTCCCTTTCCGTGCTATTCTAGTAGGGAGGTCCGAGCAGGGGGGGGGGGAATGGGAGGGATGGTCACAGGTGAGAAATCTGCTGCAATTGTGCTGGTGGATTACTAGTATGGGGGGGTGGGATGGGATGGGCTTTGATGCGTGGTTTTCTTTTTCCCTTCCTTTTTTTTAATTTTTTTTTATTTTCCCTTCCTTACTATAGTTGACAATGCCCATCAGAATTTTAACCTGGAATGTTAGGGGTCTGGGGGACAAAAGAAAGAGACAAGCGGTTTTTGATATGATACGTACACATCTTCAAGCGATTGTATGCCTGAAAGAAACACATCTTACTGAGGAGACCTCGAGGATGGTCACCAGGGGATGGGCTGCCCACATGTACCACTCGACCCTCTCTAGTCATTCCAGGGGAGTGACAGTGTTTATTCATAATGCAATTGAATTTCTTTGCGAGGTGTCCTCTTTTGACAACCAGGGAAGATTTGTCTTTCTATACTGCAAGTTGGCCGGAAGGATGTGCATTCTGGCATTTGTTTATATTCCACCTCCATTTTCGTTCTCAGTGCTGAATTCTCTGTTAACATTTATTGACAAATGGCCAGAATGCCCCACATTGATTATTGGGGATTTCAATTGTGTTATGAATCCGGTAGTAGACAGGGTTGCTCTGGGCGTGGAGGGAGATGTCCCGGTTCAGGGATCCCCCTTGGCTCGCTTTTGTTTTGAGGCCGGGTTTGAGGGGGTTTGAGGATGTTTGGGGAGGTCTGGGCCAAGGGAGAAGAGTCTTTTCATGTATTAGTAAATCAGGGAGATCTATGTCTAGAATAGACCATGCACTCATATGTACGATGATATGTACGATGCGTAACGCGAATGAAGTACGAGACTAGGTCACTCTCGGATCATCTACCGATACTCCTTGAATTCTGTCTGACCCAGGATAAACAAATAGGGAGGTCTCCTTTTAGACTAAATCCCTATTGGCTTTCATTAAAAAACATAGTAACATAGTAACATAGTACATAAGGCCGAAAAAAGACATTTGTCCATCCAGTTCGGCCTGTTATGCTGCAAGTTGATCCAGAGGAAGGCAAAAAAACCCTGTGAGGTAGAAGCCAATTTTCCTCACTTTAGGGGAATAAAAGATTCCTTCCCGACTCCAATCAGGCAATCAGAATATCTCCCTGGATCAACAACCCCTCTCTAGTAGCTATATCCTGTAATTCCTGTAATATTATTACACTCCAGAAATACATCCAGGCCCCTCTTGAATTCCTTTATTGTACTCACCATCACCACCTACTCAGGCAGAGAGTTCCATAGTCTCACTGCTCTTACAGTAAAGAATCCTCTTCTATGTTTGTGTACAAACCTTCTTTCCTCCAAACGCAGAGGATGTCCCCTCGTCACAGTCACAGTCCTGGGGATAAATAGATGATGGGATAGATCTCTGTACTGACCCCTGATATATTTATACATAGTAATTAGATCTCCCCTCAATCGTCTTTTTTCTAACGCGAATAACCCTAATTTTGATAATCTTTCAGGGTACTGTAGTTGCCCCATTCCAGTTATTACTTTAGTTGCCCTCCTCTGGACCCTCTCCAGCTCTGCTATGTCTGCCTTGTTCACTGGAGCCCAGAACTGTACACAGTACTCCATGTGTGGTCTGACTAATGATTTGTAAAGTAGTAGGAATATATTCTCATCACGGGCATCTATGCCCCTTTTGATGCAACCCATTATCTTATTGGCCTTGGCAGCAGCTGCCTGACACTGTTTTTTGCAGCTTAGTTTGCTGTTTATTAAAATTCCTAGATCCTTTTCCATGTCAGTGTCACCGAGTGTTTTACCATTTAGTATGTACGGGTGACTTGCATTATTCCTTCCCATGTGCATAACTTTACATTTGTCAGTGTTAAACCTCATCTGCCACTTATCTGCCCAAGCCTGCAATCTATCCAGATCCCTCTGTAGTATACTGTCCTCTTCAGTGTTAATTACTTTACACAGTTTAGTGTCATCTGCGAAAATTGATATTTTACTGTGCAAGCCTTCTAAAGGACGATGAAATAATACAAAAGGAAATAAACCAATTTTGGTTATCTAATTACGGGTCAGCTAGAATCCAGGTGGTATGGGACACTTTTAAGGCCTATATGAGGGGAATAATGTTCAGTCATATTGCAAATTTAAGAAAGGAGTACGGGAAAAACTAGAAAAATTTAAAAGAACAAGCGTCCTCAGCTTCACATTTTTTTTAAATATAAATAGGACAGAGGAAAATAGGGAAAATATGCAGAAGAGTGCACAAGCATACTCCGACCTCTTGTTGGAGAAGGCACAACAGAGCCTATTCTTTAAAGGGCAAAAATACTTTACTGAATCAGGCCGCCCAGGGAAACTTTTATCTAGGGTGATCTCCAGTCAGGAATCCCCCAAAAATATAGATAATATACAACTGCCCCATGGGAGGATGGTTAGGGCACACGACTCCATAGAGAGGGCCTTCCTTTATTACTTCTCAGACCTCTATAGAGCCGATTGTAAGATCACGGATGAATTGATAGACTACTATCTTGATGGTATAGCTTTTCCCACTATTACTTTGGCGCAAAGGAAGGTACTTAAGGCCGATCTCTCTATCCAGGAGCTGGAGGGCGCAATTAAATTATGTGCGGGTAACTCCACCCCCGGCTCGGAAGGACTTCCATACGAATTCTATGTTAGATATAAAGAGGATGTTTTTCCTAGATTGTTGGAGGTCCTTGCTGAGTCGGTGGAGGAGGGGAACCTGCCGAGTTCAATGATGGAAGCGATAATAATATTAATTCTAAAAAAAGGTAAGGACCCCGTAGACATGGGATCCTATAGACCAATCTCGCTGTTGAACGCCGATGTAAAGCTCCTGGCGAGGATTTTGGCCACAAGACTCTCTGGGGTAATCGCCTCTGTTGTCCACCCGGACCAGAACGGTTTTATTCAAAACAAAGGTACTCATCATAACCTCCACCGGCTTTTTGCCAATATACAGGCCCCTGGTGGGTCTGCTCGCTCCATCCTGTCTCTAGATGCCTCAAAGGCCTTCGACAGGGTGGAGTGGCGGTTTTTGTGGAAGGTTTTGGTGAGGATGGGCTTTGGGGAGAGATTTATAAATATGATCAAGACACTTTATAGGTCCCCTACGGCCAGGATGAGTCTCAATGGGAGCCTTACTTCGAGCTTTGATCTAAATAGAGGTACCCGGCAGGGTTGCCCACTATCTCCACTCTTGTTCGATATCTACATTGAGCCTCTGGCTCTGGCTGTTAGGCAGGATCCTCAAATGAAAGGTTTCGGAATGCAGCACGCCAGACCTGCAGGGTATTGCGAAGTGAGGTCACGGTTATGGGCAATCGAGGGTTGCTCACTATTTGAAGGAGAACCCTGGGCAGGCATGCGGCAGTGAAGGAGAGGTAGACACAAGTTCCTCTGGGGCACACTCCGTATGTAGGGACCAGGCCTGATGGTGGATGAGGTGCCCTGGATGTTACAGGTATTTTGAGTGCCTGAAGCAAGGTCCCTTTTGGAATCGTGACGCCAGTGCCTGTAACGGTGGCACACCGATTTATAGTAGTAATAAGTGAAGTACACAGGTGGTATAGTGAACCAAACGTTGCTTTACTTAAACAGTCCAACTTTGTACATCAAGATGGTAATGGAGTCCCTTATATCAAGTGCTTCACCAGCAGGCTTCAATACAAATACTGGCAGGTATAATTCTGTGCAAGATACTCAGAGGGTAATCCACAACACACTCAGAATCAGGTTGTACCTTTCCTCAGAAATAGTGTACGCTGTTCTTTAGAACTCCTGTCTGGTTTCAATCCCAAGGCCCGGATGCCTAAATGCTGGCTTAAATCCTTGGTAAAATATTTCTTCCCCCCGTATGGATTCTTGCTCTCACTCTATAGTTCCTCTGCCCATTAGCTTACTTATCTGAGCTGATGACACTGTCTCTGCTTGACTTGAGGGTAACTGCAGGTTTTCTCCCAGGAGGTTCTGTCCTACAACTGGGGTATCTCAACTGAGCTAATCCTAGCCTCAGGAGCTTCAGGTAGACGAAGTGACTCCTCTAGTCCCCTGGAATGCACTACCTCTCCCCTGTCTGGGCCTACCTATACATAACCAGGGCTCTCTGGCTCCCTCTAACGTCTGGGAGGCTAAACTGCACCCTGACAGGCCTGACACCCAGTTAACACAGGGAAATGCATACACATGACATTAAATGCAATAAGGCACATTAACCCTTGTGTAGTGCCCACCTTTACCTAGTGGGACAGTACAGGAATACTAGGAGAGGAAGATCGTATTTCTTTATATGTGGACGATGTTCTTTTTTTTGCAGATAACACAGAGATAACTGTCCCAAGAATTATTCATAATGTTAAACTATTTGGTGGGGTATCAGGCCTAGATATAAATTGGTCAAAGACTATTCTGATGCCAATAGACTCAGTGTCCCAAGAGGAACCCTTGATAACCCAGCTAGATCTGGTTGATACCTTTCAATACTTGGGCATGATGATATCTCCCAAGGTTGAAGACTCGGTACATCTTAACCTGACCCCATTGATAACCAAAATAAGAGCAAAAATAGGGACTTGGCTAAGACTTCCCTTATCCAGAGCGGATCGAGTTTCTGTCACGGCTGAGGATGGGGGAAACCCTCAGCCGTGTGCCGAAGGATGGTGGTCGCTGCTTGACCAGGACAAACAGGATTAGGGAGCAGGTCACCTCCTACAGCGTCCCTAACCTGACCCTAACTCCTACCTGCATGGGCCGACCTTGAAGGTAGGAGGACCCATGCGCAGGAACCTCGGATCCCTACTCGCCCTCCGCCGATCCCTAGGCTAGGAGTCAGAGTAAGACATCCTGTTCCTTCTGGATCCGGAGGAACAGGAGTCTCACTGGCCAAGCTGAAAGCAAGGGGAAACAAATGCAACCTATGGCAATGGCAGGTACTTGTCACAAACATAGCAGAGACCTACCACAGACAACCAAGCCTGGAACCCATGTGGATGTACTGCCCACAGACAGCAAGACTCAGCACACAAACATACAACACACGGGAACCCAGGACCACAGGTGCAAATAAAGAAACATAAAACCAAACACATCTTCCAGACACCAAAGGACATATATTTAGCTTATGACCAGAAGGTTGGCCCCCACTGGCAGTTGGTAAGCAACCAGGAGGATGTCTACAGCCAGCATGGCTGAAACACCCTCTCTGGCTACTGCCTACAACTGAGGATTTATAGGGCCAAGAGGCCACACCCAACAATCAGACACACCCCGTGACTCACACACACTGAAAGGGAGTTAACCCTTCCAAAACCACAGAAGGGAAAACATAACTTAAAGGGGAAGTGTCCAAACAACAAACACACTGTGGCTGTTGCCGCAGGCAACGACATGGGTGGCAAGCGTGTCCTGGGAGTCAGCCCGAAGGCCGGGACACTGCCACCACATGTACATCATACCACCAAACGTTGCCACGGACAGTGCAGGGAAAATGTCAGTGCACACCAAACATAAACAAAGTGCACACAGACATACAAAAGTGCTACAAACGCGCACACAACTCCAAGGGAACTGCACACATAGCTGTTGTCCGCGGCAACCGCACCTGAGGCCAACTACATTATGCCTCAAGCTGCGGTTGACACTACAACCCAAAACCGCGGGCAACAGTATGCGGCTCCCAAGGAGTCACGGCCAAAACCGTGGCCGTGACAGTTTCACTGGTAAAAATGATAATTCTACCACAATTTCTCTATGTTCTTAAGAATCTACCTATCTGGATAGAGGATAAATATTTCAAATTAATGGAAAGGGTAATCAATGATTTGATCTGGGGAAGAAAACGAGTGAGACTCAAATTGGAATACCTTTATAAGCCTTTGGACCATGGGGGTCTAAACCCCCCATGTTTCAAAGGCTATTTCATTGCCGCCCAGTTATGGACGTTCAGTGAATGGCCAAATAGCATCTTCTTAAGTAGCCTAGTAAGAAGCTCTCCACATAATAATATATTTACGCTTTTGGAATCAGGGTTATTGACTAATAGGGTCCGGGGGCATAAAGGGACTATAAAATTACTAATGAAAATATGGGCTGCTACTAGAGAATCGTTGGGAGTAAAAGGATCACTCACATTCATGCCTTTTTGGCACAACACTCACTTACAGATATTAGATGGTATAGCACAGGATCAATTCTGGCAAAAGAATGGGATTATTTTCCTGGCACAGGTTGTTAATAACGGAGAAATTATGCAGTTTGTGGAACTATCACATAGTGTAGAGAATTTGTCATGGTTTAGGTACTTTCAGCTTCGTTCCGCACTTTTTAGTTTGGATAACAAATCATTGTAAGAAATAGATAATTCCTCCCCGCTAAATGAGCGGTTTGGGAAGGCACCAGTAAGAATGAAGATTTCAAATATATATAAATTATTAATTAATTCACGGTTTTCTGAGACACAATCACCAGGGCAAAAGGCTTGGGTGAGGGATTGCCCAAATATACAAAGTGTAGGGTGGGGGAGTATTTTTACTAACCCAGATGTACTATCCCAAAACTTCAATCATGTCCTAATACAGTTCAATATTTATCATAGATTATATGTTACCCCTACTTGGCTCAATAAGTGTGGAATAAGAGATTCCTCCAACTGCCCTCGATGTGATACTGCGGGTGCGGATTACATACATATGATCTGGTCATGCCCAGAACTCGTGGCATATTGGAGTGGCATTAACAAGTTTCTTACTTACAAACTAAAAACACGGATTCCTCTTGAGCCACAATTGTTTTTACTGAATGATCTCTCGATACTAATTAGTCATAAACCCCAAAAGATCCTAATAGGCAGAATATTACTATTGGCCAGGGTCCTGATTAGTCGGAGCTGGTTTGCACGTCAGGCCCCAGAAGTAAATAAATGGATAAATCTGGTAAATAAGGTCAAAAATTATGAGCGGATTCTCTATAAGCAGAGGGGTGGAATTGAGAAATGGGCTAAGATATGGGACGGCTGGTAACTCTGATAGGACTGTACAACTGTAATCTATCCTAATTATTATTTTATATTATATATAATTTTTATTTATTTTTTTGCCCCCTCTTCTCTCCTCCCTTCTCTTTATTTCTTCAAGGGGGGCTGTGGGGGGAGGCGGGAGTGCACGCACCACATGCTGGGGGGGGGGGAAGGGGTTAAGGGGGGGGAGAAAAAAACAAACAAACAAGGGGGTTTGAAAAATGTATACTAATTTCCAATTATATTTTTGTGTACTGTTTGTACAGTAATAAAGATGTTAAATAAAAATAAAAAAAATACAAGAGAACCAGTTCCATTGGCAGCCATACATGCCCACGCCATGACACTACCACCACCATGCTTCACTGATGAGGAGGTATGGTTAGGATCATGAGAAGTTCCTTTCCTTCTCCATACTCTTCTCTTCCCATCACTCTGGTACAAGTTGATCTTGGTCTCATCTGTCCATAGGATGTTGTTCCGGAACTGTGAAGGCTTTTCTAGATGTCATTTGGCAAACTCTAATCTGGCCTTCCTGTTTTTGAGGCTCATCAATGGTTTACATCTTGTGGTGAACCATCTGGATTCACTCTGGTGAAGTCTTCTCTTGATTGTTGACTTTGACACACATACACCTACCTCCTGGAGAGTGTTCTTGATCTGGCCAACTGTTGTGAAGGGTGTTTTCTTCAACCAGGAAAGAATTCTTTGGTCATCCACCACAGTTGTTTTCCATGGTCTTCCAGGTCTTTTGGTGTTGCTGAGCTCACCGATACGTTCCTTCTTTTTAAGAATGTTCCAAACAGTAGTTTTGGCCACACCTAATGTTTTTGCTATCTCTCTGATGGGTTTGTTTTGTGGAAGCAAGTATATCAAACCCCTTAATCAGTATTTTGTGGAAGAGGGTATCTCACAGCCCTCAATCAGTATTTTGTGGAAGCAGGTATATAAAACCCCTTAATCAGTATTTTGTGGAAGCAGATATATCAAACCCCTTAATCAGTATTTTGTGGAAGCAGGCATATCACACCCCTCAATCAATATTTGGTGGAAGCAGGTATATCAAGCCCCTTAATCAGTATTGTGTGGAAGCAGGCATCTTGCAGGCCTCAATCAATATTTGGTGGAAACAGGTATATCAAACCCCTTAATCAGTATTTTGTGGAAGCAGGTATATCACACCCCTCAATTATTTTTTTGCCACAACAGTTATATCACACCACCCTGTTTAATTGGGGCAACAGGTATATCGCAGCCCTCAATCAGATTTTTTGGGGGCAACAGGTATATCACACCCATTGCAATTAGTTGAACCAATAGCACTTGTCCCGCGGTATCGCAGCAGAACCGCACACAACTGCTGCACAATACAAATGCACTATAATATACTTTCTATGTTAGAAAGTATATTATAAGTATATCACACCTCTCAGTATATCACACCTATCAATTGCACACCTATACCAGTCCTTAAATGGACTTTTGTGGCCCTATTAGCTAGCGTTTGGTGTCTCTAACAGCCTGTCCCTGCTCCACAAAGCAACTGTCACGGATGGTGTTGCAGAAAGCTGGAACTTATAAATAAACATCCGACTGGCTTGATCCCAAACTAAGGAGCATATGGGTGAGCCCTATAAAACCCCTAGAGCTCTTCCTGACTGCTATGCCCATGCAAAGGTCTTTATGGTAGACGATTGCATGCCCGCGTACCTAATACTGTGTGACACCTGAAAACCCTATAATAGTGAAAGGACACGACCACCGGCTCCCTGCACTTAGTACGGATGGAGTCAGGGTCACCTAGTTTCAAGCCAGCAAGGAAACACAAATAAAGGAAAAACACTTATCTGAGGAATCAGCAGTAGCAGCCTGCAGCAGTGAACAACTCATCCAGGAAGAAGTATAAACCACAAAGTGAGGCAGTATGGGAGGGAATATAAAGGGAGACAATTAGTATAAATAGGTGACAGCTGGGAGAAGGAAATGAGATGACAAAGTGAAACCAAAACAAAGAACGTCATGCAAGAGGTAGAGAAGAACGTCTAACAGACTTTCTCACAGGAATGGCGGTGACAGTACCCCTCCCTTTACGGGTGGACTCCGCATACTCAGAGCCCACTTTCTCAGGATGAGACCTATGGAAAGCCCTGATTAGACGAGTGGCCTTAATGTCCGCCACTGGGACCCACATCCTCTCCTCAGGACCATAACCCTCCCAATGAACGAGGTACTGGAGAGAACCGCGGATAATGCGAGAATCCAAAGTCCTAAAGACCTGAAATTCAAGGATTACCATCAACAACAATCGGAGGAGGAGGCAAAGAAGAGGGTACAGTGGATTGGACATAAGGTTTTAATAGAGACCTGTGAAAAACATTATGGATCTTCCAAGTCTAAAGAAGATCAAGACGGAAGGCAACGGGATTGATGACGGACAAGATCTTGTAAGGCCCAATAAACTTAGGACCCAACTTCCAGGAGGGAACCTTCAGTTTGATATTCTTTATAGACAACCACACCAGATCACCCACATTCAGGTCCGGACCAGGCACACGTCTCTTATCCGCCACACGCTTATATCTCTCACTCATCCTCTTCAGATTACCCTGAATCTTTTGCCAAATAAATGAAAAAGACGAGGAAAATCTCTCCTCATCAGATAAACCAGAAGACCCCTCTCCAGAGAATGTCCCAAACTGCGGATGAAACCCATATGCACCAAAAGATTGTGACTTATCAGAGGACTCCTGGCGACGGTTATTTAACCACCTCAGCCCCCAGTGCTTAAACACCCTGAAAGACCAGGCCACTTTTTACACTTCTGACCTACACTACTTTCACCATTTATTGCTCGGTCATGCAACTTACCACCCAAATGAATTTTACCTCCTTTTCTTCTCACTAATAGAGCTTTCATTTGGTGGTATTTCATTGCTGCTGACATTTTTACTTTTTTTGTTATTAATCGAAATTTAACGATTTTTTTGCAAAAAAATGACATTTTTCACTTTCAGTTGTAAAATTTTGCAAAAAAAATGACATCCATATATAAATTTTGCTCTAAATTTATTGTTCTACATGTCTTTGATAAAAAAAAAATGTTTGGGTAAAAAAAAAATGGTTTGGGTAAAAGTTATAGCGTTTACAAACTATGGTACAAAAATGTGAATTTCCGCTTTTTGAAGCAGCTCTGACTTTCTGAGCACCTGTCATGTTTCCTGAGGTTCTACAATGCCCAGACAGTACAAACACCCCACAAATGACCCCATTTCGGAAAGTACACACCCTAAGGTATTCGCTGATGGGCATAGTGAGTTCATAGAACTTTTTATTTTTTGTCACAAGTTAGCGGAAAATGATGATTTTTTTTTTTTTTTTTTTTTTCTTACAAAGTCTCATATTCCACTAACTTGTGACAAAAAATAAAAACTTCCATGAACTCACTATGCCCATCACGAAATACCTTGGGGTCTCTTCTTTCCAAAATGGGGTCACTTGTGGGGTAGTTATACTGCCCTGGCATTCTAGGGGCCCAAATGTGTGGTAAGGAGTTTGAAATCAAATTCTGTAAAAACTGACCAGTGAAATCCGAAAGGTGCTCTTTGGAATGTGGGCCCCTTTGCCCACCTAGGCTGCAAAAAAGTGTCACACATCTGGTATCTCCGTATTCAGTAGAAGTTGGGGAATGTGTTTTGGGGTGTCATTTTACATATACCCATGCTGGGTGAGATAAATATCTTGGTCAAATGCCAACTTTGTATAAAAAAATGGGAAAAGTTGTCTTTTGCCAAGATATTTCTCTCACCCAGCATGGGTATATGTAAAAAGACACCCCAAAACACATTCCCCAACTTCTCCTGAATACGGAGATACCAGATGTGTGACACTTTTTTGCAGCCTAGGTGGGCAAAGGGGCCCATATTCCAAAGAGCACCTTTCGGATTTCACTCGTCATTTTTTACAGAATTTGATTTCAAACTCCTTACCACACATTTGGGCCCCTAGAATGCCAGGGCAGTATAACTACCCCACAAGTGACCCCATTTTGGAAAGAAGAGACCCCAAGGTATTCGCTGATGGGCATAGTGAGTTCATGGAAGTTTTTATTTTTTGTCACAAGTTAGTGGAATATGAGACTTTGTATGAAAAAAAAAAAAAAAAAAAAAAAATCATCATTTTCCACTAACTTGTGACAAAAAATAAAAAATTCTAGGAACTCGCCATGCCCCTCACGGAATACCTTGGGGTGTCTTCTTTCCAAAATGGGGTCACTTGTGGGGTAGTTATACTGCCCTGGCATTTTCCAGGGGCCCTAATGTGTGGTAAGTAGGTAAATGACCAGTGAAATCCGAAAGGTGCTCTTTGGAATATGGGCCCCTTTGCCCACCTAGGCTGCAAAAAAGTGTCACACATCTGGTATCTCCGTACTCGGGAGAAGTTGGGGAATGTGTTTTGGGGTGTCTTTTTACATATACCCATGCTGGGTGAGAGAAATATCTTGGCAAAAGACAACTTTTCCCATTTTTTTATACAAAGTTGGCATTTGACCAAGATATTTATCTCACCCAGCATGGGTATATGTAAAATGACACCCCAAAACACATTCCCCACCTTCTCCTGAGTACGGAGATACCAGATGTGTGACACTTTTTTGCAGCCTAGGTGGGCAAAGGGGCCCATATTCCAAAGAGCACCTTTCGGATTTCACTCGTCATTTTTTACAGAATTTGATTTCAAACTCCTTACCACACATTTGGGCCCCTAGAATGCCAGGGCAGTATAACTACCCCACAAGTGACCCCATTTTGGAAAGAATAGACCCCAAGGTATTCGCTGATGGGCATAGTGAGTTCATGGAAGTTTTTATTTTTTGTCACAAGTTAGTGGAATATGAGACTTTGTATGAAAAAAAAAAAAAAAAAAAATCATCATTTTCCACTAACTTGTGACAAAAAATAAAAAATTCTAGGAACTCGCCATGCCCCTCACGGAATACCTTGGGGTGTCTTCTTTCCAAAATGGGGTCACTTGTGGGGTAGTTATACTGCCCTGGCATTTTCCAGGGGCCCTAATGTGTGGTAAGTAGGTAAATGACCAGTGAAATCAGAAAGGTGCTCTTTGGAATATGGGCCCCTTTGCCCACCTAGGCTGCAAAAAAGTGTCACACATCTGGTATCTCCGTACTCGGGAGAAGTTGGGGAATGTGTTTTGGGGTGTCTTTTTACATATACCCATGCTGGGTGAGAGAAATATCTTGGCAAAAGACAACTTTTCCCATTTTTTTATACAAAGTTGGCATTTGACCAAGATATTTATCTCACCCAGCATGGGTATATGTAAAATGACACCCCAAAACACATTCCCCAACTTCTCCTGAGTACGGCGATACCAGATGTGTGACACTTTTTTGCAGCCTAGATGCGCAAAGGGGCCCAAATTCCTTTTAGGAGGGCATTTTTAGACATTTGGATACCAGACTTCTTCTCACGCTTTGGGGCCCCTAGAATGCCAGGGCAGTATAAATACCCCACATGTGACCCCATTTTGGAAAGAAGACACCCCAAGGTATTCAATGAGGGGCATGGCGAGTTCATAGAAATTTTTTTTTTTTGGCACAAGTTAGCGGAAATTGATATTTTTTATTTTTTTCTCACAAAGTCTCCCGTTCCGCTAACTTGGGACAAAAATTTCAATCTTTCATGGACTCAATATGCCCCTCACTGAATACCTGGGGGTGTCTTCTTTCCGAAATGGGGTCACATGTGGGGTATTTATACTGCCCTGGCATTCTAGGGGCCCTAAAGCGTGAGAAGAAGTCTGGAATATAAATGTCTAAAAAATTTTACGCATTTGGATTCCGTGAGGGGTATGGTGAGTTCATGTGAGATTTTATTTTTTGTCACAAGTTAGTGGAATATGAGACTTTGTAAGAAAAAAAAATAATAATTCCGCTAACTTGGGCCAAAAAAATGTCTGAATGGAGCCTTACAGGGGGGTGATCAATGACAGGGGGGTTGATCAATGACAGGGGGGTGATCAATGACAGGGGGGTGATCAATGACAGGGGGGGTGATCAATGACAGGGGGGGTGATCAATGACAGGGGGGGTGATCAATGACAGGGGGGGTGATCAATGACAGGGGGGTGATCAGGGAGTCTATATGGGGTGATAACCACAGTCATTGATCACGCCCGTGTAAGGCTTCATTCAGACGTCCGGATGCGTTTTGCGGATCCGATCCATCTATCAGTGGATCCGTAAAAATCATGCGGACGTCTGAATGGAGCTTTACAGGGGGGTGATCAATGACAGGGGGGTAATCAATGACAGGGGGGTGATCAGGGAGTCTATATGGGGTGATCACCACAGTCATTGATCATGCCCCTGTAAGGCTTCATTCAGACGTCCGGATGCGTTTTGCGGATCCGATCCATCTATCAGTGGATCCGTAAAAATCATGCGGACGTCTGAATGGAGCTTTACAGGGGGGTGATCAATGACAGGGGGGTAATCAATGACAGGGGGGTGATCAGGGAGTCTATATGGGGTGATCACCACAGTCATTGATCATGCCCCTGTAAGGCTTCATTCAGACGTCCGGATGCGTTTTGCGGATCCGATCCATCTATCAGTGGATCCGTAAAAATCATGCGGACGTCTGAATGGAGCTTTACAGGGGGGTAATCAATGACAGGGGGGTGATCAATGACAGGGGGGTGATCAGGGAGTCTATATGGGGTGATAACCACAGTCATTGATCATGCCCCTGTAAGGCTTCATTCAGACGTCCGGATGCGTTTTGCGGATCCGATCCATCTATCAGTGGATCCGTAAAAATCATGCGGACATCTGAATGGAGCTTTACAGGGGGTTGATCAATGACAGGGGGGTAATCAATGACAGGGGGGTGATCAGGGAGTCTATATGGGGTGATCAGGGGTGATCAGGGGCTAATAAGGGGTTAATAAGTGACGGGGGGGGGGTGTAGTGTAGTGTAGTGGTGCTTGGTGGGACTTTACTGAGCTACCTGTGTCCTCTGGTGGTCGATCCAAACAAATGGGACCACCAGAGGACCAGGTAGCAGGTATATTAGACGCTGTTATCAAAACAGCGTCTAATATACCTGTTAGGGGTTAAAAAAAACACATCTCCAGCCTGCCAGCGAACGATCGCCGCTGGCAGGCTGGAGATCAACTCTCTTACCTTCCGTTCCTGTGAGCGCGCGCGCCTGTGTGCGCGCGTTCACAGGAAATCTCGCGTCTCGCGAGAGGACGCGTATATGCGTCCAGGAGGAATGAATCAACCACCTCCAGGACGCGTCTGTGCGTACAGCGGTCCGGAGGTGGTTAAAGCAAACTCAGCAAGGGACAAAAAAGAACACCAATCCTCCTAATTCTCGGCCACAAAACAGCGCAGATATGTCTCCAGATTCTGATTGACGCGTTCGGTCTGACCATTCGACTGCGGGTGAAAAGCAGAAGAGAACGACAACCGAACCCCCAAGCGACAACAGAAGGCCTTCCAGAATCTGGAAATAAATTGCGTGCCCCTATCAGAAACGATGTCTGAAGGAATGCCATGCAATTTAACAATGTGAAACAAACGCTTGCGCCAGCGTCTTAGCATTGGGTAACCCAGGAAAGGGAATGAAATGCGCCATTTTGCTAAAACGGTCCACTACTACCAGAATCACAGTCTTCCCCGAGGAACGAGGCAGGTCCGTAATGAAGTCCATGGACAGATGCGTCCAAGGACGGGAAGGAATGGGTAACTGGAGGAGAGAACCCGATGGCCGTGAATGAGGAACCTTGGCACGAGCGCAGGTCTCGCAGGCTGCCACAAAACCCTCAACCGTCTTACGAAGAGCCGGCCACCAGAATCTCCGAACAATGAGATCCACTGTGGCTCTACTCCCCGGGTGCCCAGCAAGGACAGTATCGTGGTGCTCCTTAAAAGCTTGTGTCGTAAAGCGAGAGGCACAAACAACCTCCCAGGGGGACAAAGATCAGGAGCCTCTGCCTGGGCTGCCTGTACCTCTGCCTCCAAATCAGGATAAAGAGCAGAGACGACCACCCCTTCAGCCAAAATGGGACCCGGGTCTTCAAAGTTCCCCCCTCCCGGAAAACAACGTGACAGGGCACCCGCCTTCACATTTTTAACCCCAGGGCGAAACGTAACAACAAAATTAAACCTAGAAAAGAACAAAGACCATCTGGCCTGTCTCGGGTTCAGATGTAGGCCAGATTCTTATGGTCTGTAAACACGGTAATAGGGTGTCTGGCTCCCTCTAACCAATGGCGCCATTCCTCAAAAGCTAATTTGATGGCCAACAACTCCCTATCTCCCACATCGTATTTTCTCTCTGCAGAGGAGAGTTTCCTTGAGAAAAAGGCACACGGTCGCCATTTGGCAGGAGAGGGACCCTGAGATAAGACCGCACCCACACCCACCTCAGAAGCGTCCACCTCAACAATAAAAGGTAGAGAGACATCAGGTTGTACCAAAATGGGAGCGGAAGCAAAACTCTCTTTGATACTAGAAAAGGCTTTAAGCGCATCTATCGACCACGAAGAAAAATCTTCCCCCTTTTTAGTCATATCAGTGAGTGGCTTAACAACAGAGGAATAATTTAAAATGAACTTTCTGTAATAATTGGCAAAACCCAAAAACCGCATCAGCGCCTTCTGATTCTCAGGAAGCTCCCAATCAAGCTCAGCGCTGACCTTCTCAGGGTCCATGCGAAAACCAGAAGCGGAGAGAAGAAAACCAAGAAATTGAATCTCCGGAACCGCAAACACACATTTTTCCAGTTTACACTACCGAAATAGATACCTCAACCATTGATTGGATCCACATTAAAGTGCTGTCCTAGCCTATGGCAATAAATACATATAAATAACCTACATAGAAAATGCCAGACCGCTGGTACTAAATTATTCTTTATTACAAAATCACATTAAACAACATACATGATTAAAAGAATCAGTGCAGGAGATAAAAAGCAACATCATTGGAGGAGACATACAATGAACGGAGTCCCTATCCTAGAACATTGTTCAGAAGACATGATTATGCATACAAAAAATTATACATGATAAGGAAAAGGGACATTTACCCATACAGAGTCTCCTCCAGGATGGCGCCAACCCCAACGCATGTTTCGGTGTACCTTCGTCTGGGGGTCTGGGGGCCCCAGACGAAGGTACGCCGAAACGCGCGTTGGGGTTGGCGCCATCCTGGAGGAGACTCTGTATGGGTAAATGTCCCTTTTCCTTATCATGTATAATTTTTTGTATGCATAATCATGTCTTCTGAACAATGTTCTAGGATAGGGACTCCGTTCATTGTATGTCTCCTCCAATGATGTTGCTTTTTATCTCCTGCACTGATTCTTTTAATCATGTATGTTGTTTAATGTGATTTTGTAATAAAGAATAATTTAGTACCAGCGGTCTGGCATTTTCTATGTAGGTTATTTTTCCAGTTTAGCGTACAATTTATTATCCCGCAGAATCAGCAAGACCTGACGTAGGTGGTCTCGATGTCTTGAAATCAGGAGAAAAAATCAAAATGTCATCTAGATACACCAGTACAGATTTCCCCATTAAATGATAAAAAATGCTGTTCACAAAATGCTGGAAGACGGCCGGAGCATTCATCAAACCAAAGGGCATAACCAAATTCTCAAAATGACCCTCAGGGGTATTGAAGGCCGTCTTTCATTCGTCCCCTTCCCTGACCCTGACTAGGTTGTATGCCCCTCTTAAATCCCACTTAGAAAAAACCTTAGCCCCAACAATCTGGTTAAACAGGTCCGGGATCAGAGGAAGCGGATATGGGTCACGAATCGTGATACGGTTCAGCTCCCTGAAATCCAGACAAGGTTTTAAAGAACCATCTTTTATCTTAACAAAAAAAAAAATGCGGCAACAGGTGACTTCGAGGGTCGAATGTGTCCCTTTCTCAGGCTCTCAGAGATATTAGTACGCATAGCGACTCTTTCAGGTTGGGAGAGATTGTATAAACGTGATTTTGGCAGTTTGGCTCCTGGGATGAGATTAATAGGGCAGTCGTACTCCCGGTGCAGGGGCAACTCCTGGACACCACTCTCGGAAAACACATCTGAAAATTCTGAGAGAAAAGATGGCACAGTCTTGGCAGAAACCTCTGAAAGAGACGCCGTGAGGCAATACTCTCTGCAAAACTCACTCCAACCATTTATTTGCCTTGCTTGCCAATCAATGGTGGGGTTATGTTTAATGAGCCAGGGTAGCCCCAACACTAGAGGAGTAGGTAATCCGCTTAAGATGAAACATGACATATCCTCAACATGAGCGTCACCCACAGTCAAATGGATATTGTGAACTATGTCCTTTAACGATCTTTGAGAAAGTGGAGCGGAATCGATAGCAAAAACAGGTATATCCTTTTCCAAAGTGCATACCTGGAAACCATGCGTTATTGCAAATTGATTATCAATGAGATTGACAGCTGCTCCACTATCTACAAAAATCTCACAAACAATGTTCTTACTGTCTAGCGCCACCCTGGCAGGTAGGAGAAAACAGAAACTACAAGCAAGCGGCAAACCTTCAATTTCAACATCAACCTTGCCAATAGTAGAAAATGGAAAGTTTTTAAAAGGTTTTTTTCTTTTTGTTTTTCTTTTATTACCCTCAGAAAACTCCATCAATCTCCTAGAGGCGAAACATTAGACAAATGATTTATACCCCCACAACAGAAACAAACCCTCCTCTGAGAGCTGAATCCTCTACTATCAGAGGCAAGCAAACCCAGCTGCATGGCCTCCTCAGAGAAGATTGAAAGAGACTGAGACCCCTGCGCAATGAATGAGACAGCCCCACTGTCCTTGGACTGAATATGACAGGAAGGAGTAGACTCCTCTCTCTCTCTCTAAGACGCCTGTCAATACGAACAGCTAGAGACATGGCAGATTCTAACGAGGCTGGTCTCTCATGAAAAGCAAATGCATCTTTCAATCTTTCCGAAAGACCATGGCAAAATTGACTTTGGAGTGCAGCATCATTCCAACCAGTATCAGCTGCCCATCTCTGAAATTCAGAACAATATATCTCTGCGGACTGTTTACCCTGGCATAAAAGATGCAGTTTAGATTCAGCCAGAGCAATACGATCCGGGTCATCATATATCTGCCCCAGGGCTACAAAAAATTCATCCACCGATCGGAGGGGCCGTGCCCCCATCGGCAGCGAAAAGGCCCAAGACTGAGCGTTATCCCTGGGCAGCGAGATGATGATCCCCACCCTCTGCTCCTCATAACCTGAGGAATAGGGAAGTAGGCAAAAATGGAGTTTGCAAGCCTCTCTAAAGCGAACAAAATTCTCACTACCCCCGGAGAACGTATCCGGAAGCGAGATCTTAGGCTCGGAACAAACTCCATGAACGCCAGCAGAACCGGTCACCTGAAACTGAGACACAGTTTTACGGAGATCTGCTACCTCCAGCAAAAGACCTTGCATGCGGTCAATCTTGGCTGAAACCAGATCCATGCTTAAGACGGTTATGGCGGTTTATAATGTCACGGATGGTGTTGCAGAAAGCTGGAACTTATAAATAAACATCCGACTGGCTTGATCCCAAACTAAGGAACATATGGGTGAGCCCTATAAAACCCCTAGAGCTCTCCCTGACTGCTATGCCCATGCAAAGGTCTTTATGGTAGACGATTGCATGCCCGCGTACCTAATACTGTGTGACACCTGAAAACCCTATAATAGTGAGGGGACACGACCACCGGCTCCCTGCACTTAATACGGACGGAGTCAGGGTCACCTACAATCAAGCCAGCAAGGAAACACAAATAAAGGAAAAACACTTATCTGAGGAATCAGCAGTAGCAGCTTGCAGCAGTGAACAACTCATCCAGGAAGAAGTATAAACCACAAAGTGAGGCAGTATGGGAGGGAATATAAAGGGAGACATTTAGTGTAAATAGGTGACAGCTGGGAGAAGGAAATGAGATGACAAACTTAAACAAAAACAAAGAACGTCATGCAAGAGGTAGAGAAGAACGTCTAACAGACCTTCTCACAGGACTGGCGGTGACAGCAACCTCTCCCTACACTGGCAAAACACAGAATGTAAAATGGCTGCCAGATCGGGTTCTTTGATAGGTTGGGCGTATGTCATAGAAACATAGAAACATAGAATGTGTCGGCAGATAAGAACCATTTGGCCCATCTAGTCTGCCCAATATACTGAATACTATGGATAGCCCCCGGCCCTATCTTATATGAAGGATGGCCTTATGCCTATCCCATGCATGCTTAAACCCCTTCACTGTATTTGCAGCTACCACTTCTGCAGGAAGGCTATTCCATGCATCCACTACTCTCTCAGTAAAGTAATACTTCCTTATATTACTTTTAAACCTTTGCCCCTCTAATTTAAAACTGTGTCCTCTTGTGGTAGTTTTTCTTCTTTTAAATATGCTCTCTTCCTTTACCGAGTTGATTCCCTTTATGTATTTAAAAGTTTCTATCATATCCCCTCTGTCTCTTCTTTCTTCCAAGCTATACATATTAAGGTCCTTTAACCTTTCCTGGTAAGTTTTATCCTGCAATCCATGTACTAGTTTAGTAGCTCTTCTCTGAACTCTCTCTAGAGTATCTATATCCTTCTGGAGATATGGCCTCCAGTACTGCGCACAATACTCCAAGTGAGGTCTCACCAGTGTTCTGTACAGCGGCATAAGCACTTCACTCTTTCTACTGCTTATACCTCTCCCTATACATCCAAGCATTCTGCTGGCATTTCGTGCTGCTCTATTACATTGTCTTCCCACCTTTAAGTCTTCTGAAATAATTACTCCTAAATCCCTTTCCTCAGATACTGAGGTCAGGACTGTGTCAAATATTCTATATTCTGCCCTTGGGTTTTTACGCCCCAGGTGCATTATCTTGCACTTATCCACATTAAATTTCAGTTTCCAGAGTTCTGACCATTCTTCTAGTTTTCCTAAATCCTTTTCCATTTGGCGTTTCCCTCCAGGAACATCAACCCTGTTACATATCTTTGTGTCATCAGCAAAAAGACAAACCTTACCAGCGAGGCCTTACCAGCGATGTCCAGGTGCTAAAACGTCTCATTTGACTGTCCTGTCCCACCTGATGGATGTGTCATGGGTCAAAATCTATATATATATATATATTATGAATGACGGACCCTTTGTTATCCATACTGTGGTGATATCTTTTTTTTTATCTGCCTTTTATAATAATGAGATGACTGCTGAAAAATGATCTATACAGATGTGCAGAAATTTAGAACTCATTTTGAAATATAGAGAGTGACTAGAGATGAGCGAATTGAAGCTGACGAGGTGGAATTCAATCCAAATTTCAGGAATTATTCGATTCGCACCGATACCGAATTTCCTCAAGCTTCGTGGTAACTAATCGGATTTTTTCCTAAAATGGCTGCTGCACGTGTGAGGACATGGAGCAAAGAACTCTGCTAAGGCGGGATTACCCATAATGGCATGCATACAGCTGATCAGCATCCAGCCAGCCCTGTGATGTCACAGCTAGAGTTGAGCGGACACCTGGATGTTCGGGTACGACGGGTTTGGCCGAACTTAACAAAAAAGTTTGAGTTCGGTACCCGAACTTGACCTCGAACCTGAACCCCATTGAAGTCAATCGGGACCCAAACTTTTGAGCACTAAAATGGCTCTAAAAAAGTCATGGAAAGGGCTAGAGGGCTGCAAATGGCAGCAAAATGTGGTTAAGAGCATGGCAAGTGCTCTGAAAACAAATGTGGATAGGGAAATTACTTAAAATAACCTAAAATACATAAAAATAAAAAATTATCTTGATCTAAGAGGACGAGGTCCATATGGAATAGGAGGTTGAGGAGGCAGTGGATGTGGCGTTGTAGGTGGAAGCGGCGGTGGAGGAGGAGGTAGCCTACACTGTTTTTTGTTTTAATTATTATTTTTTTGTTTAAATTAGGGTACACCCCAAAACATTGGGAAATATAACCTGTGATAAACAAATGTTTTGACAATACACTGGCTGCAGGGCAGGACAACATCTCCAAGGTGTAAAGGGGAAGCTCAGGCCATGTGCCCAATTTGGAGACCCAGAAGTTAAAGGGGGGGGGACCCATCAGTCAGTACGTTTAGATGTTTGCACACATACTGCCCCACCATGTCGCTCGTCCCCGTGATGTTCACGATCCATTTGGATATCTTCTCTATCAACTTTTGATGTTCTTTTCTGCGCCTACCATGTTGATCACGGTTATCGATGAATCAGGGTTCCACGCTGGAGAGGGAGCGTAAGAAAGGGAGACCACATCCAAGGGAGGTTAATTGTTTCTAATGAAATATGATGGAGCGGAAATGTGGGACAAACTATTGAAGCGCAAATGTGGGACAACTTGTTAAATTTTAAGTATTGAATGAAAGTTGGTGGCGCGCATCAATTAAAGAAGAAATTTTGAAATGTAATTCCCTGTCACCTATGCAGAGCAGGGGTTTCTATCCGGCAAAATTGGGAAAATGTCACCTGACAATGCAACAGACGATTTTTTTAAATTTATGTTCCTGTCACCTATGCAGAGTTGCCCCCGTGACGTCCACCATCCATTTGGATATCTTCTCTATCGACTTTCGATGTTCTTTTCTGCGCCTACCATGTTGATTACGGTTATCGGCGAATCAGGGTTCCACGCCGGAGAGGGAGTGTGAGAAAGAGAGACCACATCCTAGGCAGGTTAATGGCTGCAAGGTGATCGAGCGGAAATCTGGGAGAAGCTATTGAAGCAGAAGGATCGAATGAAAGGGTCAATTAAAAACGAATTTTAGAAATTTAAGTCCCTGTCACCTATGCTGAGCCTGGGCTTTTCATCGCCAGAAATGGGTTAATGTCACCCACTAATGGAACAGATGATTTAAAAAAAAATTGGGCCCTGTTACCTATGCAAAGCAGGGGTTTATTCACGGCAAAAATTGTAAAATTTCTCCCAAGAATGTAACTGAAAAAGTAGTGAAATTTATTAACCTGTCTACTAGGTAGAGCAGTGGTCTATCACAGCCAAAAATGGGTGAATGTCACCCAACAATGTAACAGAAAAATTTGTGAAATTTATTAACCTGTCTACTAGGTAGAGCAGGGGTATATCACAGCTAAAAATTTGTGAATTTCACCCGAACACTTTGTTGTGCAGGGAAGGGACGGCTCGCCTGGAGAAGTAGTGGCAGCTGGGAACGACGTACTGTGGGACAGCAACCGCCATCAGCTGTCTGAAACAGTCCAACTCCACCAGACGGAATGACAGCATTTCGAAGGCCAGTAGTTTAGAAATGCTGGCATTCAGGGCCAGGGATCGAGAGTTTGGGAGATGGAGAGCTGAACGCTTCCATGTGACATGGTGGAGATGCTTGGTGACGGAGGTGGTGGTGTTGGTGGCACATCCTCTGTTTGCTGGGCGGCAGGTGACAATGTTACTCCAGAGGTGGAGAAAGAGGCCGAGACAGCAGCAGAAGAGGGAGCAGGAGGGGCCTGAGCCCTTTCTTGGTTTTTAAGGTGCTTACTCCACTGCAGCTCGTGTTTCGCATGTAGATGCCTGGTCATGCAGGTTGTGCTCAGGTTCAGAATGTTAATGCTTTGCATCAGGCTCTGAAGGCACAGTGTGCAAACCACTCGGGTCTTGTCGTCAGCACATTTTGTGAAAAACTGCCATGCCAGGGAACTCCTTGGAGCTGGCTTTGGTGTGCTCGGTCCCTGGGTGCGGTGGGCAGTAGTAGGCGTACTGTCTTTGAGATGGCCACTCAGCTTTTGCACCCTGCTCCCTCTTTTGCTGTGCTGTTGGCTTGGGGTGACCCCTGCCTCTTCCTCCGAACTATGAAAGTCACTGGCATGACCTTCATTCCATGTGCGGTCTAGGACTTCATCGTCCTCCACATCATCTTCCACCCAGTCTTCCTGACACGGGTGAAGTTTGCAGATAGCTGGAACCTATGAATAAACAAGTGACTAGCTTGATCCCAAACTAAGGAGCTTATAGGTGATAAAACCCTAAGATCTCTCCCTGACTGCTATGTACATGCAAGGGTCTCGATGGTAGACGATTGCATGCCCACGTACCTAAGTCTGTGTGACACCTGAAAACACTATAATAGTGAGGGGACACGACCACCAGCTCCCTGCACTTAATACGGATGGAGTCAGGGTCACCTAGAATCAAGCCAGCAAGGAAACACAATAAAGTAAAGGACTTATCTGAACAAACAGCAGAAGCAGCCTCCAGCAGTGAACACTTCATCCAGGAAATAGTATAAACCGCAAAGTGAGGCAGTATGGGAGGGAATATAAAGGAAGACGATTAGTCTAAATAAGTGACACCTGGCAGAAGGAAAGGAAATGAGAAAGTGAAACCAAAACAAAGAACATCAAACAAGAACGTCTGCCAGACCTTCTCACAGAACTGGCGGTGACACTTTCCTCCTGCCCTCCTTGTCGGTCTGCTTACTGCAGAAAGCCGCAGCAGTTAGCACCTGTGTTTCATCCTCATCAGAGACGTGCTGCGGTGGTATTCCAATGTCCTCATCCTGAAACATAAGGTAGTTGGGCATCAGTGCATTCAATGTCTTGCACTTCTGGAGCAGGGCTATGTGGATGGCCCTGGGAAACGATGCTAGCATAGTCATCAAAAAGCATAAGAGACTACTGCATGACTTGGGGCTCAGACATCTTGGCTGATTTGCAATGGGGTGAGGTGAAAGACTGATGGGCATGGGCTGCAACTGCCAACTCTGAGCTTTCTGCAGAGGTGGGAGATAACGTGAAGGAACTTGATCCAATGTCAGCCACCCAATCTACTAGCTCCTGTACTTGTTCTGGCCTCACTATCCATAGAGCGGCATTGGGGCCTACCAAATATTGCTGCAGGTTCTGGCGCCTACTCGCACCTGAGGAAGGTGTTTCACTTGGACGTGTAGCTGGCGCAGAACGGCCACGTCCTCTCCCTGCAACAGGAGCTCCACCAACACCACCACGACCCTTATTTGATGTTCTCATTATTTGCGTTCACCCACCAGGTGTCAATTAAACTGCCAATAGTCAACAATTAATTTCCATAACAGTAAGGCAGTGCCCGTGTCATAAACAGAATTAATTTCTTTAGGTCACACTTCACTATCACCAAAAGTTTGAATTTTCAAACCAACAATTTAACTGCAGAAGATAGCGGTTTAATTTGTCAGAAATGCAGCGTACACCTAAAATGTGCAATCTACCACAAAACCAGTGTTTATTGCAAACAACTCTAGAAATGCAGTATTTCACAGGTAAATTCTAAAATAGCTAATACTGCGTTGTACGCAAAAGTGCTCTGAGGCAATAGTACAGTGTTTTTTGGCAACCAACTGTGTAAATGCGGAGTTCCACTGGTTACTTCACATGAAAGAAATACAGGGTAGGCCTCAGATCAGCTATGTAGGCCGAAACCAATGTTTATTGCAAACAACTGTAGAAATGCAGTATTTCACTGCTTAATTATAAAATAGGAAATACTGCGTTGTACGCAAAAGTGCTCTGGGTCAATAGTACAGTGTTTTTTTGCAACCAACTGTGTAAATGCAGAGTTACACTTGTTACTTCACATGAAAGAAATACAGGGTAGGCCTCAGATCTGCTATGTAGGCCGAAACCAGTGTTTATTGCAAACAACTGTAGAAATGCAGTATTTCACTGCTTAATTATAAAATAGGTAATACCGCGTTGTACGCAAATGTGCACTGTGGCACTAGAACACTTTTATTGGCAACCAACTATAGAAGTGCAGAATTTCACTGCTTAATTATAAAATAGGTATTAATACTGAGGCGTACGCAAAAGTGCACTGTGACACTAAAACACTTTTTTTGGCAACCAACCATAGAAATGCAGTATTTCACTGCTTAATTATAAAATAGGTATTAATACTGAGGTGTAAGCAAAAGTGCACTGTGGCACTAGAACACTATTATTGGCAACCAACTATAGAAATGCAGTATTTCACTGCTTATTTATAAAATAGATACTAATACTGAGGTGTACGCAAAAGTGCACTGTGGCACTAAAACACTTATTTTGGCAACCAACTATAGAAATGCAGTATTTCACTGCTTAATTATAAAATAGGTAATACTGCGCTGTACGCAAAAGTGCTATCTAGCACAAAAATGGTGCTTTTTTACAGCAGCAAGGTAACGGCACTATTTAACGGTTTTATTGGGCTGTCAGATATGCAGTGCCTGTGGCAGACAGATAAAAAAACTCGCTTTAGGTCACAAAAATGTATGATACTCTGACAGACTAATGTAATTGAATAATTTTCAATGCCAGGTTTGCACTGCTGGCTGTAGGGGTACTTGACCTGCCAAAAAAGGGAATTTCACCTCCACTGAGCTACCAGAACAGAAGTAGACTAATGTCCCTGGCACACAGGCAGTTAACATGCAGTTTCAAGGTGACTACATTAAAAAAAATGGATGGATTAAAAATTATTTTGGAGTATCACTGGGCTTAGGGCTGGGAACAATATTGTAGCATAGCACCCTCAATTATCGCTGTAGTTTGCAGATGGTACAACACCAAAATTCTTCCCTAATCTGTCCCTCACAGCAGCAGCAGCAGCTTTCCCTACACTGACAAGAGCAGAGTGACGTGCGGCGCTATGTGACTCCAGCTTATATAGAGGCTGGGTCACATGCTGCACTTGGCCAATCACAGCCATGCCATTAGTAGGCATGGCTGTGATGGCCTCTTAGGGCAAAGTAGTTAAATGCTTGTTGATTGGCTGCCCTGCAGCCTTTCAAAAAGCGCCAAGAGATCGCCGAACACCGAACCCGAACTTTGACGGAAATGTTTGGGTTTGGGTCCGGGTGCCAAAAATCGTAACGTTCGGTACGAACCCGAACTTTACAGTTCGGGTTCGCTCAACTTTAGTCACAGCCCTATAAATAGCCTCAGTCATCTTGGATTCTGCCATTTTCCAGTGTACTTAGTGTAGGTAGAGATGTCAGCAGGCGCTAGGGACAGTGCTACAAAAAACTTCATTGTGCTAAAAAAACGATTTACAAGTGCAGGGAAAGATTATTCAAGGTGTAGGGAAAGGATAGGGAGGAATCATTCCACAGCATTTATGTTGAACAGGGTTAAGTAGGGGAGGTTAAAGCCTGGGTAATAGGAACAATCCTATTACACCTGGCTGCACTGACTGGGGATCAAAATTGCCATTATACAACTCTGTAATTCCAGCAAACTGTTCTTGTTATTGGTGTGCAACTGCTGTTTCATACAGCCATTAATAGGGTTTATTAGGGAAATAATAGGGAATATTTCTACGTCTTATTTGTCCTTGTGCGGTGCAGTTATATGTTCTAAAGCATTTTTTGGCTTGTATTAGTGGAAAAAAGGGCTTATTAGCCGTTGTGTGGTGAAGTGCAAAAATTACAGCCCCTTTTTGCTGTGTATTAGTGGCAAAAGAAAAATATATTTGCCGTTCAGCGGTGCAGTTATGTGTTCTAAAGCCTTTTGTGGCTGTTCTAAAGCCTTTTGTTATCTGTACCTAGATGTTTTTAAACTTGGATACTAAATAAAGTGCTATTGGAACTTCTCAAAGAAAGTCTGGACAACTCCTTTTTCATTAATTCATAACCTGCTCCCAGTCCGGGTGAGGGAGCGGTCCGTGTCCTCATGGTTGAAGTCTCCGGACAGATGAGAGCTGCTCCAACTACCTTTAAATAGACCTTTTGTGGAGTGTATAAGTGTAAAAAAATAAGGGCCTATTTGCCATTCAGCGGTGCAGTTATATGTTCTAAAGCCCTTTTTGCCGTGTATTAGTGGCAAAATAAAAATATATTTGCTTTTCAGCAGTGCAGTTATATGTTCTAAAGCCTTCTGTTGCGTGTATAAGTGGAAAAAAATAAGAGCCTATTTGCCATTCAGTGGTGCAGTTATATGTTTTAAAGCCCTTTTTGTCATGTATTAGTGGCAGTAAAATATATTTGCTGTTCAGCGGTGCAGTTATATGTTCTAAAGCGCTTTTTGCTGATCGCACTTGGGAGCCGGGAGACAAAGGGGTTTCATCATCGGTAGAAGAGGGTGTCAGCTTCGCTAGCGTGGCCAAGAGTCAGCAGGGTGGCAGCAGTGGGAGGTCGGTAGAAAAACATGCCCGGGGTAGACCACCCGCTTCACAGGAACCTACCTGTCCGGGAAGTAGCGTCGCACCGGTTCGCGGAGGCAGCGGCGCTAGCAGTCAGTCAGTGCATAGTTTTGGGAGAAAAATAACCTACTCGGCGGTGTGGCAGTTTTTTGTTAAGCCGCCGGAGGAGGTGAACATGGCCATATGTAGAATCTGTGGGCAGATGGTGAAGCATGGCCAGGGTGCGAATGCTGGCACCACGGCCCTGCACCAACATATGCAGTGTCACCATAAAGTTGCCTAGGAGAACCGTTGCTCCGATGTGGTGGTCCAGCCTGCCGCAGCAACCGCTGCATCACCCAGTGGCACGCAGCCATTTTCAGGCAGTCAAGGCTCCACCACCTCAGCCGAAGGGAGCTGTCTGTCCTTCCAATTATCCACCGGTCCTGATGCTCCTACGCCTCGTCCTCCTTCTCCTCGTCACTCATTCCATCAGCAATCTATCACCAAAGCGATTGCCAAGAGACAACAGTATGCATGCACTCATCCAACGGTGCAGAAGCTGACCGTGCTCCTGTCTAAGTTGATGGTGCTGCAGTCCCTCCCTTTCCAAGTGGTGGACTCTGCACCTTTCAGAGAACTGATGGCTTGTGCCTAGCCAAGGTGGAGAGTCCCAAGCCGTCATTTCTTTGCCAAAAAGGCAGTACCAGCCCTGAACACAGATGTAGAACAGAAGATGGGCCAGTCCTTGAGCCTGTCGGTGTCTGCCCAAGTGCATGGCAGCGCCGATATGTGGAGCTGTAACTATGGTCAGGGACAATACATGTCCTTTATGGCCCACTGGGTGAATGTGGTTCCTCCACAACCACACCAGCAACTTGGCCAGGTGACGCTGCTTCGCCTCCATGTTCTCACGCCGTTGGTCCTGCGACAATGTCCTCCTGCACCGTGTCCTCAGCCTCCACTACAGGGACAATTCACAGTGCCCCTCCAGCATACCACATGTGCAGGGCACAGCGGTGTCACGTTGTTCTGCACCTCGTTAGCCTGGGCGAATGGAGTCACACAGGGGAGGAATTGCTCCGTGTCCTTCATCAAGAAATCGAATCCTGTCTTTCTCTGCGACAACTCAAAATTGGAACCATGGTGACCAACAACAGGAAAAACATGGTGTCAAGGAAGGCTGAGCCATGCGCCCTGCATGACACACGTGTTCAATCTGGTTGTCAAGAGGTTCCTGAAGTCTTCCACCCATCTGCAAGACATCCTTAAAATGGCCAGGAAACTTTGCATGCACTTCAGCCACTCTTACATCGCAAAGCACACCTTCCTTGAGCTTCAGTGGCAGAACGGCATCTCCCAACATAGACTGATAGTTTCCACATGTTGGAATTCCACCCTTCATATGTTGGACCGACTGTACGAACAGAGAAAGGCCATAAACGATTTCTTGATGATCCAAGCAGACTGGAGTACTCCCCTATGTGACTTTAATGTCAGCCACTGGCAGCTCATGCATGACACCTGCCGTTTGCTCAGGCCCTTTGAGGAGGCCACGTTAATTGTCAGTTGTCAGGACTACTGGATGAACAATGTCATTCCACTGCTTCATGTCCTGGAACAGATGCTGGTGAATCTGGCTGGCCAGGGGACTGGAGACGTGGCGCCTACATCTCACAGTCACATGAGCCCTGTGGGGGCTGAAGAGGAGGAGGATGAGGACATTGGAGCACAAGCAATGTGTAGTGAAATGGGTGGTTTTTCTACACAGGAGATAGAAGAGGAGGAGCAGGAGCAGGCAGAGGAGCTACAGGGCAATGAGGAAGACGAGGCAGAGGACCCAGACATACCGTGGCAGTATGCAGTTATGATGGAGGCATGGAGTCCCTCCGAGTCACTTGCACAAATGAGCCGATGTATGCTCACTTGCTTGTGTAGCGACAGTCGAATTGTCACCATTAGTCAGAGGGATGATTTCTGGCTCTCCACCTTGTTGCACCCTCGCTACCGGTCCAAAATAGGGGCCTTTTTTTACACCCGCTGAGAGGGAGGACAAACTGAACTACTATAGAGGCATCCTATGTAGTCAGTTGACCGCTGCCTATCTGTGCCATTGTCCATCCTCTCGCAGGTCTGACCGTGGAAGGCCCTCTGCACTCACGTTCCACTGCCATGGCTGCTGAGGAGGGGTGGGGGGACAGGAGCAGTACCAGCTCCATCAGCAGCAGCCTGAGTCTAGAGTCGCTGATGAGCAGATTTCTTCATCCACATAGTGAAGGAAGGACTCACCAGCAGCTAGACATAGAGCAGAACCTGAAACAGCAGGTGGTGGTATACTTGGAGTGCACCCTGCCATCCGTCATTGAAGATCCACTAGACTACTGGGTAGCCAAACTGGATTTGTGGCCTCAACTTGCAGAGTTTGCCCTGGGAAAGCTGTCCTGCCCGACCAGTAGTGTGGCACCAGAGCTGGTGTTTAGTGCGGCGGGGGCCATAGTTACCCTAAGAAGAACTCGTCTGTCCACCCAAAATGTGGAGAGACTAACCTTTGTCAAGATGAATCAGGCGTGGATCAGCCAGGATTTCCACCTACCAATTCCTGATGCATCAGAATAGATCATCCATGGTTCCACACCAACACTTTGACAAAAGAGACTGGTTTCTTCTGGCTACCTGCTTCAGCCACTATTCTGATGCTGCCACTCGCCTGATGCCACACATCTGATGCCAAGTGCTCCTTCTTTCACCCACCATCTTCAGCGGGTACTGGCATTGCCACCCACCTTTCCACTATGTTACCGGGTCACTCTGTGGTCTCCTGATGCTGTTGCTACCTCCACACTATGTACCCTTGCCACTCTGTGGTCTCCTCATGCTGCTGCCACCTCTACACTATGTCAACTTTCCACTCTGTGGTCTCCTTATGCTGCTGCCACCTCCACACTATGTCATCTTGCCACTCTGTGGTCTCCTCATGCTGCTGCCACCTCCACACTATATCACCTTGCCCCTCTGTGATCTTCTGATGCTGCTGCCCTCCACACTATGTCACCTTGCCACTCTTTGGCATCCTAATGCTGCCGCCACCTCCACACTGTCATTGTGCCACTCGGTGGCCTCCTGATGCTGCTGCCACCTCCACACTGTCATTGTGCCACTCGGTGGCCTCCTGATGCTGCTGCCACCTCCACACTATGTCACCTTGCCACACTGTGGTCTCCTCATGCTGCTGCCACCTCCACACTATGTCAACGGGTCACTTTGTGGTCTCCTGATGCTGCTGCCACCTCCAGACTCTGTCATTGAGCCACTCTGTGGTCTCCTCCTGCTGCTTCCACCTCACCACAATGTTATAGGGTCACTCTGTGGACTTCTCATGCTGCTTCCACCTCACCACAATGTTATAGGGTCACTCTGTGGACTTCTCATGCTGTTCCCACCCCCCCCACTACATGACTGGGCCACTATTTTGCCTTTAGGCCTGGCTGACATTATCATTTATTTGACCCTTCTTCTGATCTGTCAGAAGGAAGGAAAAATGAGACGCACATTGGATCCAGTCTGTGTAGCAGCTGTAAGGCCTGTATGGTCCGATCAGAATTGGCTTGTGATTTGGTAGCCAAAAGCAGGAGTGGGTACAAAACACAGAAGATATGCAAATATTCCATTCATGTGTCATCTCTGTTTTGGATCCACTCCTGTTTTTTTTGGGCATTAGCAATACGATGGATTACTGACCAAATGAAGGGAAGGTGGATGTTCAACAGACAGGATCTGTTTTCTGGGGGTTATTGTTCAGATGGTCTAGAGGAAGGGCAAAATAATCAGTAACGTCAACACAAACTTACTGCCGACACCCTCTCCACTTTGTTGGGGGGGCTCTACTTGTATAAGCGTTTAATAGAACAGGTTCTGTAGACATCTATGTGGAATCAGCTGACGACGGTGTAAAAGGAGTGCGCTGTTTCTTGGTGCTAACATCGATCTGTAAATCTGAGTTCATACTTGATTTATTTGGTCAGTTTTGGCCCCGTGGCTGCCAAAATAAGTGAAGTTTTGTGCAGAATTCTAAGAGCGACGCCTGTCATCTTAATGTCATACTGACTCACAGGATTATTTCACTACCAGAGCAGACTCCTTTTGCGTGTTGCTCCAAGACACTGTGTTCTACACCACTATAAATGCTCTTTGCAGCCAGAAAATAGCTCTTTTTGTAACGCAATTCGCCGCAAATAAATTCGGATCGAACCAAAAAATTTTTTAAAAACTTCGGCGAACCGGACTAATCTCATTTTCTTTTTATTCTCTCATCTCTAATAGTGACATTGCAAATTAAAAATAACATAAGAAAAAATCCTCATCATCCTTTAAGATGATACATTCCCTTTAAAAAGCAAGGCATATGAACTGGAGTTGGTTCAAGTTTGTCCTCTGAAAAAAAAAAGATAAGAAAAATGCTCTCATGTAGGCTCAGATTAGAAGAAATGTTTGTTTTACTCCATATGCTGGCTGGCAGGTTGCTTTTTAAAATGATTTCTCTTTGCCTTTAGAGATCACTTGTGGTTTACAGCATGCATTGTAGTACATATCATTGACTGATCAAATGCAAAAAGCACTAGATCATATAGTAACCCATACAATAATAACAATAATATGAATATAGGATAATAAGGTAGCATTTTGTCTTCCCAACTGAAGTTTTAAAATTTTTGAAGACAATTGGTAGAAACCATGCATTACATAGCCACTTAACAATTAAATTCATAAAATATCCCTAAAATAATTATCCTCTTAGTGTTTTCCTTTAATAAATAATGAGTAGTTATGAAGCCATTAGTACATTTTACTTCTGCAGATAATGGAAAAGAGGAAGCAAAAAAGCAGGTTATCAAGGGAATGCCATCCACTCCCTCCATTATCAGATCAATGTATGATGTGAACCCACCAATGAAGTCAGGGTTACTCTTCTGATTTACTCTTCTTACTCACTACAATATCTGTTTAAAGACTAATGGTTGCATGAGTGCATTAACAAAGTGGTCCTATATTCGCATAAAAATTATTTTATTTTTTTGTAATCGTTTTCCATATTGATTGGTCTGTTGTAGTTCTAGCCTGAGTTTTTTATGTTTTCAGAATAAATTTGGTTTGGTTTTTATTTATTTTTATTTTCAAGATTTGTTAATTCTAGAGTGATACGTGTAATTTATTATTATATATTTTTTTATTATATGTGATGCTGTTTGTATAACTATCCCACGCAATACTGCTTTATGTGCGCTCCATATTGAAAAGGGGTTGCAATCAGATTTGTTGTTGATGTTAAAATGTTCTTTTAGGGAGGGTTTATGTCTATTTATATATTCTGGGTGATTAATAATGTAGTCTTGTAGTCGCCATAAAGGTGTTGATGGACCTAGCTATTGTTCTTTTATTTCTATTGATGTTGGTGTATGGTCCGACCATGAAATATTCCCAATTGATGGGTTTTGGGTTTTGTGTAAGTCTAGTTATAAGTAACATACTGTATCGATTGGGCAATGAATTCATTTTGTTTTGAATTAAGGGAATATATATTCACTAAGATGCATTTAATATTGTTTAGTTCGCATATTAATATTATAAATCTTCCTTGTTGATCGCATTTAAAATGTATCATTTTAAAATTTACAGTATTTTTTTATTGCGATCAGAACTCTTTTTTTATTTTTATTAACTGATGCTGGGAATACATATGGGAAGTTTGGATGTTGACATTTAGGGGTTTTATCTTTATGAAAATGTCTTTCTTGTGTGAAAAGAATGTCGCATTTTAAAGATTTTGCCTCGTTCCATAGTAGAAAGCGTTTAGTGGGACAGTTAAGGCCTTTAGCATTAATAGAGGTAATTTTATGGTCATATTTAAAAATATATATATATTGTTGTATAATGTATGTTTAATTAGAGTGTATGGTTGTGTACATTTACTTATCCAATACATTTTTACGATGAGGGATGGCGAGTATCGGCATGTCCAACCAATGGGGATTCTTATCTTAAAAAATTAAAAGAGAAATATTACATAACAGAAATATAAATACAAATATGAATGATTATAGTCTATATTGCCTGAAGTAGGCATATACAGGTGAAACTCGAAAAATTTGAATATCGTGCAAAGTTCATTTATTTAAGTAATGCAACTTAAAAGGTGAAACTAACATATGTGATAGACTCATTACATGCAAAGCAAGATATTTCAAGCCTTTATTTGTTATAATTTGGATGATTATGGCTTATAGCTTATGAAATCCCAAAGTCACAATTATGAGGTACCCTTTGCTCAGGGGATATCGATTAATTAGCCGACTAGAGTGTGACGCTTTAAGCCTAGAATATTGAACCTTTTCACAATATCCTAATTTTAAGCTGCATTAATGCAATTCCTTTTAATTTGCATTACTAAAATAAATGGACTTTTGCACGATATTCTAAATTTTCGAGTTTCACCTGTAATTCATATGGCAGAGATATCAGGTTTGGTGAATTAGCGCCATTTGATTACATCATTAGTCTGTATATATATATATATATATATATATATATATATACACAGTACAGACCAAAAGTTTGGACACACCTTCTCATTCAAAGAGTTTTCTTTATTTTCATGACTATGAAGGCATCAAAACTATGAATTAACACATGTGGAATTATATACTGTGTTAATTCATAGTTTTGATGCCTTCAGTGTGAATCTACAATTTTCATAGTCATGAAAATAAAGAAAACTCTTTGAATGAGAAGGTGTGTCCAAACTTTTGGTCTGTACTGTATATATATACACACACACACACAAATTATTTACAATTCAAAACCAAATATGTTTTTATAACGACAAATTATTCTTCATTACTCGCTAATTAATGCTCTACAACTTAACTACTCATATTTACAAATAACGACAATACCAAGAAACTGTTGTAAAAGTTTTTTGTTTATTGAGCTATTAATCTATTAATCACATGAAAAGAAAGTAATGTAACCTTAAACTATATTATAAACCAATCAAAATGTACTCAGGATGTGAGCTTAAAGGGTTATCCAGATTTTAACAACAACCTCATACTTGAGCTAATTTGAGCTACTGGGTTACGCTAAATCTTCCCCCTTTAGTTATCTAACATCCACATCTAAGGGATCTTAGCTGCCACCACTTGTCATATTAGGCAGAAAAGACGCCTTAAACTAGGTAAATCACAATTACCCACTCAAACCCACTATGCTCTCTAGCATTCATAGGGTTAATACACAAATATATAACTCTTCTTCTAAGGTCATGGAATCATTTAGAACACAAGAAGGCTCTTATTAAAGTTAAGTTTTAATATCCACAGAACAGTCTGTACAAAAATGTAAAAATGCAATGACATACAGATGCAATACACAAAATAACAGTTTGAAAATAAAAGGATAAAAGAAACAGAACTTAATACATTACGAGATGGTAGAAGTCCAGTTACCTGGGTATAGCATGAAAGTCGGCGAGATCATCAAACGACTTGTCCCTCAAAGACATGACAATTTGCAATTGTCTGCAGCTTCTACCACTAGCCCCGATTCCTCTGATGTCATGGAGAGGCTAATGGGTATGCTAATTGCCTTTTATGATCAATTTTTATGAATCAAGTTAACCATGGTTTTGGCTCAAAATCTATCCACTAAGAGATATTTTCTTGTGGGCATCATAGCGACTTCATACTACCTTCATCCAACCCGTCATAATATTCTGCACATGTGCATGTGTTTAGATGCAGTACTTGAGAAGTTCCTTAATTACTACATCTTACCTTACAGAGCCCTGATTAAGGTAACATTAACACATGTGATGCCAGTAAATGGCCTAAGTCCAACATGAGCAGCACACTACCAAGTTATGGATAAGGTCCAATATTTCTTTGATGAATATTTATCTGTATGGGTTTTTATACATGACCCATTCTGCATATCAAGGTATTCTCAACCTGACCTCCTGAATGGATCCACCAGGTCTAGGGGTTTTAAGGAAATTCAGATGCCAGCAACAGGTTTTATGAGGGGGTATCTCCTGTCTGTGTGAAGTTGTTCTGCTTCCCTAGTTTTGTTTAGACTGACCTTTGTGTTCAGGTTTTGGGAACAAAACATTGACGATTTTATGGCCAGGCACAAGAATGTAAGGGGAGCTTCTACTACTCTCTCTAAAAATCATTTTGATATCTATACCACCAGATCTTTCCCCTTTAGATATGGCAAGGGATTATTGATCTATCCATCAATATCCCAAGCTAGTCTCTACCGTTTCTTCCTGGCAGGATAAGCTATCAGCATTACCATGGTTGCAACATGTACCTTTCTTGTGCTGGATAGTGAAATCATATTGCTACAAGGCCAAACTCCATCTCAGCAGCCTTCCATCACCACCTGTTAGCCTGTGTAACTAACTAAGGGGGTTGTGATCAGTTACTACTGTAAATCTGCGTCTATACAGGTAAGCATGGGAATCACTAGGATAAAACATTCAGGGCCTGGGTCCAAGATGTTTTGTCCCAGGCCCCAAATGAAAGAAAAGCGTGACTACTAACCATGGACGAACCGCAGGAGCTGAAGGACCTGTGATGACATCACAGTCAGGTGATCTGTGCTAGAGGCAGAGCTCAGTGCTGGAGAAGGACCTTCGATGATGTCACCATTATTTGATAAGTGTGGGAAGGGGCGGAGCTAAGCTGTGAAGAGGAGAACTAGTAGAGAAGACCCTGACTGTGATGGCTTCTGTGACTGAGGAGAGGTAAGTGAAGGAATGGATACAGTGTGAGAGACAGAGGAATGCTGGGAGTTGTAGTTCTGCTCTCTCACACCACCTTCCTGCTTGGTTGAGAGAGTGATGTTATTTACAAGGGACTGCATTTTAGGGCTGAAGGGAGGGGTGTTATTTATATGTGGACTGTATATTGAAGGGGCTGAAGGGAGGGTAGTGATTTTATTTACATGGGACTGTATGTTGGAGGGGCTGAAGGGAAGGGAGTGATATTATTTACATGGGACTGTATGTTGGAGGAGCTGAAGGGCGGGGAGTGATGTTTTTACATGGGACTGTATCTTGGAGGAGTGATGTTATTTTGGTCATGTGACAGCAGTTTAAGTAGCATCCATATATAACCAGTTAACCAATTGCAGTCTATGTGGCTGTTCACACGGCTGTGTTTTATTTCTTAAAGGTCCAGTAAATAGCGGCCAACAAAAAATAGGACATGTCCTATTTTTGGCCATGAAATCAATGGGGCCATTTTTAACTGCCGTCCAGACAGAAGAGTGCCCGTTTAACAGCTGATAAAAACAGGTACAGCGGGAATAAATGATATTTCAGGAGTTAAAATAATTTTAAGAATACTCACCTCATCCAAAGCACAGGGACCCAGACTCCTCATTGTATGCAGAAGGACCTGCGCTCCCAGTGTGATGACATCACACGATCACATCAGGTCCTGCTGCATCCAGTGAGGAGTGAGTGAAAGTGGATGAGGTATGTTGTTTTTTTTTGCAGTAAAAAAAAAATGCTGTGGGCCATATTAACTGCTTCTCGACCGCCTAACGCAGGATTGCGTTCCGGCGGCGGTCGATTCATTCCTCCTGAACGCGCCGGCGCGTCATCTCGCGAGACGCGAGATTACGCTCACAGCCGGCTCGCGCATGCGCATTGCGGGCCGGTAAAAGTTAAAGGAGCGTTTCATCACCAGCCTGCCAGCCAATGATCATCGCTGGCAGGCTGGCGATTTTCAAAAAATCGAATCAGAAGCCATCTAACACCTAAATATATAATACAGTATACAGTCTTGTGAAAAAATTAGGACACCCTTTGAAAGCATGTGTTTTTTTGTAACATTTTTAATAAATGGTTATTTCATCTCCGTTTCAACAATACAGAGAGATTAAAGTAATCCGACTAAACAAAGAAAACTGAAGAAAAGTCTTTTCAAGATCTTCTGTAAATGTCATTCTACAAAAATGCCTATTCTAACTGAGGAAAAAGATAGGACACCCTTGCCCCTAATAGCGAGTGTTACCTCCTTTGGCTGAAATAACTGCAGTGAGACGGTTCTTGTAGCCATCTACCAGTCTTCGACATCGGTCTGAGGAAATTTTACCCCACTCCTCAATGCAGAACTTTTTCAGCTGTGAGATGTTTGAGGGGTTTCTTGCACGTACAGCCCTTTTCAAGTCACCCCACAGCATCTCAATGGGATTCAAATCTGGACTTTGACTTGGCCATTCCAGGACTCTCCATTTCTTCTTTTTCAGCCAATCTTTGGTTGATTTACTAGTATGTTTTGGGTCATTGTCATGTTGCATGGTCCAGTTCCGCTTCAGCTTTAATTTTCTAACTGATGGTCTCACATGTTCTTCAAGCACCTTCTGATACACAGTAGAATTCATCGTGGATTCTATGATGGTGAGCTGACCAGGTCCTGCTGCAGCAAAGCAGCCCCAAACCATGACACTTCCACCTCCATGCTTCACAGTTGGTATGAGGTTCTTTTCTTGGAATGCTGTGTTTGGTTTACGCCAAACATGTCCTCTGCTGTTGTGTCCAAATAATTCAATTTTGGACTCATCTGTCCAAAGAACATTATTCCAGAAGTCCTGGTCTTTGTCAACTTTATCGCTGGCAAATGTCAGTCTGGCCTCGATGTTTCTCTTGGAAAGCAAAGGTTTCCTCCTTGCACACCTCCCATGCAAGTTAAACTTGTACAGTCTCTTTCTGATTGTAGAGGCATGTACTTCTACATCAACAGTAGCCAGAGCCTGCTGTAGTTCTCGAGATGACACTTTAGGGTTTTTGGATACCTCTTTTAGCATCTTGCGGTCTGCTCTTGGGGTGAACTTGCTGGGGCGACCAGTCCTGGGCATGTTGGCAGTTGTTTTGAAAGCCCTCCACTTGTAGACTATCTTCCGGACAGTGGAATGGCTGATTTCAAAATCTTTTGAGATCTTTTTAAATCCCTTCCCAGACTCATAGGCTGCTACAATCTTTTTTCTGAAGTCCTCTGACAGCTCTTTTGCTCTCACCATGGTGCTCACTCTCACTTCAACAGTCAGGAGCACACCAAACTAAATGTCTGAGGTTTAAATAGGGCAAGCCTCATTCAACATGCAGAGTAACGATCTACTAATTATGTGCACCTGGTGTGATATACCTGTGTGAGATCTGAGCCAATTTAAGAGGGAATACATGTGAGGGTGTCCTATCTTTTTCCTCAGTTAGAATAGGCATTTTTGTAGAATGACATTTACAGAAGATCTTGAAAAGACTTTTCTTCAGTTTTCTTTGTTTAGTTGGATTACTTTAATCTCTCTGTATTGTTGAAACGGAGATGAAATAACCATTTATTAAAAATGTTACAAAAAACCACATGCTTTCAAAGGGTGTCCTAATTTTTTCACATGACTGTATATACCTAAATATAAGGTGTTAAATGGCTTCTGTGCTCCTTTGCTGGTCCTTTTCGTCGGTTGGTCCCAGCAGAGGAGCACACATCACGGTGAGTAGCCACCAAACACTTCACTTAGCCCCAGATCACCCCCCATCACCCGAATTAACCCCTTGATCGCCCCTGTCAATCACCTAGTGAAAGGGAAAAAAGTGATCAGTGTAAACTGTCACATTTTTTTTCCACTGGTATTGACTGATAGGTTTTAGGATAGTTTAGGCCCCTTGGTTAGGTAGTTAGCGTCGGTTAGTGCCCAGCCCACCGCACCGCAGTCACTGATTCGCTAATTAGCGTATCGCTAATCAGCATTTGTACTTTTATAGTATCTGTAAGTGATCAGAACTGATCACAGTCAGATCTATAATAGTATTAGTGTCACCTTAGTTCGCCCTCCACCCAAAACGCAGTGTTTGCCCGATCAGGCCTGATCGGTTGCCCACACGTGCGTTCCCCCACACCCGCCCCGCCACAGTGACAAAAAAATTATTATTTTTTATCACTGCACAATCTCTTTACAAGTGCTGCGGCGATAAAAAAATCAGTTTTGATATTTTTTATCAATCGCAGCGGCCTCCGGTACTTTGCTAGCCTCCCATTTGTAAGACAGGCTTGCTTTTTTTCTTGGGTAGTCTCAGGGAATACCCCCTAAATTTAGTTGACCAAATGGCAAACAAGGGGTATTCTTCTGAAGAGGCCTATAGGATTCTGACCCAGTCGGATGAGGAATGGGAACCCTCATCTGACGAATCTAGCGGGTCAGAATATGAATCTGTAGAAAGCAGTGGCAGTCTGACCCAAAGTTCGGTCGAGGAGGTTGAGGTCGCTGATAGCACCAGGCGTACCAGGCCCCATGTTTCTAGACCACAGGTTGCGCAGGATCCGCTTCAAGGGCAGCAGAGTGGGGCTGGCGCTGTCGGATTACGTGGTGAGGCATACACCAGCAGCGCAGCCCATCCTGGACCTAGTACCAGCACTGCCGTACAACATGGTGAAGTGGCGAGCACCAGAAGGGCAGTTGAAGCTGGTACGGTGGCACGTGCATTAGTTCCCCCGTCGCAGCCACCGCACAGACAGGCCCGTAGAGCCCCTAGAGTCCCTGAGGTGCTGGCAAACCCTGATTGGCAGCCCCCAACTTCAGCCGCACCAATAGTTCCCCCTTTCACCGCCCAGTCTGGAGTTCGGGTTGAGACAGGTCAGATCGGTTCGGCACTGGGATTTTTTGAGCTGTTCTTGACTGCGGAGCTCTTGGACTTAGTCGTGGCAGAAACAAATCGGTATGCCACTCAATTTATAGCCGCCAACCCAGGAAGCTTTTATGCCCAGTCTTTCCAGTGGAAACCCGTCCAAGTTCCCGAAATTAAAATTTTTCTGGGCCTTCTCCTCAACATGGGTCTAACCAAAAAGCATGAATTGCGGTCATATTGGTCCACGAACCCAATTCATCACATGCCCATGTTCTCTGCTGCCAAGTCCAGGACACGATTTGAGACCATCCTGCGTTTCCTGCACTTTAGCGACAACAGCACCTCTCGTCCCAGAGGCCACCCAGCTTTTGACTGGCTCCACAAAATTCGGCCCCTCATAGACCACTTCAACACCAAATTTTCAGATTTGTATACCCCTGAGCAAAACACCTGCGTAGACGAGTCCCTTAAACATTTTACCGGGCGCCTTGGCTTCAAACAATACATCCGAAGCAAGCGCGCCCGGTATGGGGTCAAATTGTATAAGCTCTGTGAAAGGGCCACAGGCTATACCCACAAATTTCGGATCTATGAGGGTAAAGATCAGACCCTGGAGCCGGTCGGTTGCCCTGACTACCTGGGAAGCAGTGGGAAGACAGTCTAGGACTTGGTGTCACCCTTATTTGGCAAAAGGTACCATCTTTATGTGGACAATTTTTACACAAGTGTGCCCCTCTTCAGGCATTTGTTCCTAGAACAGATTGGCTGCTGTGGCACTGCGCGACCTAGTCGCCGGGGCTTCCCCCAACGGCTCGTTACCACCCGTCTTGCAAGGGGGGAGAGGGCTGCCTTGTGTAACGAAGAACTGCTCGCGGTGAAATGGAGAGACAAGCGTGACGTTTACATGCTCTCCTCCATTCACGCAGACACGACAATACAAATAGAACGGGCAACCAGTGTCATTGAAAAGCCCCTCTCAGTCCATGACTATAATTTGCTCATGGGAGGGGTGGACTTCAATGACCAGTTGGCTCCTTATTTAGGGGCCAATTTAGGGGTGGACTTCAATTGGCTCCTTATTTAGTTTCCCGACGCACCAGACGCTGGTATAAGAAGGTGTCTGTATATTTGATTCAATTGGCTGCATATAATAGTTTTGTTCTCTACAGTAAGGCTGGGAGAACAGGATCCTTCCTCAAATTTCAGGAAGAGATCATCGAGAACCTCCTGTGTCCAGGAGGTTCCGTGGCCCCATCCACCAGTGTAGTGAGCCGTCTACACGAGCGACATTTTCCCAATGTCGTTGCTGGTACCTCAACCCAATCGTCACCCCGAAAAAGATGTCGTGTCTTCAACAGGAGTGGAATAAGGCGTGACACCCGCTATTTCTGTCCTGACTGCCCTGACCACCCTGCCCTATGCTTAGGGGAGTGTTTCCGGAAGTACCACACACAGGTACACTTAGCATAGGGATTGCATCTCACAGGACAGGCACACAGGGCTATTAGGGCCCTTTCACTCACAGCTGCTGCAAACCTCTCCTTTCACCTGGGACAAAGTGCATAATGTACTTCGCCACATCTTTGGGCGATTTGCGCTTTGCACATTGTCCCATGGGGAAGGAGAGGTTTGTCCTATAAAGGTAAAAAATAAATAAAAAATCACCGGTAAGCAAAAAAGTTAACGTTCAATAAAGTATAAAGTTTATATGTTCCGTTCAAATGTTATTATAAAGTTAATAAATTTATTGTGTTGCGGCCTGGTTTTTTCTTTTTTGTTTTGTTTTTTTTACCTTCCAGGTGGACCAACCGATCGACTAGCTGCAGCACTGATGTGCATTCTGACAGAAGCATTGCGCTGCTGTCAGATTACACAAAAGTTGGTGTATGCGGCGCTGCAAGACGAGATTTCTCCTCTGCAGTAAAAGATAGGTTTGCAGAGGCTTATGAGCTGAGGGGGCGGCGGTGTTCATATGCTTTGGCAAACACTTTGTATATAAAAAAATAAATAAAAAATCCCGGCAATGATTTATTCATCCACATCGATTGATGTGAATGGAGAAATCGGGTTTGCCAGGGCATACGGGCTAAGTGGGTTTGGATGTTGGGCGGAGCTCCTATGTCCTGGCAGACGCCTTTCACCTCTTTTTTTTTTGGCAGAGATTTTTTCATCCACATTGATCGATGCGAATGAAGAAATCTGTGCCGTTCATTTTTTCTTTCAGCCCAGAGGCTGAACGAAAAAAAATATATATCATTACCTGTATGCTCAATATAAGGAGAATAGCAGAAACTCCTAATGCTGGCCATACATGTAATGATTGCGGAGACCCTCAAATGCCAGGGCAGTACAAACACCCCACAAATGACCCCATTTTGGAAAGAAGACACCCCAAGGTATTCTCTGAGGGGCATATTGAGTCCATGAAAGATTGAAATTTTTGTCACAAGTTAGCAGAAAGGGAGACTTTGTGAGAAAAAACAAAAATAAATCAATTTCCACTAACTTGTGCAAAAAAAAAAAATCTTCTATGAACTCGCCATGCCCCTCATGGAATACCTTGGGGTGTCTTCTTTCCAAAATGGGGTCACATGTGGGGTATTTATACTGCCCTGGCATTTTAGGGGCCCTAAAGCGTGAGAAGAAGTCTGGGATCCAAATGTCTAAAAATGCACTCCTAAAAGGAATTTGGGCCCCTTGCGCATCTAGGCTTCAAAAAAGTGTCACACATGTGGTATCGCCGTACTCAGGAGAAGTTGGGCAATGTGTTTTGGGGTGTCATTTTACATATACCCATGCTGGGTGAGAGAAATATCTCGGCAAAAGACAACTTTTCCCATTTTTTTATACAAAGTTAGCATTTGACCGAGATATTTAGCTCACCCAGCATGGGTATACGTAAAATGACACCCCAAAACACATTTTCCAACTTCTCCTGAGTACGGCGATACCACATGTGTGACACTTTTTTGCAGCCTAGGTGGGCAAAGGGGCCCACATTCCAAAGAGCACCTTTAGGATTTCACAGGGCATTTTTTACACATTTTGATTTCAAACTACTTCTCACGCATTAGGGACCCTAAAATGCCAGGGCAGTATAACTACCCCACAATTGACCCCATTTTGGAAAGAAGACACCCCAAGGTACTCCGTGAGGGGCATGGCGAGTTCCTAGAATTTTTAATTTTTTGTCACAAGTTAGCGGAAAATGATGATTTATATATATATTTTTTTCTTACAAAGTCTCATATTCCACTAACTTGTGACAAAAAATAAAAACTTCCATGAACTCACTATGCCCATCACGGAATACCTTGGGGTGTCTTCTTTCCAAAATGGGGTCACTTGTGGGGTAGTTATACTGCCCTGGCATTTTAGGGGCCCTAATGCGTAAATGCATAGTAAAACAGCGCTGGAGGGTTTAAAAAAAAAATATATATTTTAACTCACCTTAGTCCACTTGATCGCGTAGCCCGGCATCTCCTTCTGTCTCCTTTGTTGAATAGGACCTGTGGTGAGCATTAAATACAGGAACAGGACCTTTGATGACATCACTCCGGTCATCACATGGTACGTCACATGATCTTTTACCATGGTGATGGATCATGTGATGACCGGAGTGACGTCATCAAAGGTCCTGTTCCTGTATTTAATGCTCACCACAGGTCCTATTCAACAAAGGAGACAGAAGGAGATGGCAGCTACGTGATCAAGTGGACTAAGGTGAGGTAAATTTATTTTTATTTTTTTAACCCCTCCAGCGCTATTTTACTATGCATTCTGTATTCAGAATGATATTATTTTCCCTTATAACCATGTTATAAGGGAAAATAATACAATCTACAGAACACCAATCCCAAGCCCGAACTTCTGTGAAGAAGTTCGGGTTTGGGTACCAAACATGCGCGATTTTTCTCACATGAGTGCAAAACGCATTACAATGTTTTACACTCGCGCGGAAAAATCGCGGGTGTTCCCGCAACGCACCCGCACATTTTCCCGCAACGGCCGTGTGAAACCAGCCTTAGGATTTCACAGGGCATTTTTTACACATTTTGATTTCAAACTACTTCTCACGCATTCGGGCCCCTAAAATGCCAGGGCATTATAACTACCCCACAAGTGACCCCATTTTGGAAAGAAGACACCCCAAGGTATTTCGTGATGGGCATAGTGAGTTCATGGAAGTTTTTATTTTTTGTCACAAGATAGTGGAATATGAGACTTTGTAAGGAAAAGAAAAAATCATAATTTTCCACTAACTTGTGACAAAAAATAAAAAGTTCTATGAACTCACTATGCCCATCAGCGAATACCTTAGGGTGTCTACTTTCCGAAATGGGGTCATTTGTGGGTTTTTTCTACTGTCTGGGCATTGTAGAACCTCAGGAAACATGACAGGTGCTCAGAAAGTCAGAGCTGCTTTAAAAATGCGGAAATTCACATTTTTGTACCATAGTTTGTAAACGCTATAACTTTTACCCAAACCATTTTTTTTTACCCAAATATATTTTTTTATCAAAGACATGTAGAACAATAAATTTAGAGAAAAATTTAGATATAGATGTCTTTTTAAAAAAAAAATTTACAACTGAAAGTGAAAAATGACATTTTTTTGCAAAAATTTTGGTAAATTTTGATTAATAACAAAAAAAAGTTAAAATGTCAGCAGCAATGAAATACCACCAAATGAAAGCTCTATTAGTGAGAAGAAAAGGAGGTAAAATTCATTTGGGTGGTAAGTTGTATGACCGAGCAATAAACGGTGAAAATAGTGTAGTGCAGAATTGTAAAAAGTGGTCTGGTCATTAATGGTGTTTAAGCTAGGGGAGCTGAGGTGGTTATTAATGCTGGCGTCCACTTTGAGGGACATTATTAATGCTGGGGGCCAATATTTGGGCATTATTTACAATTGGGGGTTGGGATAAGCCAATGAAATTCATAAATTTTTAAACAGCCAGATGGCGAGAAAATGGACGCACAAAGGGTTAGAAAATGGTTACGTGTGCATGTTACGTGTGCATGTAGCCTTACATGGAACTGTATGATGAAGGCGGTTTGGGAGGGAGTGATGTTTCTTACATGGGACTGTGTGTTGGATGAGGCTGAATGGAGGGAATGATGTTTGGTACATGGGACTGTATGTTGGAGGGGCTGAAGACAGGGGATTGATGTTATTTACATGGGACTGTATGTTGGAGCAGGCAAGAGAGATGGCGTGATGTTATTTACATGGGACTGTATGGTGGAGGGAGGGAAATTATGTTATTGGGTCTGTATGTTGGAATGTCTGGGGCATTGTAATTTCTGAGGGCACTATAGGGAGGATTATAACTATAGGGGGCACTGCAGGGGGGCATTATAAATACAGAGGACATTATTGGGGTCCTGATTTCTACAGGGGGCTCTATAGGAGTGTTTATACATTGGGGCTGTAGAAAGCTTTATTACCACTGGGGGAAATATAGGGGGGCCTTATTTCTACTGGGGGCTGTGTGAGGCCATTATTAATACTGGAGGGCTCTTCTACTAATGGAGGCACTCTTGGGGGCACTGTAGGGGGCAATATTACTAATGAGGATTATCATGGGGAGAAAAACAGAACTGGATCGCACATCCACAGTGCTATGCTTTGATCTGAACTCGCTTCTCAGCGCCATTTTAAAGTGTACAGCCCACCATACTGCATGCTGTACCAGAAGCATTAGTGTACATTTTGATCAAAAGGCATAAGCCCACTCACCACACCAAGGTCGCCTCTTTGAGTGGGACCTACTCTGACAAAAAGGCGCAGCGACAATGCGGTGACAAAGCGGCACTGCCCTAGTAGGCGGCAAGACCCAGGAGTCAAACAGCAACCCTGCTGTCCAACAATGCCACCCATGGCATTGGCTCCCACCAACCCACCAGAACAGCGCCACAAAAACCAAGGCCACCACGCAGTACTGCACCATGTGAACAGTTGTCTAACACAACATGTCCACCACTATCAGGAGCTGCAGGTCAATTACCACTTATATGCAGACTTCTGTGATTAAAACCACCTGTGCCGAATGGGAGGAGTGCTGATACCAGTAATAAAGAAGAAAGATTCAAATAACAATTATCTGGGGGAGAAAACTGAACTGGATCACACATCCACAATCAGGGCCGCTGATAGAAATCATGGGGCCCCGTACAGCATACATGACGGGGCCCCCTTCAGCTCCACCCCCTGATCCCTCCTTCAGCCACACCCCTGGCCCCGCCCTTGGCCCCTCCCCAGACGCCGCCTTGAAACAACATGCAGATTTGTCTACAAGTGATATTTATGGCGCTGGGGGGTCGTCTGTGAATGGCGCTGTTATGGAGGGGATCTGTGAATGGCACTGTTATGGAGGGGATCTGTGAATGGCACTTTTATGGAGGGGATCTGTGGATGGCACTGTTATGGAGGGGATCTGTGGATGGCACTGTTATGGAGGGGATCTGTGGATGGCACTGTTATGGAGGGGATCTGTGGATGGCACTGTTATGGAGGGGATCTGTGGATGGCACTGTTATGGAGAGGATCTGTGGATGGCACTGTTATGGAGGGGATCTGTGGATGGCACTGTTATGGGGGGATCTGTGGATGGCACTGTTATGGGGGGATCTGTGGATGGCACTGTTATAGAGGGGGATCTGTGGATGACACATACCGTATATAGCATCTTATGCTATGTGTCATCCACAGATACCCCTCCATAACAGTGCCATTCACAGATACCCTCCATAACAGTGCCATCCACAGATCCCCCCCATAACAGTGTCATCCACAGATCCCCCCCATAACAGTGTCATCCACAGATCCCCCTCCATAATGGTGCCATCCACAGATCCCCCCCATAAGTGTCATCCACAGACCCCCCGGCCCCCCCCATAAGTGTCATCCACATGACAGACCCCCCCCCCCCCATAACAGTGCCATCCACGGATCCCCCGCCCTCCCTATAACAGTGCCGTCATGACGTCATCCATATAGATCCCCCCCCCGCCACTCACAGTAGTATACATTAATAAATCGGTGCAGCCGTGCAGGCTGCAGACAGTAACTTTAATTTTAGCACAGGCACAGCGCTCATCTCTTTACTAAAATACTACCTTACATTCAGCTCCTGCCTCCTCCCTCCACCCTCCAGCCTCCAGTAACAAGTGCGGGCGGCAGCGCTCACTCACTGACGTCACGCGCCTGCGCCGCCTAGTGGGAGGAGCAGGCATGTGACGTCAGTGAGTGAGCGCCACCCCCACACTGCCTGCTGTTACTGGAGCCAGCCCACTGACAGCAAAAAAATTAAAATGGCTCGGGAACCGGCCCCCCTGCCAGCCGGGCCCGGTACAACTGGGCCAGCTGTACTGGCCTATCAGCGGCCCTGTCCACAATGCTATGCTTTGATCTGAACTCGCTTCTCAGCGCCATTTTAAAGTGTACAGCCCCCCATACTGCATGTTGTACCAGAGGCATTAGTGTACATTTTGATCAAAAGGCATATGCCCACTCACCACACCAAGGTCGCCTCTTTGAGTGGGACCTACTCTGACATAAAGGTGCAGCACAATGCGGTGACAAAGCGGCACTGCCCTAGTTAGCAGCGGGACCCAGGAGTCAAACAGCAACAAAGAGGCGACCTTGGCGTGGTGAGTGGGCTTATGCCTTTTGATCAAAATGTACACTAATGCCTCTGGTACAACATGCAGTATGGCGGGCTGTACACTTTAAAATGGCGCTGAGAAGCGAGTTCAGATTAAAGCATAGCATTGTGGATGTGCGATCCAGTTCTGTTTTTCTCCCCATGATAATTACTAATGTGGGTATTCTAGAAAGGAATTACTATTGGTGGGACTTGGAGGAGCACTATTACTATGGAGGGGACTATTTGTATGGCGGTAATTTTTCTTCAGGGTAGTATTTGGGGGTATTGGGGGGGCACAGCGAGCAGCAGGATAACCCTGTTGAGACTCCAGGTTGTTGGGGGTGATGATAGAAATGTGAGGAAGCTAAGATGTCTGTGTGTCACACTCTGCAGAGACGAGGGCTGACTGAGAGAAGTTGTCCTGACCTAGTGTAGAAGATGGTGACAGAGAAGATCAGTAGAGACGCCACTTGGGAGACTCTGGGTGTGAGAGGTATGTGCTGCTGTATACTCCTGTATGTTTGCTAGTGTCTATGCAGCAAGTAAAGCAAGTAAAATGTCTTTAGTACTAATGTGGTCAAGGGGAGTTGACTGGGGCCATATGCATTGAGGCTTGGGCCCCGGATCTTTTGAGACCCTAGCAACTCCCCTGCAGGTAAGGCTCCATCTTCGGCAAGTCCCACACAATGGCCAAACATTCTTTCTCTACAGTGACATAAGCCACCTCCCTTGGAAGAAGCTTTCTGCTCAAGTATATTATTGGATGTTCCTCCCCTTCCAGATTTACCCTGCTGAGCACCGCACCTAAGCCATAGGCACTAGCATTAGTCTGCACCACATATTTGCTGGTAAAATCAGAACTTTGCAAGACTGCAGTGCTGGCAAGGGAAGATTTCAGATCATAAGAGAAAGCTCAAGGCTGTATTACACTGGCTGATTTTTTTGCCCAATAATCGCTATCGAGCATACTCGCGAACACTCGTTAGTGATCATCTGGCAGTGTAATACTGCCACCTATTTTCTGATAAACAAACTAACCTTCGTTTATCGGGCAATTCTGGTTTTTAAGCATGCTTAAAAATCACCCTTTGCCCACTGCAGATCATGCTGTCTAATAGCGATCTGCCACCAGCAAACCACTAGACAAGCAATGTCATAGCGTTCGCTCCTCCCCATGCTGCGATGGAGATAGCTGCATGTAATAGCAGCAGTCTCCTCCACTAGCAGGCAAGTGATTGCACTTCCCTCCTGACAATCGCTTGCTCAATCAGCCTGTGTAATACAAGCATCACAGTATTCAGTCCAATTGACTATTTGGTGCAGTTTCTTCTTAGTTAGGTCAGTTAAAGATTTAGCAAGGCTACTATAGTTAGGAATGAACTTCCTATAGTACCCTACATTCCTTAAACAGGACATAACCTGTTTTTTTGTTTTGGGAGTGGGCCAGGCTGTGATGGCATTTATCTTCCCTTGCTCTGTTTTCAGTTTCCCTCCATCCACTCTGTGTCCAAGGTACTGTACCTCTGTCATTCATCCCTCTGTCATTGCTGTCTTACATTCCCAGGCTTGATTCTCAGACTTATGGTTTGGATTTGTCTAAGTACCTACGACAGCTGGGTGAGTTTATCCTCCCAGTTGTGACTGAGCATAGCGATGTTATCCAGGTAAGCCACTGCAACCCCTTCAAACTCCTCAAGCAGCTAGTTAACTAAGTGCTCGAAAGTGGTAGGTGCATTTGCAATGCGCTGCCCCCCAGGGCCGATCATGTCCCAGGTCTATAGGAATGCCGAGTGGTGTAGTGTGGCCCTTAATAGTCTGTGTGTCACGGTGCTCCTACCTGGATTCTGTCGATCCCCAGGGCTTGGCTCCGAAGCAATAAAGGGGATGAGTAATGGTGGAGAATGAGTCTAGTCCAGACCTTGATAAAGTCCAATGGCTTTACTGGCATAAACTATCATCCAGACAATATTCAGGCTTTCTCTTGGTTCCTGCAGGCTTTGGCAAAAATTGGCAGGCAAAACTCTGCTTTCTCTCTCTGCTGTGCTAAACTCGGCTTTGGGTCTAGTTACTGGACTTTCAGTCGGTTTCGGCAGGGCCGTCTTTGCCGCAGGGCAAAAGGGGCAGCTGCCCCGGGCCCAGTTGCTCCTGGGGGCCCAAGGGAGCTCAGTTTCCCAACTCCCATTCACTAGTGACGGCGTCGCTAGGTTAAAACATTCGGGGCCTGGGCCCCTAATGTTTTGTCCCAGGCCCCGAATGTCCTGCCTGCTAGATACAACTGTATTGCCGTACACAGAACGGCAATACAATTGAATCTGACTGGGAAGAGGTGAAGGACCTGTGGTGACATCACAGGTCATGTGATCAGCAAAACAGGCTGTGATAGGATGACCTGGATGATGTCACCATCATGTGACCAGTGCAGGATTGGACCGGAGTGAAGAGGAGAAGGAGCCTAATGCTGATGTCTGTATATGAGGATTGGAGAGGTAAGTGAAGGGAGAGGCAGAGCAATGCTGGGAGTTGTAGTTATTTAACTAGGATGTATGTTAGGGCTGAAGGGAGGGATGTTATTGACATGGAACTGTGTGCTTGAGGTGGCTGGGGGAGGGAGTGATGTTATTTACATGGGACTGTATGTTGAAAGTGGATGGTGGGGGGGAATGAGGTTTATGTACATGGGACTTAATGTTTAGGCTACGTTCACACTTGGGTTTGGGGATCCGCTTGTGATATCCGTTTCAAGGCTCTCACAAGAAGCCCCAAATGCATCAGTTTAACCCCAATGCATTCTGAATGGATGCGGATCCATTCAGAATACATTTGTTCGGCTCAGTACAGCCCCCTGTTCCGTTTTGGAGGCGGACACAAAAATGCTGCAAGCAGCGTTTTTGTGTCCGCATGGCCTTGTGGAGCCAAATGGATCCGACCTGACTTACAATGTAAGTAAATGGGGACGGATCCCTTTGCATTGACACAAAATGGTGCAATTGTAAACGGATCCGTCCCCCATTGACTTTCAATGTAAGTCAGGACGGATTGGGACTTAGAAATTCAAATCTAATACAAACGAATCGGTCCTGAACGGATGCATTCATTTGTATTATCGGTGCGGATCCGTCCTGTACAAGTACAGGACAGATCCGCACGAACGCAAGTGTGAAAGTAGCCTTAGGGGGTGATGTTTACATGGGATTGTTCATTGGAGGCGGCTGGGGAGGAGGTGATGTTATTTACATGGTACTGTATGGTGGAGGGAGGATTATAACTGCAGGGGGCACTGCAGATCCAGGGGACATTATAGGCGGTCTTATTACTACTGGGGGCTCTATAGGAGGATCTTATAGATCCGCCTTTTTTCTACTAAGCACATTATGGGGGCCTTATTACTACTGAGGGGTCTGTAGGGAGCTTTATTACCACTGGGGGAACAATAGGGTGCCTTATTTCTACTGGGGACTCTGTGAGGGTATTATTAATATGGGAGGGCTCTTCTAATAATGGGGGCATTGTTGAGGAGCATTATCACGGTTGGGGCAGTGTTACTAATGAGGGCATTCTAGAAGGGAATTACTATTGGTGGGACTATGAGGAGCACTATTACTATGGGGGGCAGTAATGTTTCTTCAGGATAGTATTTGGGGGTATTGGGGTGGGGCAGGGGTGTAACTAAAGGCTCATGGGCTCCGGTGCAAGAGTCCAGCTTGGGCCCCCCTTCCCTCAGTGCTTTGTGTGTCTTCTTATGTGGCACAAATGTCTTTGGGCCCCTTCATGCTCCTGGGCCCGGTAGCGACTGCTACCTCTGCACCCCCTATAGCTACACCCCTGGGGGGGGGGCACAGCAAGCAGCAGGATAACACTGTGGGGACTCCAGTTGGGGGATAATGATAGAATGTGAGGAAGCTAAGATGTCTGTGTGTCACACTCTGCAGAGACGAGGCGGCTGAGAGAAGTTGTCCAGACCGAGTGGAGAAGATGATGAGAGAGAAGATCTACAGAGAAGATGATGACAGAGAGGAGACGTCTCCTGGATGCCCTGGACGTGGCAGGTAAGTGCTGCTGTATAGCAAGTACAGCAAAGTGTGGGGGGGGGGGGGTGGGATCCAGGGGGCCCAAGTAAATTCTTGCCCAGGTCCAATCAATATTAAAGACGGCCCTGGGTTTCGGTATCCCTGGATTGGGGTTCCTTTGACTGTTGACCCCTCCTTAAACTCAGTAAGTAAATTAGCAAGGAGTCATTGTGTTCTATGGCCTACTTCCCTTTGGAGGGACTCCTGCTGCAGACTTTTTCCCCTTGCTGCTACCTCTTTTTTGTATTCTCAGCTCCACTATCGAGTCTAAACTGGAACAAACTAGAACTGCAACCCCTCCCTTTGGTAGTGATGAAGACGCCCTAATTAGGGCATTTAAGATACACTCTGGTGTTCTAAATCAATGTACCCCTCCCCCCCGGTTAATATCCACGTGTGGCTGAGAGACTAGACGCTGACACATAGATGGTCAATGCAATCTCTAACTTTTATTACATGGGGTAAGCGTATATACATCTTCAGAAGAGGGCAGTCCTCACTGAGGCTTAAACATTGTTTCATTGGTCTAAAAGGAAGAAGAGATAAGAGAGAGGAGATAATACACCAGCATCTGCGCACTGGGCCCTACTTTGGAATGTGAACTAATGTAAACATCTGGTTACCATCGCCATTTTGTAATGGCTTCTATTCTAATAATAATACTGCATACGTCATATGTGACACTTCAAAGAGGTGCTTCTCTATAGGCAGTGAATAATATATACATATCATCGAGCCATATAATTGGCTTATGCACTCCTTCACACTCTATGTATGCCTCCCTTGTTGGGACATCTGTACAAGGATGAGAAATCAGACACTGCCCACAGCACAGCTCTTTGCCCCCCCCTCTCTTCTCCAGTCTTGAAACAAAGAGACCCCCTCTTTGGGCACTTGGAGAAGAAAAAGTAAACTCATTACAATCCTAGATATACAAAAATATAGAATAAAATTCACACATCTTTAACAGTAGGAAACAGGACTGGCCCACTTGTGCCCAAAAGTGGGAGAATTAAATGGCAAGTTCCATTCTATCTAAAAAGCTATCTCTCTGCCAGATACACACTGCCACCTGCTGGTTAACCAGGCATAGTACATGAACATAACAGTTTCATAGCAGGATTATGAATGCACAGTGTGAAGGACTTGGAAATAAATACAAAAATGGCATTCATGTTAACCGTTAGTGACATTAGCAGAGTGCAGAAATGGTAATACCAGTCTGAGGTATTACACATTTTCATGCCAAAGGGCATTACTAGGTACCCATAGAGCCCAAAAGGAATGAGGAAAGTAGACCTCTCCTGGGCTTCTTTGGTCATTGGGATTTGTCAGTATCCCCTACTGAAGTCCATAATGGTTATGTACTTGGCACTGTTGATTTGATCCAGTAACTTATCTATGCGGGGAATCAGGTATGCATCTAGCACAATGATGGCGTTCAGTTTCCTGTAGTCCCCACAGAAACAGTCATTATGTTACTTCTGGATCACACCCAGCATTCACATCTTATCTATCTCTCTCTTCATATCAGCCCGCACCTCTAAGGAAATGCAATAGGCCGATTGCCATAGAGGGAGGTGATCTCCAGTGTCCACTTGGTTGACTGTGAGCTGGGTTCTCCCAGGTTTCGCTGTGAAGGTGGATAAAAAAGGGATAAATATTTCTCATAACTGGGACTTCTTGGCCTTAGATAGCTGTGGGATCCTTTCTCCTGCACTACAGCTACTAAGTCCTTTAGGCATTTACTCTCCCCTTCTTCTGTTAAACTGCAGACTGGCAGGACTCAAGTATCCCGGTCAACATGTGCTTTGATCATGTTTTTATGAAAAACTTTCTGTTTCTTGTCCATGTCGTTTAGGCTTTAATGAATGGGATCTGTTTGAGTTTCCCATTCAATCATTCTTACAGAGGTATTGCATTAAAGGGCTTCTGTCAACCCACTAAACTTTTTTTTTTTGGTTACTTATAATCCCTATACTGCGATTTATGCATACATACTGTGATTAATCATTTTGGTTCAGCAGATTCTGTTAAAAACGTACTTTTAAAATATGCAAATTACCTTGCTACCAGCAAGTAGGGCGGCTACTTGCTGGTAGCATCCGCATCCTCCTATCCTAAAGACGCCCCCTCCGCATGTTGATTGACAGGGTCAGCGGACGGGATCTTTCTCTGCTGGCCCTGTTTGCATTCAAAATCTGGCGCCTGCGCCGTACCTGTCTTCAGTTGGCGCAGGCGCACTGAGAGGAGGACGCTCGCTCGGCCGCTCCTTCCTCAATGCGCCTGCACCGGGTGTAGATGTGACGTCATCGGCGCAGGCGCATTGAGGATGGAGCAGCCGAAGGAATGTCCGCCTCTCAGTGCGCCTGCGCCGACTGAATACCGTTACGGCGCAGTCGCGAGATCTTGATAGCAGACAGGACCAGCCAGAGGACAATCCCGTCTGCTGGCCATGTCAATCAACATGCGGAGGGGGCGTCTTTAGGATAGGAGGATGCGGCTGCTACCAGCAAGTAGCTGCCCTACTTGCTGGTAGCAAGGTAATTTGCATATTTTAAAAGTACGTTTTTAACAGAATCTGCTGAACCAAAATGATTAATTACAGTATGTATGCATAAATCGCAGTATAGGGATTATAAGTAACCAAAAAAAACAAAAACTGTTTAGTGGATTGACAGAAGCCCTTTAAGTTCAACATTAATTGGGTTCTTCTGATCTGTCAGCATCTCCCTGGTTAAATTTTTCCTATGAAAATAGGGTTAAAAGGGCGTCTGCCACCTTATCAGTGCTAATTCTTGCTAGCTCAAGCTGGTAGTCTTTCTTGGTTTGGAGCTCTGCAACCACTCTCTCAGCTTGGCGTGCCTCACCCTCTCTCTTGGCCTGGTGGTCTGTAGCCCCTCTCTCAGCCTGTCGCTCCACCTGACGAGCTGCAAATTCTCACTCAGCCTGTTCTTTTAATACAAACTCCATTCCCAGGTTAGGGTCACATTGTCTTATCTGTTGGAGAATCAGAGGTAGAGTAGAATCCATACCATTCTTGCAACAGAGTCAGTTCTAGAACAGGACTCTCTGCTGGATCTCATGATGGTGTGGTTACCACGGGCTGCTGGCACTGGGTATAATCTTCCACCAGTGCTTGACTTTGTCTTTCGGTTAGCTCCATCAAGCCTTTCAACTCACATAAGCTGAGCAGATCGAATCTCTTTTGACTCCACTAGGCATCTGCCATTTTAGCAGATGCATCCCAAACAAAAAATAGAAAAGAAAAACAAAGAGGGGAAAGGGACAAACTGTTTACATGGGGTATGTCTGGATAATCAGTCGATAATAATTCTTCTTGTATACTGAGATATTCTTCGTTATCCTTTGTTTTTTTTTTTTTGTTATTCTGTAGTGTACGGGGACTGTAATACCCGTCACTACCAAAGTGTCACTTGGTGTGCTGTCGTCCCTCCTTAGTTATGGAGAAGTTGGTATATGTCAGTGTTATAAAATGTCATGTAATGCAATGCTATGTGTTTCCCTGTTGCTGTGAAACTTGCATGTACAGGCCTGCAGGGGTGTCATTCCAGCTTCTAGTCGCTAGAGGGAGCTAGAGAGCCCTAGTTTATATAAGGCCAGACAGGGAAGCAAAGGTCAGTCTAGACCACAGCTCAGAAGTTTCTAGAGCCTGAGGAAGTGTCCAGAAGCTGAGAGAGACAGAGGCAAAGATCAGGAAAGCCAGAGGTACTCAGAAAGACAGAGGAGGTACTTATAGAAGCCATAGCCAAGGATATAAAGCCAGAATTAGGTTAATGGGCCTTGGTGAAGAATTGCTGTATTCCAGGATCAGACAGAATTAGAGTGCAAGCTCCTGTGCTGCAAGTCCTGTGTTCAACACTCTGTAATTACCCTGCTATAACTGAATTGCCTGCATCGACCGAATTGCAAAATCGACTGTATGCTTAGGAACTGCATTTCCTATATTGTCTCTGCTTGCAAAACTACTAAAGTTGGAGTTCTGTTTTAAGACTACGTTTCCTCAATTTATTCCTGCATCCGCAAACGGTGTGCCACCGTTTACTTGGCACTGGCGTCACGAACTATTTCTACCTATACCTGCCCTTGCAGAGAGTCAGCTGTACCAGGTTAGTGTATATTGCACTACATCACCCAGAAACACCTATTGCACACAACTTGAGTACGCTGCACCTCTCTTTTGGCGTCACGAACAGGATACGCACGCTTTCTAGTGCAAGAAGCGTGAACTTTGTGCCTTATACAGTTGCCCTGTGACCAAAGTGACAATTTGCCTGTTTTATTCAAGTGGACTTTGTGGACTGAAAATCATACCCAAAGTGTACCAAAAAACTCTAAAAAGCGCTGTGCAGTGTTGCGCTACACAGAGGAAGAAAATCGCCACATTGGAGTGTGGTTTTGTGGACTTTTTACAATCCTGCTTGCTGTCAGTGAATGGACAGCGTTTTGCTAAAGATGGCCACCGGCTGCCTGGAGTAAAGTTTCCCGCGCCGCTGAGGACCTTCGTGGGCGGATCCCTGCAAAGACACAGAGAGTCCCGCCCCTCTTCATCATCGCACCGCCGCGGCCCTGCTTCTCCTGCATCACCGCGGTCTCAGGACGTCCGTAATCTCGCGAGACTTGGCCTGCGCAAGACCAGCGATACCGGTAAGCACTTGTAACCGGAGGGAAGGGGAGTGTATCGGCCATTTAGTCGCCAGCGGTCACCTCTCAATAGACTACTATGTCAGAGCCAGGAGTGCCTGAGCAGCCGGCCCCAGGAGAGCTTGCGGCTCCTAATCAACCGACAGCCCCCAGCATGATGCCCTTTACCATGCCTTATTATTTCGGGGCTCCATGGTTCCCTCGCTACAGGGGAGAGACCCATACCCTACGGGACTTTGAAGAAAAGTTGCTGGCACTATTCCGATTATACCCTATAAATGCCGACCAGCAAATGGAAATCATGCTAGCGCAACTGGAGGGGGCTGCCCGCAGGGAAGTGTTATCATGGCCTGCTAATGAGCGGAGTACTCTAGAACAGATCTTCACCCGCCTCAGAGCCACTTTTGAAACTAGGACTGCCTCAGAGATAAAGATGCACTTCTTTGGCAAGAGACAGAAGCCCGGTGAGTCCCTCCGTGACTATGCCCTATCACTTCAGGAGGCTTTAGGGGCTGTAATCCAGATAGATCCCAAAGAGGCTGATAACCGGGACCAGACCCTGAGGGAACAATTTATCAACGGGGTGTCTAGTGAACAAATAAGGACCCAGTTAAAGATGCTGTCCGCCCAGCACCCTAACAGTGCCTTTCTGGAGTTTAAAGAACTGGCTATAAAAATTCTGGGGTCCACAGTATCTCCTGAGTTGAGCGCCCTATCTGAGTCATCAGCCTGCAAGCCAAAACCGCTTGTCACTAACCGAGCTGAGGCCGGCCAAGCTGTTCAAGTGTCAGCTACTGATACTATTGCCATGCTGACAGAGCAAGTAAATCACTTCACTAAAAGTCTAGAGAAGGTGTGCAGAAAAATAGAGGAATGGGAAAAACCCATAATGACAGAAGAAGAGTTCCTGTCATCTCCTAGGCCGTTCTCACCTCCATACCAAGAGACTCACCCCAGGGATCCTGGGAGGCGTAATAGAGGTCGCAAGAAGCCCGTGTGTACATACTGCAAAAAGCTGGGACACACAGAATCCACGTGCTGGCAGTTAAACGGGCAACCCCTGAGGCTGAGGACCACCCCTCGGGAGGTAGAACACTAGGTCCAGAGGATCCAAATTGGATGCCACGGTATGTAGGATCCCATCCTAAAATCAATATAGAGATCAACGGGATCCCCTTTGAAGTCCTATTAGATACTGGGTCTCAGGTCACTACTATTCAGCTGCCTGCATTTGAAAAGTTCTGGGACACCAACCAGTTGACCCATCCGCCTGAATCCTGGGTGGAAATTATCGCCAGCAATGGCAAACCAGTAAAGGTTCATGGATACTGGGAACCCACCCTGCAGGTGGGAGAAGTAACCCTGCCTCAACAGGGAGTGATCGTAGTGCAGGCCGGTGACAGAGGAGGACATCCTGTCATTCTAGGCACCAATGTCTTCAAAAACTGTTATTCAGAAATACTTGCTGTATTACATCAGACTTTGCCCACTGCTTCCTCTGCATCCAGGAGGGTGATTCAAAAGACTATTACTGTGTTAAGTGCCCAGCAGAGGTTTGCTAATGGGAAAGGAGAAATTTGTACTGCCAAGATCCGTGATAATAAACCTGTGACTTTGCCTCCTAATTCTCAAACTCTTTTATGGTGTCGTGCTGTCCTGGGAGTCCAAGGCCGAGATTATCCAGCCCTGGTGGAACCGATCCAGATGGAGGATTATCCTTATGTGAGAGCTGCCAAGTGCCTGGTGAACGTCTCCCAAGGTAAAGTACCTGTCCGTCTGATTAACCTGAGTAATCATCCTGTTGCGCTTACTAAGCATTGCAGTGTTGCCCAGCTGTCCCAGGTGTCCTTCCAAGACGTCATTCGTCTTCCAGTGACAGAAAAGCCGCCAGCTGCAGTCAGCGGATGTTCGCCGGTGACCCAGCCACAAGTGCCCTGGTGGGAAGAGCTCCATGTAGGGGACGAGACTACCCCCCAACATCAACAAGAAGGGATTCTACAGCTTGTCAAGGAGCACCACCAGGCCTTCAGTAAGCATGCTACTGACTATGGAGAGGTTAGTGCCATACAACACACCATACCTACTGGCTCTCATCCTCCTATCAAGGAGAGATACAGACCCTTACCACCTACTTCATATCAGACTGTAAAGGAAATGATCCAAGAGATGAAAGACTCTAATGTGATCCGGGACAGCCGTAGTCCGTGGGCTGCACCCCTGGTTCTTGTAAAGAAGAAGGACGGTAGTATCCGTTTCTGTGTGGATTATAGGAAAATTAATCAAATAACCCACAAAGATGCATACCCACTGCCCCGCATTGAGGAGTCACTAACTGCTCTGGGCTCTTCTGCCTATTTCTCCACATTGGACTTGACCAGCGGCTACTGGCAAGTACCCATGGCCCCCGAGGATAGGGAAAAGACTGCTTTCACTACTCCCATGGGCCTGTTTGAATTCAATTGTATGCCGTTCGGGCTATGTAATGCCCCAGGAACTTTCCAGAGACTAATGGAACGGTGTTTGGGTCACAAAAACTTCGAAACAGTGCTGCTGTATCTAGATGACGTCATTGTGTATTCAAAAACATATGAAGACCATCTGAAACATTTGGCAGAAGTATTTGAAATCCTTATCAAATATGGCTTGAAGGTAAAGCCATCCAAGTGTCACCTGCTCAAGCCTGCAGTAAGATACCTGGGGCATGTAGTAAGCGGAGAGGGAGTGCAACCTGACCCTGATAAATTAGCAGCTGTCCGTAATTGGCCGGTTCCTACTACCGTCAAAGAGGTGAGGAGTTTCCTTGGTTTTGCCGGCTACTATAGACGTTTTATCCCCCATTTTGCTCAAATAGCTGATCCTATCCAGGAACTCTTGAGGGGGCAACCCAAAAAGAGTCCTAGAACTCCTGTGCCCATTGAGTGGAATGAGAAAAGAGAGATCGCGTTCCAATTGCTAAAAAAGAAACTGACCGAGCCTCCAGTGTTAGGTTATCCAGATTATAGCAAGCCCTTCCATCTCTATACTGATGCTAGCAAGCGAGGCCTGGGAGCTGTGTTAGCCCAGATCCAAGAGGGAAAAGAGAGAGTGATAGCATATGCAAGCCGCTCCCTGAAAGGAGCTGAGAAAAATGACCAGAATTATAGTTCCTTCAAACTAGAGTTCCTGGCATTAGTGTGGGCGGTGACAGAAAAATTCAAGGATTATCTAGCCGCCACCCCGTTCATTGCATTCACTGACAATAACCCTCTGGCGCATCTAAATACAGCTAAATTGGGGGCCTTGGAGCAGAGATGGGCCTCTCGCCTTGCCAACTATCATTTCTCTGTAAAGTATCGTGCTGGACGTACTAATGATAATGCTGATGCTTTATCCAGACTTCCCACAGAGACAGCTCCTGATGATGTACGAGATGCTTGGGAAGATGTAGAGATGCCGGCTTTCTATAACAAATTTGCTCAACAGGATCAGGCTCGAGCTACCAATAACAGAGCTGCAGTTCCTTCACCCTCCAGTAGGCCTGAACCTAAAGAAGAAAGGTGGGTGAAACTACAGTCTGAAAGTAGAGTGCTGGGTGAGTTGTTGGACTTCATTACTAGTGGCAGAGCCCCTGAGAGGATCCGGCGTAAGAGTGCAGATCCTGAGCTCATCAAACTGTGGAGACAGCGCCATCAACTCTTCATACAAAAGGGCCTATTGCTACGGAGAAGCCTAGACCCAGTGTCCAACGAAAGAGTACACCAGATTCTCATACCCCGACGAGATGCAGGTATGGTGTTGGAGATGTACCACAATCAATCCGGTCACTTTGGGGTCCAAAAGACTGAGGCTACTATCCGCCAGCGGTTTTACTGGGTGGGCATGAGAGAAGACATGGAAAAGTGGTGTCGAGAGTGTGTAGCCTGTGCCTTGAAACGAAGTGAGCACCATGATCAGAGGGCACCACTGAGACCCATTGTAAGTACCCGTCCTCTTGAACTTGTCGCCATCGACCATGTAAAACTGGAGCCTAGTCGCTCAGGGTATGCTTATGCCATGACTATTATTGACCATTTCACAAAGTTTGTTGTAGCAGTGCCTGTGAGAGACCAGACAGCCAAGACTACAGCCGAAATGTTCTGGAAGCACTTTCTCCTGCCCTATGGATGTCCAGAAAAAATCCTCACCGATCAAGGACCTGCTTTTGAGTCCCATCTGTTCCATGAACTGTGCTGCTTACACAACTGTAAGAAGATCCGGACGACGGCCTACCATCCTCAAGGTAACGGATTATGTGAAAAAATGAATCAGACCTTGATAGAGATGCTGAGGGCCGTGCCTCCTGAAAACAGAGGAGATTGGCCCAGTCTGTTGCCACAGCTCATGTTCACATACAATCATACCATACATTGTTCCACCGGGTATACCCCTTTTTACTTGATGTTTGGGCGCCAAGGGACATTGCCTGCTGATCATTCATTGGACATACATGTGCCTGATTGCATTAACCCATTACCTAACACCGACTGGGTTGCTGAGCACCAAAGGCGATTAGATGCAGCCAAAGCCATTGTTCAGGAACGTATGGACCTTGCTAGAGACCGACAGCAGAGAGACTATGATCAGGCAGCCCATGCAGAACCCTTGACCATAGGGGCCGTGGTATGGTTAAAGAATAACCGTCGTACCAGCAAATTGGACAGTAAGTGGGAGCGAAGTCCCTATGTTGTCACTGCAATCCCAAATGTTGGAACTCACACTTATGAGATCACCCGGGAAGACAAGGGATCCCAAATTGTACACCGAAACCGGTTGAAGCTCTGCCTGACACCAGAACCTAGTCCCGAGAGTTCCGGATCTGAATATCCTGTGTCAGAGTCAGCAATACCGCCCGAGGATCCTATGCAGGCTGTCAGTAATCTCAGGTATGACGCTGATCCCATGCATTGGCTTCTGACACCGTGGTTGAACTTGCTGGTGCCTGCTCCGGCACCTACTGTAGCTTCACCTCCAGAAGAGCCGGTTCAAGATGCTCCGGATCCAGTTCTCCCTCTCGTGGATATTGTTGTTCCAGTTGTTCCTGTTGTTCCAGTTGTTCCTGACCGAGGTCTAACGGATGGAGACCCTCCTGTTGCTCCTCTCCCTTCTACCTCGTTGCTAAGGGAAGAGGAGACCCCTGTTTTGAGAAGGTCTACCCGGATGACCAGGGGACGCCCGCCAGTCCGTTTAGGAGACTTTGATTATTCTGGTGGTGTCTCCTCCCAAACAGTTGCCACGGGCAATACCTTACTTGACATTTGTGCGCAAGAATGGACTCCTCCACGTGAGCCCTTGCCTGTGATACACCCACAGGAAACTCCTGGGTAGTTCCGTTATTTTGCTGTTCTATCATGGACTTATTCATTGTCATGGACTATCCTGGTTATAATGTTACGCTGTGCCAGGTCAGCGCCCCCGTTCCATTCATTATCCTGAGAGAAGAGAACGACGCCCCTTGTCACTACCCTTCACCTTTGCCAATTGGACCTGATGTAAATGTAAATGCAGATGAATTACATGTATGTATGCCTGCATGTCTCTATTTTCTATTTCAGGTAGAGATTCCAGTTGGGCGACCCATGATGGAGTACGAGGTCGTACTCAGCTTAAAGCAGTGGGGTATGTAGTGTACGGGGACTGTAATACCCGTCACTACCAAAGTGTCACTTGGTGTGCTGTCGTCCCTCCTTAGTTATGGAGAAGTTGGTATATGTCAGTTTTATAAAATGTCATGTAATGCAATGCTATGTGTTTCCCTGTTGCTGTGAAACTTGCATGTACAGGCCTGCAGGGGTGTCATTCCAGCTTCTAGTCGCTAGAGGGAGCTAGAGAGCCCTAGTTTATATAAGGCCAGACAGGGAAGCAAAGGTCAGTCTAGACCACAGCTCAGAAGTTTCTAGAGCCTGAGGAAGTGTCCAGAAGCTGAGAGAGACAGAGGCAAAGATCAGGAAAGCCAGAGGTACTCAGAAAGACAGAGGAGGTACTTATAGAAGCCATAGCCAAGGATATAAAGCCAGAATTAGGTTAATGGGCCTTGGTGAAGAATTGCTGTATTCCAGGATCAGACAGAATTAGAGTGCAAGCTCCTGTGCTGCAAGTCCTGTGTTCAACACTCTGTAATTACCCTGCTATAACTGAATTGCCTGCATCGACCGAATTGCAAAATCGACTGTATGCTTAGGAACTGCATTTCCTATATTGTCTCTGCTTGCAAAACTACTAAAGTTGGAGTTCTGTTTTAAGACTACGTTTCCTCAATTTATTCCTGCATCCGCAAACGGCGTGCCACCGTTTACTTGGCACTGGCGTCACGAACTATTTCTACCTATACCTGCCCTTGCAGAGAGTCAGCTGTACCAGGTTAGTGTATATTGCACTACATCACCCAGAAACACCTATTGCACACAACTTGAGTACGCTGCAATTCTGCCAGGGACTTTTTATTGGATGTCTTCACTGGACACCCATAGCCTCTTTAACTGGCCTAACAGGTACAGTATAACCAATAATTCCAATCATTAAAGGGAATCTGTCACCTGCATAATTGATATGAAAGTACAGCAATTGCCCTATAGCACTTATTTGTGCCTTTGTTTCAGCAATAGGTGTTTTCTATCTTTTGAAAATCCAGTTTATTTGGTGTGTAAATGAGCCAGTAAGGTGCCCAGAGGGGCGTTATTCTCACACAAAGGACCCCAGGCACACCTTTACCTAGGGCCCAAGCCTGCTTTCACTGCCTGTCCACTGTGGGCATCAGCCTCAACTCTACAAATGGGCATACACAGAGCCCAGTGACATAAGTGATGCACTTCTTCTCCTTCCTTTCCAGCATAGGCTGAATACATAACTGTGCTCAACGCATGATGCCCTCAGTGGGACAGGCAATGCGTATGTGCAGGCAGTGTTCAGCAGGGGCGGGCTGGGACGGGGGGGTAGGGTGGCAATTGCCCCCCAAGCCGGCTGCCCTAAAGCACTGAAAACGCCCGCTGCGCTGTCTGAGCACCGGTCCGGACCAGATAGCGGTGAAGGCTTTGTACTCACCACTTCGTGGTCCTCGGCTGTGTCTGTGCAGGGCTGCGCTGCTGCGCACAGGCGTAAGGTGTTCTGTGACGTCACGCGGCTGTGCGCAGCCTTGCATAGCCGATAGCAGATGATCGCTGGAGATGAGTGGAGCGGAGGAGAGCAGCGTCCATTCCAGGAGCAGGAAAAGTGTTTTTATATTTTTTTTTTTTTAGGCTGATGGACAGTGTGGACACTCAGTGGGGGCTGATGCCTGATGGAGAGGTTGCTGGGGGGGGCTGATGAGAGGCACTGGGGGGCTGATGAGAGGCACTGGGGGCAGATGGAGTGGCTGCTGGGGGCAGATGGAGGCACTGGGGCAGATAAGAGGCTGCTGAGGGCAGATGGAGGCACTGGGCAGATGAGAGGGTGCTGGGGGCGGATGAGAGGCACTGAGGGCTGATGGAGAGGCTGCTGGGGGAAGATGAGAGGCTGCTGGGGGAAGATGAGAGGCTGCTGGGGGCTAATGAGAGGCTGCTGGGGGCTAATGAGAGACACTGGGGGGCATATGAAAGGCACTGGGGGCATATGAGAGGCACTGGGGGCTGATGAGAGGCTGCTGGGGGCTGATGAGAGGCTGCTGGGGGCAGATGAAGGCACTGGGGGGCTGATGAGAGGCACTGGGGGGCTGATGAGACGCACTGGGGCTGATGAGAGACAGTGGGGCTGATGAAAGGCTACTGGGGGCAGATGAGAGGCACTGGGGGCTGATGGAGAGGCTGCTGGGGTCTGATGAGAGACATGGGGCTCTTATCTGAGGTATGATTGGGGGTCATTCATATTGGGGTATGAGCTGAGGTCTGATTGGGGGTCTGATTTGAGGTCTTATTGGGGTCTTATTAACATTGGGGATTTTATTGAGGCTGTTAGATGAGGTCTGATTAACATTGGGGGTCTGATTGGTAGTCTGAGCCGAGGTATAATGAAAAATATGTTTTTCTTATTGTCCCCCTCTAAAACCTAGGTGCGTCTTATAGGGCGAAAAATACGGTATTTGTTTGCTCCTCCTCACGATCTCCCCCGCCCTTTGTGTACACCGCGTGCCATGACATCACAAGGAGGCACTGCAACGTTAGAGTGACCCCGATCTCCGTCCTGAACGGGAGAGCGGTGCCCACTTCCATCCCTGAACCCAGCTGCCCAGAGCACTGATCCTGAGCCTGCTGGAGTCTTCATAACTGTAAGTATTTACAGTAATTCACTGTAAGCAATAATATATATATATATATATATATATACACCTAAAGAATTATTAGAAACACCTGTTCTATTTCTCATTAATGCAATTATCTAGTCAACCAATCACATGGCAGTTGCTTCAATGCATTTAGGGGTGTGGTTCTGGTCAAGACAATCTCCTGAACTCCAAACTGAATGTCAGAATGGGAAAGAAAGGTGATTTAAGCAATTTTGAGCGTGGCATGGTTGTTGGTGCCAGACGGGCCGGTCTGAGTATTTCACAATCTGCTCAGTTACTGGGATTTTCACGCACAACCATTTCTAGGGTTTACAAAGAATGGTGTGATAAGGGAAAAACATCCAGTATGCGGCAGTCCTGTGGGCAAAAATGCCTTGTGGATGCTAGAGGTCAGTGGAGAATGGGCCGACTGATTCAAGCTGATAGAAGAGCAACGTGGACTGAAATAACCACTCGTTACAACCGAGGTATGCAGCAAAGCATTTGTGAAGCCACAACACGCACAACCTTGAGGCGGATGGGCTACAACAGCAGAAGACCCGACCGGGTACCACTCATCTCCACTACAAATAGGAAAAAGAGGCTACAATTTGCACGAGCTCACCAAAATTGGACTGTTGAAGACTGGAAAAATGTTGCCTGGTCTGATGAGTCTCGATTTCTGTTGAGACATTCAAATGGTAGAGTCCGAATTTGGCGTAAACAGAATGAGAACATGTATCCATCCTCTGATGGCTACTTCCAGCAGGATAATGCACCATGTCACAAAGCTCGAATCATTTAAATTTGGTTTCTTGAACATGACAATGAGTTCACTGTACTAAAATGGCCCCCACAGTCACCAGATCTCAACCCAATGGAGCGTCTTTGGGATGTGGTGGAACGGGAGCTTCGGGCCCTGGATGTGCATCCCTCAAATCTCCATCAACTGCAAGATGCTATCCTATCAATATGGGCCAACATTTCTAAAGAATGCTATCAGCACCTTGTTGAATCAATGCTACGTAGAATTAAGGCAGTTCTGAAGGCAAAAGGGGGTCCAACACCGTATTAGTATGGTGTTCCTAATAATTCTTTAGGTGAGTGTGTGTGTGTGTGTATATATATATGTATATATATATATATATATATATATATATATATATTTGTTTTATGTGAGTCAGGATGCTGGGTGGTTGGAGAAGGGGAGGGATGGAGAAGGGGGAGAAGGGGAGGGATGGAGAAGGGGAGGGAGGGGTGGATGGAGGGGTTAGTAGTACAGTACTATCTGCACATTGTAAAAAAAAAAGTAATCTGCAAAATATTATATATGTGTCAGAAGTTGTGCTTTTTTAATTTGTAGAACAATAATATAGCCATTTTATTTCATACTTTTGTGCTGATTCTTTTTTTATATATATATATATATATATATATATATATATATACATGAAGGACACTATAGTCACCAGAACCACAACAGCTAAACGTAGTAGTTCTGGTGTCTATAGCATGTCTCTGCAAGCTTTTTAATGTAAACACTGCCTTTTCAGAAAAAAAGGCAGTATTTACATTACTGCCAAGTAACACCTCTAGTGGCCACTCATCAGACGGCCACTCAGACGGCCACTCATCAGACGGCCACTAGAGGTGATTCCTAGTCCAGTGTTGCACAACGTGCAACACTGGCATTCACGCTAAACACTCCTCATAGAAATGCATTGATTCAAAGCATTTCTATGAAGCCACGCATGCGCAATAGCCTCCCAATGCTTCCCTATGGGAAAGCAGTGGGTTGGCTATAATATACTCACACACTGCACATTCCTGTGCATTGTATTGATGAGGTGATCTGTAATACACTCACAAACTTCACATTGTGTTGTGGTGGAGGGCGTGATTGCATGCTAGGGTGTGGGAAGGCGGGATCCAAAGTTAAATCACTACATTAGTAAATGTTTGCTGGTTTTATGTAACTCATTGTCATATTTTGTTGTTTAATAAATTTTACAGTTGGTTTCATATTGATAAATATGGAGAGTAAAAAAACATTTAAAGAGAAAGGTGATGCTCAGAAAATATGAGAAACGGTCCAAAGAACTTGAGTTAGCAGGAAGGGATCCTAAGCAAATGAAACTATCTTTTTCGGTGGTATGTTAAAGGTTCAAAAGTTAAAGGGGTTGTCCGGGATTGGGGACATTTGTGTAATTGTTTAACAAGCACATAAATATTACATACATGACTGTCCTACCTTTGCCAGACTTTTCTGATGCCCCATATACATTGCACAACTTCTCAGCTGGAAGTGAGTCTTTTATTAGATTCAGTAACGTACCGGGTTCCTTTCTGCAGAGTAAAGCAGCTTCTTCCGCTTCGCAGGGAGCCCGGTGACGTCACCATAAGCCGCAGTGATTATGCAGAGTGCTCGGAGGGTCGGTAATCAGACGGCAACAGATTGCGCTAAGCCACACCCCTCCAGGCAGGGCGTTTTCTTCTCAATGAAGGAGGCAATATGTGCGGCAGGAGGCGGGATATGATTCGGGGGGCGGATGCACGGAGGAGGTGGCGATGTGCGGCAGGAGGCGGAATATTAATGAAGGGGCGGAGATGATAGTCATCTGAAACCATGTGATGCCGCGCTGCACAGCGCAGTGCGGCAGGAAGTTAGGCAAACCTAAACACAGAAGTAAACAGTGCATGGGGGACCGTCGGAGCACTGTAGAAATGGCAAAAATACCTAAAAACATATGGGGAGACCTTGAATGAGCTGCTAATAGTGAGTACACTTAAAAAAAAAAAATATTTGATCCCGGACAACCCCTGGTTCTTACATTTTATGTCACAGAAATGTATATTCACTCTTTGATAACAAGAATGAATATATCTACCGTATATACTCGTCTATAAGTTGAGTGCAGTTTTTTGACCAACAATTGTGAAATATGCTATTACGCGTAGATAAGTCGAGGGTAAAACTTGGGGCAATGAAATCCTGTGATTTTTTTTATTTTTATTTTGTTAGATTTTACCTAGGCAAAGATCCTGTAACAATTAAACAGTTATGGTACCTACTTTTCTGCATCTCAGTGCACACGCCCAGCTCCAAAGCTATTAGATGACCATGCCTGAATGCGGCAGGCACATTCGGTTAGCGTTATCTCGCCAGCTAGTGTTCCTACTTGTGGCTCACTACAGCCACCGCTGCAACAGTGATGTGGAAAGGGTACCGATAGGTGGCAGTCATCAGCAATAGCTGCACTGTATTCTAAATCAGCCCTCTGTTGTCTGTGTGTGTACCCGGTATTGCGGTCAACGTACAGCTAAGTACACTAGCACCGGTAACTCTATATTGCCCCGCATTCAATGTGAACAAAATTCTATCTAAACTAACATAGACCCGTGGATCTGTGTTTTAAAATAAAGTTTACCACAAAAATTTCTCGAGTATATAAACGGTAGTCTGTTGGCATGTGAGATGTGCATGATGAAGTTTTACGTTTGTTAAGATTCATAATGGATTATCAAGGAGTGTGCATACTTGACTTTCCATAGTGATCAGTTTTACTTTTTTTAAGATATATATTAACTTATTTGAAATCACATAAAATCTTACATGTAAGGTAAGTATGAATTGTATATCCTTCATTTGCATTAAGTTTTTTATTTTTTACGTTACCATGCATGGAGTTCTTGGAGTTCCTTGGTTACATCTAGAACTTTGTTGGGGAGATTAAAATAGGTTGACAATTTTTTTTTTTGTTTTAGGCTGGTGGTATATAGAGATGTCGCGAACATAAAATTTTCCGTTCGCGAACGGAGAACGCGAATTTTCGCGAACGGGCGAACCGCCATAGACTTCAATAGGCAGGCGAATTTTAAAAAACACAGGGACTCTTTCTGGCCACAATAGTGATGGAAAAGTTGTTTCAATCAAGGGGACTAACACCTGGACTGTGGCATGCCGGAGGGGGATCCATGGCAAAACTCACATGGAAAATTACGTAGTTGACGCAGAGTCGGGTTTTAATCCATAAAGGGCATAAATCACCTAACATTCCTAAATTGTTTGGAATAATGTGCTTTAAAACATCAGGTATGATGTTGTATCGATCAGGTAGTGTAAGGGTTACACAGGCTTCACAGTGACAGACTAAACTCCCCGTTTAACGCACCACAAACAACCGCAAACAGTCCATTTGCACAACCGCAAACTCCACATTTGCACAAGGTTGGATACCAAACTAGCCATGTCCCGTTCCTTGTCCTCACTGACGTCATTGAAGGTCTCTTCCTCCACCCAGCCATGTACAACACCAAGGGTCCCCGAAAGGTGACAACAAGCCCCCTGGGACGCCTGCTGTGGTTGGTTTTCCACCTCCTCAAAGCCACCTTCCTCCTCTGACTCCTCTTCAGACTCCTCTCTCTGCGTTGCCGCAGGTCCAGCAATCAACGACGACAAGGCTGCTTCTGGTGGTGATGGTGACCACAACTCTTACTCTTGATGCTCATCTACGGCCTGATCCAGCACTCTTCGCAGGGCACACTCCAGAAAAAATGCATATGGGATGAGGTCGATGATGTTGCCTTGGGTTTGACTGACCAGGTTTGTCACCTCCGCAAAAGGACGCATGAGCCTACAGCCATAGTGCATGAGCGTTCAGTAACGTGGCCAAAAAATACCAATCTCCGCAGAAGCTGTCCTCTTTTTTTTTTTTTTTTTATAAAAAAAAAAATCTGTTCTTAACAGTTTAATCTCTGTTTTGTCCCCTATCAGGGGCCGGTGTATGGAATAGATTTTAGGAACCGGGAGATGGAAAAAGATGCTTGGTCGGTCCTCTTACTTCCAATTTGGGGCACTGCGCATTCGCCTTGCAATGTACTGTGCAATCCCAATATGAGTAGTGTGTTTAAGTAGTACCATTCCTATCAGTTTAATCCCTGTTACGTCCCCTATCAGGGGACGTTTATGGAATAGATTTTAGACAACCGCAAAGAGTTGTCAATAGTTGACACACTCATGACATAAATTTTATTCCTCTATGCGTCAATCTTGGTGTAGTGATGACTGTGCTCGTGCGCACTTTTGGGAGATTGCAGGCGATGGGGGTTTTTCAAAGCCTATGGTCGTGCTGAGGTAGTTCAGTGACAGTTAAGTGACACAGAAAACAATGATTCTGCAGTGTGGGTCAATTGTTGGCCTAATAGGCTTTAATGATCACCTTAGATGATCACAAAGAAAATGAATGTTTTTTATATGCAAAATTATCCAGCCGATCGCTTTTGGTCTGTTCACAATGAAGCAACGACCTTATCATCTGGGGTGTGCCAACATTGCCATTGCCAACACACTCATAGAGGTGGTCGCTTCATTGTGATACACAAGCCCCTTCACCACAACAAGGTAACGATCACGAAGGGGAATTGACACATGTATGTGCCTTTTTCTTTTTTTGTTTGGTTTTTGCAGCCACAGTGCAGCACCAGAGGCCCAAAAAATTAGGCATGTGCACATGCCTGAAAAACTAGGTATTGTTGCAGCCGCTGCTATAGCAGCGGCCAGAAAAAATGATGTTTCCCAGGCAGAAAGTGCCCTAAAACATTGTAGCTTGAACCTTAGTTGGTGGCGGATAAGTCACGCAAGTCATCAGGCATTCAGAGATAAAATTCAGCAGCGTGTGGACCATTTTTAGCCCAAGGCAGCCCAGGCCTTTTTTAGTCGAATGTATCGCCCACTGTCAGTCCCTTCGGGATCCATGCCTCATTCATCTTAATAAAGGTGAGGTAATCTAGACTTTTTTGACCTAGGCGACTTCTCTTCTCAGTGACAATACCTCCTGCTGCACTGAAGGTCCTTTCTGACAGGACACTTGAAGCGGGGCAGGCCAGAAGTTCTATCGCAAATTGGGATAGCTCAGGCCACAGTTCAAGCCTGCACACCCAGTAGTCAAGGGGTTCATCGCTCCTCAGAGTGTCGATATCTGCAGTTAAGGTAGTCTGCTACCTGTCGGTCGAGTCGTTCTCTGAGGGTGGACCCCGAAGGGCTGTGGCGATGTGTAGGACTTAAAAAGCTCTTCATGTCCTCCATCAACAACACGTCTGTAAAGCGTCCTGTTCTTGCCGGCGTGGTCGTGGTAGGAGGAGGGTTACTTTCACCTCTTCCCCTGTTAGATTCCCGTTGTGCTGTGACATCACCCTTATACGCTGTGTAAAGCATACTTTTTAATTTATTTTGGAACTGCTGCATCCTTTCCGACTTGAGGTAATTTGGTAGCATTTCAGGCACTTTCTGCTTATACCGGGGGTCTAGTAGCGTGGCAACCCAGTACATGTTGTTCTCCTTCAGCCTTTTTATACGAGGGTCCCTCAACAGGCACGACAGCATGAAAGACCCCATTTGCACAAGATTGGATGATCTCACTGAAGGTATGTTCTTCCCCCCAGCCACGTACAACACCACGGGTACCAGATAGGTGACAACGAGCACCCTGGGATGCCTGCTGTGGTTGGTCTTCCTCCTCAAAGCCACATTCCTCCTCTGACTCCTCTAATTCACACTCCTCTTCCAGCGTTGCCGCAGGTCTAGCAAGAGATGCTGATAAGGCTGTTTCTGGTGGTGATGGTGACCACAACTCTTCCTCTTCACGCTCATCTACGGCCTGATCCTGCACTCTTCGCAGGGCATGCTCCAGAAAGAAAACAAATGGGATGATGTCGCTCATGGTGCCTTCGGTGCGACTGACTAGGTTTGTCACCTCCTCAAAAGGACGCATGAGCCTACAGGCATTGCGCATGAGCGTCCAGTAACGTGGCAAAAAAAATCCCCAGCTTCGCAGAGGCTGTCCTAGCACCCCGGTCATACAAATACTCGTTGACGGCTTTTTCTTGTTGGAGCAGGCGGTCGAACATTAGGAGTGTTGAATTCCAACGTGTCGGGCTGTCGCAAATCAAGCGCCTCACTGGCATGTTTTTTCGCCGCTGGATATCTGAAAAGTGCGCCATGGCCGTGTAGGAACGCCTGAAATTGCCACACACCTTCCTGGCCTGTTAGAGGACGTCCTGTAAGCCTGGGTACTTATGCACAAAGCGTTGTACGATCAGATTACACACATGTGCCATGCACAGCACATGTGTCAACTTCCCCAAATTCAATGCCGCCAACAAATTGCTTCCGGTGTCACACACCACTTTGCCGATCTCCAGTTGGTGCAGAGTCGGCCACTGATCCACCTGTGCGTTCAGGGCGGACAGGAGTGCTGGTCCGGTGTGACTCTCTGCTTTCAGGCAAGTCAACCCCAAGACGGCGTGACACTGTCGTATCTGGGATGTGGAATAGCCTCTGGGGAGCTGGGGGGTGCCATTGATGTGGAGAAAGACGCAGCAGCAGAAGAGGACTCAGCCGAGGAGGTTATGAAAGAGGATGGAGTAGGAGGAGTAGAGGAGGTGGCAGCAGGCCTGCCTGCAAGTCGTGGCGGTGTCACCAACTCCGCTGCAGAGCCACGCATTCCATGCTTGGCAGCCGTCAGCAGGTTTACCCAATGCGCAGTGTAGGTGATATACCTGACCTGACCGTGCTTTGCAGACCATGTATCAGTGGTCAGATGGACCCTTGCCCCAACACTGTGTGCCAGACATGCCATTACTTCCTAAGAGTTCAGACAAGCTAGCTGTCAGACGCCGGGCAAGGGGGTGACTTTGTGACATTGGCTTCTTACGCTCAAACATGTCCTTGACAGACACCTGACTGTGGGCAGATGAGCAGGAACTGCTCAAGGCGAGAGACTGAGTGGCGGATGGTTGAGAGTGGGCAAGGAGGACAGCAGTGGTTGACATGGCTAAAGATGTTGGACCAGGAGGAGGGACAGGCAACAGAGGGTTGTAGTCAATGGAGTATATTCAGACCAAGGTCTTGTTACCAGTGGGGTACCTCAGGGATCTGTTCTGGGACCCATATTGTTTAATATCTTTATCAGCGAAATTGCAGAAGGCCTCGATGGTAAGGTGTGTCTTTTTGCTGATGACACAAAGATTTGTAACAGGGTTGATGTTCCTGGAGGGATACACCAAATGGAAAAGGACTTAGGAAAACTAGAGGAATGGTCAAAAATATGGCAACTAAAATTTAATGTTGATAAGTGCAAGATAATGCACCTGGGACGTAAAAACCCAAGAGCAGAATATAAAATCAGTGATACAGTCCTAACCTCAGTATCTGAGGAAAGGGATTTAGGGGTCATTATTTCAGAAGACTTAAAGGTAGGCAGACAATGTCATAGAGCAGCAGGAAATGCTAGCAGAATGCTTGGGTGTATAGGGAGAGGAATTACCAGTAGAAAGAGGGAAGTGCTCATGCCGCTCTACAGAGCACTAGTGAGACCTCATTTGGAGTATTGTGCTCAGTACTGGAGACCATATCTCCAGAAGGATATTGATACTTTGGAGAGAGTTCAGAGAAGAGCTACTAAACTGGTACATGGATTGCAGGATAAAACTTACCAGGAAAGATTAAAGGACCTTAACATGTATAGCTTGGAAGAAAGACGAGACAGAGGGGATATGATAGAAACTTTTAAATACATAAAGGGAATCAACAAGGTAAAAGAGGAGAGAATATTTAAAAGAAGAAAAACTGCTACAAGAGGACATAGTTTTAAATTAGAGGGGCAAAGGTTTAAAAGTAATATCAGGAAGTATTACTTTACTGAGAGAGTAGTGGTTGCATGGAATAGCCTTCCTGCAGAAGTGGTAGCTGCAAATACAGTGGAGGAGTTTAAGCATGCATGGGATAGGCATAAGGCCATCCTTCATATAAGATAGGGCCAGGGGCTATCCATAGTATTTAGTATATTGGGCAGACTGGATGGGCCAAATGGTTCTTATCTGCCGACACATCCTATGTTTCTATGTTTCTATGATAGCGGCTTTGAGTTTGTGTGCTGCTTGTACTCATGTGTTGATCCCATAGGCGTTTGATGTGCGATCATGTGCCTTCGCAAAGCAGTTTTACCTAGGTGGGTGTTGGACTTCCCACAACTCAGTTTCTTTTGGCACAGGTTGCAAATGGCATCGCTGTTGTCAGAGGCAGACACACAAAAAAAATGCCACACTGATGATCTCTGCAAAGAAGGCATTCTGGTGGTGGCAACAGCATGCATTGATTAGCGTGCTGTCTGGCTGACTCCGGGTGCCGATGCATGCTGTCTAACTGTGCCACTAGCTCCTTGCGACGACCTCCCCCTGCTTCTAACTCGTCTCCTCTCCTCCTCTGTGTCCTAATCAGAACTTTCTACCTCTTCTTCTTCTCTTCGAGCGGGCACCCACGTGACATCCACAGACACATCGTCATCATCAATCGCTTCACTTGTATCTGACAACTCAGCAAAGGAAGCAGCAGCAGGTACAACATCATCATCATCATCATCACACCGTACGTCCATGTGTGTAATGCTGCCTGACTGAGACATATCCCTATTATCTACATCCTCTGGCAATAAAGGTTGCGCATCACTCATTTCTTCCAACTGATGTGTAAATAACTCCTCTGACAGATCAAGTGAAGCGGCTGTGGTGCTAGTGTTGGTGGTGGCGGCAGGCGGGCAAGTGGTAACTTGAGAGGTGCCCGAAGCTGAGCTGGAGCAGGATGGTGCGTCAAGGATCCGAGCGGAAGCTGTATAAGATTGGGTGTCCTGTGTTAGCCAGTCAACTACTGTATGTCCTCAGAACTTTTCGAGTTCAGGGTACGTGGCCTCTGAACACTGGGCATTATTCTAGGGTCAAAGGAAATCACAGCACCACGACCACGACAGCCCCTGCGGGGTTGCCTGCCTCTGCCTGTCATTTTTTTTAGATTAGTTAAGTTGTACTATGCATGCAAGCTACTGTGACACCAGATATGAGTTGCGCTGGTGACACTATGCACTTGCAGCTGGGCCTTAAACACACAATCACGTGCAGGCAACTGACTGCTATTTATTCACAGTCAAAATTGTTGTTTTTCTTTAAATGTAATCTACTGTGACACCAGATATGAGTTGCGCAGGTGAAAATAATGCACTTGCAGCTGGGCCTTAACCACCTCAGCTCCCCTAGCTTAAACACCCTTAACCGCCTCACGTCCGCCCATAGACTATAAACGTCCTATGGGTGGACGTCTATTTCTGACAGCACGTTTTAAAACGTCCTGTCAGAAATAGCAGCTGCACGCTAATCGTGCAGCTGCTGATCGGGTTGCCCGCTGTCAGTGACAGCAGGGCAACCCTAAGACAAGGCAGGGACAGTTCCCAGGTGTCCCTGCCTTCACGATCGCTGCAGACACAGCGCTCACCGAGCGCTGTGTCTGCAGAGAAGGAAGCGCTGTGCGCTTCCTGTTCCGGCCCGGCGGTCATTTGACCGCCGTGACCGGAGTGTGCAGGAGCTGTGTGAGGTCTCTCAGAGACCTCGATCAGCCCTGCACTGAGGCTGTACAGCGCTGGATTGCTGCTGTACAGCCTCTATAGGGGTGCATTTGTCCTGTAACTGGGGCTACTATGTCAGCCCCAGTTACAGGAGAAATCAACTGTGAAAAAAAAAAGAAAAAGTGAAGCAAATGTCCCCCAGAGGTCTTGTATGACCTTATGGGGGACGAAAAGTGTAAAAAAAAATAAAAAAAATAAAGGGTTGAAAAAATAAAATAAAATAAAGTTTCACATGTAAAAAAAAAAAAAGTTCCCAAGTTAGGAATAAAAAAAAAAAATTAAAAATAGAAAAAATAAAATAAAATAGACATATTTGGTATTGCCGCGTCCGTAAAAACCAGCTCTATAAAAATATCACATGACCTAACCCCTCGGGTGAACACCGTAAAAAAAAAAACTGTCAAAACAAGCAATTTTTGTCACCTTGCATCACAAAAGGTGCAACACCAAGTGATCAAAAACGCGTATGTCCCACAAAATAGTACCAATAAAACCGTCACCTCATCCCGCAAAAAATGAGCCCCCACATAAGAAAATCTCTCAAAAAATAAAAAAAACTATAGCTCTTAGAACATGGAGACACTAAAACATCATTTTTTTGGTTTCAAAAATGCTATTATTGTGTTAAAGTGAAACAAATAAAAAAAAGTATACATTTTAGGTATTGCCGCGTCCGTAAAAACCAGCTCTATAACAATATCACATGACCTAACCCCTCGGGTGAACACCGTAAAAAATAAAAATAAAAAACGAGCAATTTTTGTCACCTTGCATCACAAAAGGTGCAACACCAAGTGATCAAAAATGCGTATGTCCCACAAAATAGTACCAATAAAACCGTCACCTCATCCCGCAAAAAATTAGCCCCTACATAAGAAAATCTCTCAAAAAATAAAAAAACTATAGCTCTCAGAACATGGACACATTAAAACATAATTTTTTTGTTTCAAAAATGCTATTATTGTGTAAAACTTTAATAAATGAGAAAAAGTATACATATTAGGTATCGCCACGTCCGTAACAATCTGCTCTAAAAAAATGTCACTTGACTGAACCCCTCAGGTGAACGCTGTAAAAATAAATAAATAGAAACTGTGCTAAAACAACCAATTTTTTGGTCACCTTGCCCCATAAAGTGTTATAATGAATGATCAAAAAATCATATGTACCCAAAAATAGTACTAATAAAACTGGCACCTTATCCCCTAGTTTCCAAAATGGGGTCACTTCTTGGGAGTTTCTACTGTAAGGGTGCATCAGGGGGCTTCAAATGGGACATGGCATCTAAAAACCATGTGGAGTTCCTTTTCTTCTGCGCCCTGCCGTGTGCCCATACAGCAGTTTATGACCACATGTGGGGTGTTTCTGTAAACCGCAGAATCTGGGTAATAAATATTGAGTTTTGTTTGGCTGTTAACCATCGATGTGTTAAAGAAAAAAATTTATTAAAATGGAAAATCTGCCAAAAAAGTGAAATTTAAAAATTTGATCTCCATTTTCCTTTAATTCTTGTGGAACGCCTAAAGGGTTAACAAAGTTTGTAAAATCGGTTTTGAATACCTTGAGGGGTGTAGTTTCTACAATGGGGTCATTTATGGGGGTATCCACTATGTAGGCCCCACAAAGTGACTTCAGACCTGAACTGGTCCTTATAAAGTGGGTTTTGGCAATTTTCTTATAAATTTGAAGAATTGCTTCTAAACTTCTAAGCCTTCTAACGTCCTAAAAAAATAAAATGACATTTCCAAAATGATGCCAACATAAAGTAGACATATGGGGAATGTTAAATAATAAATATTTTATGAGGTATCACTTTCTGTTTTAAAAGCAGAGAAATTGAAATTTAGAAAATTGCGAATTTTTCAAATTTTGGGGTAAATTTGGGATTTTTTCATAAATAAAGGTGAAATATTTTGACTCAAATTTATGACTATCATGAAGTACAATGTGTCACGAGAAAACAATCTCTGAATGACTTGGATAAATAAAGGCGTTCCAAAGTTATTACCACATAAAGTGAGATATGTCAGTTTTGCAAAATTTGGCCTGGTCAGGAAGGGGGCAAATGGCCCAAATGGGAAGTGGTTAATGACCAGACCACTTTTTACACTTCTGCACTACACTACTTTCACCGTTTATTGCTCGGTCATGCAACTTACCACCCAGATGAATTTTACCTCCTTTTCTTCTCACTAATAGAGCTTTCATTTGGTTGTATTTCATTGCTGCTGACATTTTAACTTTTTTTGTTATTAATCGAAATTTAACAAAATTTTTGCAAAAAAATGACATTTTTCACTTTCAGTTGTAAAATTTTTCCAAAAAAACGACATCTATATATAAATTTTTCTCTAATTTTATTGTTATACATTCATGTCTTTGATAAAAAAAAATGTTTGGGTAAAAGTTATAGCGTTTACAAACTATGGTACAAAAATGTGAATTTCCGCTTTTTGAAGCAGCTCTGACTTTCTGAGCACCTGTCATGTTTCCTGAGGTTCTACAATGCCCAGACAGTAGAAAACCCCCACAAATAACCACATTTCGGAAAGTAGACATCCTAAGGTATTCGCTGATGGGCATAGTGAGTTCATAGAACTTTTTATTTTTTGTCACATGTTAGCGGAAAATGATTTTTTTGTTTTTTTTTTGTTTTTTTTTCCTTACAAAGTCTCATATTCCACTAACTTGTGACAAAAAATAAAAACTTCCATGAACTCACTATGCCCATCACAAAATACCTTGGGGTGTCTTCTTTTCAAAATGGGGTCACTTGTGGGGTAGTTATACTGTCCTGGCATTTTAGGAACCCTAATGTGTGAGAAGTAGTTTGAAATCAAAATGTGTAAAAAATGCCCTGTGAAATCTGAAAGGTTCTCTTTGGACTGTGGGCCCATTTGCCCACCTAGGCTGTAAAAAAGTGTCACACATCTGGTATCGCCGTACTCAGAAGAAGTAGGGCAATGTGTTTTGGGGTGTCTTTTTAAATATACCCATGCTGGGTGAGAGAAATATCTCGGCAAAAGACAACTTTTCCCATTTTTTTTATACAAAGTTGACATTTGACCGAGATATTTATCGCACCCAGCATGGGTATATGTAAAATGACACCCCAAAACACATTCCTCAACTTCTCCTGAGTACGGAGATACCACATGTGTGACACTTTTTTGCAGCCTAGATGCGCAAAGTGGCCCACATTCCTTTTAGGAGAGCATTTTTAGACATTTGGATTCCAGACTTCTTCTCACGCTTTAGGGCCCCTAAAATGCCAGGGCAGTATAAATACCCCACATGTGACCCCATTTTGGAAAGAAGACACCCCAAGGTATTCAATGAGGGGCATGGCGAGTTCATAGAAAAAAAAATTTGGCACAAGTTAGCGGAAATTGATTTTTTTATTTTTTTTTTTCTCACAAAGTCCCCCTTTCCGCTAACTTGGGACAAAAATCTCAATCTTTCATGGACTCAATATGCCCCTCAGCGAATACCTTGGGGTGTCTTCTTTCCAAAATGGGGTCATTTGTGGGGTGTTTGTACTGCCCTGGCATTTGAGGGTCTCCGCAATCATTACATGTATGGCCAGCATTACACTGCGTGCAGAATTATTAGGCAAATTAGTATTTTGACCACATCATCCTCTTTATGCATGTTGTCTTACTCCAAGCTGTATAGGCTCGAAAGCCTACTACCAATTAAGCATATTAGGTGATGTGCATCTCTGTAATGAGAAGGGGTGTGGTCTAATGACATCAACACCCTATATCAGGTGTGCATAATTATTAGGCAACTTCCTTTCCTTTGGCAAAATGGGTCAAAAGAAGGACTTGACAGGCTCAGAAAAGTCAGAAATAGTGAGATATCTTGCAGAGGGATGCAGCACTCTTAAAATTGCAAAGCTTCTGAAGCGTGATCATCGAACAATCAAGCGTTTCATTCAAAATAGTCAACAGGGTCGCAAGAAGCGTGTGGAAAAACCAAGGCGCAAAATAACTGCCCATGAACTGAGAAAAGTCAAGCGTGCAGCTGCCAAGATGCCACTTGCCACCAGTTTGGCCATATTTCAGAGCTGCAACATCACTGGAGTGCCCAAAAGCACAAGGTGTGCAATACTCAGAGACATGGCCAAGGTAAAAAAGGCTGAAAGACGACCACCACTGAACAAGACACACAAGCTGAAACGTCAAGACTGGGCCAAGAAATATCTCAAGACTGATTTTTCTAAGGTTTTATGGACTGATGAAATGAGAGTGAGTCTTGATGGGCCAGATGGATGGGCCCGTGGCTGGATTGGTAAAGGGCAGAGAGCTCCAGTCCGACTCAGACGCCAGCAAGGTGGAGGTGGAGTACTGGTTTGGGCTGGTATCATCAAAGATGAGCTTGTGGGGCCTTTTCGGGTTGAGGATGGAGTCAAGCTCAACTCCCAGTCCTACTGCCAGTTTCTGGAAGACACCTTCTTCAAGCAGTGGTACAGGAAGAAGTCTGCATCCTTCAAGAAAAACATGATTTTCATGCAGGACAATGCTCCATCACACGCGTCCAAGTACTCCACAGCGTGGCTGGCAAGAAAGGGTATAAAAGAAGAAAATCTAATGACATGGCCTCCTTGTTCACCTGATCTGAACCCCATTGAGAACCTGTGGTCCATCATCAAATGTGAGATTTACAAGAAGGGAAAACAGTACACCTCTCTGAACAGTGTCTGGGAGGCTGTGGTTGCTGCTGCACGCAATGTTGATGGTGAACAGATCAAAACACTGACAGAATCCATGGATGGCAGGCTTTTGAGTGTCCTTGCAAAGGAAAGGTGGCTATATTGGTCACTGATTTGTTTTTGTTTTGTTTTTGAATGTCAGAAATGTATATTTGTGAATGTTGAGATGTTATATTGGTTTCACTGGTAAAAATAAATAATTGAAATGGGTATATATTTGTTTTTTATAAGTTGCCTAATAATTATGCACAGTAATAGTCACCTGCACACACAGATATCCCCCTAAAATAGCTAAAACTAAAAACAAACTAAAAACTACTTCCAAAAATATTCAGCTTTGATATTAATGAGTTTTTTGGGTTCATTGAGAACATGGTTGTTGTTCAATAATAAAATTAATCCTCAAAAATACAACTTGCCTAATAATTGTGCACTCCCTGTAGGAGTTTCTGCTATTCTCCTTATATTGAGCATACGGGTAATGAGATTTATTTTTTTCGTTCAGCCTCTGGGCTGAAAGAAAAAATGAACGGCACAGATTTCTTCATTCGCATCGATCAATGTGGAAAAAATCTCTGCCAAAAAAAAAAAAGGAGGGGAAAGGCGTCTGCCAGGACATAGGAGCTCCGCCCAACATCCAAACCCACTCAGCCCGTATGCCCTGGCAAACCCGATTTCTCCATTCACATCAATCGATGTGGATGAATAAATCATTGCCGGGATTTATTATTATTTTTTTTATATACAAAGTGTTTGCCAAAGCATATGAACACCGCCGCCACCTCAGCTCATAAGCCTAGGCAAACGTATCTTTTACTGCAGAGGAGAAATCTCGTCTTGCAGCGCCGCATACACCGACTTTTGTGTAATCTGACAGCAGCGCAATGCTTCTGTCAGAATGCACATCAGTGCTGCAGCTAGTCGATCGGTTGGTCCACCTGGAAGGTAAAAAAAACAAAACAAAAAAGAAAAAACCAGGCCGCAACGCAATAAATTTATTAACTTTATAATAACATTTGAACGGAACATATAAACTTTATTTAACTTTTTGCACAGAACGCTAACTTTTTTGCTTACCGGTGATTTTTTTTTTGTTAGTTTTTTTTTACCTTTATAGGACAAACCTCTCCTTCCCCATGGGACAATGTGCAAAGCGCAAATTGCCCAAAGATGTGGCGAAGTACATTATGCACTTTGTCCCAGGTGAAAGGATAGGTTTGCAGCAGCTGTGAGTGAAAGGGCCCTAATAGCCCTGTGTGCCTGTCCTGTGAGATGCAATCCCTATGCTAAGTGTACCTGTGTGTGGTACTTCCGGAAACACTCCCCTAAGCATAGGGCAGGGTGGTCAGCGCAGTCAGGACAGAAATAGCGTGTGTCACGCCTTATTCCACTCCTGCTACAGACACGACATCTTTTTCGGGGTGACGGTTGGGTTGATGTACCAGCAACGACATTGGGGAAATGTCGCTCGTGTAGACGGCTCACTACACTGGTGGATGGGGCCACGGAACCTCCTGGATACAGGAGGTTCTCAATGATTTATTCCTGAAATTTGAGGAAGGATCGTGTTCTCCCAGCCTTACTGTAGAGAACAAAACTAATATATGCAGCCAATTGAATCAAATATACAGACACCTTCTTATACCAGCGTCTGGTGCGTCAGGAAACTAAATAAGGAGCCAACATCTGGTCATTGAAGTCCACCCCTCCCATCAGCAAATTATAGTCGTGGACTGAGAAGGGCTTTTCAATTACACTGGTTGCTCGTTCTATTTGTATTGTCGTGTCTGCGTGAATGGAGGAGAGCATGTAAACGTCACGCTTGTCTCTCCATTTCACCGCGAGCAGTTCTTCGTTACACAAGGCAGCCCTCTCCCCCCTTGCAAGACGGGTGGTAACGAGCTGTTGAGGGAAGCCCCGGCGACTAGGTCGCGCGGTGCCACAGCAGCCAATCTGTTCTAGGAACAAATGCCTGAAGAGGGACACACTTGTGTAAAAATTGTTCACATAAAGATGGTACCCCTTGCCAAATAAGGGTGACACCAAGTCCCAGACTGTGTTCCCACTGCTCCCCAGGTAGTCAGGGCAACCGACCGGCTCCAGGGTCTGATCTTTACCCTCATAGACCAGAAATTTGTGGGTATAGCCTGTGGCACTTTCACAGAGCTTATACAATTTGACCCCATACCGGGCGCGCTTGCTTGGGATGTATTGTTTGAAGCAGTAAAATGTATAAGGGACTCATCTACGCAGATGTTTTGCTCAGGGGTATACAAATCTGCAATTTTGTTGTTTAAGTGGTCTATGAGGGGCTGAATTTTGTGGAGCCGGTCAAAAGCTGGGTGGCCTCTGGGACGAGAGGTGCTGTTGTCGCTAAAGTGCAGGAAACGCAGGATGGTCTCAAATCGTGTCCTGGACATGGCAGCAGAGAACATGGGCATGTGATGAATTGGGTTCGTGGACCAATATGACCGCAATTCATGCTTTTTGGTTAGACCCATGTTGAGGAGAAGGCCCAGACTTGGACGGGTTTCCACCGGAAAGACTGGGCATAAAAGCTTCCCGGGTTGGCGGCTATAAATTGAGTGGCATACCGATTTGTTTCTGCCACGACTAAGTCCAAGAGCTCCGCAGTCAAGAACAGCTCAAAAAATCCCAGTGCCAAACCGATCTGAGCTGTCTCAACCTGAACTCCAGACTGGGCGGTGAAAGGGGGAACTATTGGTGCGGCTGAAGTTGGGGACTGCCAATCAGGGTTTGCCAGCACCTCAGGGACTCTAGGGGCTCTACGGGCCTGTCTGCGCGCTGGCTGCGACGGAGTAACTATTGTACGTGCCAACGTACCAGCTTCAACTGCCCTTCTGGTGCTCGCCACTTCACCATGTTGTACGGCAGTGCTGGTACTAGGTCCAGGATGGGCTGCGCTGCTGGTGTATGCCTCACCACGTAATCCGACAGCGCCAGCTCACTCTGCTGCCCTTGAAGCGGATCCTGCGCAACCTGTGGTCTAGCAACACGGGGCCGGGTACGCCTGGTGCTATCAGGGACCTCAACCTCATCGTCCGAACTTTGGGTCACACTGCTTTCTACTGGTTCATATTCTGACCCACTAGATTTGTCAGGTGAGGGTTCCCATTCCTCATCCGACTGGGTCAGAATCCTGTAGACCTCTTCAGAAGAATACCCCTTGTTTGCCATTTGGTCAACTAAATGTAGGGGGTATTCCCTGAGACTACCCAAGAAAAAAAGCAAGCCTGTCTTACAAATGGGAGGCTAGTGAAGTACCGGAGGCCGCTGCGATTGATAAAAAATATCAAAACTGATTTTTTTATTGCCTCAGCGATCCAAAAAAAAAATTTTTTGGTCACTGCGGCGGGGCGGGCGTGGGTGAACGCACGTGTGGAGCGTGGGTGAACCCACTGCGTTTTGGGTGGAGGGCGAACTAAGATGACACTAATACTATAATAGATCTGACTGTGATCAGTTCTGATCACTTACAGATACTATAAAAGTACAAAAGCTGATTAGCGATACGCTAATCAGCGAATCAGTGACTGCGGTGGGCTGGGCACTAAACGATCGCTAACTACCTAACCAAGGGGCCTAAACTATCCTAAAACTATCAGTCAATACCAGTGGGGGAAAAAAGTGACAGTTTACACTGATCACTTTTTTCCCTTTCACTAGGTGATTGACAGGGGCGATCAAGGGGTTAATTGGGGTGATGGGGGGTGATCTGGGGCTAAGTGTAGTGTTTGGTGGCTACTCACTGATGTGTGCTCCTCTGCTGGGACCAACCGACGAAAAGGACCAGCAGAGGAGCACAGAAGCCATTTAACACCTTATATTTATAAATATAAGGTGTTATATGGCTTGTGATTTAGTTTTTTTGAAAATCGCCAGCCTGCCAGCGATGATCATTGACTGGCAGGCTGGTGACGAAATTGTCCTTTAACTTTTGCCGGGACGCAATGCGCATGCGCGGGCCGGCTCTGACCGAAATCTCGCATCTCGCGAGATGACGCACGAATGCGTCCAGGAGGAATGAATCGACCGCTGCCAGGACGCATCCGTGCGTTAGGCGGTCGGGAAGCAGTTAAACACACAAACACGTGTGTGCAACTGACTGCTATTTATTCACAGTCAAAATTGTTGTTTTTCTTTAAATGTAGTCTACTGTGACACCAGATATGAGTTGCACTGGTGACACTATGGACTTGCAGCTGGGCTTTAAACACACAAACACGTGCAGGCAACTGACTGCTATTTATTTACAGTCAAAAATATATATATTTTTTTAATGTAATCTACTGTGACACCAGATATGAGTTGCGGTGTTGAGACTATGCACTTGCAGCTGGGCCTTAAGCACACAAACACGTGCAGGCAACTGACTGCTATTTATTCAGTCAAAATTGTCGCTTTTCTTTAAATGTAATCTACTGTGACACCAGATATGAGTTGCGCTGGTGACACTATGCACTTGCAGCTGGGCCTTAAAGGGGTTATCCGACTTAAATAAATCTATTCTAATTGCATTTATTGTAGACCAGTGAAAGATTCTTAAAATCTCTTTCATCACCTATCTATCACTATTTGGCCAGTTCAGTTCTGGGTCATGTGACCCCTGACGTCAGTAAGCCTGCTCTGCTGATGACGTTTCGTTTACAGCCGTCTCCCTGCTTGAGGGAGTGTCCAGGCTCTGTAAACGAAACGTCAGAGCCTCTGGTGCCCTCCCCCCTCCAGCTCTTCTCACTGCCTCGGCTCTGGTATGCGATCGCTCATGTGCAGTACATACCAGAGCCGAGGTGATCTCTTCTCTGGCAGCAGGGTATGTTTGTCCCTCCTGCATTCACTGGGGCTAGAGGTGGCAGTTTGTAAACGTTCCCCTCGGCATCTGGCGATCGTTATTACAGCCCTGGTCCCCCCCCCCCACACACTAGTACACATTGAACACCCCCTGGGAAATATAAATAAATTATTGGCCATCATTATTATCATCATCAACATCATTATTTAGCTATATAAAATCCTTATCTGCCACCAATATATATATTTATCTAAGCAATATCCATATTGAATATACATTCGAATAATATAGATATTGCTTAGATACAGATAATGCTAATGTATTTTCACACTAGCGGCAGGACGTATCCGACAGGCTGTTCACCCTGTCGGATCCGCCCTGACGCTATTTGCCCGTGCCGCTGGACGGATCCGTTATTGCAATTCATTTCTAGACGTATCCGCACCTGGATCCGTCTACAAATGCTGTCCGTTGTCACACTGATCGGCGGATCCAGCAGGCACGCAGCTCTGACGATGGAGCTGCCTTGCGGATCTGGCGTTGCAAAACAACTGAAGGACGGATCCGTCCTTCCGGTCTGTGCATGCGCAGAACATGAAAACGGTGAAAAAGACTGCCAGAGGGATCCGTCCATCCAGATGGCAAGCGGATAGACGGATCCATCCTTCTGGTCTGCGCATGCACAGAACATGAAAACTGTGAAAAAGACTGAAAGAGGGATCCGTCCATCCGCATGACAAGCGGATAGACGGATCCGTTATTGCAATGCATTTCTAGACGGATCCACACCTGGATCCGTCTACAAATGCTGTTAGTTGTCACACAGATCGGCGGATCCAGCAGGCACGCAGCTCCGATGACGGAGCTGCCTTGCGGATCCGGCGTTGCAAAACAACTGAAGGACGGATCCGTCCTTCTGGTCTGCGCATGCGCAGAACATGAAAAATTTGAAAAAGACTGCCAGAGGGATCCGTCCATCCACATGGCAAGCGGATAGGTGGATCCGTTATTGCAATGCATTTCTAGACGGATCCGCACCCGGATCCGTGTACAAATGCTGTCAGTTGTCACACTGATCGGCGGATCCAGCAGGCACGCAGCTCCGACGACGGAGCTGCCTTGTGGATCCGTCCTTCCGGTCTGCACATGCACAAACCGGGAATACTGTGAAAAAGACTGACAGAGGGATCCGTCCATCCGCATGACAAGCGGATAGACGGATCCGTTATTGCAATGCATTTCTAGACGGATCCGCACCCGGATCCGTGTACAAATGCTGTCAGTTGTCACACTGATCGGCGGATCCAGCAGGCACGCAGCTCCGACGACGGAGCTGCCTTGTGGATCCGTCCTTCCGGTCTGCACATGCACAAACCGGGAATACTGTGAAAAAGACAGAGGGATCCGTCCATCCGCATGACAAGTGTGTATTTATTTATTTTTTTGCAAAGTGCAGAGCAGGGTGAAGGAAAGGTCAGGTTGTTCACGCCCAGAAATATTCATGAGGCAGAGCTCAGGCTTTGTTGTTATACGCCCCCTCAGCATGTACTTCAGCATGTAAACAAAGCAATGACAGAACCATGAAAAGGTGTAAATATGGGATTTAACTTGATGAAATCTAGCTTAACCAAATTATATGTATATCCTGATGGATTTTAAGTGTTTTTTTTTTTGTTTTTTTTAACTCGGATAACCCCTTCAAACATACAAACATGTGTGTGCAACTGACTGCTATTTATTCACAGTCAAAATTGTTGTTTATTCTTTAAATGTAATCTACTGTGACACCAGATATGAGTTGCACTGGTGAGATGCACTAGGAGCAGGGAGCCATTCAGCCAGCAAAGCTGCACTGGGAATGAGGTCAAGCACAGATCCTCATTCCCAAAGCTAAGCAACAGGTCTACGGGAAATGGGGGACCAAATGCACCTTCGGAACCCCGTGACAACTATGCACTTGCAGCTGGGCCTTAAACACACAAACACATGTAGGCAACTGACTGCTATTTATTCACAGTCAAAATTATTATTATCTTTTAAATGTAATCTATTGTGACACCAGATATGAGTTGCGCTGTTGACACTATGCACTTGCTGCTGGGCCTTAAACACACAAACACGTGCAGGCAACTGACTGCTATTTATTCACAGTCAAAATTGTTGTTTTTCTTTAAATGTAATCTACTGTGACACCAAATATGATTAGCACTGGTGACACTATGCACTTGCAGCTGGGCCTTAAACACACAAACAAGTGTGTGCAACTGACTGCTATTTATTCAGTCAAAATTGTTGTTTTTCTTTAAATGTAATCTACTGTGACACCAGATATGAGTTGCGCTGGTGACACTATGCACTTGCAGGGCATGAAACACACGCGCTTGCTGGCAACTGACTGCTATTATATTACATTCAAAAAAGTTATATATTTTTTTTTAAATGCAAGCTACTGTGACACCAGATATGAGTGGTGGCACTGGGCAAGTGGGCACAGTATACTCTGTGAGCCTGACACACACGCTGGCAGGAAACTGCAATTAGATTACACAGAAAAAAAAAAAAGCAGACTGATGTTCTAGCCCTAAAAAGGACTTTTTGGGGTGCTGTCCTTACAGCAGAGACCAGATGAGTCTTTCAGGACTGTAGTGGACACTGTATACACTAGCCTAGCTATCGATTTCCCTATTAAATCAGCAGCAGCTACACTGTCCCTCCTCTCACTAAGAATGCAGCTTCCGAATGAATAATCTAAAATGGATGCTGTCCAGGAGGTGGGAGGGTCTGGGAGGGAGGGTATGATGCTGATTGGCTGGAATGTGTCTGCTGACTGTGAGCTACAGGGTCAAAGTTTACTCAATGATGACTAATAGGGAGCTGACCGAACATCGCATATGTTTGCCCGCCGCGGCGAACGCGAACAAGCTATGTTCGCCGGGAACTGTTCGGGACATCTCTAGTGGCATACAACCAATAATTCCTGTTGATGAGGTTTCTGCTGGCCCAAGTGCTCCTTCAAGAATGCCAGTTGTGTCCGTCGAAGATGAGGTCCTCCTGAATTAGAATGTATCACACCTGAAGACATGTCAGAAAGTGTTAAAAGTGATCCATCAGAAATATCTTTTAGTCTTCCTCCTGCATTTTCCATAGCAGAAAAAAATTATTTTGTTGAAAAACACCCCTTTCAGCCAACCAGGACTGAATGCACAGATTTTCATTTTCAAGAAGCAGACTTTTATTACCGCAAGAAGTCCAATGGGGATCGTATTAAGCGTTCATGGCTGAGTTGTAAGATAAAGGATCGAAAGTTAGAAGCATTTTTTTGCAGCATATGCATTGCATTTTCTAATTCCTCTTCCTCGTTCACTACTGGTTGTTCTAATTTTCAACATTGCTTTTAGGCAGCAAATAAGCACGAATCTTCAAAAAGTCATTGTGATGCTATTAGTGCTTATTTTACCATGAAAACGAATAGAAGCATTGACACATTAATAAATCAGGCTCAAGTCTCCAGAAGAAAGAAGATACTACAAAATATTGAGGTATTAAACCGTATATTTAATATTGTAAAACTCCCCGGAAAACAGGGATTGCCATTTCGTGCCTATGGCACTAATGAATCGCTGTACAATTTAAATTACATTGAAATAAACCATGGGAACTTTCTGTAAATTGTCCTACTTCTATCACAGTATGATATTCCTCTTAAAAATCACCTTGATAAATGTGTTCAAGACAGTGAAAAAAGAAAACAGCGATTGAAAGACAGAAAAACATCAGGAAAACATTCAACTGGACGTGGATCTCTTGTGACATTTTTGTCCAATAATACAATAAGGAAAGTATTTGCAGCAATAGTTTGAAGCATGAAAAACGTAATTGTGTCTGAAATCGGAGAGAAACGATTCAGTAAACAGGTTGACTCCACACAAGATGTTGGAATTGTAGATCAAGCAACAGTTGTTGCGAGATATGTGCAAGATGATGCCATTAAAGAACGGCTTGTGGCGATTCTCCCTGTTAAAGATGCTACAGGAAAATGATTTTACGAACTTCTAATGTCCTGCTTTGATGTACTTGGATTAGATTTCCAAAAAATTGCTGGTGAATCATTTGATGGTGCAACAAATGAGGAGTGCATATGTGGGACTACGTGCACAGATTGCATAGGTAGTGCCAGATTCGGTTTATATATGGTGCTATAGTCATATCCTTAACCTGTGTGTCTCAGATTGCTGTCAAGTATTGGAATTGAAAAAAAAATTTGGTCTCCTAAATCGCTTGGCAACCTTTATTGGAGACTCCCACAAAAGAATGAATATCTGGAAAGACCAATGGACAGGAAAAACTTTTAAAGTTACAAAAAATTGCAGAGACAAGATGGTGGGAAAAAGAAAAGGCCCTTAACTGGATTTTTGGTGAAAAATATTCTCTTTATTTAGACACCCTTGAAGTTTTATATGTCATTTCCCAGAGTAACTTGTTTGAATCGAAAACCACTTCTGAGGCCTCATCCCTTTTTCACAATCTTTGTCAGTTTAGGATTATCCTTACAGCAAACATATTTTTACAGGTTTTTGATGTTATAGGGCCAGTGTCAAAATATCTACAAACCAGTGGCCTTGACTTCAAGGTAGCATGGCAAATGGTCGAACGTGCAGTTCAGCAACTGAAAAAAATTGATTTCAACAATCTTAAACAAAAGGCTGAACACTTTGCAATAAAAACAAATGAGTTAATGGATGAAAGTGATGTTCTCAACTCCTTGGAAGTCGAGACTATGCTTCCAGTTCGAAGAGTGGCACGAAAAAAACGCATGGATGGAGAATCTTCACATGATGAACAACCTGAAGATGAAATGCAATGTTTTCGAGCTAGTGTGTTCAGACCAATTCTGGACCAAATCATACAAAGCATGACAGAGATTTTCAGAAAATAAGTAATTGGTCATGGATTCCCACTACTTGGAACCTCGCACTTTTCAGAAAATTAGGACAGATCCCAAAGTGCTAGATGGAGGGGCACTAGAGAGAATTTCTAAGTTAGGGTACTTTCACACTTGCGGCAGGACGGATCCGACAGGCTGTTCACCATGTTGGATCCGTCCTTCTGCTATTTCGCCGTGCCGCCGGACCCGCGTTCCGTCCCCATTGACTATAATGGGGACGGAGGCGGAGCTCCGGCGCAGCATGGCAGTGCACGGCGAGAGCCGCCGGACTAAAAAGTCGGACATGCAGGACTTTTAGTCCGGCGGCCTTTCGCCGTGCACTGCCGTGCTGCCCTGGAGCTCCGCCCCCGTCCCCATTATAGTCAATGGGGACGGAGCGGCGGCACGGCGAAATAGCGGAAGGACGGATCCGACATGGTGAACAGCCTGTCGGATCCGTCTTGCCGCAAGTGTGAAAGTAGACTAAGCCAAAGTAAATGAATGTTATCTCAAAACTGAATTAATAAGTGTAAGTCTTACAGGATGTCTTTCTGAAGATGAGACACAGATGGAAATAATTATTGATGATGATGATGAGGAGGAGATTAATGACTGGATTCCACCTACTGACAAACTAGGTGAGGTACAAAAGGAATCAAAGTGTGGTTCTTGCAAGCAGTGCTTTCTTTGCTGTCACAGGTTGTTGTTAAAATACAACCTTTATTCTGCAGCTTATGAAAATCTTTCTATCACCTATGAGTACCTGTTGACCCTTTCTTTTACACAAGTGTCATGTGATAGAGCATTCAGCAAGCTAAAACTCATCAAGACCCGACTGCAAGCCACAATGGGACAAGAACTGCTTGTTGCTCTAATGATCATGTCAGTGGAAAGAGATCTTTTGGAACAGGTCCAGTTTTCAGATGTATTGGAAATTATTCGTCAAAGTTCTTCCTTGATGAGGTCTTTGCTAACCGTTTGATCAAATATTTAGTTTAAAAGTTTTATACAGATATTTATTTCTCTGGCTTCTGTATTTTTAGAAAAAGTGTATTGTGTCCATACAATGTTCATTTGTTAAAACTGTAGATTTTATTTTTGTTAAACATAATTTTTTGCTATTACAATTAAATTATGTTAAACCACATTGTATCATATCACCAACCCTCCCCTGGTGTTCAGCACTGCCATGCGCAACATTTATATGCGATGCTGCAGGGAAAAGGGGGCCGCAGTTATGGCTTGAATGTGGAATGGTAGGGAGGTGGGTGGACACATTGTGTAGGGGAATCATGTGCGAGAGGAGAGGAGAGGAGGCAGGTTTGGGCAGTGCATGAAGGTAGGCTTGGGCACTAGATGGAGGTGTGTCTGGGCTGCTTTGTGTGATAATAACGCCCCTTTGGGCACCTTACTGGCTCATTTGCATACCAAATAAACTGGAATTTCATAAGATAGAAACACCTATTGCTGAAACAAAGGCACATCTGGAAATAAGGTACTAAGTGCTAATAGGAAATTGCTGCACTTCAATAGCCAGGTGACAGATTCCCAGGTCATCAAGTTGTAGAAACTTTACAGTAAAACCAAAATACAATACATGTGACTTAAACCATTTGTAATTGTAGCAGTATCTGTAGTGATGGGGCTAAATAATATAAAATAATCTATTTATGTATGATTCTGCATGAAGCAAGAATAAAATTCAAGATGCAGGAGCCCATTCTGGCATGTGACTTTTTTGGGTAGCCATTAGGGAAGAGCGAATAGACTTCGGATGAAACATTTGAGGTCGGAAAATGTTTTTTTACAGTACAAATTAATTGATGTAGTTATTGCACGAAGTCTCACGAGACTTCTCAAAGCAATAACTTTGGCTCGTCGGAGCCAATACATTCTAATACTGTATGGAGCTCCTGCTCCGTACAGTATTAGAACAAGGTTTTATGTGAATCAACTATGGATGTTTCATCCGAAGTCGATTTGCTCATCCCAAGTAGCCATCATGACTATGTCTTCCTTTTCCAACAAGCCTTGTCAGCTCACAGTTACGCGTGAATACCTAGAAAGAGGGCAATCCAAAAGACTATAGCCCTGATTTATCATACCTTGTTGGGACAAAGACCCCAATGCCGGATGAGTAGTGGTTCCAAATTCGAAAAATGTGTGTGCACTCACAGAGAATAACTGATACACACGCGCAATGCTATGTACCAAGCTTCTCTAGTTTATTGAAAAAAAGGAAGCAGAGTTATAAAGCAAAATTCTGGATCATTTCCAACTGAAGACATAGTTAAACATTTTCATCATTAACTCATTAAAACCACAATCTGAAATGAGCATCTCTTGGCTATACGCCCGGAGCGTCTCACTAATCCTCAGTGTGGGTGTTAATCACGTACCAGCCTTCCTAGCAATTATATCAATTCCTTTAGACCAGGTACTGGGACTAGGAGTGACCTTGAGGTTATAGTAACCTTAGCAAAGAAGTTCACAGTTTATAACATAAAATGGCAGTAGTAAGCACAAGATGGAATCTGAAGGCACAACATAGTCTCAAACCTCACAATTCCTCCATTTTGAGATATTCACTCATCACAGGTGACAGATACACATACTTCACCCGGACATTGCCCTTGCTGCTGGTTTCCCAGATTCTGCATATCTGTGCCTGAATGAGGGATAATCTCAACCTGTCTCATAGTATTTTCTACTTCTGTTTTTGTTGCACACCCTGCTCAAACACATCAATATGAGCTTAATTACAATATAAATTAATGCAATAATTAACAAATCTGTATTAACAATCTGTATTATTCCCTGTGCTATGCCCATACTCGAACAGTTCTATTTTTCAGGGTAGTAATATTGGCTTGCCAACAGGGCCCTCAACCCACCCTGTGATAGGGAGAGGAACTGCTGTATAATTGAGGTTAAGGCTATCACCTCCTGGCCCCCTGATCGATAAGAAGTCTTTGGAGTTCATGTTAACTAATTCTGACCACGGTACAGGAATGGCAAGATAAGGCATAATCTTTGAACTCACAGGACTGTGAGTGCAGATCCAACAGTTTTTATAATTGTCCGCATCTGTCAGGTTTTTCAACATAACCTGAAAATACCTAATAAGGGCATTGTCCCAGTCACTTTTCAGATTCACATGTAGAGCTTGAATGCTCAGGGCCAGGAGTATCAGTACAAGAATCCTCATTCTCAGGGTTAGGCACTTTCTTACAGTGTGAGGCGTGAATCCAGTTAGGTTTTCCTTCGACCTTTACAGAGATTGCAGTTTTCAACAGGACTTGGAAGGGACCATCAAATCTGGGATCAAAGGTCTTTCTCACATGCCTCTTTATCACCACCTAATCTCCAGGCTCAAAACTGTGCGTGCCTTCTACTAAATCAGGGTCTGGAATGGAAGCAAACACTTGTTTATGAGTGTGATCTAGTCTTTCAGTAAGGGCCTTCATATAGCTGACCATACTATCAGCCTATAAATGCAGTTGTTGAGGAAAATATAGTCCTAGACTTGGGGCCCTGCCAAACAATACTTCAAAGGGGGCAACCCTGTCTTCTTGTTTGGAGTGGTTCTTATGGAATATAAGGCTAGAGGCAAACACTCTGTCCATGGTCTACCTGTTTCCTGCATGGATTTTTGAATTTTCAGTTTTATTGTCCTGTTCAAGTGTTCGACGCGGCCGCTACTTTGTGGGTGGTACGCCATATGGAAGGCTTGAGTTACCCCTAATGCTTGCATAACCTCTCTCATCACTTCACCTGTAAAGTGGGAACCTCTGTCTGACTCAATAACTTCAGGAACACCATACCTGCATATCGGTTCACTGACCAGTTACTTTGCAGTGTTCTTGGCACTGGCTTTGGCTATTGGGAAGGCTTCCGGACACCCTGAAAAGAGATCAACACACACGAGAATAAACTCATACACTCCTACCTTTGGTAGTTGTATGTAGTCTATCTGCAGTCTCTGAAATGGTTAAAGTGGCCTAGGGGTGTGCTTGCTTGGAGTCTTCACCACTTGGCCGGGGTTATTCAATGCACAGACCATACATCCTTGTACAAATCGAGCGGCTACTGCAGAAAACCCTGGAGCTATTTGTAGTGTCCCACTAAGTAAAGGTGGGCACTACTCAAGGGTCAATTGGGTCACGTTGTTCTCCACCTCCTGTGGAACATGGTCATGGTATTTTGTATTGCATTGTAATGTGTAATGCCATGTTAATTCCTGTGTACCAGGCCTGTTAGGGGTGTAATTTCTCCTCCCAAGCTGTAGAGGGAGCTAGGGAACCCCCTAGTGTATATATAGACAGGTCCAGGCCAGGAGAGGAGTGTGTGGTCAGAAGCCAAGTGTGCACTTTAGCCAGAGGTTAGCTGAAGACCAGCTTCTAACATGCAGCTAGATAGCCCAGGCTCCTAGCTTGCCTCCAGGAGAAGAAGTTTCCTCCTGAAGTTATCCTGCAGCTTGCAAAGTACAGAGCAGTGCTAACCTTTTCCAGCCAAGTAGAAAGCTGAAGGTTATTGACAGAAGTGGATTTATACCAGAGGAAGATTTCCCTACCCAAGGATAAAGCCAGATATTAGGCATCCGGGCCTTGGAGAAAGTCAGACAGGATTCTGCAGAAAGTACAGCTGTCACAGCGGGCGTGCACTCAGTCTAACAGATAACGCACCAACCAGGCTCTGGGCGAGAGACAGGGGAAGGGTCACCTCCTAACTAATCCCTGACCTCTTTCCCTGCACTGCTCAGCCCACCTACAGACCTTTTAAGGTAGGTATGAGGTGTCCCCGTGCCTGGGCTGACAAAACCCTGAATTCCCTGAGATGGTGAAGTAGGGAAATAGGAGCAGCCTGCTCGCAGAGAACCTGGATGGGATAGATGACACAAAACAACCAAACTAGAAATAACACTTATCTTCCTGAGCTGGAGCAGACAGCCAACCTTCCTTCCTAGCTTCCAAGACCACAATGATTAGTATAATCCGCTCAGGGCACTGGGCTTGTGTGCTATTTAAACGAATGACCCCACCCAGTGCACCTGATGAGAGGCGGCTCCAGCACGGCTCCAAAACAACCACTAAACTCGTGCTACTATCCTGGCCGACCTCCGCACCTCATCCGAGTGGGGCATGACAGTACCCCCCCTTCTACGGGTGACCTCCGGACACCCCGGACCAATCTTATCCGGATGGGACCTATGAAAAGCCCTCACCAGTCGGCTGGCGTTGACATCCACAGCCGGAACCAACATCCTCTCCTCAGGACCGTATCCCCTCCAGTGCACCAGGTACCGAAGGGAACCCCGAAGAACTCTCGAGTCGAGAATCCTGGAGATCTCAAACTCCAAGTTTCCCTCGACCAGAACAGGAGTAGGAGGCAATGGTGATGGTTCCACCGGTCTCATGTATTTTTTTTAGTAAAGACCTGTGGAACACATCATGGATCCTCCAAGTCTGCGGAAGATCCAGCCGAAACGCCACAGGATTGATCACCGCAGAAATTTTATACGGACCAATAAATCTTGGACCCAGTTTCCAAGATGGCACTCTCAATTTGATATTCTTAGTGGACAACCACACACAGGTCCGGACCAGTCATACGTCTCTTGTCAGCCATTCGTTTATACCTCTCACCCATCCTCTCCAAATTCCCTTGAATCCTCCGCCAGATAGAGGATAAGGCAGAAGATAATCTCTCCTCCTCTGGCATCCCAGAGGAACCAGACCCAGAAAAGGTACCAAACTGAGGATGGAAACCGTATGCGCCAAAAAATGACGACTTACCCGTGGACTCCTGCCTACGGTTATTCAACGCAAATTCTGCTAAGGACAAGAATGAGGACCAGTCCTCCTGATTCTCAGCCACAAAGCACCTCAAGTAGGTCTCCAGGTTTTGATTAGTACGCTCCGTATGACAATTCGACTGCGGATGAAAAGCCAAAGAGAATGAAAGTTGAATGCCAAGACGAGAGCAGAACGCCCTCCAAAACCTGGAGACAAACTGCGTGCCCCTATCAGAGACAACATCCGAAGGAATACCATGCAATTTCACAATATTATCCACAAAAATATGCGCAAGAGTCTTAGCGTTAGGCAGACTCGTTAGTGGTATAAAGTGAGCCATTTTACTGAAACGGTCAACTACCACCAAAATCACTGTTCTCCCGGAGGAACTCTGCAGATCCGTAATAAAGTCCATAGACAAATGCGTCCAAGGACGAGATGGAATAGACAATGGAAGAAGTGAACCAGGCGGTCGAGTATGAGCAACCTTTGACAGAGCGCAGGTTTCACAAGCTGTCACGTAATTCTCAATGCTCTTACGTAACCCTGGCCACCAGAACCTCCGGGATACTAGATCACAGGTAGACTTACCACCAGGATGTCCAGCAAGAACAGTATCGTGATGTTCCTTGAACACCTTGTATCGTAGGCCCTCAGGAACAAACAACCTCCCTGGGGGACAAGAACCAGGAGCCCCCTCCTGGGCTCCCAACACCTCCATCTCCAATTCAGGGTACAGAGCGGAGACCACCACCCCATCCGCCAAAATCGGCGCCGGATCTTCTGAATCACCTCCCCCAGGAAAGCTGCGAGACAAGGCATCTGCCTTGACGTTCTTGACCCCTGGGCGAAAGGTAACCACGAAATTGAACCTGGTAAAAAAGAGTGACCATCTGGCCTGCCTAGGGTTCAGACGCTTGGCAGATTGCAGGTAAGCCAAATTCTTATGGTCAGTATACACCGTAACGGGGTGAGACGCCCCCTCTAACCAGTGACGCCATTCCTCAAAGGCCAACTTGATAGCCAACAACTCTCTATCTCCAACATCATAATTCCTCTTGGCGACCGAGAGCTTCTTGGAGAAGAAGGCACACGGGACCCACTTGCCAGGAGATGAACCCTGTGACCGCACCGCCCCAACCCCCACCTCTGATGCATCAACCTCCACTACGAATGGCTGAGACACATCCGGCTGCACCAGAATGGGAGCAGACGCAAAACTCTCCTTAACAGCCGAAAAGGCCTGCAATGCCTCATCCGACCAGACAGAGACATCGGCGCCCTTCTTGGTCATATCAGTAAGAGGTTTTACTAGGGTAGAATAATTCAAAATACATTTTCTATAATAATTTGTAAACCCCAAGAACCACATCAAAGCTTTCTGATTCTCTGGTCGGTCCCACTCCAGAACCACGCGGACCTTTTCGGGGTCCATACGAAAACCGGAATCAGAAAGCATGTATCCCAAAAACGGAAGCTCTTGCACCGCAAACAAACATTTTTCCAATTTGGCATATAACTTATTCTCCCGAAGGATCGTCAAAACCTGTCTCACATGATCCTGATGGGTCTTCAGATCAGGAGAATAAATTAAAATGTCATCCAGGTAAACTACTACGAACCTCCCCACCAAGTGATGAAAAATGTCATTGACGAATCGCTGAAATACTGCTGGCGCGTTCGTCAACCCAAAAGGCAAAAGGCATCACCAGGTTCTCAAAATGACCCTCGTGCGTATTGAAGGCCGTTTTCCACTCATCCCCCTCCTTGATCCTGATTAGATTGTAGGCTCCTCTCAAATCCAACTTGGAGAACACCTTGGCTCCAACAATCTGATCAAAAAGATCAGAGATCAAAGGCAGGGGATATGGATCCCGGACTGTAATACAGTTCAATTCCCGGAAATCCAAACACAGTCTCAGTGATCCATCTTCTTTCTTCACAAAGAACAAACCTACTGCCACTGGAGACTTAGATAGTCTAATATGACCCTTTGCCAAACTCTCGGCGACATACTTTCGCATGACCTCTCTTTCGGGTTGAGAGAGGTTGTAAAGCCGAGACTTTGGCAACTTAGCCCCAGGAATGAGATTAACTGGACAATCAGAGTCTCGATGAGTCCCACCCTCCGAAAAGACATCCGCAAAATCCGAGAGATACTGAGGTAAAGCCGTAATGGACACACCAGAGATAGATGTGCCAAGACAATTATCCGAACTAAACTTGCTCCAACCAATGATTTGTTTCGCTTGCCAGTCTATAATTGGGTTATGTCTAGTCAACCATGGCAACCCCAAAACTATAGGAGCTGGCAAATCCTTCATGACAAAACAAGAAATAATTTCAGCATGTGAATCACCCACCCTTAAGTGAATACCATAAACAATGTGAGTAAGGCTCCTTTGAGAAAGAGGGGAAGAATCAATTGCAAAAACACGAATCTCGTTCTCTAACGTGCAAGTACTTAGTCCCAGGCCTTGAAGAAAAAGAAAGTCAATTAATTTTACCCCAGCACCACAATCAAGGAATACATCAACAAACACATTTTTTGACTCTAGCGCCTCCATAGCTGAAAGGAGAAAACGGGAACTGCAGGGAGCTTGCATACCTGTCTGCTCCACCACACATTTCATACTACCAAGTGTGAGAGAAGTTTTTTTTTTCTTTTTTTCTTCCACCTGTGATTTAACATAAGGACAAGAAAAAACAAAATGACCCCTCTTTCCACAATAGTAACATAGATTGTGCACTTTTCTAAAGTCTCTACTATCAGAATAGCAAGATACCTGACCTAACTGCATGGGTTCCTCCCCTACCCCAGAGTTATGAGTAATATCACCCTGGGCAGTAGGAGAAACAAAACCACACGCAGGAGGGATCCCCTGCACAGAGAGACCCTTACATCTCTCTCTGATACGTCTATCCAACCGTACTGCCAAAGACATAGCATTCTCTAAAGTATCCGGGTACTCATGAAAAGCCAGGGCATCCTTCAACCTTTCAGATAACCCCTGACAAAACTGACTACGTAACGCGGGGTCATTCCACCCCGACTCAGTAGCCCACCCCCTAAACTCTGTGCAGTAACTCTCTGCAGTATGTTTACCCTGTAGTAAGTTACGCAATCTCGATTCTGCCATCGAGACCCGATCTGGGTCATCGTAAATCAATCCCAGGGCTTTGAAAAATTCCTCCACCGACCGGAGAGCCAGAGAACCGGGCGGCAGAGAAAAAGCCCAGGATTGCGCGTCCCCTTTAAGCAAAGACATGATGATACCAACCCTCTGATCTTCATTACCTGACGAAAATGGACGCAGTTGGAAGTACAAATTGCATGACTCTTTAAAGCGGAAAAAATCATCCGTACCCCCTGTCAATTTCTCGGGAAGAGCGACTTTAGGCTCCCCAATAATTTGACCTGTACCTGATGCCAGAACCCTCTGACACTGTGTGACCGAACTACGCAGATCCGCAACCTCTAGGGATAAACCCTGCATGCGGTCAACCAGTGCATCAATTGACGCCATCACAAAAGCGCTGAGTGATGGTAGTCACAGTATGGCGGATTATAATGTCACGGCGGGCGTGCACTCAGTCTAACAGATAACGCACCAACCAGGCTCTGGGCGAGAGACAGGGGAAGGGTCACCTCCTAACTAATCCCTGACCTCTTTCCCTGCACTGCTCAGCCCACCTACAGACCTTTTAAGGTAGGTATGAGGTGTCCCCGTGCCTGGGTTGACAAAACCCTGAATTCCCTGAGATGGTGAAGTAGGGAAATAGGAGCAGCCTGCTCGCACAGAACCTGGATGGGATAGATGACACAAAACAACCAAACTAGAAATAACACTTATCTTCCTGAGCTGGAGCAGACAGCCAACCTTCCTTCCTAGCTTCCAAGACCACAATGATTAGTATAATCCGCTCAGGGCACTGGGCTTGTGTGCTATTTAAACGAATGACCCCACCCAGTGCACCTGATGAGAGGCGGATCCAGCACGGCTCCAAAACAACCACTAAACTCGTGCTGCTATCCTGGCCGACCTCCGCACCTCGTCAGAGTGGGGCATGACAACAGCCTGATCTGTGAGTTTATTCCTTCTGAGTTATCTTGCTAGGATTCTACCTGCCATTTATGTAAAGCCTGCCTGATACCAATATCCTTCATATGGAACTGTTTGAAGCCTGTATATAGTTGAACTGTTCAGTAAAAAGGAGTTCTGGTTCACTACAACTGTGTGTACCTCAATTATTCCTACAACAAATCGGTGTTACCGGCACTGGCGTCACGAACTGTAAGGGATCTTGTCACCGGCACACTAAACTTCCAACACCCAGGGCACCTCACATACTGTCACTGCCAGTTCTCTGAGAAGGTCTGGCAGACGTTCTTCTCTAGCTCTTGCATGACGTTCTTTGTTTTGGTTTCACTTTGTCATCTCCTTTCCTTCTCCCAGCTGTCACCTATTTACACTAATTGCCTCCCTTTATATTCCCTTGCATACTGCCTCACTTTGCGGTTTATACTACTTCCTGGATTGTGTTCACTGCTGTAGGCTGCTGCTGCTGATTCCTCAGGATAAGTCTTTTTCCTTTATTTGTGTTTCCTTGCTGGCTTGATTCTAGGTGACCCTGACTCAGTCTGTATTAAGTGCAGGGAGCCGGTGGTCGTGTCCCCTCACTATTATAGGGTTTTCAGGTGTCACACAGTATTAGGTACGTGGGCATGCAATAGTCTACCATAAAGATCTTTGCATGGGCATAGCAGTCAGGGAGAGCTCTAGGGGTTTTATAGGGCTCACCCATATGCTCCTTAGTTTGTGATCAAGTCAGTCGGATGTTTATTTATAAGTTCCAGCTTTCTGCAACACCATCCGTGACATTATAAACCGCCATAACCGTCTTAAGCATGGATCCGGTTTCAGCCTTGATTTACCGCATGCAAGGTCTTACCCTGGAGGTAGCAGATCTCCGTAAAAAAACTGTGTCTCAGTTTCAGGTGACCGATTCTGCTGGCGTTCATGTAGTTTGTTCCTAAAATAAGATCTCGCTTCCGGATACGTTCTCCGGGGGTAGTGAGAATTTTGTTCGCTTTGGAGAGGCTTGCAAACTCCATTTTTGCCTACTTCCCCATTCCTCTGGTGATGAGGAGCAGAGGGTGGGGATCATCATCTCGTTGCTCAGGGATAACGCTCAGTCTTGGGCCTTTTCGCTGCCGGTGGGGGCACGGCCCCTCCGATCGATGGATGAATTTTTTGTATTCCTGGGGCAGATATATGATGACCCGGATCGTATTGTTCTGGCTGAATCTAAACTGCGTCTTTTATGCCAGGGTAAACAGTCCGCAGAGATATATTGTTCTGAATTTTGGAGATGGGCAGCTGATACTGGTTGGAATGAGGCTGCACTCCAAAGTCAATTTTACCATGGTCTTTCGGAAAGATTGAAAGATGCATTTGCTTTTCATGAGAGACCAACCTCGTTAGAATCTGCCATGTCTCTAGGTATTCGTATTGACAGGCGTCTTAGAGAGAGAGAGGAGACTAGTGCTTCCTGTCATATTCAGTCCAAGGACAGTGGGGCTATCTCATTCAGTGCGCAGGGGTCTCAGTCTCTCTCAATCCCCTCTGAGCAGGAGGCCATGCAGCTGGGTTTGCTTGCCTCTGATAGTAGACGATTCAGCTCTCAGAGGAGGGTTTGTTTCTGTTGTGGGGGTATAAATCATTTGGCTAATGTTTGCCCCTCTAGGAGATTCATGGAGTTTTCTGAGGTTAATAAAAGAAAAACAAAAAGAAAAAAACCCTCAGAAACTTTCTATTTGCTGCTATTGGCAAGGTTGATGCGAAAATTGAAGGTTTGCCATTTACTTGTAGTTCCCGGTTTCTCCTACCTGCCAGGGTGGCGCTAGACAGCAACAACATTGTTTATGAGATTTTTGTAGATAGTGGAGCAGCTGTCAATCTCTTTGATAATCAATTTGCAATAACGCATGGTTTCCAGGTATGCACTTTGGAAAAGGCTATACCTGTTTTTGCTATCGATTCTGCTCCACTTTCTCAAAGATCGTTAAAGGGCATAGTTCACAATATCCGTTTGACTGTGGGTGATGCTCATGTTGAGGATATGTCATGTTTCATCTTAAGCGGATTACCTACTCCTCTAGTGTTGGGGCTACCCTGGCTCACTAAACATAACCCCACCATTGATTGGCAAGCAAGGCAAATAAATGGTTGGAGTGAGTTTTGCAGAGAGAAGTGTCTCACGCGTCTATTTCAGAGGTTTCTACCAAGACTGTGCCATCTTTTCTCTCTGAATTTTCGGATGTGTTTTCCGAGAGTGGTGTCAATAGGGAGTACGACTGCCCTATTAATGTCATCCCAGGCGCCAAGCTGCCAAAATCACGTTTATACCATCTCTCCCAACCTGAAAGAGTCGCTATGCGTACTTATATCTCTGAGAGCCTGAGAAAGGGACACATCTGACCCTCGAAGTCACCTGTTGCCGCAGTTTTTTTTTTTTGTTAAGAAAAAATATGGTTCTTTAAAACCTTGTCTGGATTTCAGGGAGCTGAGCCGTATCACGATTTGTGACCCATATCCGCTTCCTCTGATCCCGGACCTGTTTAACCAGATTGTTGGGGCTAAGGTTTTTTCTAAGTTGGATTTAAGAGGGGCATACAACCTTGTCAGGGTCAGGGAAGGGGACGAATGGAAGACGGCCTTCAATACCCCTGAGGGTCATTTCGAGAATTTGGTTATGCCCTTTGGTTTGATGAATGCTCCGGCCGTCTTCCAACATTTTGTGAACAGCATTTTTTATCATTTAATGGGGAAATTTGTACTAGTGTATCTAGATGACATTTTGATTTTTCTCCTGATTTCAAGACTCATCGAGACCACCTACGTCAGGTCTTGCTGATTTTTCGGGAGAATAAATTGTACGCTAAACTGGAAAAATGTGTGTTTGCAGTTCCGGAGATTCAATTTCTTGGTTTTCCTCTCTCCGCTTCTGGTTTTCGCATGGACCCTGAGAAGGTCAGCCCTGTGCGTGATTGGGAGCTTCCTGAGAATCAGAAGGCGCTGATGCGGTTTTTGGGTTTTGCCAATTATTACAGAAAGTTCATTTTGAATTATTCCTCTGTTGTTAAGCCACTCACTGATATTACTAAAAAGGGGGTAGATTTTTCTTTGTGGTCGGTAGATGCGCTTAAAGCCTTTTCTAGTATCAAAGAGTTGTTTTTCCGCTCCCATTTTGGTGCAAACTGATGTCTCTCTAACTTTTATTGTTGAGGTGGACGCTTCTGAGGTGGGTGTGGGTGCGGTCTTATCTCAGGGTCCCTCTCCTGCCAAATGGCGACCGTGTGCCTTTTTCTCAAGGAAACTCTCCTCTGAATTACGATGTGAAAGATAGGGAGTTGTTGGCCATCAAATTAGCTTTTGAGGAATGGCGCCATTGGTTAGAGGAAGCCAGACACCTTATTACCGTGTTTACAGACCATAAGAATCTGGCCTACTTGGAATTGGCCAAGCGTCTGAACCCGAGACAGGCCAGATGGTCTTTGTTCTTTTCTAGGTTTAATTTTGTTGTTATGTTCCGCCCTGGGGTTAAAACTGTGAAGGCGGGTGCCCTGTCACATTGTTTTCCGGGAGGGGGGAACTTTGAAGACCCGGGTCCCATTTTGGCTAAAGGGGTGGTCGTCTCTACTCTTTATCCTGATTTGGAGGCAGAAGTTCAGGCAGCCCAGGCAGAGGCTCCTGATCTTTGTCCTCCTGGGAGGTTGTTTGTGCCTCTTGCTTTACGACACAAGGTTTTTAAGGAGCACCACGATACTGTCCTTGCTGGGCACCCGGGGAGTAGAGCCACAGTGGATCTCATTGTTCGGAGGTTCTGGTGGCCGGCTCTTCGTAAGACGGTTGAGGGTTTTGTGGCAGCCTGCGAGACCTGCGCTCGTGCCAAGGTCCCTCATTCACAGCCATCGGGTTCTCTCCTCCCGTTACCCATTCCTTCCCGTCCTTGGACGCATCTGTCCATGGACTTCATTACGGACCTGCCTCATTCCTCAGGGAAGACTGTGATTCTGGTAGTAGTGGACAGTTTTAGCAAAATGGCGCATTTCATTCCCTTTCCTGGGTTACCCAATGCTAAGACGCTGGCGCAAGCGTTTGTTGATCACATTGTTAAATTGCATGGCATTCCTTCAGACATCGTTTCTGATAGGGGCACGCAATTTGTTTCCAGATTCTGGAAGGTCTTCTGTTCTCGCTTCGGGGTTCGGTTGTCGTTCTCTTCTGCTTTTCACCCGCACTCGAATGGTCAGACCGAACGCGTCAATCAGAATCTGGAGACATATCTGCGCTGTTTTGTGGCGGAGAATCAGGAGGATTGCTGTTCTTTTTTGTCCCTTGCTGAGTTTGCTTTAAATAACCGTCGCCAGGAGTCCTCTGATAAGTCACCATTTTTTGGTGCACATGGGTTTCATCCGCAGTTTGGGACATTCTCTGGAGAGGGGTCTTCTGGTTTACCTGATGAGGAGAGATTTTCCTCGTCTTTGTCATTTATTTGGCAAATGATTCAGGGTAATCTGAAGAGGAGGAGTGAGAGATATAAGCGTGTGGCAAATAAGAGACGTGTGCCTGGTCCGGACCTGAATGTGGGTGATCTGGTGTGGTTGTCTACAAAGAATATCAAACTGAAGGTTTCCTCCTGGAAGTTTGGTCCTAAGTTTATTGGGCCTTACAAGATCTTGTCCGTCATCAATCCCGTTGCCTTCCGTCTTGATCTCCCTCAGACTTGGAAGATACATAATGTTTTTCACAGGTCCATATTAAAACCTTATGTCCAACCCACTGTACCCTCCTCTTTGCCTCCTCCTCCGATTGTTGTTAATGGTAATCTTGAATTTCAGGTCTCTAGGATTTTGGATTCTCGCATTATCCGCAGTTCTCTCCAGTACCTCGTTCATTGGGAGGGTTATGGTCCTGAGGAGAGGATGTGGGTTCCAGTGGCGGATATTAAGGCCACTCGTCTCATCAGGGCTTTCCATAGGTCTCATCCTGAGAAGGTGGGCTCTGAGTGTCCGGAGTCCACCCGTAGAGGGAGGGGTACTGTCACCGCCAGTTCTCTGAGAAGGTCTGGCAGACGTTCTTCTCTACCTCTTGCATGACGTTCTTTGTTTTTGTTTCTCTTTGTCATCTCCTTTCCTTCTCCCAGCTGTCACCTATTTACACTAATAACATCCTTTTATATTCCCTCCCATACTGCCTCACTTTGCGGTTTATACTAGTTCCTGGATTGTGTTCACTGCTGGAGGCTGCTGCTGCTGATTCCTCAAGATAAGTCTTTTTCCTTTATGTGTGTTTCCTTGCTGGCTTGATTCTAGGTGACCCTGACTCCGTTCGTATTAAGTGCAGGGAGTCGGTGGTCGTGTCCCCTCACTATTATAGGCTTTTCAGGTGTCACACAGTATTAGGTACGTGGGCATGCAATCGTCTACCATAAATATCTTTGCATGGGCATAGCAGTCAGGGAGAGCTCTAGGGGTTTTATAGGGCTAACCCATATGCTCCTTAGTTTGGGATCAAACCAGTCGAATGTTTATTTAAAAGTTCCAGCTTTCTGCAACACCATCCGTGACACCTACCACCCGGCCTGGTCTCTATACACAGAGAGTGCCCCAGAGGATCGATGTGCCAGCCTCTCCATCACTGCTGTACGCCTGCCCAGGGTATCCTACAAATTGTGAGTACCAAGAGCAACCCTCGGTCTGTTAACTACCCCTGACTGGCGTACTGCAAATCCACCCTTAATTTACCACACTTAGCATGGCACCTTTCGACAGATGTGTAGGCCCATGGGCCTCCTGAGCCATAGCCCGGTACAAAGGGCGTGGTAGACAAATTCTGTCTTTGTTTCTTCATAGTCCTCTGTCATCTGGCCCAGCCCTTTGTTTAGTCCATAGTTCTTTTTCTTCAGGTGGGGCTTGCTCAGACGATTTGATCAGTGTCTCTGCAAATATCCACAGGTTTTAAGGCTCTTACCAGGTTGGCATCAGCACTCAGTGGCCAGAGCTGCCGTGCTACACCTTGTGTGAGCCTTTACCTTTACAATAGCAACTTCTTCTGGCAACAGTAAAGAGTTCATTACAGTAGTTCAAGCACAGAGTCTTTATTCTTAAATGGGCTGGCCTGCTGATGTCAAAAAGTCTCTGGCCAGCCAAATTGGTCCATAATCATGTGCAATACTAAAGTCATACCTGGAATCCGTTTAGATGTTCACCTTCTTTCCTTCTGCCATTTTACAAGCCTCAGTGAGTGCCTTTAACTCTGCCTCCTGCGCAGAAAGGGAGGGAGTTGTTCAGCAACAGCTACCTCATGCTGTGTGACCACTGCATATCCAGTGTGGAACTGGCCCTCCTCTCCCATAAACCTGCTTCCATCTGCAAAATACTCAAGATCAGGGTTATCAAGCGGTTTTTCATGCACATGAGAAAATCCAGAAGTTTCTTGTTGCATCAACTGTATACAATGATGAGGATCATTTTCAGCTAAATCAGACAAAAGGCTACCTTTGCTAAAGGCTACCTGTGCTACCCTCCCCCATTTCTGAATCTGTGATTGGTAGCAAAGTAGCAGGATTCAGAGTAGTACGTCTTTTGAAATAAATATTGTCTGGCATGAGGAGTGTACATTGGAGTCTAGCCATAAAAATATGTTTTGGTTGCACCTGTGTGAGAATGCCCTGTATGTCATGGGGAGTTTGCGCAATCACCGGGTAGTCCAACACTACTTCTAAGGCTTTTCAATCATTGCCTGCACTGCCGCGACTACCCTGACGCAGGAGGGGGCGCCTCGAGCTACAGGATCTAATCTGGCTGAGAAGTATGCCACTGGGCGTTGATGTTCACCATGCTTCTGAGTAAGCGCAGCAGTACTGTGACCCAGCATTTCTAAACAAAACAGGTTAAATTCCTCATCATGCTTTGAAATACCCAGGGCTGGAGAAAAACATCAATTTGACTGGCCACTGCTCTCTCCTGGGAGGGGGGGGATACTGCTTCTCTCGAGGGGGCTGACATCCTGACTCAAGATACAAACCGGATTCCAAAAAAGTTGGGACACTAAACAAATTGTGAATAAAAACTGAATGCAATGATGTGGAGATGGCAAATGTCAATATTTTATTTGTAATAGAGCGTAGATGACAGATCAAATGTTTAATCCGAGTAAATGTATCATTTTAAAGGAAAAATACGTTGATTCCAATTTTCACGGTGTCAACAAATCCCAAAAAAGTTGGGACAAGTAGCAATAAGAGGCTGGAAAAAGTAAATTTGAGCATAACGAAGAGCTGGAAGACCAATTAACACTAATTAGGTCAATTGGCAACATGATTGGGTATAAAAAGAGCTTCTCAGAGTGGCAGTGTCTCTCAGAAGCCAAGATGGGTAGAGGATCACCAATTCCCACAATGTTGCGCAGAAAGATAGTGGAGCAATATCAGAAAGGTGTTACCCAGCGAAAAGACTTTGCATCTATCATCAACAACTGTGCATAACATCATCCGAAGATTCTGAGAATCTGGAACAATCTCTGTGCGTAAGGGTCAAGGCCGTAAAACCATACTGGATGCCCGTGATCTCCGGGCCCTTAAACGACACTGCACCACAAACAGGAATGCTACTGTAAAGGAAATCACAGAATGGGCTCAGGAATACTTCCAGAAACCATTGTCAGTGAACACAATCCACCGTGCCATCCGCCGTTGCCAGCTGAAACTCTACAGTGCAAAGAAGAAGCCATTTCTAAGCAAGATCCACAAGCTCAGGCGTTTTCACTGGGCCAGGGATCGTTTAAAATGGAGTGTGGCAAAATGGAAGACTGTTCTGTGGTCAGACGAGTCACGATTCGAAGTTCTTTTTGGAAATCTGGGACGCCATGTCATCCAGACCAAAGAGGACAAGGACAACCCAAGTTGTTATCAACGCTCAGTTCAGAAGCCTGCATCTCTGATGGTATGGGGTTGCATGAGTGCGTGTGGCATGGGCAGCTTGCATGTCTGGAAAGGCACCATCAATGCAGAAAAATATATTCAGGGTCTAGAACAACATATGCTCCCATCCAGACGTCATCTCTTTCAGGGAAGACCCTGCATTTTTCAGCAAGATAATGCCAGACCACATTCTGCATCAATCACAACATCATGGCTGCGTAGGAGAAGGATCCGGGTACTGAAATGGCCAGTCTGCAGTCCAGATCTTTCACCTATAGAGAACATTTGGCGCATCATAAAGAGGAAGGTGCAACAAAGAAGGCCCAAGACGATTGAACAGTTAGAGGCCTGTATTAGACAAGAATGGGAGAGCATTCCTATTTCTAAACTTGAGAAACTGGTCTCCTCGGTCCCCAGACGTCTGTTGAGTGTTGTAAGAAGAAGGGGAGATGCCCCTTCTTTGTATAGTGTCCCAACTTTTTTGGAATCCGGTTTGTACACAGTAACCGGAGACACAGTGAGTTTCCCTATGTCTGTTCATCATCGTGTTTTTTTGATTTTTTTTTTATATATATATATATATACAGAATAAAGTAATTTCACTCCTTTTTGACCTAAGGCAAGAGCACACACCTCCCTGTTGTCACGGTGTGGGGACGGTCGGGGCGCGCTCACATCATCAGCGAGCCCGGCGTCGGCCACTCCCGTTGCAACTGCAAGGTCACGGGGCGCTCTGTGCAGGGACGGCTGTGCAGGGAATTCCTCCACTGGTGTCTCCCCATTCTTTAGTAATTACGGGTTCCATCCTTGTTTTCATTCTGGTTCATCCGTCTCCTCGTCTAACCCCGAGGCGGATAAGGTCTCGTCAGAACTGTGCACAGTTTGGGCTCGGGTTCAGTCGAACCTGGAAAAAGCTCAAAACAGTTTTAAAATCAAAGCGAATAAGAAACTTTCTAAGGGGATGGATTTTCAGGTTGGGGAAAAAGTGTGGCCATCTTCTAAAAATTAGCATAATTTAGGTGGCCTCCAAAAAGTTTGCACCTCGCTTTATAGGTCCGTATGAGATTACGGAAGTGATTAACCCAGTATCTTTAACCCCTTAAGCCCTATTTCACCTTAAGGACTTCACTGAAGTCACTGCCCAAACCCCTGAAGACGCCAAGTGCTTGGCGAAACATGTCGGGGGGCAGATAGCGTTTTTTAGCCAGTTCATGCATAGCCAGGAAGTGATCTGGTATGAATACAAGAAGAAATAGTGTACCATTATGAGGGCGATTGCTGTTGATAAGAGCGCACTGTGCTAATAACAGAGCGCGATACTTAGCACTTTGGAACCGTAATAAAAGGCAGGAGAGACTTAACAGCCAATGGTCACAAGCGCCATCTAGTGGAATCACTTAGCAATCAGGTCTACTGTTACCATTGATATATATTGAGCATGCAGAGCTGATTATTTTAATAGTTGAGTTTGAAACATTTTAAGTAGAGTTGAGCGAACACCTGGATGTTCGGGTTCGAGAAGTTCGTCCGAACTTCCCGGAAATGTTCGGGTTCGGGATCCGACCCGAACTTCGTCCCGAACCCGAACCACATTGAAGTCAATGGGGACCCGAACTTTTGGGCACTAAAAAGGCTGTAAAACAGCCCAGGAAAGAGCTAGAGGGCTGCAAAAGGCAGCAACATGTAGGTAAATCCCCTGCAAACAAATGTGGATAGGGAAATGAATTAAAATAAAAATTAAAAAAATAAAAATTAACCAATATCAATTGGACAAAGGTCCCATAGCAGAGAATCTGGCTTCATGTCAGCGCAGAATCAGTCTTCATGTCATAGCAGAGAATCAGGCTTTACGTCACCCACCACTGGAACAGGCCACTGTCACATATTTAGGCCCCGGCACCCAGACAGAGGAGAGAGGTCCCATAACAGAGAATCTGGCCTTATGTCAGCACAGAATCTGTCTTCATGTCATAGCAGAGAATCAGGCTTCACGTCACCCACCACTGGAACAGGCCACTGTCACACATTTAGGCCCCGGCACCCAAGCAGAGGAGAGAGGTCCCGTAACAGAGAATCTGGCCTTATGTCAGCACAGAATCTGTCTTCATGTCATAGCAGAGAATCAGGCTTCACGTCACCCACCACTGGAACAGGCCACTGCCACACATTTAGGCCCCGGCACCCAGGCAGAGGAGAGAGGTCCCGTAACAGAGAATCTGGCCTTATGTCAGCACAGAATCTGTCTTCATGTCATAGCAGAGAATCAGGCTTCACGTCACCCACCACTGGAACAGGCCACTGTCACACATTTAGGCCCCGGCACCGAAGCAGAGGAGAGAGGTCCCGTAACAGAGAATCTGGCCTTATGTCAGCGCAGAATCAGTCTTCATGTCATAGCAGAGAATCAGGCTTCACGTCACCCACCACTGGAACAGGCCACTCCCACACATTTAGGCCCCGGCACCCAGGCAGAGGAGAGAGGTCCCGTAACAGAGAATCTGGCCTTATGTCAGCACAGAATCAGTCTTCATGTCATAGCAGAGAATCAGGCTTCACGTCACCCACCACTGGAACAGGCCACTGTCACACATTTAGGCCCCGGCACCCAAGCAGAGGAGAGAGGTCCCGTAACAGAGAATCTTGCCTTATGTCAGCGCAGAATCAGTCTTCATGTCATAGCAGAGAATCAGGCTTCACGTCACCCACCACTGGAACAGGCCACTGTCACATATTTAGGCCCAGGCACCCAGGCAGAGGAGAGAGGTCCTGTAACAGAGAATCTGGCCTTATGTCAGCACAGAATCTGTCTTCATGTCATAGCAGAGAATCAGGCTTCACGTCACGCACCACTGGAACAGGCCACTGTCACACATTTAGGCCCCGGCACCCAGACAGAGGAGAGAGGTCCCGTAACAGAGAATCTGGCCTTATGTCAGCGCAGAATCAGTCTTCATGTCATAGCAGAGAATCAGGCATCACATTACCCACCACTGGAACAGGCCACTGTCACACATTTAGGCCCAGGCACCTAGGCAGAGGAGAGAGGTCCCGTAACAGAGAATCTGGCCTTATGTCAGTGCAGAATCAGTCTTCATGTCATAGCAGAGAATCAGGCATCACGTCACCCACCACTGGAACAGGCCACTGTCACACATTTAGGCCCAGGCACCCAGACAGAGGAGAGAGGTCCCGTAACAGAGAATCTGGCCTTATGTCAGCACAGAATCTGTCTTCATGTCATAGCAGAGAATCAGGCTTCACGTCACCCACCACTGGAACAGGCCACTGTCACACATTTAGGCCCCGACACCCAGGCAGAGGAGAGAGGTCCCGTAACAGTGAATCTGGCCTTATGTCAGCGCAGAATCAGTCTTCATGTCATAGCAGAGAATCAGGCATCACGTCACCCACCACTGGAACAGGCCACTGTCACAAATTTAGGCCCAGGCACCCAGGCAGAGGAGAGAGGTCCCGTAACAGTGAATCTGGCCTTATGTCAGCGCAGAATCAGTCTTCATGTCATAGCAGAGAATCAGGCATCACGTCACCCACCACTGGAACAGGCCACTGTCACAAATTTAGGCCCAGGCACCCAGGCAGAGGAGAGAGGTCCCGTAACAGAGAATCTGGCCTTATGTCAGCGCAGAATCAGTCTTCATGTCATAGCAGAGAATCAGGCATCACGTCACCCACCACTGGAACAGGCCACTGTCACACATTTAGGCCCAGGCACCTAGGCAGAGGAGAGAGGTCCCGTAACAGAGAATCTGGCCTTATGTCAGCGCAGAATCAGTCTTCATGTCATAGCAGAGAATCAGGCATCACGTCACCCACCACTGGAACAGGCCACTGTCACACATTTAGGCCCAGGCACCCAGACAGAGGAGAGAGGTCCCGTAACAGAGAATCTGGCCTTATGTCAGCACAGAATCTGTCTTCATGTCATAGCAGAGAATCAGGCTTCACCTCACCCACCACTGGAACAAGCCACTGTCACACATTTAGGCCCCGGCACCCAGGCAGAGGAGAGAGGTCCCATAACAGAGAATCTGGCCTTATGTCAGCACAGAATCTGTCTTCATGTCATAGCAGAGATTCAGGCTTCACGTCACCCACCACTGGAACAGGCCACTGTCACACATTTAGGCCCAGGCACCCAGACAGAGGAGAGAGGTCCCGTAACAGAGAATCTGGCCTTATGTCAGCACAGAATCTGTCTTCATGTCATAACAGAGAATCAGGCTTCACGTCACCCACCACTGGAACAGGCCACTGTCACACATTTAGGCCCCGGCACCCAGGCAGAGGAGAGAGGTCCCGTAACAGAGAATCTGGCCTTATGTCAGCACAGAATCTGTCTTCATGTCATAGCAGAGAATCAGGCTTCACGTCACCCACCACTGGAACAGGCCACTGTCACACATTTAGGCCCCGGTACCCAGACAGAGGAGAGGTTCATTCAACTTTGGGTTGCCCCGCAATATAATGGTAAAATGAAAATAAAAATAGTATTGAATGAGGAAGTGCCCTAGAGTAGAATAATATATTGTTAAGGGGAGGTAGTTAATATCTAATCTGCACAAGGGATGGACAGGTCCTGTGGGATCCATGCCTGGTTCATTTTTATGAACGTCAGCTTGTCCACATTGGCTGTAGACAGGCGGCTGCGTTTGTCTGTAATGACGCCCCCTGCCGTGCTGAATACACGTTCAGACAAAACGCTGGCCGCCGGGCAGGTCAGCACCTCCAAGGCATAAAAGGCTAGCTCTGGCCACGTGGACAATTTGGAGACCCAGAAGTTGAATGGGGCCGAACCATCAGTCAGTACGTGGAGGGGTGTGCACAGGTACTGTTCCACCATGTTAGTGAAATGTTGCCTCCTGCTAACACGTTCCGTATCAGGTGGTGGTGCAGTTAGCTGTGGCGTGGTGACAAAACTTTTCCACATCTCTGCCATGCTAACCCTGCCCTCAGAGGAGCTGGCCGTGACACAGCTGCGTTTGCGACCTCTTGCTCCTCCTCTGCCTTCGCCTTGGGCTTCCACTGGTTCCCCTGTGACATTTGGGAAAGCTCTCAGTAGCGCGTCTACCAACGCATCTTCCTATCACGCTCCAGTGTAGGAAGTAAGGTGGGCACATTGTCTTTGTACCGGGGATCCAGCAGGGTGGCAACCCAGTAGTCCGCACACGTTAAAATGTGGGCAACTCTGCTGTCGTTGCGCAGGCACTGCAGCATGTAGTCGCTCATGTGTGCCAGGCTGCCCAGAGGTAAGGACAAGCTGTCCTCTGTGGGAGGCGTATCGTCATCGTCCTGTGTTTCCCCCCAGCCACGCACCAGTGATGGGCCCGAGCTGCTTTGGGTGCCACCCCGCTGTGAACATGCTTCATCCTCATCCTCCTCCACCTCCTCCTCATCCTCGTCCTCCTCGTCCTCCAGTAGTGGGCCCTGTCTGGCCACATTTGTACCTGGCCTCTGGTGTTGCAAAAAACCTCCCTCTGAGTCACTTCGAAGAGACTGGCCTGAAAGTGCTAAAAATGACCCCTCTTCCTCCTCTTCCTCCTGGGCCACCTCCTCTTCCATCATCGCCCTAAGTGTTTTCTCAAGGAGACATAGAAGTGGTATTGTAACGCTGATAACGGCGTCATCGCCACTGGCCATGTTGGTGGAGTACTCGAAACAGCGCAACAGGGCACACAGGTCTCGCATGGAGGCCCAGTCATTGGTGGTGAAGTGGTGCTGTTCCGCAGTGCGACTGACCCGTGCGTGCAGCAGCTGAAACTCCACTATGGCCTGCTGCTGCTCGCACAGTCTGTCCAGCATGTGCAAGGTGGAGTTCCACCTGGTGGGCACATCGCATATGAGGCGGTGAGCAGGAAGGCCGAAGTTACGCTGTAGCGCAGACAGGCGTGCAGCAGCAGGGTGTGAACGCCGGAAGCGCGAACAGACGGCCCGCACTTTATGCAGCAGCTCTGACATGTCGGGGTAGTTGCGAATGAACTTCTGCACCACCAAATTCAGCACATGCGCCAGGCAAGGGATGTGCGTCAAACCGGCTAGTCCCAGAGCTGCAACGAGATTTCTCCCATTATCACACACCACCAGGCCGGGCTTGAGGCTCACCGGCAGCAACCACTCGTCGGTCTGTTGTTCTATACCCCGCCACAACTCCTGTGCGGTGTGGGGCCTGTCCCCCAAACATATGAGTTTCAGAACGGCCTGCTGACGTTTACCCCGGGCTGTGCTGAAGTTGGTGGTGAAGATGTGTGGCTGACTGGATGAGCAGGGGGAAGAAGAGGAGGAGGAAGCTGAGTAGGAGGAGGAGGAGACAGGAGGCAAAGAATGTTGGCCTGCGATCCTTGGCGGCGGAAGGACGTGCGCCAAACGCTCTCCGCCTGGGGCTTAGCCGCCACTACATTTACCCAGTGTGCAGTTAGGGAGATATAGCGTCCCTGGCCGTGCTTACTGGTCCACGTATCTGTGGTTAGGTGGACCTTGCCACAGATGGCGTTGTGCAGTGCACACTTGATTTTATCGGACACTTGGTTGTGCAGGGAAGGCACGGCTCTCTTGGAGAAGTAGTGGCGGCTGGGAACAACATACTGTGTGACAGCAAGCGACATGAGCTGTTTGAAGCTGTCTGTGTCCACCAGCCTAAATGACAGCATTTCATAGGCCAGTAGTTTAGAAATGCTGGCATTCAGGGCCAGGGATCGAGGGTGGCTAGGTGGGAAGTTACGCTTTCTCTCAAATGTTTGTGAGATGGAGAGCTGAACGCTGCCGTGTGACATGGTTGAGATGCTTGGTGACGCAGGTGGTGGTGTTGGTGGTACATCCCATGTTTGCTGGGCGGCAGGTGCCAACGTTCCTCCAGAGGCGGAGGAAGAGGCCGAGACAGCGGCAGCAGCAGCAGAAGAGGCCGAGGCGGCAGCAGCAGAAGAGGTAGCAGAGGGAGCCTGAGTGACTTCCTTGTTTTTAAGGTGTTTACTCCACTGCAGTTCATGCTTTGCATGCAGGTGCCTGGTCATGCAGGTTGTGCTAAGGTTCAGAACGTTAATGCCTCGCTTCAGGCTCTGATGGCACAGCGTGCAAACCACTCGGGTCTTGTCGTCAGCACATTGTTTGAAGAAGTGTCATGCCAGGGAACTCCTTGAAGCTGCCTTTTGGGGTGCTCGGTCCCAGATGGCGGCGGTCAGTAGCAGGCGGAGTGTCTTGGCGGCGGGTGTTCTGATTTTGCCCACTGCTCCCTCTTTTGCTACGCTGTTGGCTCGGTCTCACCACTGCCTCTTCCTCCGAACTCTGAAAGTCAGTGGCACGACCTTCATTCCATGTGGGGTCTAGGACCTCATCGTCCCCTGCATCGTCTTCCACCCAGTCTTGATCCCTGACCTCCTGTTCAGTCTGCACACTGCAGAAAGACGCAGCAGTTGGCACCTGTGTTTCGTCATCATCAGAGACGTGCTGAGGTGGTATTCCCATGTCCTCATCATCAGGAAAAATAAGTGGTTGTGCGTTAGTGCATTCTATCTCTTCCACCCCTGGGGAAGGGCTAGGTGGATGCCCTTGGGAAACCCTGGCAGCAGAGTCTTCAAACAGCATAAGAGACTGCTGCATAACTTGAGGCTCAGAAAGTTTCCCTGATATGCATGGGGGTGATGTGACAGATCGATGGGCTTGGTTTTCATGCGCCATCTGTGCGCTTTCTGCAGAAGACTGGGTGGGAGATAATGTGAACGTGCTGGATCCACTGTCGGCCACCCAATTGACTAATGCCTGTACCTGCTCAGGCCTTACCATCCTTAGAACGGCATTGGGCCCCACCAAATATCGCTGTAAATTGTGCTGGCTACTGGGACCTGAGGTAGTTGGTTCACTAGGACGTGTGGCTGTGGCAGAACGGCCACGTCCTCTCCCAGCACCAGAGGGTCCACTAACACCACCACGACCATGTCCACGTCCGCGTCCCTTATTAGAGGTTTTCCTCATTGTTCCCGTTCACCACAATTTTGAGAATGGCAAATTTGGGAATAGTTTTTCACCCCAGAACAAAAACTGTGCTTTTACGGTCACTACAAATAACTTGACCAGCTCAAACAGTACAGATTTGGTTGAATAGAAATGTGAGGCCTATTTTTTTTTTTGCGCTGTGTGACAGGTATACGTTTAATCACAGAATTAGACTTGTATCTGCACGGTAGCGTGTGTGTTAAGTTTTTCTGAATGACACTATCAGCACCTTGAATCTAAGATATACTTTTTGGGATAGATTTCAAGTAGACCTCATATAACATAAACTACTTAGTTATTTAGAGAATGGCAAATTTGGGAATAGTTTTTCAACCCAGAACAAAAACTGTGCTTTTACGGTCACTACAAATAACTTGACCAGCTTAAACATTACAGATTTGGTTGAATAGAAATGTCAGGTCTATTATTTAGGCGCTGGGTGACAGGCTCAACTTGCCCCTGATGTAGTATATGGCCAAAAAATAACCACACTATTGATGGTTAAATGCACTTGGGTGACACAGGCTCAGCCTGCACCTAATGTGGTATATGGCCAAAAATTAACCACACTGTTGATGGTTAAATGCACTTGGGTGACACAGGCTCAGCCTGCACCTGATGTAGTATATGGCCAAAAAATAACCAGACTGTTGATGGTTAAATGCACTTCGGTGACACAGGCTCAGCCTGCAGCTGATGTGGTATATGGCCAAAAATTAACCACACTGTTGATGGTTAAATGCACTTGGGTGACACAGGCTCAGCCTGCACCTGATGTAGTATATGGCCAAAAAATAACCAGACTGTTGATGGTTAAATGCACTTGGTGGTAGCTTGTGCTGGCGCACCACAAGCCACAAAATGGCCGCCGATCACCCCAGAAAAAAGTGATCTAAAAACGCTCTGGGCAGCCTAAAAAAAGTGAGCAAGTCGATATTAGCACTTCAATGATCCACAGCTGGAGATCGATCACAGAATGAAGTCTTTTGGAGGAGTTAATCTGCCTAATCTCGCCCTAACGTCGCAGCAGCAACCTCTCCCTATGCTTGAATCAGCAGAGTGACGTGCAGCGCTACATGACCCAAGCTTATATAGAGGCTGGGTCACATGCTGCACTGGCCAATCACAGCCATGCCAATAGTAGGCAAGGCTGTGATGGCCTCTTGGGGCAAGTAGTATGACGCTTGTTGATTGGCTGCTTTGCAGCCTTTCAAAAAGCGCCAAGAAAGCGCTGAACACCGAACCCGAACCCAGACTTTTACGAAAATGTTCGGGTTCGGGTCCGTGTCACGGACACCCCAAAATTCGGTACGAACCCGAACTATACAGTTCGGGTTCGCTCATCCCTAATTTTAAAGGGACACTGACAGGCCTCCTGAGCATATTTAGCTCTTTATATGCCCTCCTAGGTCTTGTAATAAGTTTCCCATTCATATAAGTATTATGCCTGTGCGCATTGTAAACTGTGAAAAATAATCTTTATAATCACCTGTCAATCAACTGCCCTTTCTGCCCAAGGGGCGTTCTTTGCGCCGCATTTGTGCCCAGCCGTGCCCCAACTGCCGGATCCTTAGACGCCCATCTCATTAGAATTCACTTTGCTGGGCGGTATTTTCCTGTCCCCGGCATTCGGAGATCCCGCGCATGCCCAATACGAAGTTACGGTCATTGGCCTCAATAGCATTATCTGCGCATGCGCCCGGCTCCCTCGCTCGCCTGGGATCACATTGCGCCTGCGTCCCCTATGTTTCTATGAGGCCGCTTTAGCCTATCCATTCTGCGCCTGCGTAACTGCGCCTGCTGTAACTTCATATTGGGCATGCGCGGGATCTCCGAATGTTGGGGACCGAAAAATACCGCCCAGCGAAGTGAATTCTAATGAGATGGGCGTCTCTAAGGATCCGGCAGTTGGGGCGCGGCTGGGCACAAATGCGGCGCAAAGAACGCCCCTTGGGCAGAAAGGACAGTTGATTGACAGGTGATTATAAAGATTATTTTTCACAGTTTACAATGCGCACAGGGATAATACTTATATGAATGGGAAACTTATTACAAGACCTAGGAGGGCATATAAAGAGCTAAATATGCTCAGGAGGCCTGTCAGTGTCCCTTTAAGGACAAGTAATAAATGTTAAATTTTAGACTTAGTAACATGTGTTAATCAGGGACATCTATGGTCCTAGTGACCAATTGTAAATAAAATATTGTACTTCATGACACTGGTAAAATGAAGTCAAAAAATTAATTTTTATTTATAAAAAAATACCAAATTTACCCAAAATTTGAAAAAATTGCAAATTTCCAAGTTTCAATTTCTCTACTTCTATAATACATAGTAATACCTCCAAAAATAGTTATTACTTTACATTCCCCATATGTCTACTTCACGTTTGGATCATTTTGGGAGTGATATTTTATTTTTTGGGGATGTTACAAGGCTTAGAAGCAAATCTTGAAATTTTTCAGAAATTTTCAAAAACCCAATTTTTAGGGACCAGTTCAGGTCTGAAGTCGCTTTGCGAGGTTTACATAATAGAAACCACCTAAAAATGACCCCATTCTATAAACTACACCCCTCAAGGTATTTAAAACTGATTTTACAAACTCTGTTAACCCTTTAGGTGTTCCACAAGAATTAATGGAAAATAGAGATACAATTTCAAAATTTCACTTTTTTGGCAGATTTTCCATTTTAATATTTTTTTTTCAGTTACAAAGCAAGGGTTAACAGCCAAACCAAACTCAATATTTATGGTCGTTTACAGAAACACCCCATATGTGGTCGTAAACTGCTGTACGGGCACACGGCAGGGCGCAGAAGGAAAGGAATGCCATACGGTTTTTGGAAGGCAGATTTTGCTGGACTGTTTATTTTGACACCATGTCTTATTTGAAGCCCCCCTGATGCACCCCTAGAGTAGAAACTCCAAAAAAGTGACCCTATTTTAGAAACTACGGGATAGGGTGGCAGTATTGTTGGTACTAGTTTAGGGTACATATGATTTTTGGTTGCTCTATATTACACTTTTTGTGAGGCAAGGTAACAAGAAATAGCTGTTTTGGCACCGTTTTTATTTTTTGTTATTTACAACATTCATCTTACAGGTTAGATCATGTGATATTTTTATAGACCAGGTTGTCACGGATGCGGCGATACCTAATATGTATACTTTTTTTTTATTTATGTAAGTTTTACACAATGATTTCATTTTTGAAGCAAAATAAAATCATGTTTTAGTGTTTCCATAGTCTGAGAGCCATAATTTTTTCGGTTTTTGGGCGATTATCTTAGGTAGGGTATGATTTTTGCGGGATGAGATGACTGTTTTATTGGCACTATTTTGGGGTGCGTGTAAATTTTTGATCGCTTGCCATTACACTTTTTGTGATGTAAGGTGACAAAAAATTGTTTATTTAGCACAGTTTTTATTAAAAAATTTTTACGGTGTTCATCTGAGGGGTTAGGTCATGTGATATTTTTATAGAGTCGGTCGATACAGATGCGGCGATACATAAATAAAATAAAAAAGTATACATATTAGGTATCGCCGCATCTGTATCGACCGGCTCTATAAAAATATCACATGACCTAACCCCTCAGATGAACACCGTAAATTTTTTTAAATAAAAACTGTGCTAAATAAACCATTTTTTGTCACCTTACATCACAAAAAGTGTAATGGCAAGCGATCAAAAATTTACACGCACCCCAAAATAGTGCCAATAAAACCGTCATCTCATCCCGCAAAAATCATACCCTACCTAAGATAATCGCCCAAAAACCGAAAAAATTATGGCTCTCAGACTATTGAAACACTAAAACATGATTTTTTTTTGCTTCAAAAATGAAATCATTGTGTAAAACTTACATAAATAAAAAAAAAGTATACATATTAGGTAAGTTTTACACAATAACAGCTTTTTTAAAACAAAAAAAATGATGTTTTAGTGTCTCCATATTCTGAGCCATATTTTTTTTTATTTTTTGGGCGATTGTCTCAGGTAGGGGCTCATTTTTTGCGGGATGAGGTGACGGTTAGATTGGTACTATTTTGGTCACTTTTTGTGATGCAAGGTGACAAAAAAATGGTTTATTTAGCACAGTTGTTATTTTTTATTTTTTTACGGTGTTCATCTGAGGGGTTAGGTCATGTGATATGTTTATAGAGGCGGTCGATACGGACGCGGCGATACCCAATATGTATACTTTTTTTCCCCCCTATTTCTTACCAAATTTTTTTAACTTTATTTGGGGAAATTAAGTTTTTGTTTATTTTTACTTGAAACTTTTAATTTTTTAGGGGAAAACTTAATTTTTTTCAACTTTTATTTTTCACTTTATTTTTTGTCCCACTTTCGGACTTTGAACTTTTGGGGGTCTAATCCTTTACAATGCATTCCAATACTTCTGTATTGGAATGCATTGGCTGTATGAGTAATACTGTGTGTATTACTCATACAGCTTCCGGCCTGTGAGATCCAGGGGGCTGGATCTCACAGGCTCGTCACCGGAAGGCAGCGCAGATGAGTCAGGAAGGCATTGCGCTGCCTTCCATGCCATCGGGTCCCCCCCACAGCCCCATGGGGACCCGATGGCACCACCGCCGCCGCAACTTAGAAAAGCCGCAAACCGCAGGTCTGAATTGACCTGCGGTTTGCAGCGATTGCCGACACGGGGGGGGGTCACTGGACCCCCCCGCGCATTTAGCCGAGGTGCATGCTCAATAATTTAAGCAGGCACCTTGTTCCGATCACCACCCGCCGGACGGCGGTGATCGGAACAACACATGACGTACAGGTACGTCATGGGTCCTTAAGGACTCTGGAACCATGCCGTACCGATACGTCATGGATCTCTAAGGGGTTAAGGTTGACACTGCATGAGTCTTTCCACATGGATGATGTCTTCCACAAATCTCTGCTTAAGAGACATGTTGCACCTGTTGTTTCTTCACAGTCCACTCCGCCGCCGGTACTGGTTAATGATTCCGTGGAATTTGTGGTTTCCAAGATATTGGATGTTAGGAGAGTCCGTAACTCTTTACAGTACCTGGTGCACTGGAAATGCTATGGACTGGAGGAAAGGTCTTGGGTACCAGCTAGGGATGTTCATGTCTCTAGACTTGTTAAAAAAATTTATGTGGAACATCCTGAGAAGCTGTCGTCTGAAGCCTTGGGTCCGGTGGCCCAGCGTAAAAGGGGGTGTACTGTCACGGTGCGAGGACGGCCAGGGCATGCTTGCATCATCAGCGCGCCCCGCACCACCCTTTCCCATGGCAACCGCAAGATCACTGGGCGCTCTGTGCAGGGATGGTCGTGGTGCGCTCTCGTCATCAGCGTGCCCTGCGTCGCTCGTTCCCAGGGCAATCACGATGGGCTGAGTGCCGAGCTGCTCACTCGGCACTCGGCTGTATTGGTATTCTGGAGTCATGTGACGCTGGCCACGTCACATGACTCCACTAGCGCCCAATTTAAACAAGCAATCTTCTGGCCACAGATTGCCTGTTATTGAGGTCCTTCCCGCGTTTTACTTACCTGGTGTTCAGATCATCTGCTCGTGTTTTGACTTCCCTGCTGTCTCATCCCTTGGTCTTGGCGTATCCTCCTGGTTTTGACTTCGGCTCCTTCCTGACGATCCTCCGCTTGCTCCTCTGGCACCGTGCTGTTCTCTTGGTTTTGACTCGGCTTGTTTTATGTCACTTGTATGTCTGTCTTCCCTGCACTTACCTAAGTTAGGGTTTGTCGACCAGTTTTCCTTTGTCTATAGGACTTGCAAAGCAAGTAGGCAGGGACAGGGGTGCGGGTTGAGCTCAGTGGTCACTTTCCCACTCCCCGTGTGCGTGACACCTATGTTTATGTGATGATTCCATCAGTAAAGCTGATTTCGCTCACAGTAAACTTGGCTGTGTAACCTTCCTCTACTAGTCAGTTTACTAGTTAGCAACACACACAAGATCAGATTTCTGGCTCACACAGACATAAAGAAATATTTCCCATACATTAACACACACAAGTCTTTGAACTTATTAACAAATAACATTTTCTGGAGCTCCATACACTCACACTAAGTACCTCACATACATTGCCTTGTTATTTTTTCTTAGTATTGCAGACAGTGTTCTCGCTATCACACATTCCAATGCCGTGACGACACTCCCCCGCTGCTGCAAGCAAGCAACCCCTCTCTTTCTCACTCTTCATACTCAGTTTTCCGTCTCCATATGTTCTCTATCTCAGCAAACAGAGTTCCTACAGGTTCTGGTACATATTCACCGAGCAACAGGTCACACAGATACACGGACAGACAAGACATAATACTTCCTCTGCGCTGCACCGAGCAAGTTTCCACAATGCTTCACATGCTTACTTCCAAGTTTCAACACTCAGTTCTCCATTTGAATCACATCCTGTAATGGTCCGCAGTCCAGCTGCATACGTCTCTACTGTCTCTTTTCTACTCTCTCACTCACTATTTGTCTGGCAGTTTCCATGGTCTGTCTCAGTCCAATCCCAGGATTTGGGTCTGGCTCACAAGGCACTTTAACACCCCAATGTCACGGCTGTATGTGAGCAACAAGAGCATGCACAGAAAATAGAGCTACTGACCGGACCCAAACTAGGGAGGATAAAGGGTGACCCCTGTCAGACCCTCAAAGCTCTCCCTATGCTGCTAAGCCCATGCCCGGATCCAAATGGTGGAACGAGGCATGCCCGCGTACCTAAGACTGATGACCACTGTAACCCCTACAATAGTGGAAGGGGCACAGCCACCGGTGCCCTGCTCAGTATATGGAGGGAACCGTGGTCGCCTCGGATCCAGTCAGAAAACACAAAGATACACTACAATGTCTGCACACTTAGCTGAAGGAGCTGCAGCCGCAGTGAAGACGGATCCAAAGACAGGCTGGCAATATTCGGAGTACTTGCTGCAGCAGAACACAGGTCCAGTAAAAGGATAGCATACAAGGGAAGATACTCAAGCAAGAGCTACAACTCAAATGAGAAATATAATCCACACACTACAAAAGGAGGAGGGGTGATTTAAAGGCAGGGAAATCAAACGCAGGAGGAACAGCTGGGAGGAAGGAAACAGAAAGTAAAGAGCTCATCACAGGGGCGGAGAAACAGAGCAGTGAGAACTCCTCCAAGCTCTAGTAGTGACATAATCACAGGGGTGGAGAAACAGAGCCGTGAGAACGTCTCAAAGCTCTGGTAGTGACAGTACCCCCCCCCACCTCTACGGGTGGACTCCGGACACCCAGGACCCACCTTCTCAGGATGAGCCCTATGAAATGCCCTGATGAGGCGAGTGGCTTTAATGTCCGACACCGGAACCCACATCCTCTCCTCAGGACCATAAACCTTCCAATGAACGAGGTACTGAAGAGAACCGCGGACAATGCGAGAGTCCACAATTCTGGAAACCTCAAACTCCAGATTGCCATCAACCAAAATCGGAGGAGGAGGCAAAGAGGAGGGTACCGTGGGCTGGACATATGGTTTTAAGAGAGATCTGTGAAATACATTATGTATCTTCCAAACCCGTGGAAGATCAAGACGGAAGGCAACAGGATTGATGACTGACAAGATTTTATAAGGCCCAATAAACTTGGGACCCAATTTCCAGGAGGGAACCTTCAGTTTAATATTTCTTGTAGACAACCACACCAGATCACCCACATTCAGGTCCGGACCAGGCACACGTCTCTTATCAGCCACACGCTTATACTTCTCACTCATCTTTCTAAGATTACTCTGAATCTTTTGCCAAATGGTAGACAAAGACGAGGAAAATCTCTCCTCCTCAGGTAAACCAGAAAAAGCCCCTCCCGAGAATGTCCCAAACTGCGCATGGAACCCATATGCACCAAAGAATGGTGACTTATCAGAAGATTCCTGACGACGGTTGTTCAGAGCAAACTCAGCAAGAGGGAGAAATGAACACCAATCCTCCCGGTTCTCTGCCACAAAACAGCGCAAATATATCTCCAGATTCTGATTGAGGCGCTCAGTCTGACCATTCGACTGCGGATGAAAAGCAGAAGAGAAGGACAGCCGAACCCCCAGGCGAGAACAGAAAGCCTTCCAGAACCTGGACACAAACTGTGTGCCTCTATCGGAAACAATATCAGAGGGAATGCCATGCAATTTAACAATATGGTCGACAAAAGCTTGCGCCAACGTTTTAGCATTGGGTAAACCAGGGAAAGGTACGAAATGAGCCATCTTGCTAAAACGGTCCACCACCACCAGGATCACCGACTTCCCTGAGGAACGAGGAAGATCCGTGATAAAGCCCATGGACAGGTGTGTCCAAGGACGGGAAGGTATGGGTATCGGGAGAAGGGAACCTGAAGGCCGTGAACGAGGGACCTTAGCGCGAGCGCACGTCTCACAAGCAGCCACAAAATCCTCCACCGACTTACGAAGAGCCGGCCACCAAAATCTCCGAGCAATGAGATCTACCGTGGCTCTACTCCCGGGGTGACCAGCAATAACAGTTTCATGATGCTCCTTGAAGAGTTTGTGACGTAGCTCAGGAGGCACAAACAACTTCCCAGAAGGACAACGGGCAGGTGCCTCAGTCTGGGCAGCCTGGACCTCGGCCTCCAAATCAGAATATAGAGCAGAAACAACTACCCCCTCCGCCAAAATGAGACCCGGGTCCTCGGAGTTTCCTCCTCCCGGAAAACAGCGAGAGAGAGCATCAGCCTTCACATTTTTGATCCCAGGGCGGAATGTAACGACAAAATTGAATCTGGAGAAGAACAGAGACCATCTGGTCTGTCACGGATTCATACGCCTGGCCAACTCCAAGTATGCCAGATTCTTATGGTCGGTAAAAACGGTGATAGGGTGCCTGGCCCCCTCCAACCAATGGCGCCATTCCTCGAAAGCCAACTTGATGGCCAACAACTCCCTATCTCCCACATCATAGTTTTTCTCTGCCGGGGAGAGTTTTTTAGAGAAAAAGGCACAGGGTCGCCATTTGGCAGGAGAAGGGCCCTGGGACAAAACCGCACCCACACCCACCTCGGAAGCATCCACCTCAACAATAAAAGGTAAGGAAACATCGGGATGCACCAAGACGGGAGCAGATGCAAAACTCTCTTTAATCTTAGAAAAAGCTGCAAGCGCCTCCTCCGACCAAGAGGAAAAATCCGCCCCCTTTTTTGTCATGTCAGTGAGGGGTTTGACAACAGAGGAATAATTCAAAATGAACTTTCTGTAATAGTTCGCAAAACCCAGAAAGCGCATCAATGCCTTCTGATTCTCAGGAAGCTCCCACTCAAGTACAGCACGGACCTTCTCCGGATCCATGCGAAAACCAGAAGCAGAGAGGAGAAAACCCAGAAATTGAATCTCCGATACCATAAAAAGACATTTCTCCAGCTTGGCGTACAATTTATTTTCCCGCAGAATCTGCAGAACCTGAAAAAGATGATCCTGATGGGTCTGAACATCAGGGGAAAAAAATCAAAATATCATCAAGATAAACCAATACAAATTTCCCCATTAAATGGTAGAAAATGCTGAAAGACGGCCGGAGCATTCATCAGGCCGAAAGGCATAACGAGATTCTCGAAATGCCCGTTAGGGGTATTAAAGGCCGTTTTCCATTCATCCCCCTCTCTGACTCTGACCAGGTTGTACGCGCCTCTCAAATCCAATTTGGAAAAAACCTTGGCCCCAAAAATATGGTTGAAGAGGTCCGGGATCAGAGGAAGGGGATAGGGATTGCGAATCGTGATACGGTTCAGCTCCCTAAAATCTAGGCAAGGTCTCAGAGAGCCATCTTTTTTTAACAGAAACAGAGCAGTGAGAACTCCTCCAAGCTCTAGTAGTGACATAATCACAGGGGTGGAGAAACAGAGCTGTGAGAACGTCTCAAAGCTCTGGTAGTGACACCCAAATCCTAAATTAAGGGTAAATTAAGGGTACTTTCACACTTTCACACTAGCATTTTTGTTTTCCGGTATTGAGTTCCGTCGTCAGTTTTACCCTAATGCATTCTCATGCATCATCAGGATGCATCAGTTCAGTTTTTTGGATGGAGAAAATACTGCATGCTGCAATTTTCTCTCTGGCCAAAAATACTGAACACTTGCTGGAATGCCGGATCCGGCATTAATTTACATTGAAGTGTATTAGTGCCGGATCCGGAATTAAGTGTTCCGGCATGCGCAGACCTTTAAAAATGCAAAAAAGATTAATACCGGATCCATTTTTCTGGATGACACCGGAGAGACGGTTCCGGTATTTCAATGCATTTGTCAGACGGATCCGCATCCGGATCCATCTGACAAATGCCATCAGTTTGTGTCCAGATTGCCGGAATCCTCTGCCGCAAGTGTGAAAGTACCCTAAGTCCTTCCATGAAGGCAGACGTGAGAAGTTTCTTTCCCATTTGTCTCGCGGCATCCCATCCCATGTCAGTCTGGACAGTTCTTAGTCTTGACTCAAAGGAGACTACAGCCTCTTTAGCCTCCTGCACTACGTCCTTCAGGCTCCGTGAAATCTCATCCTCCTTTGTCCTGGCCCATCTACCAAAAGTCCTGCAGTACTCTGTCCCTGACTGTTCTGTCTTCTCCCAATCCAATCCCTCCAGGCTTCCTCATTTTCCACTGTGTCGCCCTCTAGGGTATTCTTAACCGGGTTATACTGTGCTTCCCCTAACTTCAGGGCTAACAAGTCGTTTAAGTCTGCCCATGTTGCTCTGTAAGTTGCCTTTATCTGTTGTAACATTCGGGATGTGGGCATGGGTTGCGTCAGTGGGTCAGGTATTCTTGACAGTAGTTCCAGTTGGTCCTTCGGACTCCATGGGACATACTGTATAAGGTGCTATTGAAAATAATGGGGAGCCTGAGGAGGTAGTGCTGCCTGTTGACAGTCTTGGCCATCTCCACCACCAGCTCCATCAGTGGTGGCAGGTGCCTAAAGGACCTGTGGTATCATCCCTGTTCTCAATAGCACTGGATATAATCCAGTACAGTATCTGGGGGCACTACACTCTCTGCAGGTTTCAGTCCAATCTAGATTATGATTCCCGCAGATCCTGTATATCCATCCCTCCAGTCCCTGTGCAGGGGCCGTGGGAGAGGCATGCGCCCTTGGAGGATTCAGTTTCCTCTTCAGGGGGTTTGTAGTACAACTTTCCCCTGAAAACTTGTGGCTTCCAACCTTCAGTTTTCTATCTCTCTTGCTACCTTAATCCAGATGTTAACTACATCTTCACATGCATGATCCTTAATCCACCCACTGTGGGTGTGCTTGAAGCTTTCCCAAACCTCTAAATCGAGGTTTCCATGCTTCATACCTGCTTTTTCCAACACTTTGTCAACTTTCTTTAACCCATCCTTGCCACCTCTCTTTTCTACTAGTTGTTTAGCTGTCTCATAAGTAACCAGAACAGCGTTCCCGAAGATTATTGTCTATTCCTGAATCTGTGCTTACTAGGGGGAACCTAGAAGTCTACTTTCTCCCACAAAAGGCTTCCCCACCCTATCCTTCCAGGTATACCTTTGTGTTGCTTTTCTAACAGTGGTTTCCTCACCCTCCTTCAGGTGTACCTGCTGTGTTATTTTAAAGCCAAAGCCTCTCTGAGCCTTTCTAGCTTCCTGCCAGATTCTAAACGCACAATAAACAATGACAGATACATAGAGAGTTACTCCTAGAACAATCCCAAGCAATTCCCAGCTAAAATCCTGGTTTGAATCCATCCACCACTCATGCGTTAGTCTGCTAGCCCTTTACCAGGGTCGGAGATTCTTAAACATAAATTAGACACGACTGTAAAGTTCCCGTATACCGTTACCACAATCTGAAATGAGCATCTCTTGGCTATATACGCCCGGAGCATCTCCCTAATCCTAAGTATGGGTGTTAATCACGTACCTAGCAATTATAGAAATTCCTTTAGACCAGGTGCTGGGGGCTAGGAGGCTTGAGGTTATAGTAACCTTAGCAAAGAAGTTCACAGTTTATAACATAAAATGGCAGTAGTAAGCACAAGATGGAATCTGAAGGCACAACATGGAGTCTCAACCCTCACAACCTTCATTCCCGAATTTTGGCTTCACAATTCGCAAAATAGGGCTTTTGCACCTATTAGCACTCACTTGCACAAAATTTAGCTACTTTACACCACTCACTCCAGTTTGGAAATGTGGATGTGGTTAGCTATGTTAATGAGTTTCACTCCAGATTTATCACTGAAACTTATTTAAGAAGTTGTAAAAGAAGTTGTAGTCTCACTCCAGTAAGAGGGTATAGTACGAAAACTGGAATAGCTTTTCTAGACAAGAGCAGGGGCGTTGCTAAGTTTAAAAGTTTGGGGCCTAGGCCCCTGATGTTTTGTCCCAGGCCCTGAATGTACTGCCTGCCAGATAGATCCAACTGTATTGCCATCCTCAGAATGGAAATCCAATTACATCTAATGCCCTGCAAGAGCTGAAGGACCTGTGATGACATCACAGTCCATGTGATCAGTTCTAAATGCAGTAGCTGAAAAGGACCTGTGATGATGTCACCATCATGTGACCAGTGCAGGAGAGGACAGCTTAGCAGTGAAGAGAAGTCCTGGGAAGAAGCTGAGGTGAGGTCTGCTACATGAAGAGAGGTAAGTGAAGGAGTAGATTACTGATTAGATTAGTGTCAGAGGCAGAGCAATGTTGGGAGTTGTAGTTATTTAACTGGGACTATATGTTAGGGCTGAAGGAGGGAAGTCATTTATATTGGACAGTGGGGTAGAGTGATGATATTTTATGGGACTGAAAGTTGAGGGAGTGATGTTATTTACATGGGACTGCATGTTGGAGGTGGCTGGGGAGGGGTGATTTTATTTACATAGGACTGAATATTGAGGGGTGATATTATTTACATGAGACTGTATGTTGAAGGCGGCTGGGGAGGGGGTGATGTAATTCACGTAGGACTGTATATTGGAGGGGGCAGGAGAGATGGTGTGATGTTATTTACATGGGACTGTATTTTGGAGGGGGCTGTAGATAGAGAGGGATGTTATTTACATGGGACTGTATATTGGAGGGGGCTGGAGAGATGGTGTGATGGTATTTACATGGGACTCTATGGCGGAGGAGGGAAAAAATGTTATTTATATGGGACTGTATGGAGGAGGAGCTGGGAAATTATAATTTCTGAGGACAGTAAACAGAGGAATATAACTACAGTGGGCATTATAAATACTGGGCGCACTTCAGGGCGAGCATTATAACAGAAGGGGGCAATATAAATACTGGGGGCACTTCAGGGCGAGCAGTATAACAGTAGGGGGCGATATAAATGCTGGGGGCTCTGTGGGGGCATTATAACAGTAGGGGGTGATATAAATATTGGGGCACTTCAGGGTGAGCATTATAACAGTAGGGTAGAATATAAATGTTGGGGGCACTGTGGGGGCATTTTAAATCCAGGATCCACATTATTTCTACTAAGAGCATTATGTGGGCTTTATTACTATTGAGGGGTCTGTAGAGCGTTTTATTACCACTGGGGGAACAATAGGGGGGCCTTATTTCTACTGGAGGCTCTGTAAGGGCATTATTAATACTGGAGGGCTCTTCTACTAATGGGGGCACTGTTGGGGAGCATTATTACTGTTGCAGGCACTGTAGGGGGCAGTATTACTAATGGGGACATTCTTGGCGAGCATTATCACTGTTGGGGGCACTGTAGGGGGGGCAGTATTACTAATGAGGGCATTCTAGAAGGGAATTACTATTGGTGGGACTATGAAGAGTGCTATTACTATGAAGAGCACTCCTTTTTCTTCAGGATAGTATTTGGGGGTATTGGCGAGCACAGCGAGCAGCAGGATAATACTGTGGGGACTCCAGGTTGGGGGATGATAAAAGAAAAGTGAGGTAGCTAATATGTCTGTGTGTCACACTCTGCAGAGACAAGGCGGCTGAGAGAAGTTGTCCGTACCGAATAGAGAAGATGATGACAGAGAAGATCTACATCGGAAGAGATGTCACCTGAAAGCCCTGGATGTGAGAGGTATGTTCTGCTGTATAGCTGTATAGCAAGTACAGTAAAGTGCTAGTGTTTGCCGGGGGGTGGGGGGGTTGGGTGGTTGGTCGACTTAGAGAATTGGGCCATATGCACTGGGGCTTGGGCCCCGGATCTTTTGAGACCCTAGCAACTCCCCTGGGCAAGAGTGTAAGGTTTAAGGATAAGAAAAGGGGGGGGGGGAAGGACCGTCGCAAGTGTTTTTTTTATCCCACTCGCCAATGTCCTTCCCCCCTTTCCTATTCGTACTGGGGATAGGCCCATGCTTACTCCCACCGAACACCTGTGCTGCCTTCCCAATATAGCAATTTGCGATCCAGTCTTTCACAGATACTGGTCTATTCCGTCACTCCACCCTCCTGGCGCCTGCTAATACTGGGCCGAATATCCCTGATTGGCTCTTCACATCGTGACCCTCTCTTTTATTATCCTTCTCCTAGGTTTAAGGATAAGACATTTTGAAAAAAAACTTGCGACATTTGATAAATCTGGAATAAAGTATGCAAACGCAGACTCAAGCAAAACTTACTTCAAATATTTCACTTGTGATAAATTCCCCCCTGAGCTTTTTTCCCCCACACCAAATATGATATATATGAATTCATACAGATATATAATTCTTGATTAGTGGACCATCATTAACAAGTGCTAACTATGTGATTATTTTCACTAGCTTTTAGTTTGGTAAGTGATGTCTGTGATTTTGTAATTTTTTTATAGCAACATTTACCTATAATATGTGTGTCAGTCACTGTGCGCCAGATATCTCTTTTCCTTTTGTCTCCTTAGTGTCTGCTTATATGCTTTTTTTTCCACACAGATCAATATTTCTCTCAGTCTTCATAAGCCAAAACTTTAAGTGCAACCTACACAGAGAAAACCTATACAAATGCTTGGTTGGCTGTTTTTGGAATCCCTAAAGAAATGAATGGGCAGAGATGCACATGCACGGCCAGCTCTCCATTCACAGTGGGATGAGGATCGGGCGACTCCCATTCTGTAGAAAGATACAGATCCCAGAGGACAAAGCTGCATCTATAAGACATTTATACAGCAAAATATTTCCAGCTCACCTGCTCTCCATAGGCATGCAAGGAAACCCTGATCAGGGAAACAAGAACTGTCATTAATAAAAAGGCTGGATTTTATCCATAGTGCATGTGCTATAAGACATTTAATATCCATAATAGCCATAAATATCTGAGAATTAAAAATTCATTTAAGGGCCTATGGCCAGACTGTAAACTTGAAGGAAAAGTTTGAAAATGAAGATCAAAGATCATTTAAAGAAAAAAAAGTTGATAACATTACCAAAAGCACACATAAAAAATCCACAGTTCCCACACAAGAGAAGAAAGTTCAGAACGTGAGCAGCTTATTGTAACACCCCAGAGTTGTGTTACTACACGCCTCTACCCCGCTACTATCTTCTAAGAGCCTTTACATTGTAATCTGATATAATTTATATTATGTCTTCACAAATGTGCATACAAAACCATGTTAAATACAATGTTTCCTGTAATTTTCCAGGTATACCAGCAGGTGGCAGAAATGCATTGGCCAGGTCCTAGTTTAGTTTATCTAAGCTGGAATGGATTATTCCAGCTTAGCTCCCCCTCTGTGGAGGTGTGGACTGTTCCCACATCCTGCAGCTTGGGTGAAGAAGGAAGTTAGCGTTAGTGTAGCCTCCCCCCCTGCTAGGGGAAGGCTGTGTGATAGCCTTCAGGAGATCCCCTGCATAGCGAAGAAAGCCAGGATCTTGTCTCGGCTGAGACATTGATCACATACCCAGTTTGAGAACCTTCAGCCTCAGCTGGATGAAGAAAGCAAACAACCTCCAGAGTTCCAGGAAGAAAGCATCCCCTGAGAAACTATCTGTGAGTAAAGTCCAGGGACCTAGGAGAAGCCATTCCTCCTCAGCTAGTCTGTCCCCATACAGCAGAAGTACAGAAAAGTGCAGAAGATTTTTTCCTGCCACAATTACAGAGCTACCAAGCAGACAAATTATCCTGCAAGCTCCAGATTTAAAGTGCAGAAGTATTTATTCCTGCCAATGATTGCCAAAACCTGCTGGGACCAGAGACCAAAGCTGTATACTGCTTGGATACAAGTTATCTTCAGTAAAGAAAAGTTTGAACTTCATCTAAAGGTCTGGACATAATTTCTACTGCAAAATTCCTCTATTACTCCGACTATCACTACACTGAAATTTATTGCAAGTGAGCCAGGAACCAGGAGTCTAGCCGTACCCAGGTAGGCGACAACGTTGACACAATTATCACTACCCTACAGAGACATTATAGGCCATTACACCACTTTGGCATTCTCTATCTGAGGCAATTACACCACTCTGGCATTCTCTATCTGGGACGTGTGTTATAACACCATGGAAGGGCCCTGGGGTAGTACCCTGCGCATGCTACAATTGGCGTCACGACAAATACAGACTATTGTCCATCCGTATCCTGGCCCACTGCATAAGTGGCGTCAGCGTACCCGTTCCTGGTCACTGCATTTTGATTATGTTGGTTTCCTTAAACCACAGGGATAATGATAACTGCTTTTGGGATCCACGTCTGATCTGAATTTTGTGTGGGTCAGATGTGCCTCAAGCCCCAGGGGAGCAGGGTGGAGATGGTAGTAGTAAGGCCCCTTTCAGACAAGCGAGTGTCTCGCTGTGGACTCGCAGCGAGGCACCCGGCCTGAACTTCCAGCACTGCCAGAGTCCCATGGCATTATATTGATTTATGATGCTATGTAACCCTTAGGCCTCTTTCACACGAGCGTGTCCGGGTAAGGTCCGGATGCGTTGCGGCAAACCCCCGCGAGTAGGTACGCAATTGCAGTCCGTTTTGACTGCGATTGCGTTCCGTTGTTCAGTTTTTATCGCGCGAGTGCAATGCGTTTTGCACGCGCATGATAAAAAACTGAATGGGGTACCCAGACTCGAACTTCTTCACAGAAGTTCAGGTTTGGGTTCAAGGTTGTGTAGATTGTATTATTTTCCCTTATAACATGGTTATAAGGGAAAATAATATCATTCTGAATACAGAATGCATAGTACAATAGGGCTGGAGGGGTTAAAAAAAATTAAAAAAAAAAAATTCTCACCTTAATCCACTTGTTCGTGCAGCGAGCATCTCTTCTGTCTTCATCTGTGAGGAATAGGACCTTTGATGACGTCACTGCGTTCATCACATGGTCCATTACATGATCCATCACCATGGATGATGCAACGGTATCAAACATATCTCCAAACAATTCACTGTGCAAATCTTCCCAGATAGAGATGTATGCATATAAGCAGGGATGGGGGTTGTAGTACTCATTTCCTCTATATTTCCAAAGTCTCTCTCACTTCAGAATCTAAGGTTGTCAATAAAGTTCTTGCAAACTTGTCCATAATTCCCAGCTGAGGAGTAAAGGATTAAGATACGGGTGGCCAGGACCATGTCAAAGTGTGAGCTGTCCACAGCTGTGTGGCCATTCAATAAATTATAGAACATGTCCTATTCTTGTCCATTTTGCAGACAACAATAGGCATTTCTACTGATGGGAGTGAAAAAATTGTGGTATGAACACAGAAGGTATCTATATTTTGTGGATCTGTTTTTTGCGGACTGCAATATGAATACGGTCATGTGCATGAGGACTAATATGCTCAGTGACGTCACAGTACAGTAACAAGGCTCACAGTACTATCACAATAGTATGATATACAGTCATATACAGAAATAAATCAGAACACAAATAATGCTTGAAATACGGCACTTTACCATTGTCCATACTGTATATATAACTCACTAACTGCTCATATATCTGAGTGGACATGGGTCCCCTTAAATATTGGGCCTGCAGTGCCTGCTACCCTGGTAATTACGCCCATGCTCATAAGACTGCCAGCCACAGAGCCTCAAGCAATGTACTTATATGAGTCAGCACCTTTAAAGGGGTTTTCTGAGATTTTGATACTCGTTATACATTGTATGGTATTATGCTCACCCCCATTCACTTCAATGGTGCTGAGCGCAATATCAAACACAGCCGCTATACAATGTACGGCACTGTGCTTGGTTAGCACAGAGAAGGTGGTGGTGGTCAGAGGAGCGCTGGTGCCTTCTAAACCAGCTGATCGGCGGGGGGTCCCAGGTGTCGGACCCCCACTGATTAGATACTGATGACCTATCCTGAGGATATGTGCAGTATAAAGACCAGCACTCCGTAATTCCAATGATGAAAAAAAGTTTTCTTTTTATTCGTCACCCATGTGTGACGCGCGTTTCGACACTAGTTTGTGTCTTTATCAAAGTACAGGTGATAACAGCTCATCGTAGTTTACAAATGGCATCATTATATACAATTCAAATAACCCGCCTCTTGACCACGTAAGCAGTCACATGGCGAGGGGCGGGCTGAGCCGTCCCCGGCCATGTGACCAGTCACGGGGCCAGAGCGTCATACTGCTAGGCAACCCAACCAAACAAACTAGTCAAGAGTGGAGTGCGGTAAGATAAGTATCTAATCCATATGTTATTATTTTATCAAGGCAATTTTAGATCCCTTACACATCTCATATATATGCTCCATGGATAGCGATACATTATAATTCGAACATCACCCCCTCATACAAAAACAAATATATGGTCACGGAGACAATGATGTCAGTCACACGATACATCATATGACATAGCACCGTTGTCTCAGCTACAAAAAATGTTATAAAAGTATATTACATATCACGGGAAATAGGTTGTGCTGCAGTATTCAAAAAGATTCATGGCAGGTTCAGACATTTATGGAGAACCGCGGTATCAATATTTGATTACAAAGCAATAGCATGCATAAATACAAAGTGACAGACCACAATTATCTATCACACACATATTGGATCAGAGAAAACAATTAAGTGAATATTCCTTATTTAAACCTTTGGGCGCAAGCGTCTCAAGTCGATGGATCCAATATGCTTCACGCTGGTGGAGCATCTGGATCCGATTTCCTCCACGTCGAGGTAAGGTTACTTCTTCTAGAATTTGAAAACGCAATTGTGAGATGCGGTGATTTTTTTCTTTAAAATGTTGGGGAATAGGTAGCAAAATATTTTCTTTCCTAATTGTGGACTTATGTTTTGCTACCCGGTCCTTCATACGCATTGTCGTTTCCCCAACATAGCACAACCCACAGGGACATTTAAGTAGATAAATCACAAAACTGCTATCACATGTGAAGTGACCCCGAATGGGGATTTGCTGTCCTGTCTGTGGGTGTGCTATGTTGGAGCCTTTAATCACATTGGAGCAGTGAACACAGTTAAGACAGGGAAATGTTCCCTTCCTAACTGTAGAGAAAGTGAGCTGTCGCTGAGGCATCCTGTCACTCCCTACATCTGCTCGGACAATCATGTCCCTAATATTTTTATTTCGCTTGAAACACATCATGGGACGGTCCCTAAATTCCTGAATCTCAGGATATGATTTTTGTAAGATGTTCCAGTGTTTATAGATGACAGCCTTAACTCGGTCCATCCAAGGATGGTATTTTACCACTAACGGTATTCTTTGTCCCTTGTCTTTCCTTTCTGTGGGATTTTTTATCTTATCCAGCTGCTGGTGTAATAGATAGGGCGGATAGCCTCTGTCTATAAATTTCTCAGTCATCTCCCGTAACCTGAGGTCACGTGTGTCCTGATCCATGACAATATTGGCCACTCTTCTGTATTGCGAGTATGGCAGAGATTTTTTAACAGTAGATGGGTGATTACTTTGGAATGACAAGAGACTATTTCTGTCAGTTTTTTTGACATACAAGTCAGTGGTAATTCTATTGTCAGTTCCCCTAATCACCCATGTGTCAAGGAAGGAGACACGTTGTGTATCTTGGTGCAGGGTAAATTTCAGCTCTGGTCTTATGTTATTAATGTAATCCACAAAGGTCATAAGGGTCTCAATGCTGCACCGCCATATGCAAAAAACGTCATCTATAAAACGTTTCCAAAATATGCAATGATTTTGATACAGCTCACTTGGGTAAATATATTCTCTCTCAAAGTGTGCCATATAGCAATTTGCATATGGCGGTGCAGCATTGGACCCCATCGCGGTCCCGCACCGCTGCTGGAAAAAAGTGTCCTGAAATAAAAAATAATTTCGACGTAAGACAATGGACAGTAAGGAAATAAAAAATTCTTTTTCATGTACCGAGTATAGGCTGTCATCCAGTAACTTCTGGACAGATTCCAGACCTTTTTCATGCGTTATACTTGTATATAAACTGCAGACGTCTAGAGTGACCAGGATGCAATCATGCGACAGCTCAATTTCCCGTACTGCCTCCAAAAAATGTTGGGTATCCCTCAGGTAGGAAGGGGCCTTTTTTGTAAGTGGAGTCAACACTTTGTCAAGAAATATTGCAGGGGGAGATAGGACTGAATCACTAGCTGCAACAATGGGGCGACCCGGAGGCTTATCCAGGGATTTATGCACTTTTGGTAGTGTATAAAATACGGGTGTCACAGGGTGTTGGTTGATCAAGAACTCCGCTAATTTTTTATCAATAACATGGTGTAATACATTTTGATCAACCAAAGTCTGTAGCTCCCGTTTTATTGTCCAGACCGGATCCCCCTGCAATATTTCATAGACATTGTGGTCAGATAATTGTTCCTGAATCTCCCTAACATAATAATCTTTATCAAGTATGACAAGGGCACCGCCTTTGTCCGCAGGCTTAAAGACCAGGGAGTCATCATCAGTCAGATGATTGACCACCTGCCTCTCCTCCGCGGACAAATTATGGTGGATATAGTAATCACCTTTCTTAAAATCTGCAAGCAATGTGGCAATATCACGTTGTACAAGATGTATATACGTTTCACTAGGGTGGTAAACCTTTGGGGGCATATAATGGCTCTTAAGCCTTAAGCCAAATTGCTGTAAATTTAATGAAGGTTGTAAATTTACAATAGGGACCGGATCATGCATAGGAACTTTTGAAAAATGGCTTTTAAGCCGTATGCTCCGAAAAAAGCGGTTTAAATCCATGTCCAGTCCAAATGTATCCAGACTCGTGGTCGGACTGAAGGATAATCCCTTTTCGAGAAGTCCAATTTGGAGTGGAGAGAGATTCTTAGAGGATAGGTTTAACACTAAGGTGGGCTGAGTACCTGTGACCGGGTTAGACGTGGGGCTTCGGCGTCCCCGATGATGGTGTCGACCTGAGCGCCGGGTATTGGCCTTCTTGGGCGTCTGCGTGCTCCTAAAAAATTGCGCTGACCTGTTGTAGAGTCGCTCCCAGAGTCGGATGAAGCTGTACCCGCTCTGCGGCCGGGTCGACGCGGTGGTTGAGATGTAGCAGTGCCGGCCTTGTCCTGCCATCTGTAGACTTGATTTCTTTGGTAGTCTTCCATATCCCGGATATATTTTGTGCGCTTTGTACTCTGTATAGAGCTTTGTAATTCGGCACATTGTTTATCAATCTTATCTTTCAGGATATCAAAATCCTCCTTTTTGAGACAGTCTCTTAGTTGGAACTCAATAGTACTGATGCCTTCTTGGCACTCGGCAATAGCGTTGGTCAGGTGTTCAATCGTCAGAACTATAATGTCCAAGGAACACTTATTTAAAATACTGGCAAAGCGGGCACAGTATTCAACACTTTCACGGAAAAAAGTTGGTCGGAGGTTCACTCTTAATCCACGTGGGATGCGTTTAGAGCGGTGATACTCCGCTAGTGTGGTGGCATGCAATTGTAGTGATACCAAATGCTTGGAGGTTCTCTCAAAATCACGGCTTCTCAGTTCACCTGGGGGTATTCTCAGGAACTCTGCCGATGAATCAATTCGTGCTACTATTGCACGAGCTTCCTCCTCATCATAGCCGTAGGTGCTCATCTGTACGTTTGAGCTCGACTGCACGTGCACGCTCCAAAAAATCAAGGAAATCAATGAAATAAATGAATGGGCGGCACTGCGCATCAGTCGCAGTCCAGGTGCGCGGTCAAGAGGTAGATACCCGAATATTTGCAGTATAAAGACCAGCACTCCGTAATTCCAATGATGAAAAAAAGTTTTCTTTTTATTCGTCAAAAAAGTACTGAAGGCATCAGTACTATTGAGTTCCAACTAAGAGACTGTCTCAAAAAGGAGGATTTTGATATCCTGAAAGATAAGATTGATAAACAATGTGCCGAATTACAAAGCTCTATACAGAGTACAAAGCGCACAAAATATATCCGGGATATGGAAGACTACCAAAGAAATCAAGTCTACAGATGGCAGGACAAGGCCGGCACTGCTACATCTCAACCACCGCGTCGACCCGGCCGCAGAGCGGGTACAGCTTCATCCGACTCTGGGAGCGACTCTACAACAGGTCAGCGCAATTTTTTAGGAGCACGCAGACGCCCAAGAAGGCCAATACCCGGCGCTCAGGTCGACACCATCATCGGGGACGCCGAAGCCCCACGTCTAACCCGGTCACAGGTACTCAGCCCACCTTAGTGTTAAACCTATCCTCTAAGAATCTCTCTCCACTCCAAATTGGACTTCTCGAAAAGGGATTATCCTTCAGTCCGACCACGAGTCTGGATACATTTGGACTGGACATGGATTTAAACCGCTTTTTTCGGAGCATACGGCTTAAAAGCCATTTTTCAAAAGTTCCTATGCATGATCCGGTCCCTATTGTAAATTTACAACCTTCATTAAATTTACAGCAATTTGGCTTAAGGCTTAAGAGCCATTATATGCCCCCAAAGGTTTACCACCCTAGTGAAACGTATATACATCTTGTACAACGTGATATTGCCACATTGCTTGCAGATTTTAAGAAAGGTGATTACTATATCCACCATAATTTGTCCGCGGAGGAGAGGCAGGTGGTCAATCATCTGACTGATGATGACTCCCTGGTCTTTAAGCCTGCGGACAAAGGCGGTGCCCTTGTCATACTTGATAAAGATTATTATGTTAGGGAGATTCAGGAACAATTATCTGACCACAATGTCTATGAAATATTGCAGGGGGATCCGGTCTGGACAATAAAACGGGAGCTACAGACTTTGGTTGATCAAAATGTATTACACCATGTTATTGATAAAAAATTAGCGGAGTTCTTGATCAACCAACACCCTGTGACACCCGTATTTTATACACTACCAAAAGTGCATAAATCCCTGGATAAGCCTCCGGGTCGCCCCATTGTTGCAGCTAGTGATTCAGTCCTATCTCCCCCTGCAATATTTCTTGACAAAGTGTTGACTCCACTTACAAAAAAGGCCCCTTCCTACCTGAGGGATACCCAACATTTTTTGGAGGCAGTACGGGAAATTGAGCTGTCGCATGATTGCATCCTGGTCACTCTAGACGTCTGCAGTTTATATACAAGTATAACGCATGAAAAAGGTCTGGAATCTGTCCAGAAGTTACTGGATGACAGCCTATACTCGGTACATGAAAAAGAATTTTTTATTTCCTTACTGTCCATTGTCTTACGTCGAAATTATTTTTTATTTCAGGACACTTTTTTCCAGCAGCGGTGCGGGACCGCGATGGGGTCCAATGCTGCACCGCCATATGCAAATTGCTATATGGCACACTTTGAGAGAGAATATATTTACCCAAGTGAGCTGTATCAAAATCATTGCATATTTTGGAAACGTTTTATAGATGACGTTTTTTGCATATGGCGGTGCAGCATTGAGACCCTTATGACCTTTGTGGATTACATTAATAACATAAGACCAGAGCTGAAATTTACCCTGCACCAAGATACACAACGTGTCTCCTTCCTTGACACATGGGTGATTAGGGGAACTGACAATAGAATTACCACTGACTTGTATGTCAAAAAAACTGACAGAAATAGTCTCTTGTCATTCCAAAGTAATCACCCATCTACTGTTAAAAAATCTCTGCCATACTCGCAATACAGAAGAGTGGCCAATATTGTCATGGATCAGGACACACGTGACCTCAGGTTACGGGAGATGACTGAGAAATTTATAGACAGAGGCTATCCGCCCTATCTATTACACCAGCAGCTGGATAAGATAAAAAATCCCACAGAAAGGAAAGACAAGGGACAAAGAATACCGTTAGTGGTAAAATACCATCCTTGGATGGACCGAGTTAAGGCTGTCATCTATAAACACTGGAACATCTTACAAAAATCATATCCTGAGATTCAGGAATTTAGGGACCGTCCCATGATGTGTTTCAAGCGAAATAAAAATATTAGGGACATGATTGTCCGAGCAGATGTAGGGAGTGACAGGATGCCTCAGCGACAGCTCACTTTCTCTACAGTTAGGAAGGGAACATTTCCCTGTCTTAACTGTGTTCACTGCTCCAATGTGATTAAAGGCTCCAACATAGCACACCCACAGACAGGACAGCAAATCCCCATTCGGGGTCACTTCACATGTGATAGCAGTTTTGTGATTTATCTACTTAAATGTCCCTGTGGGTTGTGCTATGTTGGGGAAACGACAATGCGTATGAAGGACCGGGTAGCAAAACATAAGTCCACAATTAGGAAAGAAAATATTTTGCTACCTATTCCCCAACATTTTAAAGAAAAAAATCACCGCATCTCACAATTGCGTTTTCAAATTCTAGAAGAAGTAACCTTACCTCGACGTGGAGGAAATCGGATCCAGATGCTCCACCAGCGTGAAGCATATTGGATCCATCGACTTGAGACGCTTGCGCCCAAAGGTTTAAATAAGGAATATTCACTTAATTGTTTTCTCTGATCCAATATGTGTGTGATAGATAATTGTGGTCTGTCACTTTGTATTTATGCATGCTATTGCTTTGTAATCAAATATTGATACCGCGGTTCTCCATAAATGTCTGAACCTGCCATGAATCTTTTTGAATACTGCAGCACAACCTATTTCCCGTGATATGTAATATACTTTTATAACATTTTTTGTAGCTGAGACAACGGTGCTATGTCATATGATGTATCGTGTGACTGACATCATTGTCTCCGTGACCATATATTTGTTTTTGTATGAGGGGGTGATGTTCGAATTATAATGTATCGCTATCCATGGAGCATATATATGAGATGTGTAAGGGATCTAAAATTGCCTTGATAAAATAATAACATATGGATTAGATACTTATCTTACCGCACTCCACTCTTGACTAGTTTGTTTGGTTGGGTTGCCTAGCAGTATGACGCTCTGGCCCCGTGACTGGTCACATGGCCGGGGACGGCTCAGCCCGCCCCTCGCCATGTGACTGCTTACGTGGTCAAGAGGCGGGTTATTTGAATTGTATATAATGATGCCATTTGTAAACTACGATGAGCTGTTATCACCTGTACTTTGATAAAGACACAAACTAGTGTCGAAACGCGCGTCACACATGGGTGACGAATAAAAAGAAAACTTTTTTTCATCATTGGAATTACGGAGTGCTGGTCTTTATACTGCAAATATTCGGGTATCTACCTCTTGACCGCGCACCTGGACTGCGACTGATGCGCAGTGCCGCCCATTCATTTATTTCATTGCTATCCTGAGGATAGTCATCAGTATCAAAATCTCGTAACACCCCTTTAAGGCATATTAAAGTTAAAAACATATAACACAATAAAAAATGTGCATATCCTCACAGGCCCTAGACAACATAAAGAAACATTGATAGCACAGGTAATGTCCTATAGTTCTGTACTATTTTGGTTGCTTATGTGATACAGCTACAGAGTGAGGTCAGTGACTAACGAGGACCGTCATAATGACAGCCCATATATCTCTGAACATGATGTAAGTGGACTCAATTGCCCAGTGTTAATATATAGGTAGCGGAATAAAAAGAGCTAGGTTTTTACACTAATTCCCCAGCCACCAATACACATAAAGCAAAACAAATGTCCATTTATTGTAAATCCCATGGGGTACTTTGTGCAAAGCATCTCGGGATCTGTTCTTAAAAGCTCTACTAGGAATATACTGGACATCATGGTTCTGCAAGTTACATCTGTTTCATGCCTAACCAAGAAAGATTTGAGAACCGGATGGACAGATGTCTTTTTTTCAGTCTTATAAACTATGTTACTATGTTACTAACTTTGTTACCTCATACAGAGGGGCATATTGTATCCCTGTTTAACCCTCTGTCTAGTAAACTGAACATCCGGAACCATAGGGATTTAAAGCTTTGTAAGTTAGGTTCAATAGAAACCAGGGTTTCAGTTTCTATAAACGAAAGAGGCATCTTCTGCATTTAAGAAAAAGTATTTCACAATTAGCAGAAAATGCTATTGAATGAATATTGAAATTGTTGAGTAAAAAATAATATGTACATGCAAAGATGCTTACATTATTGAATTATAGTTATTATAATGACTTTGGGACTTTTAAATGATGGCCTAACCTTATGGTAGGCTATAAGGGAGATGGCTATAGAGGTCGCAGTGGAAGTATCATGACCGGCCACTCAGCTTGACAAAGGGCACAAAACGTTGCTATAAGCAATAAATGTCATCAGATTATACCACTGGTAAAATAAAGATTGAATACAAAGCTACTTTCTGACTCTGGTGTGCTGTCTCCAAACCACTAATATAAGCTACTTATTTACTCCGCGGGTGGAAGGAGCTTGTCAGAAGACGTGCACCCACAAAAGCCACTTGACAAAACGTGTGCTGAGGTCTCATAGCGATCAGAATATAGAGGTCGCAGTGGCCACAATAGAGACCGGGCCTCCCTTGCAAGTGCTGCACCGCCAACTATGTATCGCCGCCCTTGGGACAGCGATAAAACTGGAAGCTGCGGCTGGGCACAGGAGCGATGTCTCCCTGCTCAGCCATTACCTCTGATAGGTTTCCGCACAATAGCGGCATCTACTGGGGCAGTAAATAGGGGCATTTTGTACTGGCACTGGCACTCCTAAAGGGGCATCTTCTTGTACTGGCACACATTATGGGGTGTGGCACTAAGAGGGAGCATTTGTGTACTGGTATACAGAAAGGGGCCTTTATGTACTGGCACACATTCTAAGGGAGTATTTTTTGTACTGACGCATATTGTAAGGGGGTATTTTTTGAATTGACGCAAATGATAAGGGGGTATTTTTTGTACTGGCACACTAGGAGGTGTTTTTTGCATTGGTGCACATTATAAGGGGGCAGTTCTTGTACTGGTCCACATTGTAAAGGCGTATTTTTGTGTACTCGCGTACATTTCAAGGGCATATTTTTTGTACTGGCACACATTATAAGGGTGTTTTTTTGTACTGGCACAAATTATAAGGCAGTATTTTTTTGTACTGGCATACATTACAAGGGGGTATTTTTGTACTCACACACATTATGGGGCACTTTTTTACTGGCATACATACTGGCAGGAGTATTATTACTTATGGGGGACTATGGGGAACATGATTACTAGTATGGGCACAATGGGGTCATTTATACTATTAAAGGCACTCTGACAGATAATTATTGCTATTGGTGGGACTCTGGTGAGCACTATTACTGTGGGGTCCACCCTTACACAGTATCAACTTAAACTACTTTCACACTCGCGTTTGGTGCGGATCCGTCATGGATCTGCACAAACGCATCCGTTCAGATAATACAACCACATGCATCCATTCAGAATGTATCCGTTTGTATTATCTGTAACATAGCCAAGACGGATCCGTCTTGAACACCATTGAAAGTCAATGGGGGACGGATCTGTTTTCTATTGTGCCATTTTGTGTCAGTGAAAACGGATCCGTCCCCATTGACTTACATTGTGTGTCAGAACGGATCAGTTTGGCTCAGTTTTGCCAGACGGACACCAAAACGCTGCAAGCAGCGTTTCGGTGTCCGCCTCCAAAGCGGAATGGAGGCAGAACAGAGCCAAATTCATGCATTCTCAGCCGATCATTATCCATTCAAAATGCATTAAGGGCAAAACTGATCTGTTTTGGACCGCTTGTGAGAGACCTAAACGGATCTCACAAACGGAAACCAAAACGTCAGTGTGAAAGTAACCTTAGCACAATAATTTTTGGTCGTCATTATGTTTCCAAAACACACCTTTCTGGGCGCAGTTATTTTTTAGGCCCCTGTGTGCTAATAATTATTGAACGGGGCACAATCTGTGTGGTACCAGTATTTTCAGGGGGATTATCTGTTTCTGCAGTATAGTATTGGGGAGCACAGTGGGCACAGTATTGGGGGTTGCAAGATGAGGTGTTGGGAAGGTGGGAAGGATGATGCAAAAGTAGGAAACTAAGTGTCTGTTTGTCAAACTCTGCAGAGATAAGAGATGGCTGAAAGAAATCATGGTGGTCTGGTCTAAATGGAAAACATGAGGAAAGAGAACAACTACATCAGAGGAGAGGTCACTGGATGTAAGAGGTATGTGATGTATCATTCTCTATCTTTTATAGCGATGTTTGTTATGTTTTCCAAGTATGCCTTTAACAGTAGGGCTGGAGGGAAAGGGTTAGGTTGAGAATCTGGCATGTGAGGGTGCAGTTTCATTTTTTGCCCTAGCAGCAGAAAGGTTAGGTGCACCCCTGCCCCTGGCCAGAAAGCACTGAGGGAAGGAGGCTCAAGCTGAACTCTTGCAAGAGAGCCTATGAGCCTTAACCTACCCCTAGGCTGTTATGTATTATTATTGCACTTTTTATTATCCCTTTTGGCACAGTGCTGTAGATGTGACATATACTGCCATATGAGCAGCTTCTACCCTTACCTGCTGTATCCTTCCTTTATCCCTTGTAGATTGTAAGCTCCTGTATCAGTTTGTAACTTTTCTTGTTCACTGTACATGGTTTTTTTATTATGTATTTATACCTTTTTCATATGTATAGCAATAAAAATGAAATAAATGGTGCATTAATATAATAATAATAATAATAATAATAATAATAATAATAATATGACTGTGCTTGATATTGCTGCTCAGCCCATTTCAGTGAACAAGTCTGAGCTGCAGCACTGTGCACACACAGCCACACCTGCACTGTGCCTGGATAAACCATAAAATGCACACTGATAAATGGTGTTTTACAGCCTATTAGTTTTGCTAATCAGTAGGGGTCCTGGGGAATACACCAGTATAGCCCTCTTTACAACAAAGCTCCTCCTTGGGATAACATTGAGTCTATGATCAGTAAAAATGTTAATGTATCTAATAAATAAATTGTTTAGAGTATGCATCTGCTTACTGAACATAGTAACATAACATAGTAACACAGTTTATAACAGCAGAATTATTCTGTAAAAGTGACTAGATATCAGCTATTATGGGTTTATCATACAAAATTAGAACTCCGGTCACATCATTTCGTCCATTAATCAAGATGGAGGTTCCGGCAAAGTCACATCTTCTTCTCCTTCTGTCTTCTGGTCAAGAGTGCGTAACTACCATGGCTGATCAGTAGCCAGTGTTGAAATCCTTCCTCCAGTCATGCCGCATGCACTCTTTACAGAGGGTCCATAGCCATGACAGGGCCAATGATTCCGGTACCACCAACTGACTACCCATGGTGCTGGTGCACTCTGGACCCAGAGACAGAGAGAAGAAGTGAATTTGACAGAAGCTCTGCTTTGTTTAGAGAACAGAGTTCTGAACTTGAGATACAGACCACATGGGTAAATATGAATCCCTATATTTATTGTATACTGAAAAATCTCTTAACTCTTGCAAGAAGGTATGGTCTTCAGACAAATTTCAAGCTTGTGATCCACAGAATATTCACCCATGGGTCATAGGTGTGCAGCCTTCTTTTCAAACAGCTGAGCGAAAGTGGTCCAACACCAGACAGCCAGGCCGATCGGCTGTTTAAAGAAGAAGGTGGTGCTCATGCAAGCACTGCCTTTCCTTCATTGTTTTCCTGCTTGTCATCGACATTGCAGCGGTGAGCAGGTGTAATTACAAGCTGTCCCATTAACTTCAATGGGACAGCTCCTTCCTATTCAAGTGTATGGGAACAAGCCATCCCATAGAAGTGAATGGCATGGCTTAGGTGTAATTACACCTGCTCACCACTGCGATGTCGAAGGCAAGTAGGTAAACAATGAAGGGAAGGCAGCACTTGCACAAGCACAGCCTTCTCTTCAAACAGCTGATCGGCGGGGGTGCTAGGTGTTGGACCCCCGCCAATCTGATATTTATGACTTATCCTGAGGTTAGGTCATCAATATTAAAAAAGCCGACGATGCCTTTAACATTCCCACTTGTTATCCATGGCAAAATCAAAGAAGTCCTCTTTCTTGGTGAACAAATATAACCAATGGAGAATAACAAATATTTTTCTAGTTAGGCTACTTTCACAAGTGTTAAAGAAAGTTCTCCGGATCCGACTTAGCCGTATAGTTCAGCATGTACAGTGGACCGCATTTATTATAATGGAATGTGGTGTGGATCTGGCTGCTCCCCAGCATATCAGCCGGGATTTGCAAGACATAGAATTTTTTATTAATTTTAAAATGGAATTAATACAGAAGAGAGTGTATAATACGTTGCAATCTGCAATACAGTTCAGAATCTTAACTAACAACCTTTTATATGGAGTCAAGTGAAACAGAACACATTGTAAATCATCATTATTACTGTACAATGTTATTAGTGTACCTAATCCGGAGCATGGTGCTGACCTTGATTTCAAAGGGCCTTGCTTTGTTGTTTTGTTAGTTGGTTAGTCAATCAGTACATTGATTCCACATAAGTTCATTGTATACATCCATTCTTTTTTAGAGGATTTAGCAAGCAGAAAAATAACCATAAAAAAAGAAGAAAATATAATAGGAAAAATAAACTAAAACAAAATTCAGAACAGCAACAGAACTTCTGCGTGCAATACAACAGTCTACTGGTGGATATGTTTTTGTAGAGATTTTCAATAATAGCTATTAGCTATCATTCATGGAAATATCTACTTTCTATCCATATAGTCCAATTGTTTTTGTATAATGCAGATCTGTTATTTTGGTATGCCGGGATTTAGACGGACAAGAATTGCTGCACGTAATGGTTTTTGTCTGGCCGAATCCTGGCATATATGCTGGGGAGCAGCTGGATCCCTGCTGCATCCCATTATAGTCAACGGGTTTCTGCGGACACATGGCACTGTCCAGTAATGCTTGGTTCAGAGAACAATGGATTTCTTTGACACATATGTGAAACTAGATAGGACACTTTTAAAACGTTCTTAAGAACATTAGTGGAAATAAGGGTCTGAAAAACAGTGAATTTCCAGTCACTAAAGAGTCCACCAAAGTACTGAGGGCCAAATGCCTCACCTCTGGTAAAAGGTGCACATGATATCACATACAGGGATTGACTAGTTTAGAAAACCAGCAGCTAATCACTGGGGGTCCCCGCAGTGGGACAGTTTTTGATCAGCTTATTGTCCAGCAACTCTTCCAACAAGCTGGAAAAGCCCCACTCAGCTACTAGTATTTTGAGGACCATTTACTGGATACAGTTCCAGCTTTAATACCTAGTCCTGGTAGTAGGCTGCCTTTATGAACATTACATCTACATGACTAGAGTATTGCAGAGTGTGAGAGCCTATGTAACTATAAAATAATCAGTCTTAAAACCATGTGACGATGGAAAAAGGTTGGCCACAGCAGCCTCATTATTAACTAACATGTTATAAATAGTGTTGATCACGAATATTCAAATTGCGAATTTTAATCGTGAATATCGGCACTTTAGAATATCGCTAAATATATTCGTAATCGCGAATATTCGATTTTTTTTAAATACCAGTTCATGCGAATTTTTATGCGAAAATTTTATACGAATTTTATGCGCAATCAAGAAAAAAATGTCTGGAGATCATGAATTCGCGAATTTTCAAATATATGGCAAATATTCACCCAAATTTTCGCAAAATATCGCGAATTCGAATATTGCCCCTGCCGCTCATCACTAGTTATAAACATCATAAACATCATGAACATCATGAAACATATTAAACCAGACAGGTTGCCAGGAGAGGAGGTCATGGTTGCCCTGACATCCCCAGTCGCAACACACCGACTCGGGGATGATAACTTCCAGTATTCCAGTATCCAAAATCGATCTCTTACACCACTCGCTGTTGGGGGGCGCCATCTTTCCAATGGTTCCTCAAATACCACCTCAATCCGTTCCATGCATGACCTCCTCTTCGCCAAGAAGAGCAGACACGACCCCTTGTGCTTGCGAATCCCGCCACACCCTGACAGCCTTTTCAATACCTTCCTGCAAACCGAGATTCCAAATGTCCATGCCAATCTCGTTCAAATGTACCCCATCTGGTCTCATCATTGCTCGATCAGACACTTCGAGGTCTCTATGGCGGACCACTACGCCTCCAATATTGGAAACAAAATGGGACACCTCCATATTAATTCTACCCCTCGCTCTATTCAGTTTCTCCACAGAACGCGTGTACCTCCACTGTAAACGGGCTACCATTTCCGACCACACCAACAAAATACCAAGAAACAAAGAAAATAATCTCAGAAAATCAAACTTAATATCCCCAATCAACTGCCTAGAAGACTGGACGCCGAGGTCATTCCCTCCAGCATGCAAAACCAAGACATCAGGTGCCCTGTCTAACCGGGAGTAAAAATGCAACTCTGGAAGCACACTACCCCATAACAAGCCTCGAACTCAGATCCAACGCGGGCTCACCTCGCTCCTCGGGAAACCAAGCTGCCTACCATCTGGGCGCACATCGGCCCGCAGGGCCCCCCAATAGACGTAGGAGTGGCCCGCGATCCAAATCAGGCAAATTCCAGAGTCTAAAATAAGGTAAAAAGAAAACAAATTAAAACCCGAAATATAATGCCATGAAATTTACAAACCAGACAGACGTACATATGATCGAAATCTTCCAGACTCCCACCTCCCAATCCTGCGAACAAGCCCGTCGAACAGACCCCATCTAGTTGCTTCTGTGGCAGTCCTAATCCTGAATGAATGAGACGCATAGTCCCTAACATTCAGGCCTTGTCTGGCAATAACCTTTTTGAAGACTGCAACAAATTGAAAACGGGAAAGGGCCTTGCCGTCTTCATGCAATAAAAAAGAAGAACCCCCACATAGGTCTGGCCCGACCACCAAAAACTCCCGTACGCTTCGCACCGGACAGACGCCTGAACCCTTAATCGCAAAAAGCTCAATCATACGCCCCCTTCCCTGCTGATCAGACTTGGATTTTCTCAACCAGCACAGCACTCGATCAGCATGACAAGAAACATCTGTCTGTTGTATGCCATCATGAGACGCGCAGGTGCGACTAATCAACTCGCTAATCCGAAAAGCCCCAAAAAATGCAAGGACAAACGCCGCCAGAGACAATAGTCGCTCATAGACAGACATGCAAACATACTGTAAATCCGAAACGATGGAGACTAACAGATCAAATGAAACCGGACGACGCCCATCTAAAGAAGCCACAGACTTACGGTAGCCCTTTAAAACTTGAATCACCACAAATTCCTTTGTGATATCCAGGAATATTCAAAAGTTTAAACCAATAAGCTGAACCCGCTACCCGTTTCAATAAACTGGAACCCGAAAAACCCGTCTCGTAGGCAGAACCAATGAAAGACAGCAACAACGGGATTAAATCCCCAGTAACCCCGTCATGAACTAACCGTCCACAGAAAAACAACCATTCTCTCCAAGCCGTCTGATAAGAGCGCCTCGTCGAATCACTCAGTGCACGACCCATCAAGGCGAAGGCGACCTGAATGCCAGACTCCATAGATGTTCCGGGCAGGGAATTCTGTGCTGCGCCGCCTCTGGTGCCAGCATGCGAAAATGATCCCACTGTAATCGAGACAAGGAGTCAGCAATGTTGTTAGAAATCCCTGGAACATGACGAGCACACATCCATGCATTTAGCTCCAACCCTCGCAAAACCAATTGGTGTAAAAAATTTACTACGGGGGGCGAAGATGGCAAAATACTGTTAATGGCCTGTACCACTGACAAATTATCGAAGCAAAAATGAGCACGCCTGTTCTGAAAATGTGGTCCCCAAACTTCCAAAGCCGCTACTATTGGGAACAGTTCCAACAGAGTCAAATTATGAGTCAGCCCCGCAGCTTGCCATTGAGAAGGCCAAACGCCTGCCATCCACTGACCCTGAAAGTACGCACCAAATCCCAATGCCCCGAGGCATCCATGTATAATTCTAGGTCGACACCATCTGCCCAGTCCGTCCACCACAGGGACCGCCCGTTAAACGAATCAAAAAACTTTGCCCAAACCCTAAGGTCTGCCTTGTGATCACTATTTAAACTGATGAAATGTAATGGGCTCCGGATCCCTGACGTGGCCATTGCTAACCGTTGACAAAAAATCCGCCCCATCTGTATAATTCGGCAACAATGATTGAAGCTGACGCAAGCGAACTTTTCGCATCCCTAATATGTCATGGACCAGGTTGCGTATTCCATAGCAACATAATCCAATTCAATACCCAAAAAGGAAAGCACTGTCACTGGACCAACGGTTTTGTTGCGGGCAAAAGGAACCCCAAAACGGTGTGCCATCTGTTCGACAGTATGAAGCAATACAAAACATTGCCGAGACGTAGCAGGGCCTATACAAAGAAAATCATCTAGGTAATGCAGCACTGACTGAAAACCCGACTCTCTTCTCACTACCCATTCAAGAAAAGTGCTGAATGCCTTAAAGTACGAACAGGAAAAGGAGCAACCCATAGGTAAACATCGGTCAACATAAAAACGATCTTCCCACATGCAACCTAAAAGGTAAAAACACTCAGGATGCACCGGTAACAAACGAAAGGCTGTGTAACGGGGTTCCGAAGGTGCACTCGGTCCCCCATTACCCGCAGACCTGTTGCTTAGCTTTGGGAATGAGGATCTGTGTTTGACCTCATTCGCAGGGCGGCTTTACTGCTGGGTGATTCCCTGCTCCTAAGTCTGCCTTGAGCGCCGAGCTGATCACTCGGTGCTCAACTGGTTGGTCTGTCGGTCATGTGACGCTGGCCACGTCACATGACCCTCACTCCCCACTATAAATACAGGCAGCCTGCTAGTAACAGGTTGCCTGTTAATTTCTAGGTTCCTGGCTATTTGTTAGACTACTGAAGACTCACCTGATTCCGTTCCCTGACGATCCTTTGCCTGCTCCTCCTGTACTGCGCATCCGTCCTGGTATTGTGACCTTGGCTCCCACCGGACTACTCTCTTAGGACTCCTCTTGTACTTCTCTGCTCTCCTGGTATTTGACCCCGGCTTCTCCTGACCATTCTTTGCTTAACCCTTTGTACTGCGTAGCTCTCTTGGTTCTGACCCGGTCTGTTCATGTTCTGTATTTTGTCTGTCTTCCCTGCACGTATCCTAAGTTAGGGACTGTCGTCCAGTTGTCCCCTGTCATCAGGACTCGTGAGGCAAGTAGGCAGGGCCAGGGGTGAGGGTGGAGCGCAGTGGTCACTATCCCTCCCCCTGTGTGTGTGTGGACGGGACCGTTACAGGCCGCTTGATTGTCAGTCTTGGCCATGAGTGCTCCCACCCCACACCGACGTACCCAATCCACCACCTTGTCAAAAGATACATATACAACTGAACTCAATCCTTGTCCAATACCGTCATTAACGGAAAATCCTGTGGGGTAGGACAAGTGTTGGATCAGCCGAAATGTATTCAGTTCCTTTTTTGGCACCACTCCTAAAGGAGAGACCCGTAAGTGGGGCCATGGCGGGTCAAGAAATGGACTCGCCATGCGTCCCAAAGTCACCTACTTGGCTAACTTCTCCGCCACCACATGACTGTGCTGTCGGGCTGTCTTCAGGTTCCGAGGACGAAAAACTGGTGCATCAGGTACAAAAGAGATTTTAAAACCGAATCGAAAACCGTCCTCCAAAAACTGGGCCGAGTCCCTGTCTGGATACTCACTTAGAAAATGGAGCATTGCTTCGAGTCTCACCGTGGTCGTCCCTTTTTCCCGCAAAATCGCCGGGACGAGGCCTCGCGTTCCGCCTAAAACACTTAGTTTGTGCGTGTATTCCTCCGCAGGTCGCACACTCGTGTCTGAAACGACAGGAGGCCCCGAAGCGGCAATGCCCCTCGTTAAACTGCCAGCAACAGCCTGGTCGCTGGTTAGCCAGGGACCCAGTTCCTGAGGGTGAACCCCTGGCCCCTGAACGAAAAGGCTGTGCAGGAGATCGCGCAGCCACCATCAAACGCATCCACAAAGAGATACCCTTGTGGTCCCACCGCAGAGAGGGACGGATTGCCTTACGCTGTCGGAATTACTCATCATACCGGAGCCAGGCTATGCCACCATAAAGCCGATAAGCTTCGCCTATCGAGTCCATGTAACAAAAAAGGGGGGAGCAATTCTGTGGTGCACAAAAAAAAAGTGAGTGGTATCAAACAATACCGACACCTTTCTTCCTCCTCTTTCTTAGTGTCGTCCAGTTTTCCTCTGTCCAAATAAAATTTCTCAAGAGGAAGCAATGTGAATATCTCTACGTATTCGTCTTTCCATATTTTTTCCCGCACCTCCTGCTTTAAATGGGCCCCTAGTGGACCGTCAAAACAAACATAAACTTCGCCATGGGACGCGTCCGCCATACACACAGCAGGGTTACTCATTTCCTTTTGAGACAACTACCGAATCCACATTAGGTTGAACCGCCCCCCCCCCCCCCCCCCCCCCAGCAAGCACAGGAACTGTGGAAACATTAACTTCCTCGGAAGCCCCTGTTCTAACCCTGATGACGTACCCACCCACGCTGACACCTGCGAAATCTGAGGCTGAAGAACAGGGGGCCTAAAATGTGACAAACCGGCTAAAAATTGCGCAAATGCGTCTCCAGTCTCACGCCAATGTCCCGATAAGTGTGGCGCAAGCAGAGAAAGGGGAGGGGAACCGTATTGGACTCACCCGGCTGACTCGGAACAGGATACGGAACAGCCGTCTGGCCGGACGTATGATGTGAAGGTTGCAGTTCTCCATCTTCCAGACTGGCGGCATCATCATCAGGCGACGTCATCTCCTCATCAAGCGAGCGGCGCTCCGCACGGCGGTCTCCCACAGACCCCTGCGTTACTTGTTGTACTGGAGAGGCAGATTCAGGGATGCTGGCAGCAAGTTGTGGTTCCTCACACCCTCTAGTGGTCTGTGCTGGTATTGCCATATCCTGTGCACTGTGAACTGAAGGAGGAGGAGAGAGCACACCATGTGCTCTGCTTTCACTATCTTCTGCCCTGTGCCGGGCTGTGGGAGTGGAGAATTCGCGAGCTGCCCCCGAACAGGTAGAGGAGAGGCACGGCTGACCCAGGTCCAGGTGGGGGTGTTGCTTGAGGGGCGGGGGGTGCACGCGATGCAGAGCCAAAGGAGGGCACAGAAGAGGCAGGGACACTACGTGGAGCTGTACCCCGAGGTTCATGCCGAGTCCTCCCTCTCCTGGCTGTGGTGGAATTCTGCAGCACACTGCCAGAGGGGACCGGAGGACGTGTGCTGGGGCTTCTGACACGGCGGGACCGGCGGGGAACATCAGGGCTGAGGCGCTGTGTAAGTCGGCGTCGTTGGGAAGGTGGTGCGCGAGCGGAAGTCCGGTGATTAACTTCTTCCTCACCTATTGCCAGGCTAAGCTGCTCCTGAAGCCATGCCACCTCATGCTGAGCTGCCGCTTCCCGCAGAGAAGCAAGAAAATCCCTGGACGCCATCACTGCGGACAACAGGTACGTCCATTCCCAGGTCCTGTTCCGGATGACTAACTGTCTCTTGGCAGGATGTCAGTACCCCTCTCCTACTAACTCCTCGCAAGCCCATGTGACCTTGCTTGACCAATCCCTGACCCCCACAGCCCTAGCACCACTTCTTTCAAATTATTAACCCCTTCTGTCCTTGCTCTCCCCTGCAAACCCTGTCATGTCGGGCCTGCAGTAGCTTCGCCCTTTTGGCCCTCACTTTACTGTAAAAGGGAGCTAAAGAAGATACATGGCATACTAACTAAGCGAAGCCAAATCTTAGAGCAAATGGTTTTGAAAATGCAATATGTCAAATCTGATAACACAATCATTTTATTTGGCAAGACAAGCCACATAAAATGTATCATAATATCTGCTTAATAAAAATGGCACATTTGGGTCTCTGTGTGTCTGGATAATTTCTATTAAAAGCAGGCTTAAATGCTTGAGACAAAGCTAGCAAAAACGAGTGATTTCTTTCAGACTGACGAGATAATTTCTAGTTTGGATACGGGCCTCAGGAGACAGTTAATAGATTTCATCACAAGCTGTCACTAAGCTGCCAGTTGTTATGGTGTCATTTCTACAGCTAGCATGTGAAATGGTGCAGCCACTGTGTGCAGACAAGTACGGTACTTCTTCTTGCACTGAGGTTTTTATCAGATATAATACATAAATGCTACACATTTTATGCCAGAAAAAACACTGATCACTTTAATAGGAACCTGTCTCTTTGACCATGCAGTCTGATCTGCAGTCAGCATGTTGTAAGGGAGAAGGAGCCGTGCAGACTGATATACAGTTTTGGGAGAAAAGATTCAGCAAAATTTGTAATTTATTTATTTAAAGAGAGTCACCAACCTGACTGGTGTTAAACCGATCACATAGCTCAGTGGAACACAAAGACATGACAGAAATGTTACTTTTGTTTCGTTTTTCAAATCCTCCAAATCACAAATAAATTTGTTCTTATCATATGCTAATGAGCCATCGAATGTGGCCAGGGGGGGAGAGTTTGGTGCAAGTGCCCAGGCTCCCCTGCCTTATTCGCGCCTAACTCCTCCACTGAGTGTTCTCTTGCCAGCCCTGTATCTGTGTGACATCATATTTCCCTCTAACCCCTTTGCATATCACCGCCGGGCCCGGGCATGCACAATACTCTGCCCTCTGTGGTCAGAGGCACAGAGATATTCAATGCGCATGCGCCAGTTACTGGTGCGAAATCGGAGTGGCAAAATTGTCGTAGCACGAGCAGACAGCAGTAACCGGCACATACCCATTGCATATCTCTGTGTATGCCCGGACCCAGGAGTGATGCGCGAAGGGGTTACAGAAAAATATGATGTCACACAAACAAAGGGATGGCGGGAGAACACTGAGCAGTTAGGCATAAATAAGTAAAAGGAGCCTGGGTACTTGCAGCAAACTCTCCGCCCCTGGGCACTTGTCAAGGCTCATTAGCATATGATACAAACTACTTTATTGGCGATTTGGAGGGTCTGAAAATCTAAACAACGGTAACATCTGTGTCATGTCTTTGTGTCCCACTGAAATATGTGATCGGTTTAAGATCGGTCAGGTTGGTGTTAGCCTTCACAGAATAACTATGCATAGAGGGCTGCGTCAATCACTGATTAGGACCACCCACTTTAATCTAGAAGGAAATGTGTCACCTATATCTTTTTTAAATAATTTAAAACCAGGAAAACATATTCCATTTTTCTAACCTTTTATTATCTGATTGTAGATTTTTTAAAATATTTTCTAAATATGATGAAAGACTTCATGGCACTCTGTGTAAATTGGGGCTTCAACATGCCTCCCTGTTTTTGACCCAAGTCCCTCTTTGCTCCTTACATGCCCATTTTTTTTTACTTGGGAAATTAATGTACATAAATAAACTGCTCCAGAAACTATCTGTCTAGTTTCTACCCGTAGAAAATCATACAACCAAGTTGCTATAGTCAAAGCCTTATATACTCATCGGTGACCATATTCAAAATAACAATTCACAATAGGTGGGTTACCGCAATTAAAACTTAACATTTAATAAATAATTCATTTAAAAGGTGTAGGCTTGTGTACATTGATTTCAGAGGTGATTAGCATGCCATAGTATAAGGCATACTAAAGTAAAGACAACAGAGGATAGAGGAGGATAGGATAGTGATATACACTCACCTAAAGAATTATTAGGAACACCATACTAATACGGTGTTGGACCCCTTTTTGCCTTCAGAACTGCCTTAATTCTACGTGGCATTGATTCAACAAGGTGCTGATAGCATTCTTTAGAAATGTTGGCCCATATTGATAGGATAGCATCTTGCAGTTAATGGAGCTTTGAGGGATGCACATCCAGGGCACGAAGCTCCCGTTCCACCACATCCCAAAGATGCTCCATTGGGTTGAGATCTGGTGACTGTGGGGGCCATTTTAGTACAGTGAACTCATTGTCATATTCAAGAAACCAATTTGAAATGATTCGAGCTTTGTGACATGGTGCATTATCCTGCTGGAAGTAGCCATCAGAGGATGGATACATGTTCTCATTCTGTTTACACCAAATTTGGACTCTACCATTTGAATGTCTCAACAGAAATCGAGACTCATCAGACCAGGCAACATTTTTCCAGTCTTCAACAGTCCAATTTTGGTGAGCTCGTGCAAATTGTAGCCTCTTTTTCCTATTTGTAGTGGAGATGAGTGGTACCCGATGGGGACTTCTGCTGTTGTAGCCCATCCGCCTCAAGGTTGTGCGTGTTGTGGCTTCACAAATGCTTTGCTGCATACCTTGGTTGTAACAAGTGCTTATTTCAGTCAACCTTGCTCTTCTATCAGCTTGAATCAGTCGGCCCATTCTCCTCTGACCTCTAGCATCCACAAGGCATTTTTGCCCACAGGACTGCCGCATACTGGATGTTTTTCCCTTTTCACACCATTCTTTGTAAACCTTAGAAATGGTTGTGCGTGAAAATCCCAGTAACTGAGCAGATTGTGAAATACTCAGACTCAGAGCTTTGGATAAGTCTCTATGAGCTTGCCACATCTTACCACTGGGATTTTTGCCCATTCCTTCTTGCAAAATTGCTCCAGTTCCTTCAAGTTGGATGGTTTGTGCTTGTGAACAGCAATCTTTAAGTCTGACCACAGATTTTCTATTGGATTGAGATCTGTGCTTTGACTAGGCCATTCCAACACATTTACATGTTTCCCCTTAAACCACTCAAGTGTTGTTTAGCAGTGTGTTTGGGGTCATTGTTCTGCTGGAAGGTGAACCTCCGTCCTAGCCTCAAATCACACACAGAGTGGTACAGGTTTTGCTCAAGAATATCCCTATATTTAGCACCATCTATATTTCCCTTAACTCTGACTAGTTTCCCAGACTGCTGAAAAACATCCCCACAGCATGATGCTGCCCCCACCATGTTTCATTGTGGGGATGGTGTTCTTTGGGTGATGTGATGTGTTGGGTTTTCGCCAGACATAGCGTTTTATTTGATGGCCAAAAAGCTAAATTTCAGTCTCATCTGACCAGAGCACCTTCCTCCATACAATTTGGGAGTCTCCCACATGCCTTTTCGCAATCTCACAATGTGCCTTTTTGTTTTTTTGCTGAAAATAATGGCTTTCTTCTGGCCACACTGCCATACAGCCCAACTCTATGGAGCGTACGGCTTATTGTCGTCCTATGTACAGATACTCCAGTCTCTGCTGTAGAACTCTGCAGCTCCTCCAGGGTTACCTTAGGACTCTGTGCTGCCTCTCTGATTAATGCCCTCCTTGCTCGGTCCGTGAGTTTTGGTGGGCGGCTGTCTCTTGGCAGGATTGCTGTTGTGCCATGTTCTTCCCATTTGGCTATGATAGATTTGATAGTGCTCCTGGGGATCATCAAAGATTTGGATATTTTTTTATAACCTAACCCTGACTTGTACTTCTCAACAACATTGTCCCTTACTTGTTTGGAGAGTTCCTTGGTCTTCATGGCAGTGTTTGGTTAGTGATGCCTCTTGCTTAAGTGTTGCAGTCTTTGGGGCCTTTCAAAAAAGGTGTGTATATGTAATGACAGATCATGTGACACTTAGATTGCACACAGGTGGACGGACATCAGTTCACTAAGTATGTGACTTCTGAAGGTAATTGGTTGCACCAGAGCTTTTTATGGGCTTCCTAACAAAGGGGGTGAGTACATACGCACATGCCAATTTTCTGTTTTCTATTTCTAAACAATACTTTTATTTATATATTTTTCCCATTTCACTTTTCCAACTTAGACTATTGTGTTCTGATCCATCACATAAAATGCAGACTAACAAAACATTGAACTTAAGGCTGTAATGTAGCAAAATACGAAAAAAGTCAAGGGGGTGATTACTTTTGCAAGACACTGTATATGGGACACAGATACTGGGTCTCTGATCCTATACATCCCTCTATCTATCTGCTAATTCCCCTCTCGCTAAGTGTCCCTCATTATCCCTCTTCAAAGGCAACAGTGACTGCCCAGCTTAGTCAACCAGCTCAGAAAAAGAGGGAACACATAGTCCGCTCAAACCAGATGTCCCGACGCGTTCCATTGGCCTTCGCCAAATCCTCAGCGGATATAATGGTCCTCTGAGGATTTGGCGGAGGCCAATAAAACCCATCGGGACTTTTGTTTTGAGCGGACTATGTGCTCCCTCTTCTTTTTCTTTTTCTGAGCTGTTTGACGAAGCTGGGCAGTCATTGTTGCCTTTGAAGAGTGACACTGAGGGACACTTAGCGAGAGGGGAATTAGTAGATAGATATAGGGACGTATAAGGTCAGATACCCAGTATCTGTGTCCCATATATATCACTATCCTATCCTCCTCTATCTTCTGTTGTCTTTACTTTAGTATACCTTATACTATGGCATGCTAATCACCTCTGAAATCAATGTACACGGGCCTACACCTTTTAATGCATTATTTATTAAATGTTAAGTTTTAATTGCGGTAACCTACCTATTGTGAATAGTTTCTACCTGTATCTGAGACTTTAACTTATGTTTTTTTCACATCAATGGTATTTGCTTCAGCAGGCTGTTCTGGCAGAGACAACTGTCCAGTAACTCATGAGGAGCATCAATAAATATACAACCAAGCCCCTAATTAGGCCAATTAATAAATAAGGCTGAATTCCAAAGTAATTCACAAAGTGCCAGTGCTTAGAAATTGTCCAATGCATACAGTGCAAGAAAATAACAATAATGTGACATCAAATGCAAGATAAATCAATATCCTCATCATAATGAGCAAGCCTATAACAAAAAGCAGAGTCCCAAAATGGGTAGTGAAAAAGCCTCAACAATCAATGTGTTGTGAAATGAGCACCATGCATAGTGCTGCTACTGCAGCTTCATCAGGAGATCACCAGACCTTCATGCAGCCATGGTGTTCAGATGAAGGCATAATGAAATTCAGATTAGCAGGAATGCCTACGTCCATTCCTATTTAATTTATGATCTTCTGGATTGGTGAGATAACCATATAGGATAGACAGTTGAAAGTGATCCTGCCTTTTCTCATCGATAGTTGACAATGGTGCTGCTTCCACTTCTCATTTCCACAGATCTAATGGTTTGTGACTTTTACCTGTGGGGTTACCTAAAGGGGAGGGTTTATGAAACTAATCTCCAGACAATGCCCAAAATGAAACAGCTAATATGTCCAGAATACTAAACGTTTGGTAGTTCAGAAAGTATACTTGAACATAAGGTGGGCAGCCCTTTACATAGCCGTGCAGTACCCCAGATCAGGGGCTATCTACAAATGTCATGTTATGCTTTGTTTTGCAATGTAATGTTATGCATTGTAGGGGGATTAGCTCTCTTTTGGGGGTCATTCTCACAGATATCTTCAGGACACCAAGTTTAAGGTCCAAACACGGTGCTTTATTGCGGCACATCCACATAAACAATAATACAAAATAATAAACACTCGCCCGGCTGGGCTCTAACTAAACAAACAGATCTCTGACTCACCTAAGTCCCTGTTCACACCCTGTGAACACATGTGGCTTTCTGAGCCAATGTCCCACAGCCTCCTGGCTGTACAGAGCACAGTACGCCCACTGTCTCCAGTCCAGTGTCTCTTGGGGAATTGTGGTCTCTCAGCCCTCCTGGCTTGGACCACACTGACAGAGTTTTCAGGCTTCTGTCCACAGGCAACACACTCCCCCCTTGCTGACACCCTGGGAGGTGCTTTGTGCCAGCCTGATTACTTCCAGCTGGTCTCGCCTGTGGTGGAATAGGGGTGTGGACCAAACTATCCTCCCCTTCCTTGACTCTACCCTGTGTGAGACCTGTCACTGTCTCACACCCCCCCTCCCCATTGTTCAAGCCCGTGAGGGTGAACACCTGCATAACCACAGGAGGCTGGTAAGAGGGCATCCACCTGGCTTGGACGTGGGGAACAGCCACCCACCCTGCTCTTTGGCTGCTCCCAATAAGAACCGGCCCAGATTGGCTTTACAGCCACACTAAGTAACACAGTGTCAGTGAGCACTAGCTGCCGCTGACACAGAAAATTACCGGTTCTTATTTCACCGAAGCCAGGAACCTCGGTGACACGTACCGTCCCTTTGTTCTGCCAGACCCACGCCAGCAGAGCTTTGTTTATCACCAAAACTAACATCTTGCCCAATCTAAAGGCCTCATGTGCCCATCTCATGGCCAGGTACTCTTTTTCTACTCTTTCGCGGGTGATAATGATGCGCTCTCACACTCTTCGATCTCTCTCTCTTTTTTGATCCTCTGGCTCCCGCACATGCGCCTCATGTCCTTTCTTGGACTGCTGCAGCTCTTGACCAGTCATGGTCCTGTCCCGACACTTTCTCCTTTGCTTTGCAGGGCTCCTTCAGCAGAACATGCCTGCGCCTGCTCGCTTCTTTTACGTGCATCTGGATCACTTCTTCCTTCTTTCCAGCAGTAGTTACCCCAGCTATGGTGGCAATTTCAGAGACCTCTGCTTTTTGAGTGGCTTTTTCCACTTCGGCTGCCGCTCCCTTTGTCTTAACTTTGGTCTCTGCAGCACCTGGGGACTTCATGTCAACCAACACATCGGCCTTAACTTCTTCAGCCTTTGTCTTCTCGGAGTCTCCAGTCTCTTTGAGAGCCTTCTCAGACATGGCACCATACGATTGCCCTCTTAGCCCCTCCCCTTTCTCATTGAGGCAGGAGGCACCCGGGTCTTCAGCATACTCCTCGTCTTCTGGCGTTTTCTCCAGAGGCTCACCGAGGACACTGGTCTCCTTTTGGGGAGGAGTCAGGAGAGACAGCCCACCGTAATAGCCCGGATCCAAAAACGGATAGTTCACCTCCTTGTACTTCTTCCCCGGCAGGCTGCTGGATATTTGGAAAGCCTTGTAGGCAGAGGGGACGTCTTACTGGCCTGGGTTACACTCTACCACGAGTCTGTGGTCTTCGGCATCCACATCAGCCCCATCAACTGGTTCAGCAGAAGCATCTTCTCTGCCACAGCCAGCATCGCAGTGCCACCATCTCCAGACCCATTCTTAATAGGCTCTAACTTAGACTTCTCCAACTCATAGACGTTCTTCCCGACGTCATCATTTGAGCTCACAAGATCATCTATCTCAGCTCTGAGTTGCTTTTTCAGCCTTTCAAATTCAGCATGCTCCTCAAGTGCTTCTTCAAGGGCTCTAGCCAAGGAGAGGGCATTGGACTCTTTCCCCTGAGCATCAGCCTCCGCTCGGTCACGTTCTTCAGAATACCTAGCCGATATGTATTTCTCTTCAGCCAGGAGCTGGCCAAACTTCTGTTCCTTCTCTATCGTATCTAGGGACCGTGTGGAGAGAGAGAAATCATCTTCGTGATTGCAGCTGTACGACAGGTCAGGTCATCTACCGCTGCCTGAATATGGGTCTCAGACACTAGGCTGGCGTCTCCCCACTCAACTCTAGTCACGTCAGGTACAATTATCGTCTGGTTGCTACCTGTAACTACGTCAATTTGGCAAGACCTCGACATGGCAGCCTCTCTCTCTGAGTTGCTATCGGCCACGGCACATGCGTCACTTATATTACTTGTGTCATCATCAGTTCTGATCTCTAGGGGCACCGATGCTCGAATCCCCACATTGGACACTTCCCCAGCAACCATAAAACCCTGTGGGTACTGGTTATCCACCTCTGGTACGTGTGGTACACCCTCTGGGCTCACAACATTAACCAGCATTTTTGTATCACATACATTTTTATCAGGAGGGGGCACTTCTCTCCTGATCACATCCTGAAAGGGAAAAGGCATGTCATCATCATATACTTCACATGACCTCACATTTTCATTTTTCACTTCAACTACATCACTGTTTTCAATGGTCCTTTCCCTTACACGTTCACTTAAAGGCACAGGTACAAGTTCTGCAGGAGTTTTTGCACTCTCTGCAGAAGTGTCTCCATTACTCCACAACTCCCAGCATAAGGGAAAATTACACCCCAACACTCCCTCATGCATGAGCGTATCTGTAACATCAAGTTCATAAGTCCCTATTCTCATTGGAGTCTCACGCTCAGTGAAAATCAGCGGATAGTCCTTAGCCGCACGACTGTCCAGCACCTTTATTATTTTACCAGTCTCAGGTTTCAATATTGTGCTTCCTCTTACCCGGGCTAGCATGGGATCCCGGATCCTTGTCATCCCATGTCTAGTCTTGATTCCGGGCATTTTGGGTAACACAAGAACATTCTTCCCTGCAGATTCCTGCGAGGGAGCAATCACAACAAGCTTACCCGCCTGTTCAGACACTGGTTTTTCCATGTTATCACACATTTTCGCAATAGTTTCTTGCCTCCGCGACTTATCACCTACCGGCCCGACAGGTATCAACTGCTGCCGGCTTACTGTCACTGGGTCTGTCACATAATCAATAACAGGAACAATCTTACCCAGCGATGTCACGGGTTTAGCAGTCCCGGGAGCCAAGGATACTCCTATGAGCCACTTGCTCCGCTCCATAACTGCTGGACAGCCACACGCTGTTGTGGTTGGTCGCCCTTAGCAACCGCCTCGCAGATCCTCGGCACATCCTTTCTAGGACTCTGTCTCCACTGGTAGGGAACACTCGACTTCCTGAGAGCTGAACCACTCTCCCCCTCTTTATCTTCCCAACGGTTGCCCTTGGTAACGGCATATATGTGCTTTTTCTCCGGCGTTCCTGGTACACTGCCGACCTCTTGGAACTTTGTGCAGGGTCCATACAGCGTTGAGGACCCTCTATTCAGGGCTAGCTGCAGCTGCGCCTCCAGAGCCTCTCGCTCAGCATCAAATTTCGCCAACTCACTTGGGGTAAAACCCATCTGTTTGACCAGTTTTTCCTGCCGTTTAATCTCCCACGTCCGTCGGACGTATTCTTCCCCGAGACCTATGGCAACAAACAGTCTCGTAGCAGGAAAAACTTTCAGCCACAAGTCCACTTTTGCTGGGCTACTGGCCCTTTAATTCACTGCAGTTTTACTTGCACTACAGCAAAATAGTCCACAATAGCATGAGCAGCAACTGCTCCACTGAACAAACAGGCTTCCGGCCCTTTAACTCCAGCACAGCAGGATTCAGCAGCACCTGCTCTTTCTCGTCATTGCCCCTAGCAACCGACCGTTGCCCTTCTCTCATGGACAACTTGCCTGCATCTGACACCAATTGTAGGGGATCAGCTCTCTTTTGGGGGTCATTCTCAGAGATATGTTCAGTACACCAAGTTTAAGGTCCAAACACGGTGCTTTATTGAGGCACATCTGCATAAACATAAACAATAATACAAAATAATAAACACTCGCCCGTCCGGGCTCTAACTAAACAAACAGATCCCTGACTCACCTAAGTCCCTGTTCACACCCTGTGAACACATGCGGCTTTCTGAACCAATGTCCCACAGCCTCCTGGCTGTACAGAGCACAGTACGCCAACTGTCTCCAGTCCAGTGTCTCTTGGGGAATCGTGGTTTCTCAGCCCTCCTGGCTTGGACCACACTGACAGAGCCTCCAGGCCTCTGTCCACAGGCAACACACTCCCCCCTTGCTGACACCCTGGGAGGTGCTTTGTGCCAGCCTGATTACTTCCAGCTGGTCCCGCCTGTGGTGGAATAGGGGTGTGGACCGAACTATCCACCCCTTCCTTGACTCTACCCTGCGTGAGACCTATCACTGTCTCACAGCATAGAGATGAGCAAATCAAAGTTGACTAAGTGGAATTTGATCCTAAATTTGCTGCTGCACATGTTAGCACATGGAGCATAGAACTCTGGGAATGAGGGATCACCCACAATGCCATGCATGCAGCCAATCAGCAGCCAGCCCTGTGATGTCACAGCCCTATAAATAGCCTCAGCCATCTTGGATTCTGCCATTTTCCAGTGTGCTTAGTATAGGGAGAGACGTCAGCAGGATACTGTTAGAAAAGATTTGCCTGTGCTGAAAAAAAGATTTACAAGTTCAGGGAAAGATTATTCAAGGTGTAGGGAAAGCATAGGGAGGCATTATCCACGCTATAAAAGAAGAACAGGGTGTAATAGGAGAGTGTACAGCCTGGGTAATAATAGCGATTCTATTACACCTTGGTGCACTTATTAGGGATCCAAATTGCTATTATACTGCTGCTTTCTGGTTTGCACTAATTGATACCTCTGTAATTCCATCAAACCTTGTTTGTTATTGGGGTGCAAGTGCTGTGTTGCAGGGTGTATTTATAGGAAATATGCTTACATCATATTACCCATTCTGCGGTGCATTTAAAGGGAACCTGTCACCAGTTTATGGTGTCCTAACTAAGGGCAACATAAATAAGTGATTGATTCTCTTAGCACAATGCTGGGTCACTTTCTTTAATTGACCCAGTCAATCTGCCAACATCTTGTATTGAAAAGCTCCAGCTGATAATGATGAGTCATGAATATTTATGAGCTCCTGACTCTCCCCCGCCCACCTGCTGCTGAATGACAGTTTGTTTCCATATGAATCAGCAGCAGGTGGGCAGGGGAATGGCTATAGCTCTGAATTAAATATACGCTGGACTCGATGACATCACGACGGACTCAAATCAGCTTATTAGCATGCGGCATCTTTGTGTGTATATTATGAGATAACCATCTGTCACACCAGTAAGTGAATACATCTAAGGTACTTTTTAGTAGTTAATGATTGTATATAATTAGTTAGATTATAATCAAATATCCACATGACGTCTTATTTGCCGTTCTGCGGTGCAGTTACATTGTACTACACACTTTTTTTGGGGTGTTTTAATAGTCTAAAAAGGATGTATTATTTGCCGTTCTGAGGTGCAGTTACTTTCTACTACAGCCTTTTTTGGGGTGTATAAGTGTAAAAATCAAAAATACATCTTATTTGCCATTCTGCGGTGCAGTTACTTTGTACTACAGCCTTTTCTGGTGTGTGTATAAGTGTAAAAAAAAAGTATGTCTTATTTGCCGTTCTGCGGTGCAGTTACATTGTACTTCCCCCATTTTTATGGGGTGTTTTTCAATAGTATAAAAAGTACATATTATTTGCTGTTCTGCGGTGCAGTTACATTGTACTACAGCCTTTTTTGGGGTGTATTAGTGGATGAAACAAGTACGTTTTATTTGCCGCTCTGCGGTCAAGATACATTGTTCAACAGCTTTTTTTGGGTGTATTAATTTGCTTTTAATGTAATTTTTTTATCTAACAGAATGTAAGACAGTCAAGTGACAGGCCCTTCAAAGGGAACAGGCAGTGGCCAAAATGTTTCTGTCGCAGGCAGCAGAAAAAGGGGGAATGTGTCACGACTTGCTCTGTGAATGTGCAGAGATCTGTCAGACTGGCTGCACATCTGACTTCTTGGTTTGTTTTGATTTCAGTTTGAGCTGGATCCACCTTCCCTCAGGTGTACTGGGTTTCATTGTTAGTGAGGCTATTTATCCCTCCTTCTCCCAGTGGCCTGTATGGGTTATAGTTCTTTCCTGGGAGCGCTTGATTGTGGTGGATCGTCTGCTCCAGCTCTGCTCAAGATAAGTCCTCTCCTTCATTTCCCTTTGTGTGCTTTATCTAGGCCTCTAGGGAGATGCTTGCTTCCTCCTGGTTTGAAGAAGCAGGTAGCCTCTTCCCTTTTCCCTGCTGCTTAGGGTTTGCCCAGGGTGTTTTAGGTTTTAGGCACGAGGGCATGTGCATATCCACCCTAAGGGTATGCACATGGGCACAGCAGTTTAGGGAAAGCTTTTAGGGATTGCTAGGAGGTGACCCTTTTCTCCCTAGCTTTTGGGCCTAGTCGTTTGTTCTGTTTCCCGTGTTTGGTCATTTCCCCGCTTACCTACCTGTCATGACAGAATGGCAGCAGGAGTCGCAGCGAGAGGCCTAAGCTTCCAGTGTCATCTAGCAGTCGTGTCTTGACCAGCAACCCAGTGGTGCTTGAATGGTTGACTCAGTCTTCTACTTCTTTGCAAGTGACATCAGACACTCCCAGTCAAGAGTCGGTGGGTTCTTCAGACACAACGCTTAGTTGGCATGGCCCGGGAGCAGGCCCTGTGCCCTCACCTGTCCTCAACCTGCCTTTGTCCTTTTCTGTAACCTCTGCTAGAGAAGTATTATATGCCGTAGGCTCTGCTCCACTTTTCAGCGAGGACGAGCTATTGGAGGGCAGTCAGCAACTACTGCCCAGCCAAGATCTGGAGGAGAGATCCGTCGCTCCCTCCAGTAGGCGGGCAAGTAGTGATCATGAGAGTCGCGGGGGAGCTGAAGTTGCGAGCGGTCAGGTTCCTGGCCCTGAGACCATTGAGGGGAATATAAGTTACGTGCAGACAGTAGTGGATAATGATGAAGCCAATCGCACATGGGAGGCGGGTGAAGAAGGGGCTTCATCATCAGGAGAAGAGGGTGGCAGCTTGTATGTGAGGCAGCGGCTGAGCCAGCAAGGTGGTAGCAAAGCCGGGAGTCAGCAGGGTAGCAGTAATGGGAGGTCAGGAGCCAAACGTGCCCGTGGTAGACCGCCCGCTTCGCAGGACACTACCAGCCCAGGAGGATAGCGGTGCAGGGGTTCACGGAGGCAGCGGTAGCAGGCAGTCAGTACGGAGTGTTGGTGTCATGGATGAGATTTGCAGATAGCTGTAACTTATAAATAAACGAACGACTGGCTTGATCTCAAACTAAGGAGCTATTAGGTGAGCTCTATAAAACCCTAAGAGCTCTCCCCGACTGCTATGCACATACAAGGGTCTCGATGGTAGATGATTGCATGCCCACGTACCTAAGCCTGTGTGACACCTGAAAACCCTATAATAGTGAGGGGACACGACCACCGGCTCCCTGCACTTAATACGGAGGGAGTCCGGGTCACCTAGAATCAAGCCAGCAAGCAAACACAATAAAGTAAAGGACTTATCTGAGCAAACAGCAGACGCAGCCTCCAGCAGTGAACACTTCATCCAGGAAGTAGTATAAACCGCAAAGTGAGGCAGTATGGGAGGGAATATAAAGGAAGACGATTATGTCTAAATAAGTGACACCTGGCAGAAGGAAAGGAGATGAGAAAGTGAAACCAAAACAAAGAACATCATACAAGAGGTAGAGAAGAATGTCTGCCATACCTTCTCACAGAAGTGGCGCTGACAGTTGGGGGGAAAATGCCATACTTGGCAGTGTGGCAATTTTTTGTTAGGCCGCTGAAGGAGGTGAACATGGCCATTTGCCGAATTCGCGGGCAGAATAGGAAGCGAGGGCATGGTGCCAATGTTCGTACCACCACCCTGCGTCAAAACATGCAGTGTCACCATAAATTGGCCTGGGAGAACCGTGGCTCCAATTGGTGGTCCAGCCTACCACAGCAACCACTGCATCACCCAGTGGCATGCACCCAATTTCATGCAGTCAAGGATCCACCACCTCATCTACCACCTCAGCCGAAGGGAGCTGTCTGTCCATCCCATCATCTGCTGGTTCTGATGCTCCTGCTCCTCCTCCTCCTAAGTTATTCCGTCAGCAATCGATCACCAAAGTGATTGCCAAGAGCCAACAGTATACGTGCTCCTGGCCGAGTTGCTGGTGCTGCAGTCTCTCTCTTTCCAAGTGGTGAATTCTGCACCTTTCAGAGAACTGATGCCTTGTGCCTAGCCGAGGTGGAGAGTCCCAAGCCATCATTTCTTTGCCAAAAAGGCATAACCAGCCCTGCACACATATGTAGAACAGAAGGTGGGCCAGTCCTTGAGCGTGTCGGTGTCTGGCAAAGTGCACGGCAGCGCCAACATTTGGAGCCGTAACTACGGTAAAGGACAATATATGTCCTTTATGGACCACTGGGTAAATGTGGTTCCTGCCCAGCCACACCAGCAACTTGGCCAGGTGACGCCACTTCCGACTCCACGTTCTCATGCTGTTGGTCCTGCGACAATATCATCCTGCACCGTGTCCTCAACCTCCACTACAGGGACAAATCACAGTGCCCCACCAGCATACCATATGTGCAAGACACGGCGGTGTCATGCTGTTCTGCGCCTAGTTTGCCTGGGCGAACTGAGTCACACAGGGGAGGAACTGCTCCACATCCTTCAACAAGAAATCCAATCCTGGCTTTCTCCTTGACAAAATATCGGAACAATGGTGACCGACAGCGGGAAGAACATGGTGTCGGCGCAGCATCAAGGAGGGCTGAGCCATGGACCCTGCATGGCACACGTGTTCAATCTGGTTTTAAAGCTCTCCACCATGTTAGACCCTCACTACCGGTCCAAAATGGGGGCCTTTTTTACATCCACTGAGAGGGAGGACAAACTGAACCACTATCGAGACATCCTATGTAGTCAGTTGGCCGTTGCCTATGTGCGCCATTGCCCATCCTCATGCAGGTCTGCCCAGGGGGGCCCTTTGCAATAACGTTCCACTGCCATGGCTGCTGGGGGGGGCGGAAACAGTACCATCAGCAGCAACTTAAGTCTAGAGTTGCTGATAAGCAGTTTTGTTCGCCTGCCTACTGACAAAACTACTTACCAGCAGCAGGTAGACATAGAGCAGAACCTAAACCAGCAGGTTGTGGCATACTTAGAGTGCACCCTGCCCCCCAGATCGAAGATCCCCTGGACTACTGGGCAGCCAACTGGATTTGTGGCCACAACTGGCCGAGTTTGCCCTGGAGAAGCTTTCCTGCCCGGCCAGCAGTGTGGCATCAGAGCAGGATTTTCAAACACCAGTGCTTGATGCATCAGGCTAGATCATACATGTTTCCTCACTTACACTTTGACAAAAGAGGCCTGTTTCTTCTGGCTACCTTTTTCAGCAACTATTCTGATGCTGCCACCCGCCTGATCCCACATCTGCTGCCAGGTGCTCCTACTGCCAGCCACTATCTTTAGCTGGTACTGGTATTGCCCCCCACCTCCCTACTCTGTCACTGTGCCACTCTGTGGTCTCCTCATGCTGCTGCCACATCAGTACTCTGTGGTCTCCTCATGCTGCTGCTACCTCAACACTAGGTCACTGGGCCACTCTGTGGTCTCCTCGTGCTGCTGCTACGTCAACACTATGTCACTGGACCACTCTGTGGTCTACTCATGCAGCAGTCACATCACTACTCTGTGTTCTTATAATGCTGCCATCTTCAAACTCTGTCACTGGGCCACTCTTTGGTTTCCTCATGCTGCTGCCACATCACTGCTCTGTGTTCTCCTCATGCTGCTGCCACCTCAACACTATGTCTCTGGGCCACTCTGTGGTCTCCTCATGCTGCTGCCACATCACTACTCTATGGTCTCCTCATGCTGCTGCTACCTCAACACTATGTCGCTGGACCACTCTGTGGTCTACTCATGCAGCAGTCACATCACTACTCTGTGTTCTTATAATGCTTCCATCTTCAAACTTTGTCACTGGGCCACTCTTTGGTTTCCTCATGATGCTGCCACATCACTGCTCTGTGTTCTCCTCATGCTGCCGCCACCTGAACACTAGTGTTGGGCGCGAATATTCGTGATGCGAATATTTCGCGCGAATATCGCATATTCGCGATTTCGCGAATATTTAGAATATCGTTCTATATATTCGCGAAATCGAATATTCGTTTTTTTTCTTTTTTTTTTTATTATATTTTTTTCTTTCCCACTTCCCTAAAGTTGTTCTTACCTGTCCTTTGGATTCCTGGCTTCCTGGCTGCTCCAGTCAGTGGCGTTTTCAACTTACTGCTATATTCCATATTAGCTAAATTACAATCTAATCTATATGTGTATTTGACGAAATTTCGCAATAGTCGCAATTGCGATGCGAGTAATATAACACGAAATATTCGCATGAAGATTTCAACTTAGCACTGCTATACTCCATATTCTAGCCTAATATGGAATATAGCTGTGCTAAGTTAGCACTGCTATATTCCATATTAGGCTAGAATATGGAGTATAGCAGTGCTAAGTTGAAATCTTCATGCGAATATTTCGTGTTATATAAGTCGCATCGCAATTTCGACTTTTTCAAATGTTCTTAATATTGCTCTAACTTCGTCTTTTAGAATATTCGTAATATTCTAAGAGACGAAGTTAGAGCAATATTACGAAATTTCGTAAAATACACATATAGATTGTAATTTAGCTAATATAGTGCTATAATCCCTTTTTTTTCCTGTAATTTTTTTTGCCTCTTCTGAACTTAAGTTTTGTAAAATATGTACACTATTAAAAATTATTACTATAGCAGTATATTAGCTTAAATACAATCTATGTGTATTTTACGAAATTTCGTAATATTGCTCTAACTTCGTCTTTTAGAATATTACGAATATTCTAAAAGACGAAGTTAGAGCAATATTAAGAACATTTGCAAAAGTCGAAATTGCGATGCGAGTAATATAACACGAAATAGTCGCATGAAGATTTCAACTTAGCACAGCTATATTCCATATTCTAGCCTAATATGGAATATAGCAGTGCTAACTTAGCACAGCTATATTCCATATTAGGCTAGAATATGGAATATAGCAGTGCTAAGTTTAAATCTTCATGCGACTATTTCGTGTTATATTACTCGCATCGCAATTTCGACTTTTGCAAATGTTCTTAATATTGCTCTAACTTCGTCTTTTAGAATATTCGTAATATTCTAAGAGACGAAGTTAGAGCAATATTCCGAAATTTCGTAAAATACACATATTAGCCTAGCCATAGTCAAGTCATTAGCATAGGAACGTTGCCTTATACTATCAAGATAAATTTTCGCAATATGCGAAAAAATAATTTCGCGATAATTGGAATAATTGCGAATATTCGATTTCGACGAATATAACACGAATATTCATGCGAATATTCGCGAAATATTGCGAAATCGAATATGGCACCTCCCGCTCATCACTACTGAACACTATGTCACTGGGCCACTCTGTGGTCTCCTCAAGCTGCTGCCACCTCCCCTCTCTATTACTGGGCTGATCTGTGGTCTCCTCATGCTGCTGCCAAATCACTACTCTGTGGTCTCCTCATGCTGATGCCACCTCAACACTGTGTCACTGGGCCATTCTGTGGTCTCTGTGGCGAAACCAACCTCGCCACAGTGTTTTGGAGGGGGCTGTTTGCCAGCCTCCTGCCCCAGGATTATGGCCCATACTAACTTTGAAGGAGGAGACAGACCGGCCGCACAGCTTAAATCTGTGGAACTGTTTTGGGCAGGAAAGCCATGTTTGCGGCCGGCCAAATGTGACTTCCATGGAATTCGGGAACCCCTGCTCGGATCTGGGTGATTTTTGGATATGTTGTTCACCCAGATCAGAGCTATCCATGGATTTATACATTATGGGGATGTGTGGGGTTTTGAGGTGTTTTCTGTGTGTTGGGAAAAATGTGTGTTTTCTGTCTGGTAGTGATTAAGTTAGCCCATTACGTTTGGTAATTGTATTTTGTGGATTGCATCTCAGACAATGCCAGTGTGTTAGTTAATTGCGTCTCAGACAATGCTCATTGTATTTTGTTGATTGTGTTACAGACAGAGGGAAGGGGATTTTGTGTACAATTGCTTGGAGGGTTTCAATACTGTAAATGCATGTGATTGGCTAAAATATAAACTGTCACAGTCTTTTACAAGGGCCCCAGGGGGAGTGTCCCTTGCTAGGAGACCTGCATAAAAGGCTGAAAAATAACCCATTAAAGAGTTCCTGCTTTGCCCCTTTATGAAGTCTTGGCTCATGTTTGGGGGATGGGATAACTACACTCTTGGGGATTGCTATATCATAATACTCCCCTAAGTATAAGCTCTTGTAAGAGCTTGTTTATGGTTCCTGCTCTCTGCATTTAGGAGAGGTTCACCCACTGGAGCCTGGAGCCTTGTCGTAGGTCCAGGGTGGGTAGGAGACGGTGAGACCTCCACCAAGCTTCAGCGGTTCGTGTGGTCTGCAGTGCTGACGGTGTCAAGTGGAGTGCTTGGAGTCCTCTGGAAGCACTAGGAGCATCTATCAACGGAGGTACCCGGTCGGGGTGCTAGGCGTTCCATTACATTGATGGCAGCAGTGGGATGGCATCCTAGTGTGAGGAGAAGCAGCTCGGAGACACCGTTCGTGGATTTACAAAATTGAGGGCAACGCTAGTATCCGTACAGCGCCCCTGGCTACAGCAATATGGATGCCGTTGGTTCCTGCACAGCATTCCATGAGGAAGATCACCCGGATTACAGGGATGCCGAGCGGAAAGGCGTATGGCACCAGGCCCTGGAGGACGTGCAGCGTCGGAGGGGTGAGAGTCTTCCCAGTGAGGAGCAGAGATTACGAATGCGATTGGCGCTGCGACTACCTCTACTGGGAGAGCAACCATTGACGGAGTGGGTGTCAGAGCTTGAGACACTGGAATGGCAGGAAACCTGGCTGGATGACGCTTACCAAGCACTATGGTGGGATACAGTACGACAGTCTCCATGGATGGAGGAGTACGCCAAGCCTGAAGGTGAGGAATATAATTGCCCTGGGTTATTGTGGGAGTCTTTTGAAGACATTGACTTTGGGAGCACAGAAGAATCTAGATTTTGGGACATTACTGACTACAGGGGGGACTTGCACAATTGGCCTACAACTAGTGGGGTGAGGCCAGATCTGACCTTTCTGGTCCAAAGGGAGTGGGAACTGGAGCAAGATTATCAACAGTTGTTTCGCTCCATTCAAGCCCAGCGCAAGATACAAGACAGTTGGATACCAGGCCCAGACCTGCAGCCCTACCCCTGGCAAGTCACAGCTGAGGTATCCCCTACTTCCTCACCAACTGTGGAGGTAGGGGACTTCATAGACTGGTACTGGGAGGAACCCCAGTCGGCAGGTGGAGATGGGACCGTAGTCACTCCACCGGCCCAACAGGGTGGCTGGGGAGGAGGCCCATATCCCCAACTGCCACTGGGAGTCCAGGGGGAGGAGATGGTCGGTCCCTCACCCCTGCAACAACCAGCATCACGGGTAGTGGAGACAGTCGGTCTCACTCCCCAGCGGCAGTGTACTTTGAAGGGAGAGGAGACAACCGGTCTCTCTCCCCAACCACAGGGGGACAGCACCCCTAACTCTGATGGTGCAGATGGGACCTCAGTCTTTGCACCAGGCCTACTGGGATGCTGGACGGCCGGTACGGATCCCCCACCAACCCTGCAGGAATGCCAGGAGGAGGAGGTAAACGATCCCACCTCTCCACAGCTGATCCGCAACAAGGTCCTGGGGGCAGGATTCCCTGACCCCATCCCAGCGGAAGAGCTGGCATCTGGGCAGAGCGCAGTCGGCCTCTGCACTCCCCTATCCTCTTCTCCAGAGCCAGACTTCCCACAGGCTACCCCAGCGGAAGAGCTGGCATCTGGGCAGAGCGCAGTCGGCCTCTGCCCTCCCCTATCCTCTTCTCCAGAGCTGGACTTCCCACAGGCTACCCCAGCGGAAGAGCTGGCTTCTGGGCAGAGCGCAGTCGGCCTCTGCCCTCCCCTATCCTCTTCTCCAGAGCCGGATTTCCCACAGGCTACCCCAGAGGATGAGCTGGCATCTGGGCAGAGCGCAGTCGGCCTCTGCCCTCCCCTATCCTCTTGTCCAGAGGCTGACTCCCCACTGGCTACCCCAGCGGAAGAGCTGGCTTCTGGACAGAGCGCAGTCTGCCTACCAAGTACCTACAGCTCCAAGCTAGAGAACCAGAAGGAAGCAAGGAGTAGCAGATGCCCACTCAACAGCTGGGGACATACAGAACAGAGTCAGGCCCCAAAATTCAACAGGTCCAGTATTGGGTTGTGGGTGGACTGCCAGACTAACTCAGGTACTGACCGGCGTGAGGTCAGGTATCTGGTTAGTCTTACCTGGGAGGGGGAGATGTGTGGCGAAACCAACCTCGCCACGGTGTTTTGGAGGGGGCTGTTTGCCAGCCTCCTGCCCCAGGATTATGGCCCATACTAACTTTGAAGGAGAAGACAGACCGGCCGCACAGCTTAAATCTGTGGAACTGTTTTGGGCAGGAAAGCCATGCTTGCGGCCGGCCAAATGTGACTTCCATGGAATTCGGGAACCCCTGCTCGGATCTGGGTGATTTTTGGATATGTTGTTCACCCAGATCAGAGCTACCCATGGATGTATACATTATGGGGATGTGTGGGGTTTTGAGGTGTTTTCTGTGTGTTGGGAAAAATGTGTGTTTTCTGTCTGGTAGTGATTAAGTTAGCCCATTACGTTTGGTAATTGTATTTTGTGGATTGCGTCTCAGACAATGCCAGTGTGTTAGTTAATTGCGTCTCAGACAATGCTTATTGTATTTTGTTGATTGCGTTACAGACAGAGGGAAGGGGATTTTGTGTACAATTGCTGGGAGGGTTTCAATACTGTAAATTCATGTGATTGGCTAAAATATAAACTGTCACAGTCTTTTACAAGGGCCCCAGGGGGAGTGTCCCTTGCTAGGAGACCTGCATAAAAGGCTGAAAAATAACCCATTAAAGAGTTCCTGCTTTGCCCCTTTATGAAGTCTTGGCTCATGTTTGGGGGATGGGATAACTACACTCTTGGGGATTGCTATATCATAATACTCCCCGGAGTATAAGCTCTTGTAAGAGCTTGTTTATGGTTCCTGCTCTCTGCATTTAGGAGAGGTTCACCCACTGGAGCCTGGAGCCTTGTCGTAGGTCAAGGGTGGGTAGAAGACGGCAAAACATCCACCAAGCTTCGGCGGTTTGTGCGGTCTGCAGTGCTGACGGTGTCAAGTGGAGTGCTTGGAGTCCTCTGTAAGCACTAGGAGCATCTATTAACGGAGGTACCCGGTCGGGGTGCTAGGCGTTCCGTTACAGTCTCCTCATGCTGCTACCTTAACACTATGTCACTGGGCCACTCTGTGGTCTCCTCATGCTGCTGCTACCTCAACATTATGTCACTGGGCCACTCTGTGGTCTCCTTGTGCTGCTGTTACCTTCTTACTCTGTCACTGGGTCGCTCTGTAGTCTTTTCATGCAGCTGCCACTTCAGTACTCTGTGGTCTCCTCATGCTGCTGCCACATCACTACTCTGTGGTCTCCTCATGCTGCTGCCACCTCCCACTCTGTCACTAAACCACTCTGTGGTCTCCTCTTGCTGCTGTTACCTTTTTACTCTTTCACTGGGCCGCTCTATGGTCTCCTCATGCTGCTGCCACATCAGTACTCTGGGATCTGCTCATGCTGCTGCTCCCTCAGCACTTTGTCACTGGGCCACTCTGTGGTCTACTCATGCTGCAGTTACATCACTACTGTGTTGTTATTATGCTGCCACCTCCCACTCTGTCACTAAACCACTCTGTGGTCTCCTCTTGCTGCTGTTACCTTTTTACTCTTTCACTGGGCCGCTCTATGGTCTCCTCATGCTGCTGCCACATCAGTACTCTGGGATCTGCTCATGCTGCTGCTCCCTCAGCACTATGTCACTGTGCCACTCTGTGGTCTCCTCATGCTGCTGCCACATCTCTACTCTGTGGTCTTCTCATGCTGCTGCCACCTCCCACTCTGTCACTAAACCACTCTGTGGTCTCCTCTTGCTGCTGTTACCTTTTTACTCTTTCACTGGGCCGCTCTATGGTCTCCTCATGCTGCTGCCACATCAGTACTCTGGGATCTGCTCATGCTGCTGCTCCCTCAGCACTTTGTCACTGGGCCACTCTGTGGTCTACTCATGCTGCAGTTACATCACTACTGTGTTGTTATTATGCTGCCATCTCCACACTCTGTCACTGGGCCACTCTTTGGTTTCCTCATGCTGCTGCCACATCACTGCTCTTTGTTCTCCTCATGCTGCTGCAACCTCAACACTATGTCACTGGGCCACTCTGTGGTCTCCTCATGCAGCTGCCACATCACTACTCTATGGTCTCCTCATGCTGCTGCTACCTCAACACTATGTCACTGGACCACTCTGTGGTCTACTCATGCTGCAGTTACATCACTACTGTGTTGTTATTATGCTGCCATCTCCACACTCTGTCACTGGGCCACTCTTTGGTTTCCTCATACTGCGGCCACATCACTGCTCTGTGTTCTCCTCATGCTGCTGCCACCTCAACACTATGTCACTGGGCCACTCTGTGGTCTCCTCATGCAGCTGCCACATCACTACTCTATGGTCTCCTCATGCTGCTGCTACCTCAACACTATGTCACTGGACCACTCTGTGGTCTACTCATGCTGCAGTTACATCACTACTGTGTTGTTATTATGCTGCCATCTCCACACTCTGTCACTGGGCCACTCTTTGGTTTCCTCATGCTGCTGCCACCTCAACACTATGTCACTGGGCCACTCTGTGGTCTCCTCAAGCTGCTGCCACCTCCCCACTCTATTACTGGACTGCTCTGTGGTCTCCTCATGCTGCTGCCAAATCACTACTCTGTGGTCTCCTCATGCTGATGCCATCTCAACACTGTGTCAATGGGCCATCCTGTGGTCTCCTCATGCTGCTGCCACCTCCCCTCTCTATTACTGGGCTGCTCTGTGGTGTCCTCATGCTGCTGCCACATCACTACTCTGTGGTCTCCTCATGCTGATGCCACCTCAACACTGTGTCACTGGGCCATTCTGTGGTCTCCTCATGCTGCTGCTACCTCAACATTATGTCACTGGGCCGCTCTGTGGTCTCTTCATGCCGCCGCCACATCAGTACTCTGTGGTCTCCTCATGCTGCTGCCACATCACTACTCTGTGGTCTCCTCATGCTGCTGCTCCCTCAGCACTATGTCACTGTGCCACTCTGTGGTCGCCTCATGCTGCTGCCACATCACTACTCTGTGGTCTTCTCATGCTGCTGACACCTCCCACTCTGTCACTAAACCACTCTGTGGTCTCCTCGTGCTGCTGTTACCTTCTTACTCTTTCACTGGGCCGCTCTATGGTCTCCTCATGCTGCTGCCACATCACTACTCTGGGGTCTGCTCATGCTGCTGCTCCCTCAGCACTAAGTCACTGGGCCACTCTGTGGTCTCCTCATGCTGCTGCTACCTTAGCACTATGTCACTGGGCCACTCTGTGGTCTCCTCATGCTGCTGCCACATCACTACTCTATGGTCTCCTCATGCTGCTGCTACCTCAACACTATGTCACTGGACCACTCTGTGGTCTACTCATGCTGCAGTTACATCACTACTCTGTGTTCTTATTATGCTGCCATCTCCACACTCTGTCACTGGGCCACTCTTTGATTTCCTCATGCTGCTGCCACATCACTGATCTGTGTTCTCCTCATGCTGCTGCCACCTCAGCACTATGTCACTGGGCCACTCTGTGGTCTCCTCAAGCTGCTGCTACCTCCCCACTCTATTACTGGGCTGCTCTGTGGTCTCCTCATGCCGCTACCAAATCACTACTCTGTGGTCTCCTCATGCTGCTGCTACCTCAACATTATGTCAGTGGGACACTCTGTGGTCTCCTCGTTCTGCTTTTACCTTCTTACTCTGTCACTGGGCCACTCTGTGGTCTCTTCATGCCGCTGCCACATCAGTACTCTGTGGTTTGATCATGCTGCTGCTTCCTCAGCACTATGTTACTGTGTCACTCTGTGGTCTCCTTATGCTGCTGCTACCTCAACACTGTCAATGGGCCACTCTGTGGTCTCCTCATGCTGCTGCCACATCACTACTCTGTGGTCTCCTCATGCTGCTGATAAATTAACACTATGTCTCTGGGCCAATCTGTGGTCTCCTCATGCTGCTGCTACCTCAACACCATGTCACTGGGCCACTCTATGATCTACTCATGCTGCAGTCACATCACTACTCTGTGTTCTTATGATGCTGCCATCTTCACACTCTGTCACTGGGCCACTCTTTGGTTTCCTCATGCTACTGCCACATCAGTAATCTGGGGTCTGCACATGCTGCTGCTCCCTCAGCACTATGTCACTGTGCCACTCTGTGGTTCATGCTCCTGCTACCTCAACACTATGTCATTGGGCCACTCTGTGGTCTCCTCATGCTGCTGCCACATCACTACTCTGTGGTCTTCTCATGCTGCTGCCACCTTCCACTCTGTCAATAAACCACTCTGTGGTCTCTTCGTGCTGCTGTTACCTTCTTACTCTTTCACTTGGCCGCTCTATGGTCTCCTCATGCTGCTGCCACATCAGTACTCTGGGGTCTGTTCATGCTGCTGCTTCCTCAGCACTATGTCACTGTGCCACTCTGTGGTCTCCTCATGCTGCTGCTATCTCAACACTATGTCTCTTGGCCACTCTGTGGTCTCCTCATGCTGCTGCCACATCACTACTCTATGGTCTCCTCATGCTGCTGCTACCTCAACACTATGTCACTGGACCACTCTGTGGTCTACTCATGCTGCAGTTACATCACTACTCTGTGTTCTTAGTATGCTGCCATCTCCACACTCTGTCACTGGGCCACTCTTTGATTTCCTCATGCTGCTGCCACATCACTGCTCTGTGTTCTCCTCAAGCTGCTGCCACCTCCCCACTCTATTACTGGGCTGCTCTGTGGTCTCCTCATGCCGCTGCCAAATCACTACTCTGTGGTCTCCTCATGCTGATGCCACCTCAACACTGTGTCAATGGGCCACTCTGTGGTCTCCTCACGCTGCTGCCACCTCCCCATTCTATTACTGGGCTGCTCTGTGGTCTCCTCATGCTGCTGCCAATTCACTACTCTGTGGTCTCCTCATGCTGATGCCACCTCAACACTGTGTCACTGGTCCATTCTGTGGTCTCCTTATGCTGCTACCTTAACACTATGTGGTCTCCTCATTCTGCTGCTACCTCAACATTATGTCACTGGGCCACTCTATGGTCTCCTCATACTGCTGTTACCTTCTTACTCTGTCACTGGGCCACTCTGTGGTCTCCTCATGCAGCTGCCACATCACTACTCTATGGTCTCCTCATGCTGCTGCTACCTCAACACTATGTCACTGGACCACTCTGTGGTCTACTCATGCTGCAGTTACATCACTACTGTGTTGTTATTATGCTGCCATCTCCACACTCTGTCACTGGGCCACTCTTTGGTTTCCTCATGCTGCTGCCACCTCAACACTATGTCACTGGGCCACTCTGTGGTCTCCTCAAGCTGCTGCCACCTCCCCACTCTATTACTGGACTGCTCTGTGGTCTCCTCATGCTGCTGCCAAATCACTACTCTGTGGTCTCCTCATGCTGATGCCACCTCAACACTGTGTCAATGGGCCATCCTGTGGTCTCCTCATGCTGCTGCCACCTCCCCTCTCTATTACTGGGCTGCTCTGTGGTGTCCTCATGCTGCTGCCACATCACTACTCTGTGGTCTCCTCATGCTGATGCCACCTCAACACTGTGTCACTGGGCCATTCTGTGGTCTCCTCATGCTGCTGCTACCTCAACATTATGTCACTGGGCCGCTCTGTGGTCTCTTCATGCCGCCGCCACATCAGTGCTCTGTGGTCTCCTCATGCTGCTGCCACATCACTACTCTGTGGTCTCCTCATGCTGCTGCTCCCTCAGCACTATGTCACTGTGCCACTCTGTGGTCGCCTCATGCTGCTGCCACATCACTACTCTGTGGTCTTCTCATGCTGCTGACAACTCCCACTCTGTCACTAAACCACTCTGTGGTCTCCTCGTGCTGCTGTTACCTTCTTACTCTTTCACTGGGCCGCTCTATGGTCTCCTCATGCTGCTGCCACATCACTACTCTGGGGTCTGCTCATGCTGCTGCTCCCTCAGCACTAAGTCACTGGGCCACTCTGTGGTCTCCTCATGCTGCTGCTAACTTAGCACTATGTCACTGGGCCACTCTGTGGTCTCCTCATGCTGCTGCCACATCACTACTCTATGGTCTCCTCATGCTGCTGCTACCTCAACACTATGTCACTGGACCACTCTTTGGTCTACTCATGCTGCAGTTACATCACTACTCTGTGTTCTTACTATGCTGCCATCTCCACACTCTGTCACTGGGCCACTCTTTGATTTCCTCATGCTGCTGCCACATCACTGATCTGTGTTCTCCTCATGCTGCTGCCACCTCAGCACTATGTCACTGGGCCACTCTGTGGTCTCCTCAAGCTGCTGCTACCTCCCCACTCTATTACTGGGCTGCTCTGTGGTCTCCTCATGCCGCTACCAAATCACTACTCTGTGGTCTCCTCATGCTGATGCCATCTCAACACTGTGTCAATGGGCCACTCTGTGGTCTCCTCATGCTGCTGCTACCTCAACATTATGTCAGTGGGACACTCTGTCGTCTCCTCGTTCTGCTTTTACCTTCTTACTCTGTCACTGGGCCACTCTGTGGTCTCTTCATGCCGCTGCCACATCAGTACTCTGTGGTTTGATCATGCTGCTGCTTCCTCAGCACTATGTCACTGTGTCACTCTGTGGTCTCCTTATGCTGCTGCTACCTCAACACTGTCAATGGGCCACTCTGTGGTCTCCTCATGCTGCTGCCACATCACTACTCTGTGGTCTCCTCATGCTGCTGCTACATTAACACTATGTCTCTGGGCCACTCTGTGGTCTCCTCATGCTGCTGCTACCTCAACACCATGTCACTGGGCCACTCTGTGATCTACTCATGCTGCAGTCACATCACTACTCTGTGTTCTTATGATGCTGCCATCTTCACACTCTGTCACTGGGCCACTCTTTGGTTTCCTCATGCTGCTGCCACATCAGTAATCTGGGGTCTGCACATGCTGCTGCTCCCTCAGCACTATGTCACTGTGCCACTCTGTGGTTCATGCTCCTGCTACCTCAACACTATGTCATTGGGCCACTCTGTGGTCTCCTCATGCTGCTGCCACATCACTACTCTGTGGTCTTCTCATGCTGCTGCCACCTTCCACTCTGTCAATAAACCACTCTGTGGTCTCCTCGTGCTGCTGTTACCTTCTTACTCTTTCACTTGGCCGCTCTATGGTCTCCTCATGCTGCTGCCACATCAGTACTCTAGGGTCTGTTCATGCTGCTGCTTCCTCAGCACTATGTCACTGTGCCACTCTGTGGTCTCCTCATGCTGCTGCTATCTCAACACTATGTCTCTTGGCCACTCTGTGGTCTCCTCATGCTGCTGCCACATCACTACTCTATGGTCTCCTCATGCTGCTGCTACCTCAACACTATGTCACTGGACCACTCTGTTGTCTACTCATGCTGCAGTTACATCACTACTCTGTGTTCTTAGTATGCTGCCATCTCCACACTCTGTCACTGGGCCACTCTTTGATTTCCTCATGCTGCTGCCACATCACTGCTCTGTGTTTTCCTCAAGCTGCTGCCACCTCCCCACTCTATTACTGGGCTGCTCTGTGGTCTCCTCATGCTGCTACCAAATCACTACTCTGTGGTCTCCTCATGCTGATGCCACCTCAACACTGTGTCAATGGGCCACTCTGTGGTCTCCTCACGCTGCTGCCACCTCTCCATTCTATTACTGGGCTGCTCTGTGGTCTCCTCATGCTGCTGCCAATTCACTACTCTGTGGTCTCCTCATGCTGATGCCACCTCAACACTGTGTCACTGGTCCATTCTGTGGTCTCCTTATGCTGCTACCTTAACACTATGTGGTCTCCTCATTCTGCTGCTACCTCAACATTATGTCACTGGGCCACTCTATGGTCTCCTCATACTGCTGTTACCTTCTTACTCTGTCACTGGGCCGCTCTGTGATCTTTTCATGCCGCTGGCACATCAGTACTCTGTGGTCTCCTCATGCTGCTGCCACATCACTACTCTGTGGTCTCCTCATGCTGCTGCTCCCTCAGCACTATGTCACTGTGCCACTCTGTGATCTTCTCATGCTGCTGCTACCTCAACACTATGTCACTGGGCCACTCTGTGGTCTCCTCATGCTGCTGCCACATCACTACTGGTCTTGTCATGCTGCTGCCACCTCCCACTTTGTCACTAAACCATTCTGTGGTCTCCTCGTGCTGCTGTTACCTTCTAAATCTTTCACTGGGCCACTTTATGGTCTCCTCATGCTGCTGCCACATCAGTCCTCTGGGGTCTGCTTATGCTGCTGTTCCCTCAGCACTATGTCACTGTGTCACTCTGTGGTCCCCTCATGCTGCTGCTACCTCAGCACTATGTCTCTGGGCCAATCTGTGGTCTCCTCATGCTGCTGCTTCATCACTACTCTGTGGTCTCCTCATGCTGCTGCTACATTAACACTATATCTCTGGGCCAATCTGTGGTCTCCTCATGCTGCTGCTACCTCAACACTATGTCACTGGAGCATTCTGTGGTCTACTCATGCTGCAGTCACATCACTACTCTGTGTTCTTATAATGCTGCCATCTTCACACTGTCACTGGGCCACTCTTTGGTTTCCTCATGCTGTTGCAACATCACTGCTCTGTGTTCTCCTCATGCTGCTGCCACCTCAACACTATGTCTCTGGGCCACTCTGTGGTCTCCTCAAGCTGCTGCCACCTCCCCACTCTATTACTGGGCTGCTCTGTGGTCTCCTCATGCTGCTTTCAAATCACTACTCTCTGATCTCCTCATGCTGATGCCACCTCAACACTGTGTCACTGGGCCACTCTGTGGTCTCTTCATGCTGCTGCCACCTCCCCACTCTATTACTGAGCTGCTCTGTGGTCTCCTCATGCTGCTGCCAAATTACTACTCTCTTGTCTCCTCATGCTGATGCCACCTCAACACTGTGTCACTGGGCCATTCTGTGTTCTCCGCATGCTGCTACCTTAACACTATGTCACTGGGCAACTCTGTGGTCTCCTCATGCTACTGCTACCTCAACATTATGTTACTGGGCCACTCTGTGGTCTCCTCATGCTGCTTTTACCTGCTTACTCTGTCACTGGGCCGCTCTGTGGTCTCTTCATGCCGCTGCCACATCAGTACTTTGTGGTCTCCTCATGCTGCTGCTCCCTCAGCACTATGTCACTGTGCCACTCTGTGGTCTCCTCATGCTGCTGCCACATCACTACTGGTCTTCTCATGCTGCTGCCACCTCCCACTCTGTCACTAAACCACTGTGGTCTCCTTGTGCTGCTGTTACCTTCTTATTCTTTCACTGGACCGCTCTATGGTCTCCTCATGCTGCTGCCACATCAGTACTCTGGGGTCTGCTCATAGTGCTGCTCCCTCAGCACTATGTCACTGTGCCACTCTGTGGTCTCCTCATGCTGCTGCTACCTCAGCACTATGTCACCGGGCCAATCTGTGGTCTCCTCATGCTGCTGCTTCATCACTACTCTGTGGTCTCCTTATGCTGCTGTTACATTAAAACTATGTTTCTGGGCCACTCTGTGGTCTCCTCATGCTCCTGCTACCTCAACACTATGTTACTGGGCCACTCTGTGGTCTCTGCATGCTGCTGCCAAATCTCTACTCTGTGGTCTCCTCATGCTGCTGCCACATCAGTACTTTGTGGTCTCCTCATGCTGCTGCTACCTCACCACTATGTCACTGTGCCATTTTGTGGTCTCCTCATGCTGCTGCTACCTGAACACTATGTCACTGGGCCACTCTGTGGTCTCCTCATGCTGCTGCTACCTCAACACTATGTTACTGGGCCACTCTGTGGTCTCCTCATGCTGCTGCCACATCACTACTCTGTGGTCACTTCATGCTGCTGCCACATCACTACTCTGTGGTCTCCTCATGCTGCTGCCACCTCAACACTATGTTACTATGTAACTCTGTGGTCTCCTTATGCTGCTTCCACTTCACTACTCTGTGGTGTCCTCATGCTGCTGCCACCTCACTACTTTGTTGTCTCCTCATGCTGCTGCCACATCACTTCTCTGTAGTCTCCTCATGCTGCTGCTCCCTCAGCACTATGTCACTGGGCCACTATGTGTTCTCTGCATGCTACTGCTACCCCAACACTATGTCACTGGGCACTCTGTGGTATCCTCATGCTGCTGCTACCTCAACACTATGTCAATGGGCCACTCTGTGGTCTCCGTATGCTGCTGCCAAATCACTACTCTGTGGTCTCCTCATGCTGCTGCCACCTCCACACTATGTTACTGTGCCACTCTGTGGTCTCCTTTTCTGCTTCCACTTCACTACTCTGTGGTGTCCTTGTTAAAGGGGATATTAATTATTGATATGTATGCAAATCTCAATAATTAATATTTATACATAGGCGTGAGTCGTTTAGTGACGACTCCACCAATTTATGCCTAAAATAAACAACAAACATACTACTGATTACCTTACTCTACACTGAACTACCTGCGGCTATTGCTGCGGCGCCTTACTATTACAAAAGACTACACACTGTGCTTAAATAAAAGGTATTTATTAACACACTACACATTACAGTCTAATATTTGCCTATAAATATCTATATCAATGGAATATATATATATATATTTATAGCAGCACACAGCAATATAAGTAAACACACTATAACAACACACTAATACGGTCCTAACTACGCTATCACAGGCCCAAGTCCTCCCTAGGATCTAACTACAATTACAATAATACACTTACATGCACACAAATATCAGTAACCCACCCGCCTGGCTACTCACTGTCCCTATGGGGTACAAGGGGTAAAAACACAATTGTGGCACTGCAGGGGTTAATACATGCAGGCCAAGGAACACAGGGTTGTAGCTGGGTACAGGCTCAGGAAATACAGGGTCAATACAGCCCTGCAATGCAAGGGTTAAAGCGGGGCTGTAAATCACACAATCACTGCGATGTAGGGATAATCACAGTGCAGGGGATGATGGACATAAAGGGGTCAACCCAGGGTTGGACACCAGGGGTTACCTGGGTCAGGGGTATTGGGGCTATTGCAGGGGACCAGGATATAATACAGCCCAGCAAGGGTATGCTGGGGCTGCACACAGGGATTGCAGGAGTTATGGATATGGGCAGAGGCAGACAGGGCTGAGGTTAATGCTGCAGGAGGTCAGCAGCAGGGGAAAATACTGACTGCAGGAGTTCAGCAGCCGGGGTTAGGGGATGGTCAGTGGAATAGAGATAAATCAGGGCAGGGGTATTAGGGGTCTGGAGGGAAAGGGTTACTCAGCCATCTCCAGGGGCGCTCTGCCTCTCTTCCTTCAGGGTGCTGTTCCCATGTGTCTCTGTTTGTAGTCCAGTTCCAAGAGACCGCGCCTTTGTCCTGGCTTAGGCTATTATAGCCCAAAAGCAGCCCCCTTCAACAGGAGGGTGATGACATCATCGTGGGCGTGTGACGGAATGCTTGAACTGAATCAAAGGACTTCCTGCCCAAGGTGTAAATGAGAGCATCCCCCCCAGCTGCCACACCATAACATCACACACTCCCACGTCATAACAGAACTAGGCTGATCAATACACACATATATACAAACCGGATTCCAAAAAAGTTGGGACACTATACAAATCGTGAATAAAAACTGAATGCAATGATTTGGAGGTGCCAACTTCTAATATTTTATTCAGAATAGAACATAAATCACGGAACAAAAGTTTAAACTGAGAAAATGTACCATTTTAAGGGAAAAATATGTTGAATCAGAGTTTCATGGTGTCAACAAATCCCCAAAAAGTTGGGACAAGGCCATTTTCACCACTGTGTGGCATCTCCCCTTCTTCTTACAACACTCAGACGTCTGGGGACCGAGGAGACCAGTTTCTCAAGTTTAGAAATAGGAATGCTCTCCCATTCTTGTCTAATACAGGCTTCTAACTGTTCAATCGTCTTGGGCCTTCTTTGTTGCACCTTCCTCTTTATGATGCGCCAAATGTTCTCTATAGGTGAAAGATCTGGACTGCAGACTGGCCATTTCAGTACCCGGATCCTTCTCCTACGCAGCCATGATGTTGTGATTGAATGTGGTCTGGCATTATCTTGTTGAAAAATGCAGGGTCTTCCCTGAAAGAGATGACGTCTGGATGGGAGCATATGTTCTAGAACCTGAATATATTTTTCTGCATTGATGGTGCCTTTTCCAGACATGCAAGCTGCCCATGCCACACACACTCATGCAACCCCATACCATCAGAGATGCAGGCTTCTGAACTGAGCGTTGATAACAACTTGGGTTGTCCTTGTCCTCTTTGGTCCGGATGACATGGCGTCCCAGATTTCCAAAAAGAACTTTGAATCGTGACTCGTCTGACCACAGAACAGTCTTCCATTTTGCCACACTCCATTTTAAATGATCCCTGGCCCAGTGAAAACGCCTGAGCTTGTGGATCTTGCTTAGAAATGGCTTCTTCTTTGCACTGTAGAGTTTCAGTTGGCAACGGCGGATGGCACGGTGGATTGTGTTCACTGACAATGGTTTCTGGAAGTATTCCTGAGCCCATTCTGTGATTTCCTTTACAGTAGCATTCCTGTTTGTGGTGCAGTGTCGTTTAAGGGCCCGGAGATCACGGGCATCCAGTATGGTTTTACAGCCTTGACCCTTACACACAGAGATTGTTCCAGATTCTCTGAATCTTCAGATGATGTTATGCACAGTTGATGATAGATGCAAAGTCTGTGCAATTTTTCGCTGGGTAACACCTTTCTGATATTGCTCCACTATCTTTCTGCGCAACATTGTGGGAATTGGTGATCCTCTACCCATCTTGGCTTCTGAGAGACACTGCCACTCTGAGAAGCTCTTTTTATGCCCAATCATGTTGCCAATTGACCTAATTAGTGTTAATTGGTCTTCCAGCTCTTCGTTATGCTCAAATTTACTTTTTCCAGCCTCTTATTGCTACTTGTCCCAACTTTTTTTGGGATTTGTTGACACCGTGAAAATTGGAATCAACGTATTTTTCCTTTAAAATGATACATTTACTCGATTAAACGTTTGATCTGTCATCTACGTTCTATTACAAATAAAATATTGACATTTGCCATCTCCACATCATTGCATTCAGTTTTTATTCACAATTTGTTTAGTGTACCAACTTTTTTGGAATCCGGTTTGTGTGTATATACACTGCTCAAAAAAATAAAGGGAACACAAAAATAACACATCCTAGATCTGAATTAATTAAATATTCTTCTGAAATACTTTGTTCTTTACATAGTTGAATGTGCTAACAACAAAATCACACAAAAATTAAAAAATGGAAATCAAATTTTTCAACCCATGGAGGTCTGGATTTGGAGTCACACTCAAAATTAAAGTGGAAAAACACACTACAGGCTGATCCAACTTTGATGTAATGTCCTTAAAACAAGTCAAAATGAGGCTCAGTAGTGTGTGTGGCCTCCACGTGCCTGTATGACCTCCCTACAACGCCTGTGCATGCTCCTGATGAGGTGGCGGACGGTCTCCTGAGGAATCTCCTCCCAGACCTGGACTAAAGCATCTGCCAACTCCTGGACAGTCTGTGGTGCAACGTGACGTTGGTGGATAGAGCGAGACATGATGTCTCAGGTGTGCTCAATTGGATTCAGGTCTGGGGAACTGGCAGGCCAGTCCATAGCATCAATGCCTTCATCTTGCAGGAACTGCTGACACACTCCAGCCACATGAGGTCTAGCATTGTCTTGCATTAGGAGGAACCCAGGGCCAACCGCACCAGCATATGGTCTCACAAGGGGTCTGAGGATCTCATCTCGGTACCTAATGGCAGTCAGGCTACCTCTGGCGAGCACATGGATGGCTGTGCGACCCTCCAAAGAAATGCCACCCCACACCATTACTGAACCAATGCCAAACCGGTCATGCTGGAGGATGTTGCAGGCAGCAGAACGTTCTCCACGGCGTCTCCAGACTCTGTCACGTCTGTCACGTCTGTCACATGTGCTCAGTGTGAACCTGCTTTCATCTGTGAAGAGCACAGGGCGCCAGTGGCGAATTTGCCAATCTTGGTGTTCTCTGGCAAATGCCAAACGTCCTGCACGGTGTTGGGCTGTAAGCACAACCCCCACCTGTGGACGTCGGGCCCTCATATCACCATCATGGAGTCCGTTTCTGACCGTTTGAGCAGACACATGCACATTTGTGGCCTGCTGGAGGTCATTTTGCAGGGCTCTGGCAGTGCTCCTCCTGTTCCTCCTTGCACAAAGGCGGAGGTAGCGGTCCTGCTGCTGGGTTGTTGCCCTCCTACGGCCTCCTCCACGTCTCCTGATGTACCGACCTGTCTCCTGGTAGCGCCTCCATGCTCTGGACACTACGCTGACAGACACAGCAAACCTTCTTGCCACAGCTCGCATTGATGTGCTATCCTGGATAAGCTGCACTACCTGAGCCACTTGTGTGGGTTGTAGACTCCGTCTCATGCTACCACTAGAGTGAAAGCACCGCCAGCATTCAAAAGTGACCAAAACATCAGCCAGGAAGCATAGGAACTGAGAAGTGGCTGTGGTCACCACCTGCAGAACCACTCCTTTATTGGGGGTGTCTTGCTAATTGCCTATAATTTCCACCTGTTGTCTATACCATTTGCACAACATCATGTGAAATTGATTGTCACTCAGTGTTGCTTCCTAAGTGGACAGTTTGATTTCACAGAAGTGTGATTGACTTGGAGTTACATTGTGTTGTTTAAATGTTCCCTTTATTTTTTTGAGCAGTGTATATATATATATATATATATATATATATATATATATATATACACACAGTACAGACCAAAAGTTTGGACACACCTTCTCATTCAAAGAGTTTTCTTTATTTTCGTGACTATGAAAATTGTAGGTTCACACTGAAGGCATCAAAACTATGAATTAACACATGTGGAATTATATACATAACAAACAAGTGTGAAACAACTGAAAATATGTCATATTCTAGGTTCTTCAAAGTAGCCACCTTTTGCTTTGATTACTGCTTTGCACACTCTTGGCATTCTCTTGATGAGCTTCAAGAGGTAGTCCCCTGAAATGGTTTTCACTTCACAGGTGTGCCCTGTAAGGTTTAATAAGTGGGATTTCTTGCCTTATAAATGGGGTTGGGACCATCAGTTGCGTTAAGGAGAAGTCAGGTGGATACACAGCTGATAGTCCTACTGAATAGACTGTTAGCTGCTTTTTTCTTGCCATAATACAAATTCTAAGTAAAGAAAAATGAGTGGCCATCATTACTTTAAGAAATGAAGGTCAGTCAGTCAGCCGAAAAATTGGGAAAACTTTGAAAGTAAGGGCTATTTGACCATGAAGGAGAGTGATGGGTTGCTGCGCCAGATGACCTGGCCTCCACAGTCACCGGACCTGAACCCATTCAAGATGGTTTGGGGTGAGCTGGACCGCAGAGTGAAGGCAAAAGGGCCAGCAAGTGCTAAGCATCTCTGGGAACTCCTTCAAGAATGTTGGAAGACCATTTCAGGGGACTACCTCTTGAAGCTCATCAAGAGAATGCCAAGAGTGTGCAAAGCAGTAATCAAAGCAAAAGGTGGCTACTTTGAAGAACCTAGAATATGACATATTTTCAGTTGTTTCACACTTGTTTGTTATGTATATAATTCCACATGTGTTAATTCATAGCTTTGATGCCTTCATAGTCATGAAAATAAAGAAAACTCTTTGAATGAGAAGGTGTGTCCAAACTTTTGGTCTGTACTGTATATATATATATATACATATATATATTCCACAACCTGGGGATCATATCTGTATATACATATATACCCACACAACCTGGGGGCACTTAGGTATGCATGTATATACATACACACAACCTGTAACACCAAAAAAGAGAGACAAGGCTAGCACAAATAATAATGGATGTAAACTTTATTATAGTCTCAACAAGAGACAAGAATGTATTAAAATGCACATAAAAGACAATACAATGGTAAGTGGGGAGCACTCAAGATAATGGAGCACCACTGGATAACAGAACATATCAAGGCTGGAGGAATGATACAAATATCCTACAATGTGTACGTATGGCGCAAAGCCAAATATCAAATATATAAAACCTAGCCAAGGCTGACAGGCCTAGATCAGAATGAAATACAATACATGCCAAGATATAAAGTGCATAGTGCAGAAAATGACAAAGTGCATAAGTATATCACATGAAAAGAGCCATAGAAAAGCTATACAGTAAATACCTGAGTGGTGAACCAACAGAGCCCCAACGCACGTTTCGCGTAAGCTTCTTCAGGGGGGGAGAGTGTGTATAGAGGAGGCTAACAGGGTGACTTTATAGCTGGATAATTAATCTGTATAATGAGCAGCTGAGAGAGGGGCATGTGTGGCCACACATAGAAAGGAAGCAAATGCGTTCCAACCTGGAACGCATCGCGTCACTTCCGGTTATAAAGAGGGGCGGTCCTAATCAAGAGACACATCACTGTTGATATATGAAAAAAACAATAATGGGTACTAACATAACATAAGAGCACAACACACATGGAGGACTACGCATGTGAGCCCCAGTAGATGTGCGCCCAGAAGTGAGGCAGCACCTCAATGTAGCAGGCCGATATGCCGAACAGGCGGAATCGGAAATGCGTTCCACGAGCGTGGAACGCAAACCGGAAATGCGTTCCATCAGCACATCGGGATGACACAGTGAGGCGATGCGCACAAGGGCACACCCACTACAGGGAACGAACGAGTGCCAGCATAAAATACAATACATAGCCAGCACAGGGCTACTATGCCGGGCCAGATGAACATATATAGATAAATACATAGAAATTATGTTTCACCGGCAAGATGCAAAGTATTGGTCACATGACCTAGTGGACCAAGACTGTCTGAAGCCAAAAACCACATATAAGGCATATCAATATGTGAGACAAAACAAATCATATGAAACACAATAATTAGAGTGAGGACGTTGATCAAATAAACATAATTAAGTATGCATAATTAAAATACACAGTGACAGGTGCAGCGCATATAAATGCGCAATAAATATATATATATATAAAAATTGATATGAATCAATAATAACATAGTGAAAGTCAAATACAAGTAAATATATACAAGTGTATAAAAACATAAATAGTGTACATGAAGTGATCAAGAATATATACTGTATAATGAAAATAACTACATATACAGGAAATGGTGATGAAGATACATTAGTGCACAATGGTCAATCGGTCCGTAGCTCCAACATGTAAAGGCCTCCGTGTAGAAGAATCAGACAAGATAAATAAAACAAAAGGTATATGTAGAGCGGCCACACCTAAAGCTAACAGAGAAAAAAGAGAAAAAGACATAGTTAAAAAAGTCACAATTAAAAGTAGATATACAAATAGGACTGCTGAGGAGAGAATCCTCACAAAGCCCAGCCTAAAATAAACCATGAGTGGCCAAGAATCCATAGCCGGAACCAAAAAACCACTCATGTGAAGACACACTCGGAGAAAGATATATCAAGGAACAAAATACTAAGTATTGATAGAAAGTAGATATCGCAAAGAACAGGCCCATGAGGCAAATGAAAAGAGTTTATGGCAGAAAGGGGTCAAAACTCAAACCTTCATTCAAACCATAGGGAGTAACTGAATTCAACTGGAAAATCCATTTTGCCTCCCGTTGAGCCAATAGACGCTTCCAATTCCCACCCCTGCTGCCTACAAAAATCCTGTCTATACCTCTTACCTTTAGGAGAGAGCTATCGCAGGCATGGTGAATCTTAAAATGGCGAGGAATGGTTTTGAGACAGGTATCATCCTCCTCACTAGCCGCGGACTGTATCCCAAGGACATGTTCTCTCGTCCGACGTTTCAGCTCCCGCGATGTGAGTCCCACATACTGGAGACCGCATGGGCAGCCCGCAACATACACGACCCCAATAGTGTTACAGGTGATGGTGTGTGTAATTTGGTAGGTCTTCTGGCCTGTCGAATCAGAAAAAGAAGTAGTGGTGAGAATGTTGGCACATGCCACACAATTCCCACAGGGGCGGCAACCCCATTTGGGACCCTTTGACCCAAATAGTCGAGAAGGACTAGTGGCCTGATAGTGGCTGTGAACCAAAGCATCCCGAATGTTTCGATCTCGTCGGAAAGTAAGAGATGGTCTAGGGAGTAGATGGTGTTGAAGAATAGGATCCATATATAAGATGTTCCAATATGTTTTCAAGGTTTTCAACAGTACATTATGACCTGAATTAAAAGTGGTGATAAAACGTACCATATTGTTCTCAGATTTCTTAAGCTTCTTAGGCAACTGTTGTAAAAGGTCATCTCTACCAGATTGCTTAGCTCTGAAATAGCCTTTCTTCAACGAAGACTCAGTATAGCCCCTCTCCCTAAATCTTTTAGTCAGCTCCTGCGCACGTTTTTCAAATAGATCATCATTGGAGCAAATTCGTCTGAGTCGCAGGAATTGACCAGTTGGAATACCCTCAATTAGTTTCCTAGGGTGTGCAGATCCAGCGTGTAGCAGACTATTAACTGACGTAGGTTTCCAATACAGATCAGTATAAATATAGCCATCCTTGTCTGTCTGTAAAAGGACATCCAGGAAGTCCATATCTCTTCGACCAGATTTATAGGTAAGGTGAATATTCAGATGGTTATTATTCAAATTTGTCATGAAGGAATCCAATTCTCCAGTTGTGCCCTGCCAAATCATAAGTACATCATCGATGTAACGGTTCCACATATGTACCCTGTCGATGAAGGGAATAGGGTCAGTAAGAAAAAGACCCCTCTCCCACAGCCCCAGGAAAAGGTTAGCATAGGACGGCGCACATGCCGCCCCCATGGCCGTTCCCTGAAGCTGCAGGTAAAAGGACCCCTTAAACATAAAAAAGTTATGCCTAAGGGCAAAATCCAAAATCTGCAAGATAAAAGAAGCATAATCACCTTCGACATCAGACATGGTAAGGAACTGGGCCACAGCTGTCATCCCATCCTTATGACAGATAGAAGTGTAGAGAGATTCCACGTCACAGGTAACAATCAGCATATCATCATCTAGTTGTATGCCATTCAGCTTCCGTAAAATATCGCCGGTATCTTTGAGATAGGAGGGAAGACTCTCAACCAAAGGCCGTAGGACGTGATCAACCAGTTTGCATATTGGTTCGCACAAATTATTGTTACCTGCCACAATGGGTCGACCAGGTGGGGTAGACAGTTGCTTGTGCACTTTAGGTAGTAGATAGAACGTAGGTATAGTAGGGCAGGGCACAAGTAGACAATTGAACTCCTTCTGACTAATGATACCGCGATCAAGAGCCGAGTGCAGTATTTTACCCAGAGAATCCTGAAACGAATTGAGAGGGTTAAAGGTCAGTTTTTTATAACAGATGGTATTCTTTAACTGACGAAAAGCCTCCCTCTCATATAGTGTAACTGGCCAGACCACTACATTGCCCCCTTTATCCGAGGGTTTTATCACCAGATCTTTCATATTGCTTAGTTGTTTCACAGCCAGACGTAAGTCACCATTCATATTACCATGGCGAGACCTAGTGGAGGTCTTGATCAAATCATTAGTTACCAGTTTGACAAAAATGTCTATGTTGGGAAACATGGACGCAGGAGGGAATTTTTTAGACTTGGGCACCAAAGTACTTGGTAATCTACTTACTGGGGCCGGGTCCTGTTCGTCCAACAGATCACATAAGTCTTGTATAGCTCTTTGTTCGTTATCCAGGGGTGTCAACATATAATCACTATCTTTGTGGAAAATCCTTTTAAAAACCAGATTCCTCGCGAATAAATTGAGATCTTTTATCGCTGTAAAGACATCGAATTTAGTAGTGGGAACAAAGTTGAGGCCCAAACTAAGAACCTCAAGTTGGGCCTCAGTGAGAGTAACATCTGAAAGGTTAATTACCTGAGTTCTGGATGGTCCAGCGTCTCCTGTGCAATATCTTTTATTAATCTTATGATTATCAGGTGTTTCCCTCATATGGTTTAGAGGTGGCACAATTGAATGTAAAATGGGAAGAAGCTTGTAATGTGTGTTCCATTACTTTCCTCAAACTTCTGATATCAGCAAATGAGACCATGCTGACTGAGGTTGATAGGGAATTGACCACTGTTGACACCCAACTGAAACAGATTCTCACTAGTACTGATTTAGAGTCCTTTGAACGTGAAATGGAGAACAGCCATGCCCTATGGGAAAAACAAATCAAGGAGCGAAAGGCGAGTAAATTTCAGAGAGACTGTCAGGACTATGAACAAAAACGTGTTTATCGATGGAAACAATTCAAAACGACATCAAGAAGTAGAAGTGTCTCTGTTTCTTCTTATGCGTCCACTGATGCCGAGGGTGCTAGAAGTGACGAAGCGACCAGCTCTCGCCTGATGAGATATGGAGGTAAACGGAAGGAGTTACCTAATAATCATAAGAATAATAAAAGATATCGCACAGGAGACGCTGGACCATCCAGAACTCAGGTAATTAACCTTTCAGATGTTACTCTCACTGAGGCCCAACTTGAGGTTCTTAGTTTGGGCCTCAACTTTGTTCCCACTACTAAATTTGATGTCTCTACAGCGATAAAAGATCTCAATTTATTCGCGAGGAATCTGGTTTTTAAAAGGATTTTCCACAAAAGATAGTGATTATATGTTGACACCCCTGGATAACGAACAAAGAGCTATACAAGACTTATGTGATCTGTTGGACGAACAGGACCCGGCCCCAGTAAGTAGATTACCAAGTACTTTGGTTCCCAAGTCTAAAAAATTCCCTCCTGCGTCCATGTTTCCCAACATAGACATTTTTGTCAAACTGGTAACTAATGATTTGATCAAGACCTCCACTAGGTCTCGCCATGATAATATGAATGGTGACTTACGTCTGGCTGTGAAACAACTAAGCAATATGAAAGATCTGGTGATAAAACCCTCGGATAAAGGGGGCAATGTAGTGGTCTGGCCAGTTACACTATATGAGAGGGAGGCTTTTCGTCAGTTAAAGAATACCATCTGTTATAAAAAACTGACCTTTAACCCTCTCAATTCGTTTCAGGATTCTCTGGGTAAAATACTGCACTCGGCTCTTGATCGCGGTATCATTAGTCAGAAGGAGTTCAATTGTCTACTTGTGCCCTGCCCTACTATACCTACGTTCTATCTACTACCTAAAGTGCACAAGCAACTGTCTACCCCACCTGGTCGACCCATTGTGGCAGGTAACAATAATTTGTGCGAACCAATATGCAAACTGGTTGATCACGTCCTACGGCCTTTGGTTGAGAGTCTTCCCTCCTATCTCAAAGATACCGGCGATATTTTACAGAAGCTGAATGGCATACAACTAGATGATGATATGCTGATTGTTACCTGTGACGTGGAATCTCTCTACACTTTTATCTGTCATAAGGATGGGATGACAGCTGTGGCCCAGTTCCTTACCATGTCTGATGTCGAAGGTGATTATGCTTCTTTTATCTTGCAGATTTTGGATTTTGCCCTTAGGCATAACTTTTTTATGTTTAAGGGGTCCTTTTACCTGCAGCTCCAGGGAACGGCCATGGGGGCGGCATGTGCGCCGTCCTATGCTAACCTTTTCCTGGGGCTGTGGGAGAGGGGTCTTTTTCTTACTGACCCTATTCCCTTCATCGACAGGGTACATATGTGGAACCGTTACATCGATGATGTACTTATGATTTGGCAGGGCACAACTGGTGAATTGGATTTCTTCATGACAAATTTGAATAATAACCATCTGAATATTCACCTTACCTATAAATCTGGTCGAAGAGATATGGACTTCCTGGATGTCCTTTTACAGATAGACAAGGATGGCTATATTTATACTGATCTGTATCGGAAACCTACGTCAGTTAATAGTCTGCTACACGCTGGATCTGCACACCCTAGGAAACTAATGGAGGGTATTCCAACTGGTCAATTCCTGCGACTCAGACGAATTTGCTCCAATGATGATCTATTTGAAAAACGTGCGCAGGAGCTGACTAAAAGATTTAGGGAGAGGGGCTATACTGAGTCTTCGTTGAAGAAAGGCTATTTCAGAGCTAAGCAATCTGGTAGAGATGACCTTTTACAACAGTTGCCTAAGAAGCTTAAGAAATCTGAGAACAATATGGTACGTTTTATCACCACTTTTAATTCAGGTCATAATGTACAGTTGAAAACCTTGAAAATATATTGGAACATCTTATATATGGATCCTATTCTTCAACACCATCTACTCCCTAGACCATCTCTTACTTTCCGACGAGATCGAAACATTCGGGATGCTTTGGTTCACAGCCACTATCAGGCCACTAGTCCTTCTCGACTATTTGGGTCAAAGGGTCCCAAATGGGGTTGCCGCCCCTGTGGGAATTGTGTGGCATGTGCCAACATTCTCACCACTACTTCTTTTTCTGATTCGACAGGCCAGAAGACCTACCAAATTACACACACCATCACCTGTAACACTATTGGGGTCGTGTATGTTGCGGGCTGCCCATGCGGTCTCCAGTATGTGGGACTCACATCGCGGGAGCTGAAACGTCGGACGAGAGAACATGTCCTTGGGATACAGTCCGCGGCTAGTGAGGAGGATGATACCTGTCTCAAAACCATTCCTCGCCATTTTAAGATTCACCATGCCTGCGATAGCTCTCTCCTAAAGGTAAGAGGTATAGACAGGATTTTTGTAGGCAGCAGGGGTGGAAATTGGAAGCGTCTATTGGCTCAACGGGAGGCAAAATGGATTTTCCAGTTGAATTCAGTTACTCCCTATGGTTTGAATGAAGGTTTGAGTTTTGCCCCCTTTCTGCCATAAACTCTTTTCATTTGCCTCATGGGCCTGTTCTTTGCAATATCTACTCTCTATCAATACTTAGTATTTTGTTCCTTGATATATCTTTCTCCGAGTGTGTCTTCACATGAGTGGTTTTTTGGTTCCGGCTATGGATTCTTGGCCACTCATGGTTTATTTTAGGCTGGGCTTTGTGAGGATTCTCTCCTCAGCAGTCCTATTTGTATATCTACTTTTAATTGTGACTTTTTTAACTATGTCTTTTTCTCTTTTTTCTCTGTTAGCTTTAGGTGTGGCCGCTCTACATATACCTTTTGTTTTATTTATCTTGTCTGATTCTTCTACACGGAGGCCTTCACATGTTGGAGCTACGGACCGATTGACCATTGTGCACTAATGTATCTTCATCACCATTTCCTGTATATGTAGTTATTTTCATTATACAGTATATATTCTTGATCACTTCATGTACACTATTTACGTTTTTATACACTTGTATATATTTACTTGTATTTGACTTTCACTATGTTATTATTGATTCATATCAATTTTTATATATATATATATATATATTTATTGCGCATTTATATGCGCTGCACCTGTCACTGTGTATTTTAATTATGCATACTTAATTATGTTTATTTGATCAACGTCCTCACTCTAATTATTGTGTTTCATATGATTTGTTTTGTCTCACATATTGATATGCCTTATATGTGGTTTTTGGCTTCAGACAGTCTTGGTCCACTAGGTCATGTGACCAATACTTTGAATCTTGCCGGTGAAACATAATTTCTATGTATTTATCTATATATGTTCATCTGGCCCGGCATAGTAGCCCTGTGCTGGCTATGTATTGTATTTTATGCTGGCACTCGTTCGTTCCCTGTAGTGGGTGTGCCCTTGTGCGCATCGCCTCACTGTGTCATCCCGATGTGCTGATGGAACGCATTTCCGGTTTGCGTTCCACGCTCGTGGAACGCATTTCCGGTTCTGCCTGTTCGGCATATCGGCCTGCTACATTGAGGTGCTGCCTCACTTCTGGGCGCACATCTACTGGGGCTCACATGCGTAGTCCTTCATGTGTGTTGTGCTCTTATGTTATGTTAGTACCCATTATTGTTTTTTTCATATATCAACAGTGATGTGTCTCTTGATTAGGACCGCCCCTCTTTGTAACCGGAAGTGACGCGATGCGTTCCAGGTTGGAACGCATTTGCTTCCTTTCCATGTGTGGCCACACATTCCCCTCTCTCAGCTGCTCATTATACAGATTAACTATCCAGCTATAAAGTCACCCTGTTAGCCTCCTATATACACACTCTCCCCCCCTGAAGAAGCTTACGCGAAACGTGCGTTGGGGCTCTGTTGGTTCACCACTCAGGTATTTACTGTATAGCTTTTCTATGGCTCTTTTCATGTGATATACTTATGCACTTTGTCATTTTCTGCACTATGCACTTTATATCTTGGCATGTATTGTATTTCATTCTGATCTAGGCCTGTCAGCCTTGGCTAGGTTTTATATATTTGATATTTGGCTTTGCGCCATACGTACACATTGTAGGATATTTGTATCATTCCTCCAGCCTTGATATGTTCTGTTATCCAGTGGTGCTCCATTATCTTGAGTGCTCCCCACTTACCATTGTATTGTCTTTTATGTGCATTTTAATACATTCTTGTCTCTTGTTGAGACTATAATAAAGTTTACATCCATTATTATTTGTGCTAGCCTTGTCTCTCTTTTTTGGTGTTACATCGTACGTGCAGGCTTAGCACGTGTACTCACATTTCCTGTGAGTCATTCTCCATTGGTGATATATATACACACAACCTGGACAGAGCCATAAACTGGGCCCACATTTAGGTATATACATCCATATACATTCACCTAAAGAATTATTAGGAACACCTGTTCTATTTCTCATTAATGCAATTATCTAGTCAACCAATCACATGGCAGTTGCTTCAATGCATTTAGGGGTGTGGTCCTGGTCAAGACAATCTCCTGAACTCCAAACTGAATGTCAGAATGGGAAAGAAAGGTTATTTAAGCATCTTTGAGCATGGCATGGTTGTTGGTGCCAGACGGGCCGCTCTGAGTATTTCACAATCTGCTCAGTTACTGGGATTTTCACGCACAACCATTTCTAGGGTTTACAAAGAATGGTGTGAAAAGGGAAAAACATCCAGTATGCGGCAGTCCTGTGGGCAAAAATGCCTTGTGGATGCTAGAGGTCAGAGGAGAATGGGCCGACTGATTCAAGCTGATAGAAGAGCAACGTTGACTGAAATAACCACTCGTTACAACCTAGGTATGCAGCAAAGCATTTGTGAAGCCACAACACGCACAACCTTGAGGCGGATGGGCTACAACAGCAGAAGACCCCACCGGGTACCACTCATCTCCACTACAAATAGGAGAAAGAGGCTACAATTTGCACGAGCTCACCAAAATTGGACTGTTGAAGACTGGAAAAATGTTGCCTGGCCTGATGAGTCTCGATTTCTGTTGAGACATTCAAATGGTAGAGTCCAAATTTGGCGTAAACTGAATGAGAACATGTATCCATCCTCTGATTTTTAGAGCAGGATAATGCACCATGTCACAAAGCTCGAATCATTTCAAATTGGTTTCTTGAACATGACAATGAGTTCACTGTACTAAAATGGCCCCCACAGTCACCAGATCTCAACCCAATAGAGCATCTTTGGGATGTGGTTGAACGGGAGCTTCGTGCCCTGGATGTGCATCCCTCAAATCTCCATCAACTGCAAGATGCTATCCTATCAACATGGGCCAACATTTCTAAAGAATGCTATCAGCACCTTGTTGAATCAATGCCACGTAGAATTAAGGCAGTTCTGAAGGCAAAAGGGGGTCCAACACCGTATTAGTATGGTGTTCCTAATAATTCTTTAGGTGAGTGTAATGTTTAGGTCACATCTACATGCATGTACATATACACAATATTATTCTAGGGCATAAATGGGCAGTAATAAGCCCACCTGCAAATGGATATATTATACACAGAGATGTACAGTTGTGTTCAAAATTATTCAACCCCCACTGAAATTGAGTGTTTTGGCCAGTTTGACATTGATTTTCTGATCATTTCAGTCATCTTGTTTACAATTAAATCAAAGAGGCACTTGTAAGTCAGACAAATATAACATAACATTTATAAAGAAATAACCACAAATGTCTTTTCTGTCCTCACATCATTATCAGTTTTATTTAACCCCCAAGTGATATTCAATCTTAGTACTTAGTACAACATCCTTTTCCAGTTATAACAGCTTTTAAACGTGAAGCATAGCTTGACACAAGTGTCTTGCAGCGATCTACGGGTATCTTCGCCCATTCTTCATGGGCAAAAGCCTCCAGTTCAGTCACATTCTTAGGCTTGCGCGCTGCAACTGCTTTCTTTAAGTCCCACCAGAGGTTCTCAATCGGATTTAAGTCTGGTGACTGCGACGGCCACTTCAAAATGTTCCAGCCTTTAATCTGCAACCATGCTCTAGTGGACTTGGAGGTATGCTTGGGATCATTGTCCTGTTGAAAGGTCCAACATCTCCCAAGCCTCAGGTTTGTGACGGACTGCGTCACATTTTCATCCAATATCTCCTGGTACTGAAGAGAATTCATGGTACCTTGCACACGCTGAAGCTTCCCTGTACCTGTAGAAGCAAAACAGCCCCAAAGCATGATTGACCCCCCGCCATGCTTCACAGTAGGCAAGGTGTTCTTTTCTTCATAGGCCTTGTTCTTCCTCCTCCAAACATAGCGTTGATCCATGGGCCCAAACAGTTCTAATTTTGTTTGATCAGTCCACAGAACACTATCCCAAAACTTTTGTGGTTTGTCCACATGACTTTTGGCATACTGCAGTCGACTCTTCTTATTCTTTGGAGACAGCAAGGGGGTGCGCCTGGGAGTTCTGGCATGGAGGCCTTCATTACGCAGTGTGCGCCTTATTGTCTGAGCTGAAACTTCAGTACCCACATCTGACAAATCTTTTTTCAGTTCCTCAGCAGTCACACAGGGACTTTTCTCCACTTTGCACTTCAGGTAGCGCACAGAAGTCAAAGTCAGCATCTTCTTTCTGCCACGACCAGGTATCGTTTCAACAGTGCCCTTTGCCTTGAATTTGCGAATGATGCTTCCTATGGTGTCTCTTGGTATGTTTAACATCTTTGCAATCTTCTTATAGCCATTGCCCTTCCTGTGAAGAGAAATCATCTCTTCTCTTGTCTTCCTGGACCATTCTCTTGACTTCACCATGTTTGTAAACACACCAGTAAATGTCTAGAAGGAGCTGAGTATCACAGTCCTTTTAAATCTGCCTAATTCGTGCTTATTATGCTTGATTTCTGCTCCTTGACATCCACAGGTGTTTTCAATACCTGGTCGAAAACACTTGAATGAACCTTTGTTCTTAAGAGTGGTAGTCTTTAAGGGGTTGAATAATTGTGTCAATGAAGAAATCACAAAAAAAAAACATTTAATACTGTATTACAAAAACAATTGATGTCATTTTAGTTGCATTTGGTTCTTTAAAAAGTCCTTGTAAGATTTCATTCTGAACACAATTACAAATGTACATTAAATTCCCTAAAACCCTTTACAGCATTGGGGTTGAATAATTTTGAACACAACTGTATGCTGACAAGGGGGCATACATACATCTCTGTGTATACACCCATACCACCTGGACCGGCCCATGCAAAAGAGCCAATATATATGCATATATGTAAGGGCATATATACATATATATTTAAATCCAACACTTCCCTCAACAGTCCTCATGCTGCTGCCACCTCACTACTTTGTTATCTCCTCATGCTGCTGCCACATCACTACTCTGTGGTCTCCTCATGCTGCTGCTCCCTCAGCACTATGTCACGGGGCCACAATGTACTCTCCCCATGCTTATGCTACCTCAACACTATGTCAATGGGCCACTTTGTGGTCTCTGTATGCTGCTGCCAAATCACTACTCTGTGGTCTCCTCATGCTGCTGTCACCTCAACACTATGTCACTGGGCCACTCTGTGGTCTCCTCATGCTGCTGCCACCTCAACACTATGTCACTGGGCCACTCTGTGGTCTCCTCATGCTGCTGCCTCTTCAACAGTATGTTAATGGGCCACTCTGTAGTCTCTGCATTCTGCTGTCAAATCTCTACTCTGTGGTCTTCTCATGCTGCTGCCACCTCAAGCAAATCACAGTAGTATTATTGGGTTTTTGTCACGGAACCATGAACCAGACGTACAACAAGAGATAAGTGAAAATAAGAAGGCTTTATTGAAAATAAAGCTGTAAAGCAAAAGTCCAAACGGATGGTGAAACCGAGCAGAGTCTTTGCGAAGCCAGAGGTCAGGAACCAGAAGGGTAGTCAGACGAAGCCAGGATCAGGAACCAGCAGGGTAGTCAGACGAAGCCAGGATCAGGAACCAGCAGGGTAGTCAGACGAAGCCAGGATCAGGAACCAGCAGGGTAGTCAGACGAAGCCAGGATCAGGAACCAGAAGGGTAGTCAGACGAAGCCAGGATCAGGAACCAGAAGCAGCAGCAGTCTTAGAAGCATGTGAACACAAGAGGACCAAGCAAGGAACTGAAGCCACAGACCTCCTATATATATGAGCTAGGCATCCAGCTCCTCCCAGGGGAAGGAGGAGCTGCAGGGTGGAAGGCTACAAGAAACCCAGAAACCAAGATGGCCGCCAGCACATGTCAAACGAAGGAGAGCAGCAAGCAGGTAAGACCATGACAGTACCTCCCCCTCAAGGGCCCCTCCTCTGCGGAGCACAAAACGGTTTCTGAGGGAAGCGTGCGTGGAAGGCTCGGAGCAAGGCAGGAGCATGGACATCTGCGGAGGGAACCCAGAAACGCTCCTCTGGACCATAACCACGCCAATGGACCAAAAACTGCAACCGACCGCGGACCAGGCGTGAGTCCAGGATATTGCTCACCTCATATTCCTCACGATTGCCCACTTGGACCGGACGAGGCCGAGGAACCGAGGAAGTGAAACGATTACACACCAGTGGCTTCAACAGGGAGACATGAAACACGTTGGAGATCCGCATGCCAGGAGGAAGCGCAAGGGCATAGGCTACCGGGTTTACCCTGCGAAGCACTCGGAAGGGACCAACAAAGCGAGGCGCCAGCTTGGGAGTGGGCACTCGAAGGTTGAGGTTGCGGGTGGACAACCATACACGGTCTCCGACCTGGTAGGAAGGAGCAGGCGCTCGTCTGCGATCAGCCTGGAGTCTCTGGCGCTGCGCAGAGACCTCAAGGGACTTCTGGATCTGTACCCAAGAAGCACGTAGGACGGAAAGGTGATCCTCCACAGCCGGAATATCCTGGGGAGAGAATACCTCCGGTAACACGGCAGGTTGGAACCCATAATTGGCCATGAAGGGAGACGTCCCAGAGGAAGAGTTCACCGCCGTGTTCCTGGCAAACTCAGCCCAAGGCAGGAGGTCAACCCAATTGTCTTGGTGATCGGAGACATAGCAACGAAGGAATTGCTCCAAGGCCTGATTGGATCGTTCTGCGGCCCCATTGGACTGAGGGTGGTAGGCCGAGGAGAAGGAGAGATGAATCCCCAACTGGGAGCAAAAGGCGCGCCAGAACCTGGACACAAACTGACTCCCCCGATCCGACACAATCTCCTTAGGCAAACCGTGCAACCGGAAGACCTCCCTGGCAAAAATCGTGGCCAACTCTTGTGCAGAGGGTAACTTCTTGAGAGGAACACAGTGGCACATTTTGGAAAACCGATCCACAATCATGAGAATGACCGTATGGCCTCGGGATGCAGGGAGGTCCACAATGAAATCCATCCCCAGGTGTGACCATGGACGCTCCCCGGTGGCTATGGGTTGCAGAAGGCCCAACGGAAGGTGCCGAGGGGACTTACTCTGGGCACAAACGGAGCATGCCGCTACATATGCGGCGATGTCGGAACGTAGGGAAGGCCACCAGAACAGACGTGAAACAGCCCAGGACAGCTGATTCTTTCCAGGATGCCCCGCGGTCTTGGAGTTATGGTAGGTTCGCAACAACCGAGTGCGCAACTCCTCAGGCACAAAACATCTGCCGTTGGGTCTCCCAGAGGGAGCACCAGATTGAGCCGCCAAAATCTGCTCACCCAGGGGAGAGGCCAGGCTGGTGCGAATGGCGGCCAGGATCTGATTCGGAGGTATGACCGAAGTCGGAATCGACTCCTCCCTGGACAGCTCGGAGTACTGCCGTGATAAGGCATCCGCCCTGATGTTCTTGGAACCGGGTAGGTAGGAGACCACGTAATTAAAACGTGACAAGAACAGAGCCCATCTGGCCTGACGTGGTGTCAATCTCTTGGCCTCAGAAAGGTAGGTCAGATTCTTGTGGTCCGTCAGGATGAGAACCGGAACCACCGAACCCTCGAGCAAGTGCCTCCATTCTTTAAGGGCCTGCACGATGGCCAATAACTCCCTGTCACCAATCTGATAGTTGCACTCCGCGGAAGACAGTTTCCGGGAGTAAAACCCACAAGGAAGCAGAGGACCCTCTGGTGTTCTACGCTGAGACAGAAGGGCGCCTACTCCCGTCTCAGACGCGTCCACCTCGAGGACAAAGGGCAACCCAGGGTTGGGATGCGACAGAATCGGAGCCGACACAAAGGCGGACTTTAGGGCCTCAAAAGCTCGGATGGCCTCGAGCGGCCAGACCTGGGAATTACTGCCCTTCCTGGTCAGATCCGTGAGAGGCTTGGCCAGCATGGAAAAGTCCCTGATGAACTTCCGATAATAATTGGCGAAGCCCAAAAAGCGCTGCAGGGAACGAAGACCACTGGGCTGGGGCCACTGTAAGACAGCCGAAACCTTCTCAGGATCCATGGAGAACCCCTCAGCGGAAATGATGTAACCTAAGAAGGTTACCTGGGATCGGTGAAATTCGCATTTCTCAAGCTTACCGAACAGCTTGTTCTCTCGTAACCGTTGCAACACTCGTCTGACATCCAGAATGTGGGCCTCCATGGATTCAGAATATACCAAGATGTCATCCAAATAGACTACCACACACTGCTGCAACAGGTCACGGAAAACATCGTTGATGAATTCCTGAAAGACTGCGGGCGCATTGCACAACCCAAAGGGCATAACCAAGGATTCGTAATGACCGGTCCTGGTGTTAAACGCGGTCTTCCACTCATCGCCCGCCTTGATCCTTACCAGGTTATATGCCGCCCTCAGGTCGAGTTTGGTAAAGACCGTGGCCCCTTTAAGGCGATCGAACAGCTCGGAAATCAAGGGTATCGGGTAAGCGTTCTTGATCGTGATGCGATTGAGACCCCTGTAATCGATGCAAGGCCTCAACTCACCGCCCTTCTTTTTCACAAAGAAAAATCCAGCCCCTGCCGGGGACGAAGATTTGCGAATGTGTCCGCGTGAAAGCGCCTCCCTCACGTACTCCTCCATGGCCTCATTCTCCGCTACCGACAGTGGATAGACTTTGCCACGAGGAGGAACGGCACCAGATTGTAACTCTATGGCACAATCATATGGGCGGTGCGGAGGTAGGGCAACCGCGCGCACCTTATCGAATACATCCCGGTACTCCTCATATTCAGGAGGCAACAGAGAGTCCGAGGAAGTACACAGCAACTTGACAGACCCATGGATGCAACTAGCCCCACACTGCGGTGACCACGAGAGGATCTCGACCGATCTCCAATCGAAAGTCGGATTATGCTTCTGGAGCCAGGGGTACCCCAAGACCACCGAGTAGTGTGGAGACGAAATAACCTGGAGGCAGACCGACTCTCTGTGAACGGCACCAATGGCTATCCCCACTGGAAGGGTCTCATGAGTCACGTGTGGCGGCAGAAGGGGTCTGCCGTCTATCGCCTCAAGAGCCAGTGGGGAACCTCGAGCCTGCAGAGGAATGGAATTGGCGGCAGCGAACACACTATCAATGAACAAACCACCAGCACCAGAGTCCACCAACGCCTGGGTCGTCACCGAGCCCCCGACCCAGGAGAGGACAACAGTGATCAGTGGTTTGTCAACACGGGAAACAGGGGACGAGGAGACTCCACCCAAGATCTGCCCCCGACAGGATCTCAGGGTACGAGCGTTTCCCGGACGGTTCGGACATGCCAACCGAAAATGCCCACCGAGACCACAGTACATGCATCGGCCCTCACGTCTCCGGAGTGCCCTCTCCCCCTCGGACAGGCGAGCAAACCCCAGCTGCATGGGTTCACCCCCAGACAAGTCATCCCCAGGAGGCGTGGGAGGAGAGGGAGGCACGGGTGGGACAGCAAACGTAGGCACCAATCTGTTAGAAGACCTCCGCAGGTTCTCCTTAAAGAAAGGTCTCTCCCTGAGTCTGGTGTCAATCAAAATCAGGAAAGAAATAAGAGACTCGAGCTCAACTGGTAGGTCCTTAGCTGCAACCTCATCCTTCAAGGCATCCGAGAGACCATGAGAGAAAGCAGCGACCAGAGCCTCATTATTCCAGCCCACCTCTGCTGCCAGGGTACGAAACTCAATGGCGTATTCAGCTACGGATCGTGAACCCTGTCTGATGGACATAAGGAGCTTCGCAGCAGAGGCAGCACGAGCCGGCACATCGAATACCTTCCGAAGAGAAGCAACAAAACCGGAAAACTCGGCAACCACCGGATTGTTGTTCTCCCATAAAGGGCTGGCCCAGGCCAAGGCCTTGTCCGAGAGCAGCGAGATCAAGAAGCCCACCTTTGATCTCTCAGTAGAAAAGGCATGTGGCAGCAACTCGAAATAAATGCCCACCTGGTTAAGGAAACCTCGGCACTGAGTTGGCTCTCCCCCAAAGCGCTGTGGAAGAGGGGCAGAACCGGTCATACCCCGAAACACCGCAGGCGCAACAACAGGTGTCGGGGTAGACTCTGGCGCAACAACCGGAGCGGCAGTAGGAGCGACAATCGACCCATCGGCAACGGGAGCGAAATGAGCCGTGCGTTCAAGCAGGGTTTGCAACGCCACAGCGAACCGACCCAACAGGTGATCCTGCTGATCAAGTCTGGCAACCAGCGTGGGTAGCGAGGATGGCCCTGTACCGTCAGAATTCATGGCTTGGTCCTAATGTCACGGAACCATGAACCAGACGTACAACAAGAGATAAGTGAAAATAAGAAGGCTTTATTGAAAATAAAGCTGTAAAGCAAAAGTCCAAACGGATGGTGAAACCGAGCAGAGTCTTTGCGAAGCCAGAGGTCAGGAACCAGAAGGGTAGTCAGACGAAGCCAGGATCAGGAACCAGCAGGGTAGTCAGACGAAGCCAGGATCAGGAACCAGCAGGGTAGTCAGACGAAGCCAGGATCAGGAACCAGCAGGGTAGTCAGACGAAGCCAGGATCAGGAACCAGAAGGGTAGTCAGACGAAGCCAGGATCAGGAACCAGAAGCAGCAGCAGTCTTAGAAGCATGTGAACACAAGAGGACCAAGCAAGGAACTGAAGCCACAGACCTCCTATATATATGAGCTAGGCATCCAGCTCCTCCCAGGGGAAGGAGGAGCCGCAGGGTGGAAGACTACAAGAAACCCAGAAACCAAGATGGCCGCCAGCACATGTCAAACGAAGGAGAGCAGCAAGCAGGTAAGACCATGACAGTTTTGAAAAGTATCAATCTAATATATCACATAGAGAAATGACTTTTCATCTAAAACATAACTTTTACTATCATTGGTTAAAATATTACCCCATCTAGATATAATATTAGGCTAAGTCAAATAAATAGACAAGGCCTTACTTTGGACGTATCCAGGATAGTACAGTCCGATATATAAAAAATAACGGCAACTTACAGTTAGATGACTGTGGACCTGGCCAGACGGTGAATGAGAGATGAAGTCTGGGCCGGGGATAGATGAGGGGGTGGGGACAAAGTCCTTAATATATCCCTCAATGTACTCCTGCCTACAGGCGGAGCACCCGCTTCGAAAGGGGCGACCCCATCTCTCGGTGGCTAAGCCCTCGCTATTGCCTAGTTTTACCCTGCCTGTAAGGATTAAAGATGTTTGTCCCTTCTTAGCAGCTTGTCACGACGCGTTTCCCCAGTAATCGTAAAAACTGGTTCATCAGGGGACTGAGGATAGATGATCAGATCTTTACAAACTTCAATTCTGAAGTTTCTTCAATAGTTGTTGATTAGAAAATAATAAAATAATAAATTGTTGCAGGTTTCATTAATGGTAATTGCCCATCTGATATTGTGGGGCAAAACATTTTGGCAATTATATAGCAGACCTCCAGGTGTAATAAGGTGCAATGGTATTGCTGAATAAGTGTTTTAAATACCTGTTTTTGGCGCCTAGAAAACTGCCCACCTCCTGGATAACCCTATGACTGCCTTAGTATTGAAGAAAGCGCCACTTCCGGTATTTGGAACGCACGCGGCGCCAGGTGGAACGAACATGTGATTCCAAAAGCGGAAGTGAGCGGGCGTCATTCTCCTCGTCACTTCCTGCCTATGGAATGCTTGCAAGAGTGTGGGAGGAGATCAAGGAGGTAGATAGCGATGCTGCCCACATGATTACAAGGGGGAGGGGAGGAATAATACATATATAAGTTCTAGAACCATGATTTTTCATAAAAATATGCATCTTTATAAACAAAACGTCCCACATACTTGTAGATGGGGTGTGAAGAGGGACTAGATAAATAAACTGTAATGACATAAATTAATGTCAAAAGAACAGGACCCCCATTGTGGTATACTGTACATCAAAATGAACCAATTTTGGTCCGATATAAAGGAAGTTATTCTTAAATTACATATTTGAAAAGGTCATCATAGAGTATGGTTATTATATAAAAAAGAGGGAGACTAAATAAAACAACCAAAGAAAATCTGTTCATTTAGTCCCATGGGAAATACTGTTTTGAGGCAGTATATCCACTGGGCTTCTTTGTGGAGAATTCTATTATCCCAGTAGCACTCCTTGGTGACTGCCGTATGACTTCGATGACCTGGAATTTGAGTGTACTCACATCGCCTTCATGTACCTCAAGTACATGACGTGCAATCGGTTTGTCTCTGCGATTCCTAACATCACCCAGGTTTTCCCCAACCCGTCTCCTAAATTTGCATTTAGTTTTTCCAACATAACTTAGGGGACAGCTACAAGTACACAGATAGATGACCCCTTGGGTACGGCAGTTAGCAAAATCCCGTATAGTGTATGTTATCCCTGTGCTGACACTAGTAAAAACTTTCGATTTTAAAATAAAGGGGCAGCAAACACAGTCTCCACCACATTTGTAGGTTCCCGTTGGTTTAGGATTGAGCCATGTGGTGGTTCCTACTGGTTTCTGGTAGTGACTGTGTACCAGTCTGTCCTTTAAGGATCATCCACGTCTATATGTAATCGCAGGTCTGGGGGGGAGCACATCTTTTATATCTAGATCAGTCCAGAGAACATCCCAATATCTACTTAGGATACCCCTAACTTTCTGATTTTGATGATAAAAAGTGCTGATAATTCTGATGGTATTATCCCCTTTTTTAGAAGTAAGTGGGGGGATAAATACATTTCCCTACCAACTGAGAGACAGGGACACTGGAACAATCCAGAAGTCTGCAAAAACCAAATAGCAGCACTTCCCAATCAAGTGATCAATTTGACTAACAGAGGAGGAGAGACTTCTAACAAGGGGTCTTTCTTTCCCTCCTACAACTAAATTTTGTTGCTTTGACTGGGTTAAGGATCTTAGTCTCTTTGTCCGCAAATTAAAGTGGCATCAATTTTTCTAAACCCACGACAAGGAGCAATGTATCAAATTTGGTATTTCCTTGGAAGATCTGGAGGGAGTTCGGACATTGAGCTCGCTCCTGACGGAGAATGAGTGTACTCCTAGTCTAGGTCCTTTCACACATCTTAGGCCAAAAAGTACTAGAATGCCTCCACCACAGGACACTCCAGCTATTGATCTTTTCAATAGACTAGTGATAGACCAACTAGAAAAACTGCAGGAAGTCAACAGAAAAGGGTCCATGAATCTAAGTAAAGATCAAATGGATGCACTATAAAGTCTTGAATTGGACAAAAATATTGTATTCAAACCATCTGATAAGGTGGAAATATTGTGATAATGGATCATCCCACATATCACAATATGTGTCTTAAATTATTGGATGACAGGACATGCTACTCCATTCTTCCATCAAATCCGACAGCTGGGTTCTCTGACCACTAAGAGTCTATCCTTATACAAGCCCTTGAGAAGGGTTTGATTTCTAAGGATGAGATGAAATTCTTGGTACCATCAGCTCCACAGATTCCCACCTTCTACTCACTTCCCAAAATCCCCCCCTTATGGGCCGTCCATTGTATCCGGGGTAGGATCAATCACCCATAGTCTTAGCACATATGTTGATAACATCCTGCGTCCCTTTGTGTCAGCCATGTCCTCTTATATTAGAGACACAATGGATCTACTACTTAAGATCAACAATATCCAAGTAGATGATAATGTTCTGTTGGCGTCTATTGATGTAGAGGCTTTGTATACCAGCATCCCTCATGAATGGGGGATTACAGCTATAGAATATTTCCTCAGTACAAGAGGGACTCAATACAAGTCTCATTCTGATTTTGTTATCCAGTCACTAGAATTTATACTGACGCACAACTACTTTATATTTGGGAAGCGTTTCCTCCACCAGCTCAGGGGTACGGCAATGGGTAGCCCCTGTGCGCCCAGATATGCCAATGTATTCCTGGGCTGGTGGGAGGACACCATTGTGTTCAATGAGCCATGTCGTCAATGGGCACGAATATTTTATTCTGGGGTAGATACATTGACGACGTGTTTATCATATGGGATGGCACCAGTGACTCCTTCGCTGAATTTGTTACTCACATTAATATCAACAATATAGGTCTCAGATTCACATATGAAAGTAACAGAGATAGTATTGCCTTTTTGGATATACGCATCACTAAGCGTCAGGGTGAGCTGCATACCGAAACTTACAGAAAACCTACGGCTACCAATAGCTTTTAACGGTGGGACAGCTATCACCCTGAGAGTTTAAAATGTGGTATCCCAAAGGGACAATATCTTAGAGTTAGAAGAAACTGTTCATCATATGAATCTTTCCATCACCAGGAAGCCGATATGTGTAAAAGATTCCAACAACGGGGATATCCCAATCAAGTTCTGAGGGATGCGTTTCAACATTCTAGCAAAATTGAACGCCAAGCCTTGTTAGTTAGCAAGACCCAGAGTGCTAAAAAAGGGGATAATACAATCAGAATGATCTGCACTTTTGATCATCAAAATCAGAAAGTTAGGGGTATCCTAAGTAGATATTATATGTTCTCCTGACTGATCTAGATATAAAAGATGTGCTCCCCCCCAGACCTGCGATTAGATATAGACGTGGACGGTACTTAAAGGACAGACTGGTACACAGTCACTACCAGAAACCAGTAGGAACCACCACGTGGCTCAATCCCAAACCAACGGGAACCTACAAATGTGGTGGAGACTGTGTTTGTTGCCCCTTTATTTTAAAATCGAAAGTTTTTACTAGTGTCAGCACAGGGATAACATACACTATACGGGATTTTGCTAACTGCCGTACCCAAGGAGTCATCTATCTGTGTACTTGTAGCTGTCCCCTAAGTTATGTTGGAAAAACTAAACGCGAATTTAGGAGACGGGTTGGGGAACACCTGGGTGATGTTAGGAATCGCAGAGACAAACCGATCGCACGTCATGTACTTGAGGTACATGAAGGCGATGTGAGTACACTCAAATTCCAGGTCATCGAAGTCATACGGCAGTCACCAAGGGGTGACGACTGGGATAATATAATTCTCCACAAAGAAGCCCAGTGGATATACCGCCCATGGGACTAAATAAACAGATTTCCTTTGGTTGTTTTATTTAGTCTCCCTCTTTTTCATATAATAACCATACTCTATGGTGACCTTTTCAAATATGTGATTTAAGAATATCTTGCTTTATATCGGACCGAAATTGGTTCATTTTGATATATAAACGAAGAATACAAATGTGATCGCACTCTATATCCAGCATTCTGCCCTGCCTCCATGCTGGATGAGACATTGGTGTACATTTTGGCCAAAGCGTAATAAGCCACTCACCGCGTCAAGGTTGCCTCCATTTGAGTGGTACCTAACCCTAGTTCCCACCTGTTCATGGGCCATGACAGCCACACAAAATCCAGGGAATGCAGGTCAGCGTGCACGCCAAGCACACTCTGCTTTTAACCCCGTCCGGTGCCATTACAGCTTTCATCGGATCCAGGGATGCAAGTACCAACATGCACGCTGAGCCCACCATATACTTCTCCTGGAGCCAAATGGCCACTGGTAGGTTCTATATAAGCAGACTCAGTTTTATACTGACTTTAAAACCAGCCATCCGATGAAAGCTGTAATGGCACCGGACGGGGTTAAAAGCAGAGTGTGCTTGGCGTGCACGCTGACCTGCATTCCCTGGATTTTGTGTGGCTGTCATGGCCCATGAACAGGTGGGAACTAGGGTTAGGGACCACTCAAATGGAGGCAACCTTGACGTGGTGAGTGGCTTATTACGCTTTGGCCAAAATGTACACCAATGTCTCATCCAGCATGGAGGCAGGGCAGAATGCTGGATATAGAGTGCGATCACATTTGTATTCTTCGTTTGTATATGTATTTCGCCATAGTGATCTGCACCTATATGCAGGTTGTGCTGACTTGTGCTGTAGTTTATATTGGAGGCGTGGCGATCTCCTTTGAGTCATGCACACCTGGCCAGTCAATCTGTCCTGGAGGCTGGTTTTAAAGTCAGTATAAAACTGTCTGCTTATATAGAACCTACCAGTGGCCATTTGGCTCCAGGAGAAGTATATGGTTGGCTCAGCGTGCATGTTGGTACTTGCATCCCTGGATCCGATGAAAGCTGTAATGGCACCGGATGGGGTTAAAAGCAGAGTGTGCTTGGCGTGCACGCTGACCTGCATTCCCTGGATTTTGTGTGGCTGTCATGGCCCATGAACAGGTGGGAACTAGGGTTAGGGACCACTCAAATGGAGGTAACCTTGACGCGGTGAGTGGCTTATTACGCTTTGGCCAAAATGTACACCAATGTCTCATCCAGCATTGAGGCAGGGCAGAATGCTGGATATAGAGTGCGATCACATTTGTATTCTTCATTTTGATATATACCACAATGGGGGGCCTGTTCTTTTGACATTAATTTATGTCATTACAGTTTATTTATCTAGTCCCTCTTCACACCCCATCTATAAGTATGTGGGACGTTTTGTTTATAAAGATGCATATTTTTATGAAAAATCATGGTTCTAGAACTTATATATGTATTATTCCTCCCCTCCCCCTTGTAATCATGTGGGCAGCATCGCTATATACCTCCTTGATCTCCTCCCACACTCCTGCAAGCGTTCCATAGGCAGGAAGTGACGAGGAGAATGACGCCCGATCACTTCCCATTTTGGAATCACATGTGCGTTCCACCTGGCGCAGTGTGCGTTCCAAATACCAGAAGTGGCGCTTTCTTCAATACTAAGGCAGTCATAGGGTTATCCAGGAGGTGGGGCAGTTTTCTAGGCACCAAAAACAGGTATTTAAATTGCTTATTCAGCAATACCAGTGCACCTTATTACACCAGGAGGTCTGATATATAATTACCAAAATGTTTTGGTCCACAATATCAGATGGGCAATTACCATTAATGAAACCTGCAAGAATTTATTATTTTATTATTTTCTTTTTTTTTTATTTTATTATATTTTTATTTTGAAAATATACAAAGTTAATACATAAACCAATTTAAAGTGAGTCAGTGTATATAATAAGACAGACATACATATCCTTATATATACATTCAGAAATAACTACCTACGTGGCTCTGCGTGCTACTCTCCGCTGCCTTTCCATATCATCATACATCTTTATTTGTTGAAGGTATAAATCCCACTCCCTTGAAGAGGGCTGGGAGGCTGAGCCCCAGTACTTCACCAATATAGCTTTCGCCACCATCAAACCCCTCATCCAAATCCGTCTAACCTGGGGGGGGACTTCTGTTTCCGAACCATAATCTCCTAAGATCACTGTCGATATCCCCGGGTTGTATTTCATTGAAGATTCTTTTTGTAGAGCCAAGAATACCTCGCCCCAATATTTACTTATTTTATTGCAACTCCAGAGCAAATGGACATAGTTCGCATTAACATTTTGGGGAAATTTTCCTTGAATTTGGGGCGTATAATAGAGCCTATGGAGGATCTTGAATTGTATTAGTCTATGTGCACTGGAGACTGTCGCCCTTCTCACGTTCCTATAAATAGAAGACCAATGCAAAGGGGGGCAATTCAACTCTTGCTCCCATTTACTTGGGCTTTTGAAAGGCGTTACAGCCACCAGTGCCATACGGAGTTTAGAGTATAAACTAGATATTTTCATCTTCTCATCCTTCTGGGCATAACAGTAATCAAAGAATATATTCTCTCGTGGGAGAATACACCCCCTATTCCTGGAGGCTTCAAATAAGTGTTTCAAACGTGTATACATAAATAGATCCAATGGTGAACAATAATTAAATCCAAATTCCGAAAGTGTTTTAAACCGACCTAAATAAAAAAGGTGAGACACCATATAGATGCCTTTACGTGTCCAGTAACCAAAATCTGTAATTTTGAAGAACTCCTCCAGCGCCCCGTTCCCCCACAGAGGAGTGAAACCAAGCGGACCGGAGACTTTAAGAATCTCCTTCAGCCTGTTCCACACCCTCTGCAGTGAGTAAGGGACCAGCAAGGACCTCCTCATTCCCATAGTACCAGTTTCCAAACATACAAAAATATTATCTATTGGTGTGTCAATCACTCTATTCAAGTATCGTGATAATAAACTCTCTTTCCAATGACAACACCGCTGAATCTGTGCACAAAAATAGTAACCCTGAAAGAAGGGTAGTGACAGCCCACCATCTGCCTCCGACAACCATAGATACCTCTGCTTTATACGAACTCTCTTCCTACCCCAGATTAAGTCATTAATGAGTGCCTCCAATCTATGAAAAAAGATGTCATCAATCCAAATAGGGGAAGCACACATCGGGAACAAGACTATAGGTAGAATAATCATCCTGATCAATGCAATTCGGTCTGTCTGTGCCAATCTTAGCTTCCGCCAAGCGCCAACTTTAGTTCTCACTTTATCCAACACAGGGGCAAGAATCAGATCGTAAAATCTACTTAATGGGACCCCGATCTTAACCCCCAAATAATTCAAAGAATCGTTAGGGGCCAAAATACAAACTCGGCTCCCCACATCTACAGCTTTCCGGTTCAGAGGGAGGAGCGATGACTTTGTCCAGTTGATCATATATCCTGATAATTTACCATAAGATTCTATTACCTCTATAACATACGGAAGGATTTTCCATCCCTGATCCAGGAACAGAATCACATCGTCTGCATATAGGCTTATTTTATCGCTCACTCCCGCCACTCCGAAGCCTTCTATACGATTCTCCAAACGAATCCGACAAGCCAATGGTTCGATAAAGAGAGCGAAAAGAAGGGGAGACAGGGGACACCCCTGTCTCATCCCTCTGAACATCGACACAGGAGAGGAGCCCATACCATTGATACTAATACGTGCAACTGGCTGTGCATATAACATCTGAGTCATTTCCAAAAATGGATTTCCAAAACCGAAATGGGACATCGTAGCCCAGAGAAAAGACCACTCCATCCTGTCGAACGCCTTTGCGGCGTCTAATGACAGGATGGAGTGGTCCACACCACCCCCAACAGACAAGTTCAGATAGACCCTATATATGCTCGTCTGAATTTGGCGGCTAGGGATGAAGCCCGTCTGGTCAGGGTGGACCAGACCGGCTATAACCCTCTTCAAGCGATTAGCCAAAATTTTTGCAAAGATCTTATAGTCCGTATTTAAGAGCGATATGGGTCTGTAAGACCCCACATCGCAAGGGTCCTTGTCCTTTTTCAGGACCAAGATAATTACTGCCTCTTTGAATGATGATGGTAACGAGCCAGATATGCAGGATTCATTAAAGACCTGCAATAAAATTGGCAAGAGAGATTTGGCATGGAATCTATAAGTTTCAAACGGTAGCCCGTCTGGGCCGAGCGAAGAACCATATTTTAATACCGGAAGAGTCGCTTGAAGTTCCTCCAAAAGAATAGGGGAGTCCAACATCGCTCTCTCCTAGGTAGATAACTCGGGGAGCGCCAATTGTTGGAGATATTGATCCATATCCGTACGTCCAAACATAGAGTCAGATTTATAGAGGGTAGAGTAATATTTCACAAATTCCTCTCTTATCTCCTCTACGGATCTCACCCCAATTCCCTGGGAGTTCCTGATTTCTTTTATATTAATGACCTCTCTCTGGTTGGCCACCAAACGGGCCAGAAATCTACCTGTTTTGCCAGACTCACAAAATCGGTTCTGACCCTGAAAAAAGAGCTTATGTTGTGCTTTTTTATATAACATTGTCTTAAGCTGAGAATTGGCCTCCTTTAATTGAGCAACAAGTTGCTCCTCATAAGAGTTAATCAATGCGTCGCGCATACTCCTTATTGAGTCTGTCAACTGTTTTTCGCTCCGACGTATTTCAGTTCTAAATCTATGAATTTTATTAAAGTACAGACCCCTAATATGTGCCTTCAGCGCGTCCCACACAAAATGGATGTGTGTTGATCCTACGTTGAAGCCCCAGAATTCCTGAATATCATGGTCTACCCCGTCCTGCTCCCCTATCACCTCAAACCAGTGTGAGTTCAATTTAAAGGCTCTACTTAAAGTTGGAGCCTCCGCAAACATAATCAACATAGGGGAGTGATCCGAGATTCCATGAGGCTCGTACCTCATTCTCCGGACACGTCCGCACAGATCCCGACTAGCAAATGCCAGATCAATACGGGACATAGACCCGTGTGACTGGCTAAAGCATGAAAAAAATTTTTTGTTGCCATAGACGTGGAGCCAGATATCAACCAGCGCCAGTTCCTGGCACACCGCAGTCAAAGGGGACCCGCTGCGAGCGCGCCCAGAGAGTGAAGAGAACCGGACCAGCTCAGGGTCTGGTACCGCATTAAAGTCACCTGCCACCAATAGAGCACATTGATTTTTTGTGGAGATATATTGAGCTAAGAGTGAAATAACATTTGATTTAAATGGAGGGGGAATATATATAAACGCCAGTATCACCTCCTGCCCTTTCCAAAGCCCATAAAGAAATACATAACGTCCCTCTTTGTCTATTACACTGTCTAGCGGTTGGAACTCTATCCCTCTATGTATGTATACACTGACACCTCTTGAGTAAGATGAAAAGTAAGCATGGTACTCCAGAGAGGCCCATTTCTTTTTCAGTGTATAAATCCTATCTTCTGTTGCATGAGTCTCTAATAATGCAACAATCGCGGGCAAATGACGAGTCACAAGGTCAAATACTACCGTCCTCTTTACTCTGTCTCCCAACCCTCTCACATTCCAACATAAAATGTTACCTGTCATAAATATGAGTGAGAATATCTACACTCTCAACGGAGAGGCACACATAGCCACGAAACGGAGAACGACAGCCAATCCATCCCTAAAACCCACCCCCCAAAACCCCCCTATGTGGTTGACAAGGCGTTTTACAATACCCATCAACCTCTCACCTACCACCAAACCTCCCCCCCGCCACCTTCCCTCGCCCACACCCCTCCCCACCTCATCTTCATAGTAATTCATAGACCCCTGGAATCCAACCATTGTGCCACCTCCTCATGACTAGAAAAGAAACGAACAGTATCTTTATCTACCACTCTTAATTTAGCGGGATATAACATTGAGTATTTGATTTTGGCTGAAATCAATCTTTTTTTAACCTCAAAGAAAGTTCTTCTTTGGTTTTGCGTCTCTCGAGAAAAGTCAGGGTATATCGATATCAAGTTATTATCAAAATATGTTTCTAGTACTTCTCTTTTACGTTTGAAGACCCAGTCCCGATCCTTTGAACAAACAAATTTAGCTAGTATTGCCCTAGGAGGGGCACCTGGGGGCGGTTTTTTAAAAGGGATCCTATGGGCCCTTTCCACACAGAAGGTAGATATATCATGCTCTGGCCCCAGGTTCTCTACAAGCCACTTCTGTATAAACTTCGGCGTATCATCCTGTTCCGCCCCCTCTGGGAACCCAACAAGTTGCAGATTGTACCTACGTGATCTATCCTCCAATTCTACCACTTTCTTTCTTAACCATATTCGATCCTCGTCAACTTCTTTAAGTCTGTTCTTTAATATACTATTCTTGACACTAATACAATTAACTGACGTTTCCAGTTCCTTCACCTTTAATCTGAGCTTCGACATTTCATCTCTTATTATAGTGACGTCCCCCTGTACTACTGCAAGGGAGGAGGCCAACTCTGCAACCGAGGTACTGGTAGCATTTACTACTGCCAGTATATCCTGCAATTTTTTATTAATACTCTCAAAACCGTCACTATGAGATGAGCTGGTCTTTGATAGCCCCTGCTCTGACCGCTCCGCATTGTCAGGTCCTGTCTCAGCCTGAAGAGCAGACCTCTGAGCCCCTCCTCTAGTTTTGGGGGGTGGTGATTTCAAAAATTTATCTAACCTAGCTTGTGGACTCCCTCCTGATCCACTTCTTGGAGGGGATAGACCACCTGATTTACGATATTTTGGAGGCATTTTTTTCTTTTTCCTTTTTCTCTTTCCCCTCTCTTCCCCTTTGAAGACCAATATATTACGCCTATGAACACCGTGCCTAGACGACTATATCTCGTATACAAATGTGTACAGGACACCCATCCATATTAAGCTGACATAAAAAAAAAAAAAAAAAAAAAAGGGACGCAAATACCAGACACATGTGCATATAGCATATCAGGGAATAAAGCACAGGTGTGGTTGCCACAAGCCCAATGTATGTGCAAGTTGACTGGCTACCACTCCGTATTAAAAGTCACAATAAAGTTACCCTGAACTTTATCTAGTGAGGTTTGGCGAGATGAACCACAAACCGGCCAAGAAGAGGTAGTCAGAGGTCATGTAGTGGTCAAAGAAGTATGGGCAAGATCAAACCATATTAATATACAGGCATATTAACAAATTAATAACAAACAGAGTACAGCAAAATATCAGAGCCGGTTTTTTAAGGAATATGTCCCATAAACAATGTGCAGGAGGAGGGCACCCAGTGAGGGGGAGCCTTCTTACGCTTAGTATGAGAAGAACAGAGTTTGGCTATTCAGATTTATAGTTGAGGAATCAAATTGCCGTTGGCGACTAGGTTTACCAAGGGGCGACAGTCCATCCAGGGAATCGGCGGTTAGAGTCCAGGAGTCTGAGAATTAAAGAAAAGCTTTATGGGCCTTTACTGTTGGAATTAATTAGGTCCACTTATTCCGCTAAGGCTTTTTTTGGGCCTTTACGATCTTTATTCAAACAAATGTCGCAGCCCCAGGCCCTAGCGATCAGCCCCAGGTCACACAGGTCTCACCAGCGAGGAAGGGAGCGCTGGCACGGAGGTCTAAGGATTCCACGCCACCACCGTTACCCGGCCTCATCGGGGATCCGCACATTCCACAGCACTCCGTCTGGGGGTCCCAACAGCCAATTTAACCCGCGGAGTGCCTGAACCCCTGCTTCGCCCACGCGGGCAGCAACCTAGTTTAGCCACTAACTTTTCCAGCTCCAACTCCTCACACCCCCCAGGCAACAGGGCAACATAGGATCAGGTGCAACAAATGAGGGCTAGGAGTGGACATCGGGCATCAGGAAGACAATGGTGTAACAATGGGGGCGCTGTACAATAGGAGACTAGGTACTGCAAACGGCTGAGGAGGCAGACATCGGACATCAGGGCATCAATCCATCATATCAGGAGCTTACCACCGCCGGCCGGGACACGACACCTCAACAGAAGCAGGAGCAGAGGGCCAACCACCAACACCCGGCACCTACACAGGAAAGGGAGCAAGACTTCATACTGGGAGGCAACTGCGGGGAAGCGGGCTCGAGCGACAGAACAGGAACAATCAGCCGGAAGGTCAGAGCGGGTCCCAGCAGGCAGCAGGCAGGTAAGACAATCTTCCAGCGGTAGTCGGCTAGCCAGGCCAACTATTAGAATTGAAGTTTGTAAAGATCTGATCATCTATCCTCAGTCCCCTGATGAACCAGTTTTTCTGATTACTGGGGAAACGCATTGGGACAAGCTGCTAAGAAGGGACGAACATCTTTAATCCTTACAGGCAGGGTAATACTAGGCGACAGTGAGGGCTTAGCCACCGAGAGGTGGGGTCGCCCCTTTCGGGGCGGGTGCTCTGCCTGTAGGCAGGGGTACATTGAGGGATGTATTAGGGTATTAGGGATTTCCCCCCCCCACCCAGACTTCACCTCTCGTTCACCGTCTGGCCAGGTCCACAGTCCTCTTACTGTAAGTTGCCGTTATTTTTTATATATCGGACTGTACTATCCTGGATAAGTCCAAAGTAAGGCCATGTCTATTTATTTCACTTAGCCTAATATTATTGCTGCCACCTCAAGACTATGTCACTGGTCCACTCTGTGGTCTCCTCATGCTGCTGCCACATCAGTACTCTGTGGTCTACTTATGCTTCTGCTACCTCAACACTATGTCACAGGGCCATTCTGTGGTCTCCTCATGCTGCTGCTACCTCAACACTATGTCACTGTGGTCTCCTCATGCTGCTGCTACCTCAACACTATGTCACTGGGCCACTCTGTGGTCCCCTCATGATGCTATCACATCACTACTCTGTGGTTTTATACTGCTGCCATCTCCCCACTCTGTCACTGGGCCACTCTGTGGTCTCCTCATGCTGCTGTCACATCACTACTCTGTGGTCTCCTCATGCTGCTGCCATCTCAACACTATGCCACTGGGTCATTTTATGGTCTCCTCATGCTGCTGCCACATCACTACTCTGTGGTGCTGCTACCTTAACACTATGTCACTGGACCACTCTATGGTCTCCTCATGCTGCTGCCACGTCACTACTCTGTGGTGTTATGCTGCTGCCATCTCCCCACTCTGTCACTGTCTGTGGTCTTCTCATTCTGCTGCAACCTCTCACTCTGTCACTGGGCCACTCTGTGGTCTCCTTGTGCTGCTGCCACCTTCTCACTCTGTCACTGGGCCGCTCTGTGGTTTCCTCATGCTGCTGCCACATCAGTGCTCTGTGGTCTGCTCATGCTGCTGCTCCCTCAGCACTATGTCACTGGGCCACTCTGTGGTCTCCATATGCTGCTGCTACCTCAACACTATGTCACTGGGCCACTCTGTGGTCTCCTCATGCTGCTACTACCTCAAAACTATGTCACTGGACCACTCTGTGGTCTGCATATGGTGCTGCCACATCACTACTCTGTGGTCTCATGCTGCTGCCATGTCCCTACTCTGTCACTGGGCCAATCTGTGGTCTCCTCATGCTGCTGCCACCTCAACACTATGTCACTGGCCACTCTGTGGTCACCTCATGCTGCTGCTACTTCAACACTATGTTAATGGGCCACTCTGTGGTCTCCTCATGCTCCTGACACATCAGTTCTCTGTGGTCTGCTCATGCTGCTGCTACCTCAACACTATGTCACAGGGCAATTCTGTGGCCTCCTTATGCTGCTTCTACCTCAACACTATGTCACTGTGATCTCCCCATGCTGCTTCTACCTCAACAGTATGTCACTGGGCCACTCTGTGGTCTCCTCATGATGCTGTAACATCACCACTATGTTATTGGGCCACTCTGTCGAATTCTTATTTTGTTCCCACCCTCCCCACTTTATGACTGGGCCACTATTTTGCCTTTTTGGCCTGGTGGACATCTTCATTTATTTGACCCTTCTTCTGACCTGTCAGAAGGAAGGAAAAATTAGACGCGCAACAGATACTGTTTATTTAGCTGCTGTAAGGCCTGTATGACATGGTCCCTATTTTGCATCAGAATTGGCTTATGATTTGGTAGCCAAAAGCAGGAGTTTGTACAAAACACAGAAGACAAGCAAATATTCCATTCACGTGTCATCTCTGTTTTGGATCCACTCTAGTTTGTTTTTTTTTGCTTTAGCAATACTGATGGATTACTGACCAAATGCTGATCGAGTGAAGGCGGATGCTCAACAGACAGGATCTATTTATCAGGCTGTTTTTGTTCTAACGGATCAGAGGAAGGGCAAAATAATCAGTGATGTCAACACAAACTTACTGCTGACACCCTCTCCACTCTGTCAAGGGATCTCTACTTGTATAAGCATTTAATAGAACAGTTTCTGTAGACATCTATGTGGAATCAGTGGTTTAAAAGGAGTGTGATTCTTCTTAAAGCTAACATCAACCTGTAAGGCTGAGTTCACACTTGAGTGAGTTGGTCAGTTTTTGGCCTTGTAACTGCCCAAATAAGTGAAGTGTGCAGTGATTCTAAGAGTGACACCTGTCATCTGTGTGTCATACTGACTCACAGTATTGTTTCACTACCACAGCACTCCCTTTGCGTGTTACTGCAAGACACAGTGTTCTACACCACTATACAGGCTCTCTGCAGCCAGGAAGTTGAGTTTTTTAATGCAATTCGCTACGAATAAGTTCGGTTCGAAAACAAATCTTTTTGGAAAATTCAGCTAACCAACAGAGTTGAATTTTTGATAAATTCGATCATCTCTAGTTATGTACACAAGCATGACTAGGTATGGTTGGCAGGGACAGGGCCAACCACCCAAGTTATTCTTTGATACATTAAATCCCCTCCATTAGGAAACCCAAATCTTAAGTCATAAATTTACTGTAGCTTGCTAATTTATCACTATGATGGATTCTTTAATTTTTATGTTTAATTTGAATAATTTTATTGCACTAGAGATAGAAAATGATCAGAACATCTCCTTTCACTGCACTCCAGCTGGTTGCTTTATTAAAATACAAAACGCACAGCTCAGATCTTCATTTTCAGTGGTATTACTGCATACCTTTTATGTACATTTGCTTTTATGACACTTTCCAGAAATTTTGGTGGATGTTTTTGTACTACAGTATCTCGGAAAGGATGTCAGACTTCTAAATATTTACTTGTATTGCTGAACTCTATGACATCCACTTAGTTCCAATTGGGCCTTCATCATATCTTACCTGTAAGAAGCAGCTTGATCTGACAGAGGCTTTTTTACCCTGAAGCAGAGTCACCATGGTAACTACTGCTTCTGAAACACTGAATGGAAAGTGCTAGCAAAAAAAAGATACGGTTTAGGAATACTGATTCATTCCAGTGTCTGCAGACTGCCTACATAACACAGACTCATAGCAAAGTCAAGACTGGATGACAGACATCAAAATAATTTCCTAAAACATGTGCTTGCTTCCTTTTAATTAGTTTACTCTACGAGTCATATTTACACATTTACAGCAGTTTCACAGTCAATTATTTTAGGATGGTATCACACCATCTGAGGAGCCCTGGAGAGGTCAAAGCAATCCTATATTGGCATTTGGCATTTCTTAGGCCCCAAGCAAAGTTATGTCTGGGGACCCCTCTATGGTACCTCTAAGCTTCGCCACATACCAGTGCTAAGCTTCGCCCCATTACACTGATAATTTGTTGACCACTTATGTGTCCCTCTCATAGTATGATGCCTGATATGTGAACCTCCAACAGTATGATGCCACCTTATCTACCTCATCACAGTATTATGCCGATTATGTACCATCAACACAGCATAATGCCTCTTTATGTGCCTCCAACACAATATGATGCTCCCTTTTGTGCCCCCAACACAATATGGTGCTTCCTTTTGGATCCCCCAACACTAGAGATGAGCGAATTGAAGCTGATGAAGTAGAATTCCTTTAGAATTTCAGGAAAAATTTGATTCGCAATAAATGTGAATTTCCTCGTGCTTCGTGGTAACAAATCACAGTTTTCCTAAAATGGCAGCTACACGTGTGAGGACTGAGAACATGGGGCAGGGAACTCTGTGAAGGCGGGATCACCCAGATTGACATGCCTGCAGAAAATCACTAGCCAGCCAGCCCTGTGATGTCACAGACCTATAAATACAGCAGCCATTTTAGATTCTGCCATTTTCCAGCGTTCAGAGTGCAGGGAGAGATGTGTGAAGGTGCTAAAAAAACTATGTTTAAAAAAACCCAGAAAAAAGGATTTATAAGTGCAGGGAAAGGATAGGGAGGAATCATTTCACAGTATCTTAGAGCAGGGAGAGACGTCAGAAGGCGCTAGGGATATTGATAGTGATTTTACAAGTGCAGGGAACGATTATTTGGGGATCCAAATAGTCATTAGACAGCTCTGTCATTCCAGCTTTTTGTTATTGGGCTGCAAGTGTTATGCTGGAAAGCCTTTAGTGGCTTATATCTTATTCAGTACGGCAAGAAAAATATATAAGCATTTCACTTCTGCAGTTATTTCTGTTAAAAGCGTATAGGGGCGTATTACAGTACTAATTCTCAGCCTGAAAGAACGTTAAATATGAAAATAATAAATATTTTAAAAGAACTCAATAAAGGGGTATAGATAAAATCAGGCATACAGGAAATCAGAAATGCGGAGAGGGAGCAGGTAATAGTCCATCCAGCACTCTGAGAGCCTGACTAGTAACCTGTGTATAAGGCCAGCGTCCAGTGTTAGGGCACACTGATAGACGTGTAGCCTAAATCCACAGGGTATTGTGAACGCACCACTCAGTGCAGGGACTGACACTATTGATCTAATCCACTAGTTATTTGCATTTGCTCAGGGTTCATAGCAATGCCGTGGACAGTCAATGCAGTTAAAGCAGCTCTTGTGGGTTATGGTACACCCTAACACTGCTGCCCTGATAGATGAATGATGCGTCTGCTTACATACGCTCACATGCAGACAGTTCTTGTGACACGATTATCACTTAGTAAACTGCCCTATTGAGTGTGCACTAGATGACACGGCAATCGCTCTACGCGTTTCAACATGACAATGTATCTTATGTCTCATCAGGAGCGAAACTGCTTCATTACAGTGTCAAGTAAATTGGAGCTATTGCACTGTGATGTGCGTACATCGGTGCAGTGGTGGCCGTGTGCGGCCAGCTACACGCCGGGTATAAATAATCTAAGCCCCGCCCCCCGCGAGTGAGTGCCGACTCTGATCTCCAATCAGGGACGGAGGCGCGTCCTCTGACGCGCTCCCTTACAGGACCGTCGCACAGTACAGCATCATACACTCGCAAGGAGGAGCATAACTATGCTCGATTATATGGGGGAATATTCGAATGCGGTTTATATCGTCGAATGACCACACTTAGAAGAATAGATCAGGGTATACAAGGAGGATCTAAACATAAGAAGTACCATCAAAGATGACTTAGATGGTCCACACAGACAGCATAAGGTTTGAAATGAGTGACTATAATATAAGCCACCATTCCGCAAGTCATGCGAGATGGTGGCGTAAATCAATAGGCACTCTAAATGAATGCCACCCAAAATCATTTGTGGCAGAATAAAAAAAACACGTATTCAACAGCCCTGGTATCTTAGATGAAGCAGGAAAACGGCACTGCCTCATTTAATCCCTTAGGATGCACTGTGTCCAGTTTAAAAATCCATTCGGTCTCTTTGCGGAGCAATGGCACATCAATGTCCCCTCCGCGAATGGATGTGACAATATGCTCGATCCCTTGGACCTTCAGCACATCTGGGTTACCCCCATGATGGTCACACACGTGGCGTGCCATAGAAGTGTCACGCTTGTTTTTGATATCCAGTAGGTGTTCACCAATACGTCTCCGTAGTTCACGTCTGGTCTTACCCACATACTGTTCACCACATTGGCAAGTCAAAAGATACACCACTCCCACTGATGTACATCTAATGAAGGATCTAATGGAAAATCTTTCCTTAGTCACTTGGCTGGTAAAGTATGCCCCCTTCATGATGTTACCACAGATGATACATGTACCGCATGGAAAGGTACCAGTAAGTGTATTTTTGAGCCATGAGTCAGATGTTGGGTGTGAGTAAGTACTATGGACCAGACTATCACGTATGTTGGAACTACGGCGAAATGTGATGGGGGGGCGGTCTAACACTAACTCGCCAATATCTGGGTCAGACTGCAAAATGGGCCAATGTTTCTGAATGATATCACGTACACGTTTCTCTGCTTTATCATACGTTGCTATAATCCTTGGAATATTTTGGCCCTGCGGTCTCTGTTTGGGAATCAATAGTTGGTCACGGCTCACACTCAGAGTGATGGTATGCTCTTTTGAGTGTTTGCTCAGGATACCCTCTGCGCTTAAACCGTGTCCTCAGGTCATTTGCAGCCATCTTGAAATCCCTAATTTCTGAGCTGTTTCTCCTGGCCCTCAGGTACTGGCCTTTGGGAATGCACTCCTGAGGGCCAGGGGATGGCCACTATCCCACCTCAGTAGGCTGCTTGCGAAACAGATTCGTCGTGATCTTCCTATCTGTCCCCACAGCAACAGTCAGGTCCAGAAACGTAATGGCCCGCTCATTAATCTCAGACGTAAAGAATAGACCTAGCTGATTGTTGTTAAGTTCAGCTACGAATTTGGTGAACCAATCCTTGGTCCCCTTCCACAGTAGAAACACATCGTCGATATATCTGATCCAGATTATTATCGACGACGTGTACTGCTCCATGGCATCACCAAAGGGGAGTTGCGATGGTCAGTCCTTGTGCCCCTACCTACGCAAATCTCTACCTGGGTAGAGATGTCCCGAATGGTTTGCCGGCGAATAGTTCCCGGCGAACATAGCTTGTTCGCGTTCGCCGCGGCAGGCGAACATATGCGATGTTCGGTCCGCCCCCTATTCGTCATCATTGAGTAAACTTTGACCCTGTACCTCACAGTCAGCAGACACATTCCAGCCAATCAGCAGCAGACCCTCCCTCCCAGACCCTCCCACCTCCTGGACAGCATCCATTTTAGATTCATTCGGAAGCTGCATTCTTAGTGAGAGGAAGGACAGTGTAGCTGCTGCTGATTTAATAGGGAAATCAATAGCTAGGCTAGTGCATTCAGTGTTCACTACAGTCCTGAAAGACTCATCTGATCTCTGCTGTAAGGACAGCACCCCAAAAAGCCCTTTTTAGGGCTAGAACATAAGTCGGATTTTTTTTTTTTTCCCCTGTGTAATCTAATTGCAGTTGCCTGCCTGCCAGCGTGTGTGTCAGTCTCACAGCGTATACTGTGCCCACTTGCCCAGTGCCACCACTCATATCTGGTGTCACAATAGCTGGCATTTAAAAAAAACAACACTTTTTGGACTGAAATAATAGCAGTCATTTTCCTTCTCAAGTGTGCGTTTCAGGGCCTGCAAGGGCACAGTGTCACACCAGTGCAACTCCTATCTGGTGTAACAGTGGTGCACATAAAAAAAAACAAAAAACTTTTTGGACTGAAATAATAGCAGTCATTTTCGTTCACAAGTGTGCGTTTCAGGGCCTGCAAGGGCACAGTGTCACACCAGTGCAACTCATATCTGGTGTAACAGTAGTGCACATTTAAAAAAAAATAATAATAATAATAAAATTTGACTGTAATAGATTAAATAGCAGTTAGTTGTCTGCAAGCGTGTGTGTCAGGCCTACAGCATCTACTCTGCCAACTTCTGCCAGTGCACAGTGCCACTCATATCTAGTGTCACAGTAGCTTGCACGCATAGTACAACTTAACTAATCTAAAAAAAAATGACAGGCAGAGGCAGGCCACCCCACAGGGGCCGTCGTGGTCGTAGTGCTGTGATTCCCTTTGGCCCTAGAATAATGCCCAGTGTTCAGAGGCCACGTACCCTGAACTCGAAAAGTTCTGAGGACATAGTTGACTGGCTAACACCGGACACCCAATCTTCTACAGGTTCCGCTCGGAACCTTGACGCACCATCCTCCTCCAGCTTAGCTTCGGGCACCTCTCAAGTTACCACTCGCCCGCCTGCCGCCACCACCAACACTAGCACCACAGCAGCTTCACTTGATCTGTCAGAGGAGTTATTTACACATCAGTTGGAAGAAATGAGTGATGCGCAACCATTATTGCCAGAGGATGTAGATAACAGGGATATGTCTCAGTCAGGCAGCATTACACACATGGACGTACGGTGTGATGATGATGATGCTGTACCTGCTGCTGCTTCCTTTGCTGAGTTGTCAGATACAAGTGAAGCGGTTGATGATGACGATGTGTCCGTGGATGTCACGTGGGTGCCCGCTAGAAGAGAAGAAGAACAGGGGAAAAGTTCAGATGGTGAGACAGAGAGGAGGAGGAGACGAGTTGGAAGCAGGGGGAGGTCGTCGCAAGGAGAGAGTGGCACAGTCAGACAGCATGCATCGGCACCCGGGGTCAGCCAGACAGCACACCAATCAACGCATGCTGTTGCCACCACCAGAATGTCGTCATTGCAGAGCTCAGCAGTGTGGCATTTTTTTTGTGTGTATGCCTCTGACAACAGCGATGCCATTTGCAACCTGTGCCAAAAGAAACTGGGTCGTGGGAAGTCCAACACCCACCTAGGTACAACTGCTTTGCGAAGGCACATGATCGCACATCACAAACGCCTATGGGATCAACACATGAGTACAAGCAGCACACAAACTCAAAGCCGCCATCCTCCTCCTGTTCCAGCATCTTCAGCCACGTCAACCACTGCTGTCCTTCTGGCCCCCTCTCAACCATCCGCCACTCCGTCTCTCGCCTTGAGCAGTTCCTGCTCATCTGCCCACAGTCAGGTGTCTGTCAAGAGCGTAAGAAGCCAATGTCACAAAGTCACCCCCTTGCCCGGCGTCTGACAGCTGGCTTGTCTGAACTCTTAGCCCGCCAGCTTTTACCATACAAGCTGGTGGAGTCTGAGGCGTTCCAAAAATTTGTAGCTATTGGGACACTGCAGTGGAAGGTACCCGACCGAAATTTCTTTGCACAAAAGGCAATGCCCAACCTGTACTCAATTGTGCAAAAGGAAGTAATGGCATGTCTTGCACACAGTGTTGGGGCAAGGGTCCATCTGATCACTGATACCTGGTCTGCAAAGCACGGTCAGGGCAGGTATATCACCTACACTGCGCATTGGGTAAACCTGCTGACGGCTGCCAAGCATGGAATGCGTGGCTCTGCAGACGAGTTGGTGACACACCGCCACAACTTTCAGGCAGGCCTGCTGCCACCTCCTCTACTCCTCCTACTCCATTCTCTTCTATAACCTCCTCGGCTGAGTCCACTTCTGCTCCTGTGTCTTGCTCCACATCAACTGCACCCCCCCAGCTCCCCAGGGTCTATTCCACATCCCGGATGCGGCAGTGTCACGCCGTCTTGGGGTTGACTTGCCTGAAAGCTGATAGGGGATGTAAGAGGGATTAAACTGATAAGAATAGAACTACTTAACACACCACTCCTATCTGGTGGCACATTAGATTACACGCACAATGCCCCAAATTTGAAGTAGGAGGACCAACCAAGCATCTTTTTCCATCTCCCCATTCCTAAAATCAATGCCATATACACGTCCCCTGATTGGGGACGTAACAGGGATTAAACTGATAAGAATAGAACAACATAACACACCACAACTATCTGGCGGCACATTAGATTGCACGCGCAGTGCCCCAAATTTGAAGTAGGAGGACCGACCAAGCATCTTTTTCCATCTCCCCGTTCCTAAAATCAATGCCATATACACATCCCCTGATAGGGGACGTAACAGGGATTAAACTGATAAGAATAGAACAACATAACACACCACAACTATCTGGCGGCACATTAGATTGCACGCGCAGTGCCCCAAATTTGAAGTAGGAGGACCGACCAAGCATCTTTTTCCATCTCCCCGTTCCTAAAATCAATGCCATATACACGTCCCCTGATAGGGGATGTAACAGGGATTAAACTGATAGGAATAGTACTACTTAACATACCTTATAATAACGCAGAGAGAGGCAACTCAGAGAGAGGAGTCTGAAGAAGAGGAGTCAGAGGAGGAAGGTGGCTTTGAGGAGGTGGAAGACCAACCACAGCAGGCGTCCCAGGGGGCTTGTTGTCACCTTTTGGGGACCCTTGGTGTTGTATGTGGCTGGGTGGAGGAAGAGCCCTTCAATGACATCAGTGAGGACAAGGAACGGGACATGGCTAGCTTGGTATCCAACCTTGTGCAAATGGGGAGTTTGCGGTTGTGCAAATGGACTGTTTGCGGTGTGTTAAACGGGGAGTTTGGTCTGTCACTGTGAAGCGGGCATAACCCTTACACTGGAAGATAACAGCCTGATGAACGTTTAAAAAGAAAAAACAAAACCTTTATTTAAAGTCTGTTTAAAATAGGGTAGGGAGAACCCATATGTCACAGTCAGTGACCATCAGGCAACTAGTCTTTAATGAACATACAGAGGGGGAGACTAAATAACACCTCTGTATATCTAGAAAGACCAGGCTAAGATCTGACTTGCTAGCTAGAGTTGCTGAATTAAGCAAGTCAAGAAGGCGGACACAATACCAAGGAGACTATGTGAACGGATGCATTGTGTGTGTATGCCAATGAACCTATGGGCAATGAGGACAATAACGGGTAAATACCCGCTGATGTATAACTCTCAGCACACTAAGTCTCGCTACCTAAATCAAGTAGCAGTGTCAAGGGTTTGAGACCACTGGATATAGCATATACTGTATGGCCTAGGGTAAGGACCAAAAGTATTAACTATATGCCCGCAGCCAGTTTTGGCTAATTATAGTCACTCAGAGCTAGTATGTTTAAGCTCCATACACACAGCAAAGGCCAGTATATTTTGGCTCATCCATTCATCACATGCATACTCTCAGGCTGACTCAAAGTGATTTGCATCTAGTGCAGTCCTGCCTAAAGAGCTGTGTCCTAGTACATTTGCAGCAGCTCTACGCGTTTCTACGTGATATATACATTATCACGCTTCTTCAGGAGCTTGTTTTTAGTACATGTGTCAAAGACAGTTGGAGCCGCACTGTAGTGTGCTATGGCTCATGGCGCTGTAATGGCCGCATGCGGCCGATAGAACGCCGAGTTCATATGGCCGAGACCCCGCCCATCAAGAGAGGTGTGCTGGTAGCATCTCCAATCAGAAGTATGGGCGGGCTCAATGGCTCCGCCCTCCGACCGGCCGATGCCGAAAGTAACACTGACACCTTCTGGCGCATAGAGCGCATTTACAGTAACAGGGGGAATGAGAATCGCGGCCCGTGTAATGCCATTAGATCCGGAGCAGATTTACTGGACGAGGTCCCATAAGGATTCATGAACCGAACCAGCAGGTACCGCTCACCATACATGTCATGTGACATTAACAGGGAGGAGTTCTATCAATCATACCAGTACCAGACTTAACGATCTATATTAAATTACTGCACATCACAGCACAAATGCAATATGCAAAATATATCCTCAACATGCATGGATCTAGATCTACATATATGCTGGGTGCAGTAAATGGAGAAATGGAAAAAGAATTTAACCAATTGCAACTACATATTTGTAATGTTAATGAATTGAGGCAGCATAAGGACCAGACATACCGTGCTGATACAAGAAAGCACACACCATTCCATATGTATAGGAGGCTGTATTTAGATGAAACTGGCAAAGGATATGGACTCATTAAGCCCAGATGGTTGAACTGTCTGCAGCTTATATGTCCACATCGCTTCTTTCCGTAGTAGGGGTATATCAATATCCCCTCCACGGATTGACATTTTCACTTGGTCAATCCCTTGCACTTTTAACACATCAGGGTTGCCGTCATGCATATCACATACATGACGTGCCACTGATGTGTCACGCTTATTGCGGATGTCAGACAAATGTTCCCCAAATCTACGTCTCAGTTCACGTCTTGTTTTGCCGACGTATTGTGACCCACATCGGCAGCTGATTAGATATACAATACCCACAGATGTACATCTGAAGAATGACCGTATCATATACCTTTTGCCTGTTGTATGGCTGGTGAAAAATTCCCCTCTCAGGATATGTCTGCAGATGATGCATGAGCCACAGGGAAAGGTACCTTTCAGTGTATTTCTCAACCAGGTCTCAGATTTAGGTTGTGTATATAAGCTATGCACCAGGTGGTCACGTAGGTTCAGGCTACGACGGTACGTGATTGGGGGGACATCCGAAATAAGCTCTCCAATATCTGGGTCAGACTGCAAGATGGACCAGTGATTTGATAAAATGTCATGGACATTTTTGTGAGCCTTATCAAAAGTTGCGACAATTCTGGGCGTAGAGTCCACAGTGCTTCTGGGTTTCGGAATCAGGAGCTGCGTGCGATCTGTACTCATAGAGTGATGGAACGCTTGTTTCACTGTATATTCCGGGTATCCCCGATTAAGAAATCGGTCCCTGAGGTCAGATGCTGCAGCTCTGAAATTGCCTAGGCCTGAACAATTCCTCCTGGCCCTGAGGTACTGTCCCTTAGGGATACCTCTTTTCAGGGCCAGGGGATGACCACTTTGCCAATGCAGTAAATTGTTAGTAGAGGTCTTTTTTCTAAACAAGTTCGTGGTGATTTTTCTGTCAGTACCTATGGTGATCATCAAATCCAGGAACGCTATCCGTTGCTCTTGTACTTCAGAAGTAAAAAATAGCCCCATCTGATTCACATTCAGTGCCGCCACAAATAATGCAAATTGTTCTTTCGTCCCCTTCCACAATATCAGCACATCGTCGATGTACCTAATCCATAATTGTACATTCGACGTGTGCTGCTCCATCTCATCACTGAACACAACCTCCTTCTCCCACCAGCCCAGGTACAAGTTGGCAAACGTCGGGGCACAGGGACTGCCCATCGCGACGCCCCTGAGCTGCTGGTAGAAGTGCTGGTCAAAGAGGAAGACGTTGTGGGTGAGGACAAAATCCAGTAACTGTAACAGGAAGATGTTATGCCGGCGACATTGTTCACCTCTCTGTTGGATGAAGGCCTCGACAGCCCTACACCCAGGTTGATGGGGTATAGAGCTGTACAAGGCCTCAACATCCAGACTAGTGAGGAGGACGCCTTCCTCGCACTGGATCCCATCCAGACGTTGTAGTACATCCATCGTGTCTCGGGCATAGGATGGCAAAGATGCCACGAATGGACGTAAAATTACGTCCAGATACGTACTTATATTGGCAGTAAGACCACCTATGCCCGAGACAATGGGCCTACCTTTCAGCACTGGTCCTGCTTTATGCAGTTTGGGCAGGCTGTAAAAAGTTGCTACAACCGGAGACTTGGGAAGCAGAAAATCCAGTTCATTTTTGCTGATAAGCTTATTTTCAAAGGCATTATTCAGCAAATTGGCGAGCTCTTGCCTAAATACAGAGGTGGGATTGGTTGAAAGACGTCTGTATGTTTTAGGGTCCTCCAGCAACCGGAGACACATGGAGCGATAATCTTCCTGCTCCATCACGACAATGTTGCCTCCTTTGTCGGAGGGCTTAATAACAATAGATGTATTCTTCTCCAGTGCTTCCAGAGACCGTCTTTCGGCCGATGTAAGGTTATCCCTTCCCAGAGGTATATCCTCTAGTTTTTGGAGGTCCTGTGTGACAACATACAGGAAGGTATCAATCGGAGTGGTGTCACCAACCGGGGGAAATATTTTTGACGGGTTCCTCAACTCCGTAAATGGACCATCCCCTATCATTCTGTCACCCTCTTCCGATAGGCCTGCTAGTAGCAGAACATCCTGTAGCTCCTCCACCTCTATACCAAGTTCCTGACATTGTCTCCTGTCGTGGATTAAAAAAAAAAAATTTCCATTTGAGTCTGCGTGCAAAAAGTTGCAAATCTTTAACCCAATTAAATAGGTTAAACTTCTGTAGGGGTACAAAAGAGAGTCCTTTCTTCAACAGACTCATCTCTGTTGTGGAAAGTACACGTTTAGACAAGTTGACAACTTGTACCCTATTTTAAACAGACTTTAAATAAAGGTTTTGTTTTTTTCTTTTTAAACGTTCATCAGGCTGTTATCTTCCAATATTATAGGAACGTCTACCGATTTAATTCTCCCAAGTGTGTAACCCTTACACTACCTGATCGATACAACATCATACCTGATGTTTTAAAGCACATTATTCCAAACAATTTAGGAATGTTAGGTGATTTATGCCCTTTATGGATTAAAACCCGACTCTGCGTCAACTACGTAATTTTCCATGGGAGTTTTGCCATGGATCCCCCTCCGGCATGCCACAGTCCAGGTGTAAGTCCCCTTGAAACAACTTTTCCATCACTATTGTGGCAAGAAAGAGTCCCTGTGGGTTTTAAAATTCGCCTGCCTATTGAAGTCCATGGCGGTTCGCCCAGTTCGCCAGTTCGCGAACATTTGCGAAAATTCACATTCGCCGTTCGCGAACGGAAAATTTTATGTTCGCGACATCTCTATACCTGGGCTGGTGGGAAAAGGAGGTCGTCTTTGGTGATGCAATGGAGCAGTACACGTCGTCGATAATAATCTGGATCAGATATATCGACGATGTGTTTATACTGTGGAAGGGGACCAGGGATTGGTTCACTAAATTCGTTGGTTCACCAAATTCTGTGCAATTATTTCTGGTCAAAGCATATAGGGGCATATTACAGTAAAAAAAGAAAAATATATAGGCACTGCACTGTTGCAGTTATTTCTGGTGAAAGCGTATAGGGGCATATTTCAGTAAAATAAGAAAAATATATACGCACTGCACTGTTGCAGTTATTTCTGGTGAAAGCGCATAGGGGCGTATTACAGTAAAAAAAGAAAAATATATTCTCAGTGCATTTCTGCAGTTAATTCTGGTGAAAGCATATAGTGGCCTATTTCAGTCCAACAATAAAAATATATGCTCAGTTCACTTCTGCACTTATTTCTGTTGAAAGCATATAGGGGATATTACAGTAAAAAAAGAAAAATATATACGCATTTCAATGGTGCACTTATTTGTGGCAAAAGCATTCAGTGGCCTATTTCAGTACAGAAGGAAAAATATATACGCACTTCACTTGTGCATTTATTTCTGCTGAAAGCGTTTAGTGGCCTATTTCAGTACAAAAAAATATCTATATTCTCAGTTCACGTCGGTGGTTATATGTGTTGAAAGCATGGCTGGGAGTCAGCAGGGTGGCAGCAGTGGGAGATCGGAAGCCAAACGTGCCCGGGGTAGACCACCTGCTTCGCAGCTGTCTACCTGGCCGGGAAGTAGTGGTGCAGGATTTCACAGAAGTAGTGGCTGTAGCAGTCAGTCAGTGTGGTGGTTATATGTGTTATTTTGTATTTCAGTACAAAAAGAAAAATGCATTCTCAGTTCACGTCGGGGGCGGTTATATGTGTTGAAAGCGTTTAGTGGCCTATTTCAGTACAAACAGAAAAATGCATTCTCAGTTCATGTGAGCGGTGGTTAGATTTGTTGAAAGCGTTTAGTGGCCTATTTCAATACAAAGAGACAAATACATTCTCAGTTCACGTCGGAGGCGGTTAGATGTGTTGAAAGCGTTTAGTGGCCTATTTCCGTACAAAAAGAAAAATGCATTCTCAGTTCACGTCAGGGGCGGTTATATGTGTTGAAAGCGTTTAGTGGCCTATTTCTGTATAAACAGAAAAATATATTCTCAGTTCACGTCGGCGGCGGTTAGATGTGTTGAAAGCGTTTAGTGGCCTATTTCTGTACAAACAGAAAAATATATTCTCAGTTCATGTAAGCGGCGGCTAGATGTGTTGAAAGCCTTTAGTGGCCTATTTCTTTATTTTTTTTAATAATATTTTATTTTATTTTCAAAAGGAAACCACAAAAAAGAGAAAGGGATTACAATATATCAAATCGAATATCGTATCGCTAAATGCAGTGCCAAACATTACGACATCATATCATCATATAGCAAATCCCCCCGCTCAATTGGATCGGTCTGTTCAGCCAATCTATATCTTGTTGGTCAAGTTCAGGGATATTAATATTATCTAGATATTCATCTATTTTTCCTCCCTGATCTATAGGTCCAGCCTGATATAGCATGGAGAAGTATCGAGTGAATTCCCCTAAGATGTTATCAGGGTCCCTTAAAATGTTTCCCGCCTCTGTCCTAATTCCATTAACCCCTTAAGGACTTAGGACGTACCGGTACGGCATGGGTCCCGAATCCTTAAGGACCCATGACGTACCGGTACGTCATGGCTTTAATTTGCTATTCCGGCGCCGCGGGGGTTAATCGGAACGGGATTTCGGCTGAAATCATTCAGCCGTCATCCCGTAATAATGCAGGGGGGGGGTCATTTGACCCCCCCGTGTCGACGATCGCAGAAAACCGCAGGTCAATTCAGACCTGCGGTTTTCTGCGTTTCCGGTCCATTCGGGTGTCCTGTGACCCGATGAACCGGAAAAAGACTGCGATCGGTGGCGTAATTATACACCACCTATCGCAGTCCGAGGATTTGGAGAGGCGGTGCTGGCCCTGGTGCTGAACGCCGCTGTCCAGGGTGCTGATTGGTGCAGGGGAAAGAGGCGCGAGATTCAAACTTCCTGCACTCCTCTCTCCCCTCCTCTTCCTGTCCAGCACCCTGACCGTGCAGCACCGTCCAGCGTCCAGCTCCTGAGTCCCCCTAATCGTAATCCATCACCCTCCTGCACCCATCGCCACCCAGGTAGGTTAGGGTCAGTGAGGGAGAGGCACCGTTAGGAAGGGAAAGAAGGGAAAAGTTAGGGAAAAAATAAATAAATAAATTTTTTACACTAAACTTTCTTTTCTTTCTTTCTGATCCATCTATCAGACCCCAGACCCCCCCTGCCACTTGCCCCCCCCCCCTCCGGAGACACATGGAGCGATAATCTTCCTGCTCCATCACGACAATGTTGCCTCCTTTGTCGGAGGGCTTAATAACAATAGATGTATTCTTCTCCAGTGCTTCCAGAGACCGTCTTTCGGCCGATGTAAGGTTATCCCTTCCCAGAGGTATATCCTCTAGTTTTTGGAGGTCCTGTGTGACAACATACAGGAAGGTATCAATCGGAGTGGTGTCACCAACCGGGGGAAATATTTTTGACGGGTTCCTCAACTCCGTAAATGGACCATCCCCTATCATTCTGTCACCCTCTTCCGATAGGCCTGCTAGTAGCAGAACATCCTGTAGCTCCTCCACCTCTATACCAAGTTCCTGACATTGTCTCCTGTCGTGGATTAAAAAAAAAAAATTTCCATTTGAGTCTGCGTGCAAAAAGTTGCAAATCTTTAACCCAATTAAATAGGTTAAACTTCTGTAGGGGTACAAAAGAGAGTCCTTTCTTCAACAGACTCATCTCTGTTGTGGAAAGTACACGTTTAGACAAGTTGACAACTTGTACCCTATTTTAAACAGACTTTAAATAAAGGTTTTGTTTTTTTCTTTTTAAACGTTCATCAGGCTGTTATCTTCCAATATTATAGGAACGTCTACCGATTTAATTCTCCCAAGTGTGTAACCCTTACACTACCTGATCGATACAACATCATACCTGATGTTTTAAAGCACATTATTCCAAACAATTTAGGAATGTTAGGTGATTTATGCCCTTTATGGATTAAAACCCGACTCTGCGTCAACTACGTAATTTTCCATGGGAGTTTTGCCATGGATCCCCCTCCGGCATGCCACAGTCCAGGTGTAAGTCCCCTTGAAACAACTTTTCCATCACTATTGTGGCAAGAAAGAGTCCCTGTGGGTTTTAAAATTCGCCTGCCTATTGAAGTCCATGGCGGTTCGCCCAGTTCGCCAGTTCGCGAACATTTGCGAAAATTCACATTCGCCGTTCGCGAACGGAAAATTTTATGTTCGCGACATCTCTATACCTGGGCTGGTGGGAAAAGGAGGTCGTCTTTGGTGATGCAATGGAAATCATTCAGCCGTCATCCCGTAATAATGCAGGGGGGGGGGTCATTTGACCCCCCCGTGTCGACGATCGCAGAAAACCGCAGGTCAATTCAGACCTGCGGTTTTCTGCGTTTCCGGTCCATTCGGGTGTCCTGTGACCCGATGAACCGGAAAAAGACTGCGATCGGTGGCGTAATTATACACCACCTATCGCAGTCCGAGGATTTGGAGAGGCGGTGCTGGCCCTGGTGCTGAACGCCGCTGTCCAGGGTGCTGATTGGTGCAGGGGAAAGAGGCGCGAGATTCAAACTTCCTGCACTCCTCTCTCCCCTCCTCTTCCTGTCCAGCACCCTGACCGTGCAGCACCGTCCAGCGTCCAGCTCCTGAGTCCCCCTAATCGTAATCCATCACCCTCCTGCACCCATCGCCACCCAGGTAGGTTAGGGTCAGTGAGGGAGAGGCACCGTTAGGAAGGGAAAGAAGGGAAAAGTTAGGGAAAAAAAAATAAATAAAATTTTTACACTAAACTTTCTTTTCTTTCTTTCTGATCCATCTATCAGACCCCAGACCCCCCCTGCCACTTGCCCCCCCCCCACCAGCCCCCCCCCCCCACCAGCCCCCCCCCATCCGCCCCCCCACCAGCCCCCCCCCCCTTTCACCACCAGCCCCCTTACCACCACTTTTTTTTTTTCTTCGTGCGCTGACTGTCCGGCACTTTTTTTGTCCGGCCACTGTTAGCGCATCGCCCACCCCACCGCCCCACCGCTGATCAGCGTTGTACCGCTGATCAGCAACTTTGAACTTTTTTTTTTTTTCTAACACTTGCCCCTTTTTTTTCCTTTTTCAGTACGCGAACACCCGTTTCCCCCACACACACGCACATATAATAAAGCTTGCCACACACGCACACATACACGCACACACACCCATGGCCTGCCGGATGTTCTCGGCCGAGGAGGCATACGCCTAGATTGCCTCCGACTCCGAGAGCCCCAGTGAGGATGAGGATGACCCCACGTTCCTTTTATCATCCGCATCCTCCTCATCATCATCGGATGACGATGAGCCACCAAGGCGGCGGAGACGCCGCCAGGCGGAGCCAGGGGCCCCACATGCTAGGGATCCTGTGGCCCACCCTAGTACGAGCCGCCCTGGGGTTCGTACTGGTTTCCCGGCCCACCAAATAAGTCCACCGGAGCCCCCTGCCGATGAAGCTGGTGTCCCCCAGTGGACTTTGAGCCTGAGATTCCGGATTTTGCTGGCAATCCTGGAATCCAGATTCCCACAGTGGGGTTTACTGAAATTGACTATTTTAGTTTTTTTTTCAGTAACCCACTGGTGAATCTGATGGTGGAGCAGACGAATCTGTACGCCCAACAGTTCGTCGCTCAAAACCCAGGCTCATTTTTGGCTAGACCCGGTGGCTGGACGCCGGTCAGTGCAGCCGAGATGAGGACATTTTGGGGCCTCGTGCTGCATATGGGTCTAGTCCAAAAACCCAGTGTCAGGCAATACTGGAGTGGGGACATCCTATACCAGACCCCACTGTACAGTATGGCCATGACACGTCCCCGGTTTGAGGCCATCCGGAAATGTCTGCATTATTCCAATAATGCAGCATGTCCACCCCGAGGTGATCCTGCCTATGACCGGCTGTATAAGATACGGCCGGTCATCGATCACTTTGGGGCCACATTTCAGCAGGCCTACATACCTGGAAGGGAGGTCGCGGTTGATGAGTCTCTCGTTGCGTTCAAGGGGAGACTCCGTTTCCGCCAATATATTCCCACAAAGCGGGCGAGGTATGGCGTGAAGCTATACAAAATTTGTGAGAGTACCTCAGGGTACACTTACAAATTTCGTGTGTACGAGGGGCGAGATTCCCGGATTCAACCCCCAGAATGTCCCCCCACTCTGGGTGTTACCGGGAAACTCGTGTGGGACCTTATGTACCCACTGCTGGATAACGGTTACCACTTGTACGTGGACAACTTTTATACCAGCATTCCCTTGTTCAGGTCCCTTGCCGCCAGATCCACGTTCGCTTGTGGGACCGTGCGGAAAAATCAACGCGGCCTCCCTGCCCACCCCCTCTAGGTACCTATCCCCAGGGGTGAGACCCGTGCACTTACCAGTGGAAACCTGTTGCTGGTCAGATATAAGGACAAGAGGGATGTCCTTATGCTGTCCACAATCCACGGTAACAGCACCACCCCAGTCCCTGTGCGAGGTACCGCGGCAACGGTCCTCAAGCCCGATTGTATCGTCGACTACAATCGGTATATGGGAGGAGTTGATCTCTCTGATCAAGTCCTCAAGCCATATAATGCCATGCGCAAAACCCGGGCATGGTACAAAAAAGTTGCGGTCTACTTGGTACAGGTTGCCATGTACAACTCTTTTGTACTATCCCGAAGCGCTGGCAGCACAGGGACATTCCTCCAATTCTATGAGGCAGTCCTCAAAGACCTGATCTTTTCGGACCGGGAAAGAGCAGGCCGGAGTACCTCGGGAATTGGAGGCGCCCGGATCGTCCCTGGCCAACACTTTCCAGGTGTGGTCCCCCATACTGGAAAGAAGGGACGAACCCAAAAAAGATGCAGAGTGTGTCACAAGAGGGGGATACGGAAGGACACCACTACTCAATGTGACACGTGCCCCGATCATCCGGGCCTCTGCATTATCAATTGCTTCAGGGAGTATCACACTTCCATGGAGTACTAAATTTTTATAATCCCCAACAGTCCACTAGAGAACATAAAAAACTATGGCTCTCAGACTTTGGAGACACGGAAACAATTTTTTTTCCCCAAAAAAATATTAGTTTTAGAGCAGGCATCCTCAAACTGCGGCCCTCCAGATGTTGTAAAACTATAACTCCCAGCATGCCCAGACAACCTACAGCCATCAGCAGGGCATGGTGGGAATTGTAGTTTTACAACATCTGGAGGGCCGCAGTTTTTAGGATGCCTGCTTAGTGTCTCCAAAGTCTGAGAGCCATACATATTGGGCATCGTCGCGTGCGTAAAAGTCGTCGCTATAAAAATAACTTTTGACCAAACGCCTCGGATGAACGGTGTTAAAAATATAAAATAAAAACGGTGCCAAAACACCCATTTTTGGGCAAAATTTCCATTTGAATTCTTTTTGCCGGTAATAAAGCAAGGGTTAACAGCCAAACAAAACTAAATATTTATGGCCCTGATTCTGTAGTTTGCAGAAACACCCCATATGTGGTCGTAAATGGCTATATAGCCGCACGGCAGGGCATAGAACGAAGGGAACTCCATACGGTTTCTGGAAGGCAGATTTTGATGGACAGTTTTTTTTTTGACACCATGTCCCATTAGAAGCCCCCCCCTGATGTAGGCTAGACTAGAAACTCCAAAAAAGTGACCCCATCTAAGAAACTACACCCCTCAAGGTATTTAAAAGTTACTTTACAAACTATGTTAACCCTTTAGGTGTTCCACAAAACTAAATAGCGAATGTAGAAACAATTTTAGAATTTTTTTTTTGTTACATTGCCTCAAAAAAGAGTAACATAGAGCAACCAAAAATCATATTTACCCCTAAAATAGTCCCAAAAAAAAACCACCTTATCCCGTAGTTTCCTAGATGGGGTCACTTTTATGGAGTTTCTACTCTAGGGGTGCATCAGGGGGCTTGAAAGGGTACATGGTGTAAATAAACCAGTCCAGCAAAATCTGCCTTCCAAAAACCATATGACGTTCCCCTTCTTCTATGTCCTGCCGTTTAGCCAAATAGTAGTTTACGACCACATATGGGGTGTTTCTGCAAACTACAGAATCAGGGCAACCCATTTTGAGTTTTGTTTGGCAGTTAACCCTTGTTTTACTCGAGGAATAAATTGATTATATTGGAAAAGTTTCCAAAAAATAGAAATTTCTAAATTGTTTCTCCATCTGTCAATAACTCTTGTGGAACACCTAAAGGGTTAACAAAGTTTGTAAACCCAGTTTTGAATACCTTGAGGGGTGTACTTTCTTAGATGGAGTCACTTTTTTGAAATTTCTATTCTAGGGGTGCAACAGGGGGCTTCAAATGGGACATGGTATAAACAAAACCAGTCCTGCAAAATCTGCCTTCCAAAACCCATATGGTGTTCCCCTCCTTCTATGTGCTCCCGTTTGGCCAAACAGTAGTTTACGACCACATATGGGGTGTTTTTGCAAACTACAGAATCAGGGCAACCCATTTTGAGTTTTGTTTGGCAGTTAACCCCTGTTTTACTCCTGGAAAAAATTGATTATATTGGAAAATTTTACAAAAATTTAAATTTCTAAATTGTTTCTCCATCTGCCAATAACTCTTGTGGAGCACCTAAAGGGTTAACAAAGTTTGTAAACCCAGTTTTGAATACCTTGAGGGGTGTACTTTCTTAGATGGAGTCACTTTTTTGAAATTTCTATTCTAGGGGTGCAACAGGGGGCTTCAAATGGGACATGGTATAAACAAAACCAGTCCTGCAAAATCTGCCTTCCAAAACCCATATGGTGTTCCCCTCCTTCTATGTGCTCCCGTTTGGCCAAACAGTAGTTTACGACCACATATGGGTTGTTTTTGCAAACTACAGAATCAGGGCAACCCATTTTAAGTTTTGTTTGGCAGTTAACCCCTGTTTTACTCCTGAAAAAAATTGATTATATTGGAAAATTTTACAAAAAATTGAAATTTCTAAATTGTTTCTCCATCTGCCAATAACTCTTGTGGAGCACCTAAAGGGTTAACAAAGTTTGTAAACCCAGTTTTGAATACCTTGAGGGGTGTACTTTCTTATATGGAGTTACTTTTTGAAATTTCTATTCTAGGGGTGCAACAGGGGGCTTCAAATGGGACATGGTATAAACAAAACCAGTCCTGCAAAATCTGCCTTCCAAAACCCATATGGTGTTCCCCTCCTTCTATGTGCTCCCGTTTGGCCAAACAGTAGTTTACGACCACATATGGGGTGTTTCTGCAAACTACAGAATCAGGGCAACCCATTTTGAGTTTTGTTTGGCAGTTAACCCTTATTTTACTTCTGGAAAAAATTGATTATATTGGAAAATTTTCCAAAAAATAGAAATTTCTAAATTGTTTCTCAATCTGCCATTAACTCTTGTGGAAGACCTAAAGGGTTAATACAGTTTGAAAAAACAGTTTTGAATACCTTGAGGGGTGTAGTTTCTAGAATGGGGTCATTTTTGGGAGGTTTCTATTATCTAAGCCTCACAATATGACTTCAAACCTGAACTGGTCCATAAAAAGTGGGATTTTGAAGATTTCTGAAAAATTTCAAAATTTGCTTCTAAACTTCTAAGCCTTGTAACATCCCCAAAAAATAAAATATCATTCCCAAAATGCTACAAACATGAAGTAGACATATGGGGAATGTAAAGTAATGACAATTTTTGGGGGTATTACTATGTATTACAGAGGTAGAGAAACTGAAACTTTGAAATTTGCAAATTTTTCTAAATTTTTGGTAAAATTTTTATTTTTTTATGCAAAAAAATTAACTTTTTTGACCCAATTTTAGCAGTGTCATGAAGTACAATATGTGACGAAAAAACAATCTCAGAACGGCCTGGGTAAGTCAAAGCGTTTTAAAGTTATGAGCACTTAAAGTGACACTGGTCAGATTTGCAAAAAATGGCCAAGTCCTTAAGGTGAAATAGGGCTGAGTCCTTAAGGGGTTAATATTATTGCTACCCCTTTGATTTTTTACTATAGTGGATAGTACTCTGCTTGGTTTACCGGATTCACTAAAGGTCCTTAACCCCGAAAAGAACAATTTATTCTGTGCTTTTTTATATAAATATTGCTTATACTCCTCCCGTGCTTTTTTTAATTGATGTTGTTTTTCAGGAGTATTAGTCTGAACAATTTCACGCATTATCCGACTAATCGTATCTTCTATTTCTTTTTGAGTTTGCGCAAAAAAGCTCTTCTGTTTCCTAATTTGATATGAATATAAGCCACGCAGATATGCCTTTAGGGAGTCCCAAACCATATGTATATGTGTTGAGTTGATATTATCACTCCAGAAGAGTTTAATTTCCTCATTGATCTTATCCACTTCTTTTATTAATGTAATCCAATGGGGGTTAAGTTTAAAAATTATGTTTTTACTAGCTTTCTTATTGTTGTCCAGTATTACGGTAACCGGGGAGTGGTCAGAGATACCATGACTTTCATAGTTCATTTTTTTAACCCTGTTAATAAGTCCCGGGCTGGCGAGGGCCAGATCAACTCGTGACATGGACCTATAGGTCTTACTAAAGCATGCATATACCTGCTTGTTACCATAAAGAGATCGCCATATATCGACCAATGCCATTTCTTTACTAATTCGGAACAATAACGTGTTGGAGCTGGTATTTTGTTCATAATTGGTTATGGTGGATATCCTATCTAATTTAATGTCCATGACCGAGTTGAGGTCACCCATCACCAGCACCGGGCACTCCTCTCGTGTCGAGATGTATTCCATCAGTCTACATAACACATATGTTGAAAAAGGTGGTGGGATATAAATAAAAGCGATTATACTCCTTTGCCCCTGCCACTCACAATGAAGGAAAATATACCGACCCTCTTGATCGATTAGTTGTTCTATTGGTACATAATTTACCTGTCTGTGGACATACACACTGATCCCGCGAGAATATATAGAGTGGCACGAATGATATTCATGAGAGGCCCATCTCCTTCTGCCGTATGCCGCCACTTTTTCCTCTGTTAAATGTGTCTCTAACAAAGCAACTATAGCTGGTAAATGTCTAGAGACCAAATCGAACACAGCACACCTCTTGATTTTATCCGCAAATCCGCGAACGTTCCATGTCAAAATTCTAGACATTTTTTTTTTTTTCTTTTCTTTGTCTCCTAACTTTAAGACGGCGCCGGGCAAAAGCAGAGGGGCACCCCCACGAATCTCGACCGCTCCAGCAGGAAAAAAAAAATTCATAGGCCTCTAACATTGAGCTATCCCCCCCCTCCCAACACCGTCGACCCCCCCCAGCTCCCCCCTATGTTGCTGCAGCTAGATTATTTAAGACCCTTTGAGTCCATCCAGTCAGCCGCCGCACTTGGATTAGTAAAGAAGTGAACGGTATCTCCATGAATCACCCGTAGTTTCGCGGGATACATCATGGAGTATTTTAATTGGGCCTGTATCAGTCTCTTCTTTACATCTTTATATTCTCTTCTTTTGTCCTGCGTGACTCTGGAAAAGTCCGGGTATATCTCTATATTAGAATCGTTGTACTTGACCGTCTGTATCTCTCGTTTCCACCTAAGAATATAATCCCGATCTCTAGAAGAGACCATTTTAACTAACAATGGTCTTGGTATTGAGCCTGGTGGGGGTTTTCTTGTTGGAATACGGTGTGCTCTCTCCACTATATATGATGAGGCTACCTCTGCAGATGATACATTATCCACGAGCCATTTTTGAATAAATTCTGTTGGATCATTTCTTTCTGCTCCTTCCGGGAAGCCCACCAGTTTAAAATTGCCTCTCCTGGATCTGTCCTCCAGATCCGCCTATTTTTCCTTCAGTATCTTATTATCGCTCTCCACTCTCTCCATCCTCCTCTTTATCTGATTAGTATCTTTTTGCAGTTCAGAAGTGAGCATTTCATATTCCTTAATACGTTGTCTCATTTTATTTAGATCGTCTCTAATTACTGAGATATCGGTCTGTACTGCTGCCACCGTGATTGTTAGGGTGCTTAGTGCTTGATTGGTTGTGTTAACAGCATCCAGTATACCTGTTAACTTATGATCAATACTACATATCTGATTGTCCACTTCCGGTTCTTTACTTTCTCCTGCTCTGTTTAACCCCTTAAGGACATAGGACGTACCGGTACGCCCTATTTCCCGAGTCCTTAAGGACACAGGACGTACCGGTACGTCCTGACTTAAAATCGGAATTCCGGCGCCGCGGGGGTTAATCGGAACGGGATGCCGGCTGAAATCATTCAGCCGGCATCCCGTAACAATGCAGGGGGGGGTCATTTGACCCCCCCGTATCGGCGATCGCAGCAAACCGCAGGTCAATTCAGACCTGCGGTTTGCTGCGCTTTTTGCAGTTTCTGATCCCCGCGGGCCCAGGCCGCGGGGATCAGAAACTTGAGAGTGCATAAAATCAATATTTTTCACCCCCCCCTGCACCCCTGCACGATTTGATGCCGGCGGGTGGTGCGGGGGGGGGTGTCGCAGGCGGTGGGGGCGTTGCGGGAGGCGTTAACTGTCATCGGTCAGGGAGCTCCCTCCCTCTCCATCGGGGGGCTGCTGTGCCTTTGCAGCCCCCCGATGGAGAGGGAGAGAGCCCCCCGACAGCCCCCCTCAGCCCTGTGCTTACCCTTCCCCGTCTGCGAAGTTGTGGCAGACGGGGAAGGATCCCATGGCAACAGGACGCCTGCTCAGGCGTCCTGCTGTCCATGGTGCTGAACAGATCTGTGCTAAAAGCAGAGATCTGTTCAGACAAAATGTAAGTAAAATACAGTGCAGAGCCCTATATATGGTTCTGTACTGTATTATACAGACATCAGACCCACTGGATCTTCAAGAACCAAGTGGGTCTGGGTCAAAAAAATGTAAAAAAAAGTGAAAAAAGTTAAGATAAAAAAAAAAAAAAATAAAGTACACATATTAGGTATCGTCGCGTCCGTAACGACCTGATCTATAAAACGGTAATGTTACTTTCCCGGCATGGTGAACGCCATAAAAATAAAAAAATAAAAACTATGAGAAAATGGAAATTTTGCCCACCTTACTTCCCAAAAAAGGTAATAAAAGTGATCAAAAAAGTCGCATGTACGCCAAAATAGTACTAATCAAACCGTCATCTCATCCCGCAAAAAATGAGACCCTACTCAAGATAATCGCCCAAAAACTGAAAAAACTATGGCTCTTAGACTATGGAAACACTAAAACATGATTTTTTTTGTTTCAAAAATGAAATCATTGTGTAAAACTTACATAAATAAAAATAAAGTATACATATTAGGTATCGCCGCGTCCGTATCGACCGGCTCTATAAAAATATCACATGACCTAACCCCTCAGATGACCACCGTAAAAAAAAAAAAAAAAAAACGGTGTAAAAAAAGCTATTTTTTGCCATCTTACGTCACAAAAAGTGTAATAGCAAGCGATCAAAAAGTCATATGCACCCCAAAATAGTGCCAAACCGTCATCTCATCCCGCAAAAAATGAGACCCTACTCAAGATAATCGCCCAAACACTGAAAAAACTATGGCTTTTAGACTATGGAGACACTAAAACATTTTTTTGGTTTTAAAAATGAAGTTATTGTATAAAACTTACATAAATAAAAAAAATTGTATACATATTAGGTATCGCCACGTCCGTGACAACCTGCTCTATAAAATTACCACATGATCTAACCTGTCAGATGAATGTTGTAAATAACAAACAAAAAAACGTGCCAAAAAAGCTATTTCTTGTTACCTTGCCGCACAAAAAGTGTAATATAGAGCAACCAAAAATCATATGTACCCTAAACTAGTGCCAACAAAACTGCCACCCTATCCCTTAGTTTCTAAAATGGGGTCACTGTTTTGGAGTTTCTACTCTGGGGGAGCATCAGGGGGGCTTCAAATGGGACATGGTGTAAAAAAAAACAGTCCAGCAAAACCTGCCTTCCAAAAACCGTATGGCATTCCTTTCCTTCTGCGCCCTGCCGTGTGCCCGTACAGCTGTTTACAACCACATATGGGGTGTTTCTGTAAACTAAAGAATCAGGGCCATAAATATTGAGTTTTGTTTGGCTGTTAACCCTTGCTTTGTAACTGGAAAAAAAATATTAAAATGGAAAATCTGCCAAAAATGTGAAATTTTGAAATTGTGTCTCTATTTTCCATTAAATCTTGTGCAACACCTAAAGGGTTAACAAAGTTTGTAAAATCAGTTTTGAATACCTTGAGGGGTGTAGTTTCTTAGATAGGGTCACTTTTATGGAGTTTCTACTCTAGGGGTGCATCAGGGGGGCTTCAAATGGGACATGGTGTCAAAAAAACAGTCCAGCAAAACCTGCCTTCCAAAAACCAAACGGCGCACCTTTCACTCTACGCCCCACTGTGTGGCCGTACAGTAGTTTATGGCCACATATGGGGTGTTTCTGTGAACAGCAGAGTCAGGGCAATAAAGATACAGTCTTGTTTGGCTGTTAACCCTTGCTTTGTTAGTGGAAAAAATGGGTTAAAATTGAAAATTAGGCAAAAAAATGAAATTCTCAAATTTCATCTCCATTTGCCAATAACTCTTGTGCAACACCTAAAGGGTTAACAATGTATGTAAAATCAGTTTTGAATACCTTGAGGGGTGTAGTTTCTTAGAGGGGGTCACTTTTAGGGAGTTTCTCCTCTAGGGGTGCATCAGGGGGCTTCAAATGGGACATGGTGTAAATAAACCAGTCCATAAAAATCAGCCTTCCAAAAACCATACGGCGCACCTTTCACTCTACGCCCCGCTATGTGGCCGTACAGTAGTTTACGGCCACATATTGGGTGTTTCTGTAAACGGCAGAGTCAGGGCAATAAAGATACAGTCTTGTTTGGCTGTTAACCCTTGCTTTGTTAGTGGAAAAAATGGGTTAAAATGAAAAATTAGACAAAAAAATGAAATTCTCAAATTTCCTCCCCATTTGCCAATAACTCTTGTGCAACACCTAAAGGGTTAACAATGTATGCAAAATCAGTTTTGAATACCTTGAGGGGTGTAGTTTCTTAGATGGGGTCATTTTTGGGTGGTTTCTATTAAGTTAGCCTCGCAAAGTGACTTCAGACCTGAACTGGTCCCTAAAAATTGAGTTTTTGTAAATTTCTGAAAAATTTCAAGATTTGCTTCTAAACTTTTAAGCCTTATAACTTCCCCAAAAAATAAAATATCATTCCCAAAACAATTCAAACATGAAGTAGACATATGGGGAATGTAAAGTCATCACAATTTTTGGGGTATTACTATGTATTACAGAAGTAGAGAAACTGAAACTTTGAAATTTGCTAATTTTTCAAAATTTTTGGTAAATTAGGTATTTTTTTGTGCAAAAAAAATATTTTTTTTTACTTCAATTTACCAGTGTCATGAAGTACAATATGTGACGAAAAAACAATCTCAGAATGGCCTGGATAAGTCAAAGCGTTTTAAAGTTATTAGCACTTAAAGTGACACTGGTCAGATTTCCAAAAAATGGCCTGGTCCTTAAGGTGAAAATGAGCCCGGTCCTTAAGGGGTTAATGGGTTTTCACAGTCCTCTATCTGCATTGACTGCTTCTGATTGCTTCTTGTCTTACTTAGTGTGGGTGGGGATTTAAGGTATTTATCCAACTGCGTAATATTACTCCGAGCTATGCCACTCTTTGATGAGGAGCTGCCAACCGATTTTCTATTCTGTGGCTTGGGTGCCATATTGTTAATTTATTTTTATTTTTTTATTTTTTCCCCCTTTTGCCCACCTTTTCCCCCCTTTTTCCTCTTTCCTCCTTCTCCCCTCCCCTCTCACTCCTATAAATCTATCTTAGGCCGAGAGACAGGGATACACCGCTTTTTCCCCTAGTATATCAAATTGTTATTGTTATTGTTATCATACAGCAATATAACACCAAAGAGCAGAAAGTCTTACCTTCCTTAATCTCCCGATGTTCCAAAGTTCCCAGATTCCCGGATCTTGGAAGGTTTTCAAGTTGCAATGGTCCAGGTGTTCTCTACGCCATCCACCCACACTGATTAGCAGCAATCGGAGAGGTGAGCCTCGGCACTGCGGCAAATGGCCCCCCTGGAAAATAAAATAACGGTAATCCCGGGCAGCGTCTTTGGATGAGGCGAATCTGCTTTTATGCAGTATTGAAGAGAGGACTTCACAATAAGGAGTAACCCCCGAGAATTCTGGGCAGGCAGGGGAGTAAGTTGTGCACTGTTGTATAAGTTGCACTGTTGTGGGAGTAAGTTGTACACTATAAAGAGTGGGGAGAGGGGGAGCACATCCACTTCCGATACTCAGCTCCAGGAGTGAAACAGATAAAGGAAAGGGCACAGCTTCTAGGGGGGACTCCAGCCGCTCGTTCGGCTCTGAAACCGGCTCCACCAAGTTTCTTCCCGGAGCGTGGTACACGCCAACAGCTTACCCACACAGCAGCTCATAGGAGATCTCATGCAGCGCTGCAGGGCTGGGGCTGGCGCTGAGGACGGCGGACAAGGCAGATCAGCGCAGGGAGAGACACAGCTCCGGAGGGTTTTTAAGCCGCACACTCGGCACTGTTACCGCTGCTGGCCCCACCAAGCTTCCTCCTGGAGCGCTGTATACCCGGCGACTCATTCAATCAGCGGCTCACGGAGGACCGCATGTATCGCTGCTGCAGGGGCCGGAGCTGGGGCCGGCGCTGGGGGCGGGGGGATTGCGGCACGTCCGTAGCTCACGTCATGCCGCTCCGCTCGTCCTGCTGGGCTTTTAGTGGCCTATTTCAGTACAAACAGAAAAATACATTCTCAGTTCATGTTGGCGGTTATATGTGTTGAAAGCGTTGAGTGGTCTGTTTTAGTATAACAGAAAAATACATTCTCAGTTCATGTTGGCGGCGGTTATATGTGTTGAAAGCATTTAGTGGCCTATTTCAGTAAAAAAAAAAAAAATATATTCTCAGTTCACGTTGGCGGCGGTTATTTGTGTTGAAAGCATGGCTGGGAGTCAGCAGAGTGGCAGCAGTGGGAGGTTGGGAGCCAAACGTGCCCAGGGTAGAGCACCTGCTTCGCAGCAGCCTACCTATTTGGGAAGTAGCAGGGGTTCATGGAAGTAGCCGCGGTAGCAGTCAGTCAGTGTGGTGGTTATATGTGGTAAAATCTTTATTGAAGTATTTCGGTCGAAAAACTAAATTTATTCAGCGTTAAGCGCTGCACTTTTATGCGGTAAAATCTTTTGTGACTTATTTTGGTGGGAAAAAAATTGTATTCAGCGTTAAGCACTGCACTTATATTCGGTAAAATCTTTTGTGACTTATTTCGGTGGAAAAACAAATTGTATTCAGCGTTAAGCATTGCACTTATAAGCGGTAAAATCTTTTGTGACTTATTTTGGTGGGAAAACAAATTGTATTCAACATTAAGAGCTGCACTTATATGCAGCAAAATGTTCTGTGGATTATTTCGGTGGAAAAACAAATTTCATGCAGCGTTCAGCGCTGCAGTTATATGTGGTAAAAGTCAGTTGGCAACTGCCTATCTGCGCCATCGTCCATCCTCTCGCAGGTCTGACCGGGGGGCCCTCTGTGCTCACGTTCCACTGCCATGGCTGCTGGGGAGTGGTGGGGTGGCAGGAGCAGAACCAGCTCCATCAGCAGCAGCCTGAGTCTACAGTCGCTGATGAGTAGCTTTCTTCACCCGCATAGTGAAGAAACTACTCACCAACAGCAGGTAGATCTGGAGCAGGACCTGAACAAGTAGGTGGTGGCATACTTGGACAGCACCCTGCCACCCCACATTGAAGATCCGCTGGACTACTGGGTAGCCAAACTGGATTTGTGGCCGCAACTAGCAGAGTTTGCCCTAGAAAAGCTGTCCTGCCCAGCAAGTAGTGTTGCATGAGAGAGGGTGTTTAGTGTGGCGGTGGCCATAGTTACCCCAAGGAGAACTTGCCTGTCCACCGAAAATGTGGAGAGACTGACCTTTGTCAAGATGAATCAGGTGTGGATCAGCCAGGATTTCCACCCACCAATTCCTGATGCATCAGACTAGATCATTCATAGTGCCACAACAACACTTTGATAAAAGAGACCGGTTTCTTCTGACTACCTGCTTCAGCTATTACTCTGATGCTGCAACCCGCCTGATGCCACATATCTGATGCCAAGTGCTCCTTCCTGCACCCACCTTCGTCAGGGGGTACTGGTATTGCCACCCACCGCCCCACTCTGTTACCGGGTCAATTTGTGGTGTCCTGATGCAGCTGCTGATGCCATATCCACACTATATCACCTTGCCACTCTGTGGTCTCCTGATGCTGCTACTGCCATCTCCACATTATGTCACCTTGCCACTCTGTGGTCATCTCATGCTGCTGCCATCTCCACACTGTCACCTTGCCACTCTGTGGTCTCCTGAGGCTGCCGCCACCTCCAAACTGTGTCACCTTGCCACTCTGTGGTCTCCTCATGCTGCTGCCATATCCATACTATGTCATCTTGCCACTCTGTGGAATCCTGCTGCTGCCATATCCACACTATGTCACCTAGCAACTCTGTGGCCTCCTGATGCTGCCGCCACCTCCAAACTATGTCACCTTGCCACTCTGTGGCCTCCTGATGCTGCTGCCATCTCCACACTATGTCACCTTGCCACTCTGTGGTCTCCTCATGCTGCTGACATCTCCACACTATATCACCTTGCCACTCTGTGGTACCCTGATGCTGCCATATCCACACTATGTCACCTTGTCACTCTGTGGTATTCTGCTGCTGCCATATCCACACTATGTCACCTTGCCACTCTGTGGCCTCCTGATGCTGCCACCACCTCCAAACTATGTCACCTTGCCACTCTGTGGCCTCCTCATGCTGCTTTCATCTCCACACTATGTCACCTTGCCACTCTGTGGTCTCCCTCATGCTGCTGCCATCTCCACACTATGTCACCTTGCCACTCTGTGGTATCCTGCTGCTGCCATATCCACACTATGTCACCTTGCCACTCTGTGGCCTCCTGATGCTGCAGTCACCTCCACACTATGTCACCTTGCCACTCTGTGGCCTCCTGATGCTGCAGTCACCTCCACACTATGTCACCTTGCCACTCTGTGGTCTCCTCCTGCTGCTGCCATCTCCACACTATGTCACCTTGCCACTCTGTGGTCTCCTTATGCTGACATATCCACAACTATGTCACTTAGCCACTCTGTGGCCTCCTGATGCTGCCGCCACTTCCAAACTATGTCACCTTGCCACTCTGTGGCCTCCTCATGCAGCTGCCATCTCCACACTGTCACCTTGCCACTCTGTGGTATCCTGCTGCCATATCCACACTATGTCAACTTGCCACTCTGTGGCCTCCTGATACTGCCGCGACCTCCAAACTATGTCACCTTGCCACTCTGTGGCCTCCTCATGCTGCTGCCATCTTCACACTATGTCACCTTGTCACTCTGTGGTCTCCTTAAGCTGCTGCCATCTACACACTTTGTCATTGTGCCACTCTTTCAAAGTGTTTTTTTTTTCCGGTAAAAATGAAGGGTGACTGAAAAACTCCTTTTGCTGTATGGACTGAATGACATTGTGTGAGGTCGTGTGACGTCTGAAAGTGTGAGGAAAATATATATTATGAAACAACAAAAATAGAAAAAGTACATGAAACCAATCACAACCTCCTGATACTGCCGCCACCTCCAGACTCTGCCATTTTGCCACTCGGTGGCCTCATCATACTGCTGCCATCTACAGACTCTGTGATTGTGCCACTCGGTACCCTTCTCCTGATGCTGCTGTCATTGTGCCACTCGGGGGCATTCTCCTGATGCGGCTACCTCCAGACTCGTTCATTGTGCCACTCGGTGTCCTCCTCATACTGCTGACAACTCCAGACTCTGTCATTGTGCTACTCAGTGGCCTCCTCATACTGCTGCCAAATCCAGACCCTGCAATTGGGCCACTCTGTAGTCTCCTCATGCTGCTTCCACCTCACCACTATGTCATAGGTCCACTCTGTGGACTTCTCATGCTGTTCCCACCCTCCCCACTTCATGACTGGTCCATTATTTTGGCTTTCAGCCTGGCTGACATCATCATTTATTTGACCTTTCTTCTGATCTGTCAGAAGAAAGGAAAAATGAGACGCACAACGGATCCTGTCTGTGTAGCAGCTGTAAGGCCTGTATGGTCCCATCAGAATTGGCTTACGATTTGGTAGCCAAAAGCAGGAGTGGGTACAAAACACAGAAGACATGCAAATACTCCATTCACCTGTCATCTGTTTTACATCCACTCCTGTTTTTTTTTTTTTTTGGCATTAGCAATACTGATGGATTATTGAGAAAATGCTGACCGAGTGAAGGCGTATGCTCCACAGACAGAATCAGTTTTTTGTGGGTTATTGTTCTGATGGATCAGAGGAAGGGCAAATTAATTAGTGACTCTGTCCGGGGGGCTCTACTTGTATACGCGTTTAATATAACAGGTTCTGGTGGCTAGGCTGCCGAACGAGATGGCCGCTTGAGTGAAGAGCTCCTGCACCTCAGCGACTGCAACCTGGCTTGCTCGATTTTATCCACCGCAAAGACATCACTATTCTACCCTCCCAGATGCTCTACTCCTCTGTGGTTACAATGGGGAAAACGAGGAAGCAATTGCAGAAGATGCAGGATGGGAATCTTGAAAGTTACTTTGACTGGGGTCGTTCTAAAGATGGCGCCGACGGAGCGGACAAAACGTCAGCGAGTTCCCCTATTAGCGCGATGTCACCAGCGCTCACAGCCCACTCACCCTCACCACCGGATCTATCGGGCACCACTGACCTGCTCCATGTGACTCCCCCGTCGCTTCCTACGACCCCAGAAGAGGCCAGAGCTTCACGGCAAGCTGCACTGAGGATCCAAGATGGCGCCCGTCCCCTGGCGTGGCAGCAACAGCCGCTCAGCCTCCAGCACCCGCAGTCGACCACGATGAATCCCGGTGGCCATATGCAGCTGAGTGAGTACACCCCTCATAACGCGGTGCCTCTGGACCCCTTCCAGCTACTACACACCTCAGATAAACCAGTCACGGAGGACTCTCTTAAAAACATGCTTCTGGCATTGAAATCCTCCGTGCAGGCAGATATGGCAGGACTGATTAATCCCCTGGCTGCCAAGCTGCAAACTACAGAAGACAAGGTGCAGCATGTGGAGGTGAAAATGGGTGAATTTGCTTCATCACAAAATGCCATAATTGATGCCCACAACGCTATGGCTGACGAGCTGGAGGCCCTAAAGTGGAAAATGGCAGACCTGGAGGACCTTTCCAGACGGAATAATATAAAATTCAGGGGTATCCCTGAGGATGTAGCCTCCCAAGATCTGCAGGCATACCTGAAAGGGTTAATAAAAGCTCTCTTGCCACAGATTCCAACCCCTGATATGATCATCGATAGGACTCCCAGGCTTCCCAAACCTCCACACCTAGGCCCTAATATTCCACGCGATACCGTATTCATTTTTTTCATACCAAGGAAGCAATTTTGGCTGCAGCGAGGAATAAATCTGCGCTACCTGCTCCATATCAGAAGATCAAACTCTTCACGGACCTATCTATGGTCACCCTCCGAAGGCGCAGAGCACTACAGCCTATTACAGCGGCTCTCAGGGATAATGACTTCCCATACAAATGGGGCTACCCTCTAAAGATCCTTGTCCGGAAAAATGGTCAAATGCACGCCATTAAGACCCTGGAGGAAGGGAAGCAGTTACTTCTCCTCTGGCAGATCCCTCTGTCCTCCAACAAAGTGGGTGCGTTCCTGATACCCCGCTTACATTGGAGGACTGATTCCCCATGAGGGATGTCTATCGTGCAGAGACTTCTGCAGTGTCCCATGTTCTACATTCGAGCGCTATCTTAGCGAAGTATATGGTTAGGTGCAGGTCCCTCTGTCACCATTACCTGTTTTGGTTTACTCCAATCTAGCATTGGACTTTCGCCCTGTCCTATCTTAGACGGCTACTCCCGTCCTGTTTAAAGCCTACTGATTTTTAGATGGCTACTTAAGTCTTATCTGTTGGTTTGTTATTCCTCCCTCCCTCCCTCTTTCCTCCCTGTCTTCCCCGCTGTAGAACCATAAGTGCCTGTAATCCCTGTCTTATTGATATCTGAACCTAATATTGTGTTTTGTTATCTGCTCCAAGGGTCACATTTAGTGGTTCCCTCTTGACATCATGGGCCTTAAGATTATGTCCCTGAATGTCAACAGTCTGAACTGCCCCCAGAAGAGGTCTTATATGTGGAAAGAAGCTCTGACAGCTAATGTTGATGTTCTATGTATTCAGGAGACCCATCTACTGCAAGCAGATGCCGACAGAGTACGCCACCGTTTATTCCCTGTTATCCTGCAGTCGCATTGTGACAAGAAAAAGAGAGGTACCCTGATTGCGGTTAAAAACTAAAAACACTGTCGCCTACACTCCTATTAAGACCAAAATTGACCCACAAGGTCGATATATCATCCTAGTTTGCTCCATCAATAGTATTGTATATACGCTGGTGAACCTATATGCCCCTAATTCGCACCAGTTGGCTTTCCTACATAAACTTATGCGCAATGTAAACAAGCTTAAACAAGGGAAAGTGGTTTTATGCGGAGACTTTAATGCCGTCCTGCACCCTACTATTGACTCCTCATTTTCTGCCGGACGCTCGGATGCGGGAATATCCACCTTCCTGCACTCTGAGGGCCTCACAGATGTGTGGAGAGCACAGCACAGCCTTGAGAGAGATTATTCCTTTTTTCCCCCGATACATATGTCCTACTCACGAATTGACATGTTCATGGTAGATCATACAGCTTTGCTCCATACTCTTTCCACCGATATTGGCCTAATTAAATGGTCCGATCATGCCCCGATCACTATTATTTTAGAAGAACAGTTTCAGTCCACTAGACCCCCTATATGGAGGAATAACACATTTCTCTTCAACAACCCAAAACATGTAACTGAGCTTTCTGCACAGTTAACTGAATACTTCCAGTTCAACAATGGTTCAGTTTCCAACAAATTCATCCTGTGGCAGGCCCACAAAGCGTACATGCGAGGCTCTTTAATCAAACTGAATTCTGTAGTGAGAAAGCTCAGAGAACGTGATATTACTCAGACAATGGAGGACATCGCTAGATTGGAGACAACCAATAAAGCAGCTCCAAACTATCAATGCTCTACCGAGATTAGGGAAGCACGAAATAAGCTTAGCAGCTTACTTCTCCAAAACTACCACAAGTCCCTCTTACGGCTTCGCTCTAAATTCTATTCTCAGAGCAACAAATCCGGCAGACTTTTAGCTCAACAACTAAAATCCCAGCAATCAAAATCAAAAATTCCCCATCTGTTGCACCCTGGGAACAATGCAAAATTGACGGACCCCCGTGAAATCGCCAACCAATTTAAATTGTATTACCAGTCGCTTTACAATTTAAAAGAGACTGTCCCTCTTCCTGGTGATTACTCATCCTCGGTGGAGAGCTTTCTAACTCAAGCGTCTCTCCCTGCCCTCTCTCAGACACAACTGCAACTTCTCAACACTCCATTTTCACTTGTTGAAATTAATAAAGTTGTCGGGTCTCTCCAGATGGGTAAGTCCCCAGGTCCTGATGGACTCTCTAATGAGTACTTTCGCCACTTCCAGAGTATTATTGCTCCCTACATGCTTGACATGTTTAACTTAGTACAGGATGGCCACCTTTTTCCCCCAGATATGTTAGAAGCACTTATAGTCACTATCCCGAAACCAGGAAAAAACCCTGATGTGCCCCAGAACTTCCGCCCTATTTCGCTGCTTAACTCGGACATAAAAATTTTCGACAAACTTATCGCTAATAGATTGGCTCCGCTCCTCCCCTCCCTGATCCATCCTGACCAAACAGGGTTTGTAACTGGCCGATTAGCGTCTGATAACACTAGACTGATTTTGGACTTAATTAATTACGCGGAATTACGTAATCTCCCAATGCTCACGATCACATTAGACGCGGAGAAAGCATTTGACCGCCTGCATTGGGACTACACTTTCTCTACTCTCCGTCAAATGGGCTTCTCGGGGCAGATACTACAGACTATCCATAGCTTATATTCTTCACCATCCGCGAGGCTCTGGGTTAATGGTGTGGTGTCGGACCCGTTTGCAATTACCAATGGATCTAGACAGGGTTGCCCCTTATCTCCCCTATTGTTTATCCTGGCATTGGAACCCCTGGCTCAGTCCATAAGAAACTCGCCTTTAATAACCGGGATGGAAGTGGGGAATAGGTCCCATAAGATCACACTTTATGCGGACGACATCATTCTCACTTTATCTAACCCCAGTAGCTCACTAGGCGCCGCCCTTAATATTATCACACATTACGTGTCTCTGTCCTACTATAAAATTAATAGCGTCAAATCTCAAGCCTTACCTATCAATATCCCACTAGCTGAGGTAGCCTCTCTGAAATCCTCACATGATTTAGATTGGCAAACTTCTGAGCTACCTTACTTAGGTGTTAAGATTACCTATCCTTGCTCCTTGCTTTATAGTAAAAATTACCTCCCCCTTCTCGATACTATGCAGAGAGACCTTAACAGTTTCTCTATGAAAGCTATATCCTGGGCGGGCAGAGTGGCGTCATTTCAAATGATGACCCTTCCCAAATTCATATATATTTTTTGAGCCCTCCCAATCCCGATCCCCATGACATTTTTTAAAAAAAGCTCAGACTGCCCTAGGTAAATATATTTGGGGTCCGACCAAACCTAGAGTAGCTCGTGCACTATTGTCCAAGAAAAAACAAGTTGGCGGCCTAGGTCTCCCGGACATTAGGGATTACTTTCAAGCAATAGCGATCTCTTTTGCCCGGGAATGGTGGTCCCCAGATGACACAAAGGCCTGGATCCAGATTGAGCAGCACACTATAAAACGCGCTTCATTGAAGGACTACCTGATCTATCTGTTGTGGAACCCATCCCAGCCATGTGGAGACTTACTGACAATAAGACTGGTTGGTAGCTTGTGGTCCTCTATCCACAAGACGCAGAAAGACACAGTAGCCACCCTTCTTGCACAAGCCACTATAGGAACATTAGAGCTAACCATTCCCGATATTAATTTGAATGCCTGGAGTGAGAGAGGGATCACTTTAATCTCCCAAATCATGTCAAATGACTGTCTCCTCCCCTTTGATTCTCTTCACCGCTTGTTTGCATTGCCACATACAGAATTCTACAATTTTCTTAGAATCAGACACTTCATTGCTAAGATTAAGCAAAGTCCACCCTCTATTAACTCAGACATATGGAAACTCTTCCAACACCCGTCCCTTTTTAGGAAGCATACTACGCGATACGTGTATGATGTTTTAGGGGATAAAGCTACCTTTGCCAAAACATTACCCATCAGGAAATGGGAAACAGAATTGGGGAAAATTTTTCCAGACGAGCAGTGGAAACAAGCTATCAGATTCCTAGTCTCCAATTTTAAATGTGTCTCCCACTATGAAGCAGGGTTGAAGACCCTCCTGCATTGGTACTTCACCCCACAGAGATTGAGTAGAATCTACCCTTCGTCTTCCCCCAACTGTTGGCGGGAGTGTGGGGCCAGAGGTTCCTTATTCCATATCTTATGTACATGTCCTGTAATCAATCAATTCTGGCGCAGTGTTTTTGACCTGATCACAGAGATTACCTCCCAGGTTATGGACCCTCACCCTGAACTGGCTCTCTTGTTTCTGGGTATTCACAATATCCCCCACAGGAACTTGGTGGGTCACATTCTGCTTAATGCAAAATTGATCATTACACGTTATTGGAAGCAAACTGTTTCTCCAACTATAGCAGAGGTTATACTAGAGGTTAACAAATCATGCAGATATGAAAACCTAGTGCCTTTCACGATTATCCCCCTGAAGTCCAGGCTTCTCACCTGGAGTCCATGGCTCAATAACCCAAACTACACCTCCTGAAGTGTATGGAGATTCCTGATCTTGAGCTGAGATTAGGGCGCAGTAATGTATGCAGGGCAAAATTGATCCCTCAATTTACGATGTCTTGTAACAGGGTTTACCTTATCACCCCTTCTTCCCTCCCCCTTTTCCCTTTCCCCCTTTTACCTCTATGATGTTTCGGTCTAATTGTTACAGACCTTACTCAATATGCAAGCTATTAATGTACACCATTGTCTTACTGATTAGCCTACTGCGTAGGCGTACATGGTTATGCCTTCCTTTATTGCAATCTCTGGCTTGAATAGCCAATCTTTGAAAATGCCAATAAAAATGATTTACTCTAATATAACAGGTTCTGATAACATCTATGTGGAATCAGTTGGCGACGGTGTAAAAGGAGTGCGCTTCTTCTTGGCACTAACATCGACCTGTAAGGCTGAGTTCATACTTGAGTTATTTGGTCAGTTTTGGCCCCATGTCTGCCCTAATAAGTGAAGTGTGTCATCTACATGTCATACAGACTCACAGGAATATTTCACTACCAAAAAAGACTCCCTATGCGTGTTACTACAAGGCACAGTGTTCTACACCACTATAAAGGCTCTTAGCAGCTAGGAAATAGCCATTTTTAAACTTAATTCGCTGCAAATTTATTCGAATCGAACCAAATTTTTACAGAAGAATTTGGCGGAGCGGCGAATCGAATTTTTGAAAAATTTGCCCGCCTCTACCCAACACAATATGGTGCCCCTCACAGAGCGCATGTTCCCTCAATGAATGGAGCAGATATGCTTTGGTCTGTCTGTCGGCTAGGTGCAGCATGCACAATGAAGTCATTGCGCCTGCCAGCACATCACTGCCAGTTAAAGGGGAAATGGTGGAGCACGGACCTGACAGCTCCTGCTTGACCATTCTATACAATTGCAGCCGTGTCCTGAGTATGCGGATGCAGCTGAATGTGCCACCAATGGGGGGACTTGGCTGCCAGAAGTTAACCGGGGGCCCCTATGATCTCTGGGGCTCCACACATTTGCATTGTCCACACAGTAACTGTATATATAAAAGTGTCGTAGACTCAGCTAATATTAACCAATGCAGATGTTTACTCTCATCTACCCAAAGGGAATGCACTTTTGTAAGCTGTCTCTAGGTAACATAAACGATATTGAATCGTAAATGTGCTCTCTTCTTCCTTTGCCCAGTTCTAATTAGGCCCACAGAGACTGAAGACCTATCTCAGGCAAAGCATTTCCTGTTGCTGGTACCTTTAATCCAGAGGTTGAACTAGAAGATTAATCCACTTTAGGGACTGTGATTGTTTCATAGAGAATAGATCTCTCCACCACCCATTTATTAACAAAGTGATAATGCTAATTTACCGGATACTACAGTAAAGGAATTTACAGAGAATTGCTGTGCAAGCGGGAATTTGTAAGAAGCAATGTACTATTAAAGGGGTTGCCTGCTTTTGTTATATTGATGACCTATCCTCAGGATAGGAAGGGTTAACTTGCACTGTGATTTATGCAATTGTTTACACTTATACTGTTTTATTTAGTTGTACTGCATTTATATGTTTATTGTAATGTATCATGTTATTGCACTATATTTGCACTGCACTGTGGAAAGCGTTAATGCACAGTCAGCTAAAAATACTGAGAGACTTTATAGCTTTCTAGTTTCTACCCTTGCACTGAGAAGTTAGAAATCTTCCACATTTACTGTAAGGGACTATACAAAGTTTTGGAGAAAATAATAGACACACTGAGCTTTTGACTGTCTGATTTCGGTCTATTGTTTATATCTGAAGACTTGTTTATGTCTGGACAAACTGCTTGGTCATTCCCATATACTTTTATTAAAACTCTATACAAGTCTATGACAGACTGAAATTGCAGCATCTTTTATGTTTAGAATGTGCATTTCCTCTTCACCCCTCCCACAAGAAGGTTCTAGTTCAGTTTGAAACTGTATATAAGTAGAACAGTTAGAGACCCTAGTTGTTTGCAGATAGGGACCAGTGTTTAGTAGAAAAAATTCTCCAGACTGCATGACTACCAAAACAAGACGCTAAGGTGGGGATGCTTTGCCACAGACCCTCGATCACCAGTCCCATGACGATACGGTTAGCCATACGATTAAGCCACAAACTCTGTTCCATCAGCCCTTTGGCCAGGGTACCAGCCTATTGAGAAAGCGAGAGACAGCTAGCTCAGGCCTTTCCGTAGCATAAAACCTTTTTGTGCCAGAGAGGAGACTGGAGAAGCCAGCTCTGTACCTTGCCTGTATTGTTTCGCACTTGAGTTCCTACAGTAAAGAAGCACACTGGTTTACTGCAGACCCTGACTCTGTCACTACCAGAGCTTTGAGACGTTCTCACAGCTCTGTTTCTTCACCCCTGTGATGATGTCACTACCAGAGCTTGGAGGAGTTCTCACTGCTCTGTTTCTCTGCCCCTGGGATGAGGTCATTACTTTCTGTTTCCTTCCTTCCAGCTGTTCCTCCTATGTTTGATTTCTCTGTCTTTAAATCACCCCTCCTCCTTTTGTAGAGTGTGGATTATATTTCTCATTTGAGTTGTAGCTCTTGCTTGAGTATCTTCACTTGTATGCTATCTTTTCACTGGACCTTTGTTCTGCTGCAGCAAGTACTCCGGATATTGCCACCTGTCTTTGGATCCGTCTTCTCTGCTGCCGCAGCACCTTCAGCTAAGTGTGCAGACATTGTAGTGTATCTGTTTGTTTTCTGACCAGATCCGAGGCGACCACGGTTCCCTCCATATACTGAGCAGGGCACCGGTGGCCGTGCCCCTTCCACTATTGTAGGGGTTACAGTGGTCATCAGTCTTAGGTACGCGGGCATGCCTCGTTCCACCATTAGGATCCGGGTATGCGCTTAGCAGCATAGGGAAAGCTTTGAGGGTCTGACAGGGGTCACCCTTTATCCTCCCTAGTTTGGGTCCGGTCAGTGGCTCTATTTTCTGTGTATGCTCTAGTTGCTCACTTACAGCCGTGACACTCTCTGGACTTCCATTTGGGTGCACCCAGGGGCGGACTGACCGGTCGGGCACTTCGGGCATGGTCCGAGGGCCCGGGCGGGATGGGGGCCCGCCGCAGAATAACATTATGTGTTAATGTTATCCTCCAGGGCTCCATTTGCGACTAGAGCCGCACCGCAGCTCTGAATACAGCGGTGGGCACAGACAGAAGCTGAACTATCATGTTCACTTCTTATCAGCAGCGCAGAGTGGAAGAGTCTCTCCCTCCCCCTGTGCTGCTGCCGCGGCCAATAAGAACAGGGACAGGGGCAAGGGCTGTGGCCACTGCGCCACCAATGAAGATAACTGAGCTGTTAATACAAATACAGGAGGCGGGTGCCGAAATCAAATAGCGGCACCCGACCTCTATGACAGGGAGCGGCACCTGAGGGGTTAACTGCCGCTGATCGCAGCTCCCTGTCATAGAGGTCGGGTGCCGCTATTTGATTCCGGCACCCGCCTCCTGTATTTGTATTAACAGCTCAGTTATCTTCATTGGTGGCGCAGTGCGCCCCCCCCCCCAGTATAATAAACATTGAGTGCGCCCCCCCCAGTATAATAAACATTGAGTGCGGCGCCCCCCCCCCCAGTATAATAAACATTGAGTGTGGCGCCCTCCCCCCCAGTATAATAAACATTGAGTGCGGCGCTCTCCCCCCCCGTATAATAAACATTGAGTGCGGCCCCCCCCAGTATAATAAACATTGAGTGCGCCCCCCCCCCTATAATAAACATTGGTGGCGCAGTGGGCAGTGCCAATGAGGGTTAAAATAAATAAATAAAAATTAACTCACCTCCTCCAATTGATCGCGCAGCTGCCGGTCTCCTTTTCTTTCTTCAGGACCTGTGGTGACGTCACTGAGCTCCATCACATGGCCCATTACCATGGTGATGGATCATGTGATGAGCACAGTGATGTCACCACAGGTCCTTTGACAGGTCCTGAAGAAAGAACAGGAGACCGGCTGCTACGCGATCAATTGGAGGAGGTGAGTTAATTTTTATTTATTTATTTTAACCCTCATTGACACTGCCCACTGTGCCACCAATGTTTATTATACGGGGGGGGGGGGCGCACTCAATGTTTATTATACTGGGGGGGGCGCCGCACTCAATGTTTATTATACTGGGGGGGGGCGCCGCACTCAATGTTTTTATAAAAATTTTTAACCCTCATTGGCACTGCCCACCAGTGTTTATATATTTATTATACTAGGGAGGGGGGCGCACTGCAATGTTTATATGTTTATTATACTAGTGAGTAGGGAGGGGGGGCGCACTGCGCCACCAATGTTTATTATGTTGGGGGGGGGACGCACTGCGCCACTAATGTTTATATGTCTATTATACTAGGGAGGGGGGGCGCACTGCGCCACCAATGTTTATTATGTTGGGGGGGGGACGCACTGCGCCACCAATGTTTATTATACTGGGGTGTTGGGGGGGGTCGCACTGCGCCACCAATGTTTATATGTTTATTATACTAGGGAGGGGGGGGCGCACTGCGCCACCAATGTTTATTATGTTAGGGGGGGGGCACTGCGCCACCAATGTTTATTATACTGGGGTGTTGGGGGGGGGCGCACTGCGCCACCAATGTTTATATGTTTATTATACTAGGGAGGGGGGGCGCACTGCGCCACCAATGTTTATTATGTTGGGGGGGGACGCACTGCGCCACCAATGTTTATTATACTGGGGTGTTGGGGGGGGGGCGCACTGTGCCACCAATGTTTATATGTTTATTATACTAGGGAGGGGGGCGCACTGCGCCACCAATGTTTATTATGTTGGGGGGGGCGCACTGCGCCTCCAATGTTTATTATACTGGGGTGTTGGGGGGGCGCACTGCGCCACCAATGTTTATTATATTGACCTTCTACTACGCATTCTGCATTAAAGAATGCTATTATTTTCCATTATAACCATGTTGTTATAAGGGAAAGTAATACAGTGAATAGACTTTCATCCTAGCAACCATGCGTGAAAATCGCACGGTTCAACCGGAAGGATGGATCCGGCATTTTGAATGCCGGATACGGCACTAATACATTCCTATGGGGAAAAATGCTGAATCCGGCATTCAGGCAAACCTTCAGTTTTTTTCGCCAGAGATAAAGCCGTAGAATGCTGCGGTTTTATCTTTTGCCTGATCAGTCAAAAAGTCTGACCTGAAGACATCTTTTCCGGTATAGAGCCCCTGTGACGGAACTCTATGCCGGAAATGAAAAACGCTAGTGTGAAAGTACCCTAAAATATTAAAGAGGACCTTTCACCTGTATAAACTATGTGAACTGAGTATGCTGCCATATAGAGCGGCGCCCGGGGATCTCACTGCACTTACTATTATCCCCGGGCGCCGATCCGTTCTCCCGTTATAGGCTCCAGTATCTTTGCTTTTTAAGTTATAGTAGGCGGGTCTTCCCTTGTTCTGTGGGCGTATATCCTTCTCCTAGGCTGCAGCGCTGGCCAATCGCAGCGCACAGCTCACAGCCTGAGAGGTTTTATTCTCCCAGGCTGTGAGCTGTGCGCTGCGATTGGCCAGCGCTGCAGCCTAGGAGAAGGAGACGCCCACAGGACAAGGGAAAACCCGCCTACTATAACTTAAAAAGCAAAGGTACCGGAGCCTATAACGGGAGAACGGAGCGGCGCCCGGGGATAATAGTAAGTGCAGTGAGATCCCCGGGCGCCGCTCTATATGGCAGCATACTCAGTTCACATAGTTTATACAGGTGAAAGGTCCTCTTTAAGTTTAAATCCCCCCTTTCCCAATTTTACATATAAAATATATAAACAATAAATAAACATATTACATAGCGTTGTGTCCGAAAAGTCCAAACTATTAAATTATTTAAAAATATCTCCTATGCGGTGAGCATTCGCCATTTTTAGTCACCTTGTCACCCCAAAAAATAGGATAGGACTGTTTTATTATGGGCCGAAAGTTTCATAAAATGCAAAATGCACGCAGCTTTTTTTGGTGTTTTTTTTTTTTGCGCAGTATTGAGTATCGCAATACTTTTTTATGGTGACGAAAGCGAATCAAAACTTTGGTATCGAAACAACCCTACGCCAATCTGATCGGCGTAGCGTTGTCACGATACCAAAATTTGGATTCAGTTTTGATTTGGTGACTAAAAATTTAATTTGGCTCCTAATTTTTTAAGTTCAGGAGCCAATGGCTACTAGGTATTTTTTTTAGTCTGGAGCACTGTGCCCAGCACCCCGATTCCGAATGTTATGCTGGCCTGGTAATTGCAGCGGGACCTGGTGCAGTCACTGTATTCTATTACACCGGGCCCCGCTCACTGTAATACTAATATTCATATGTGAACAACTTGAAATCCTCTGCGATACTCTCCCTCTCTGTACTCACAAACTCAGTAGCAGGCCGGGCGGCAGCGCAACTCACTGACGTCACGCGCCTGCTCCTCCCACTTTATGAATGAAGCAGGAGGAGCAGGCGCGTGACGTCAGTGAGTCGCGCTGCCGCCCGGCCTGCTACTGAGTTTGTGAGTACAGAGAGTGAGAGGATCGCAGAGGATTTCAAGTTGTTCACATATGAATATTAGTATTACAGTGAGCGGGGCCCGGTGTAATAGAATACAGTGACTGCACCGGGCCCAGCTGCCATTACAACACCAGATGCCGGGCCCCAGACCCTGTATTGGGGGTCATTCACTCACAGCGACACTGTTATGGGGGTATCTGTGGATGACACATATATAGCATAAGGTGCTATATATGTGTCACCCACAGATCCCCCCCACAAGTGTCACCCACAGAGCCCCCACAACAGTGCCATCCACAGCGCCCCCACAACAGTGCCATCCGCAGAGCCCCCACAACAGTGCCATCCGCAGAGCCCCCACAACAGTGCCATCCGCAGAGCCCCCACAACATTGCCATCCGCAGAGCCCCCACAACAGTGCCATCCGCAGAGCCCCCACAACAGTGCCATCCACAGAGCCCCCATAACAGTGCCATCCACAGAGTCCCCATAACAGTGCCATCCACAGAGCCCCCATAACAGTGCCATCCACAGAGCCCCCATAACAGTGCCATCCACAGAGCCCCCACAACAGTGCCATCCACAGAGCCCCCACAACAGTGCCATCCACAGAGCCCCCACAACAGTGCCATCCACAGAGCCCCCATAACAGTGCCATCCACAGAGCCCCCATAACACCTTTTGGTTCAAAATATTTTTTTATTTGGCTATTCCCCACCCTTCTTGTAATTGTTCCGCTATTTGTGGGCTGCGCGGGAATGAGTTCAGTCCCTTCGGTGCGCAATCCCGTCCTGCAGCGCGTGATCCCGCAAGACCTGCCGCTGTAGGTCACGGGTCTCGCGGGATCACGCGCCGCAGGATGGGACTGCGCACCAAAGTGACTAAACTCATGCCCATGTAGCCCGCAAGTAGCGGATCAGTGGAACAAGTACAAAGTGGGTGGGGGGATGATCTGTGGGGTTGCTCAGACGGCTAGGCCCTTCACAGTATTTATTAACCCCTTTCAGCAGTCCCCCATTCACTGACGGGGGGACTGCTGAAAGGGATTAATAACTACTGTGAAGGGCCTCCCCCTTTCACAGTAGTTATGCCCAGATATGTGCCCCCTTCACAGTAGTTATGCCCACACTGCTTCTAACAGAGGCTCACTAATGGACGCTGAGATTAGATCACCCCATACAAAAGCATTGAATCAATGCTTTCCTATGGGGAAAAATCTGACCCTGGAGGTCATCATGCAGAGTGTGAGGACGTCCAGCGTCAGATACCAGACCAAAGGTCTGTTTTACTCCAGGAAGCCCTCAGATGGCTGCCAGTCACTAGAGGCTGACTTATTGCTGGAACGTAAACAATGCAGTTTCTCTAGAACATTGCAGCTCGATTTGCAAAAGGGACACTGTACCCAGACCACTTCAATGAGCCGAAGTGGTCTGGGTGCCCTTTGTGTCACTTTAACTTTGAAATCTTATTAAAGATTGTGTAGGGTGGGGCTGGAGGCGGGACAAGGGTGGGGCTTGCAGCAGAACATGGGTGGGGCCTGTAAGGGGGCCCTTGATTTATTTTGCCCGGGGGCCCTGAGGGTTCTCAGTCCGCCCCTGGGTGCACCACACCTTACCATCTCCTCCGGAGAAGGGCAACACATGGTGACACCTCTGCAGCGTCCGGGGGACCCAGCTTAGCAATGGGGCCAGCCAAAACCTGCCCACTGCAGCTGTAAGTAGTTCCTAAAATTAGACATTTTAGGAAAAGTGACAGGTCCTCTTCAAGTGCCCCCTGCAAATTAGTCAGAGAGCAGCCTATATTTGTGAAACCAAACGCAACAGAAATCAACTCAGCAGCAAAGTGATATTGCTCCCTGTTGTTTGATAGAAAGAGAGACACATGGGTTATATGAGTTGTGTTGTTATTGGAACACCAGTGGAAATACATTCCAGTTCAAATCATCTCAAATAAAAAAAAAATGGTGGTAAGCTTGTAATATACTGTAGCTATATCAGCATCTGCAGAGGGAGAATAGAGGGCTAAATGTAAAACCAGCCAGATTGCTGTCAGGTGAGGTCAGGAAGTAATGAAATATTGGAATAGATGCCTGTGCCGTTATAGAAAGACACCAAACAGTTCCAAACTATACTCATTCTGCATTTTTGCAGCAAACAATTCTTGAACATGTATGTCATCCATAACTATGGGCAATAAACTTCACAGTACTGTTGTCGTCTCTGAAAGCAATATCAGTAAAGTGACAAGCACTTGAGATGGCTACTCTGGAACTGGAGAGGGTGTTCACCTAAAGCATCATGCACACGTCCGTGGAACACGGACCATGTGATACTGGCCTGGATTTCTCCTGGCTGCAGGAGCGCACGTGTCACGACTGTGGTCATGGTCGTGACTCAGGATCCGCATGCAGTTGCCTGCGGTTTGGTTTTATTGTCAACCGCATGGTGAGGGCTGCTGGTATGTTGCCTCACGTGTAGTTGCCGCTGGCAACATGATTTGGTACTTGGCAGTATAGCAGCCTGAGCTGTTGCTAGGCAGCTTGCTGTCAAGTGCATGCGGTTACACCTGGTTGGGTGTGTGTGTATGTATGCACTTTGTATGTCTGGTGTGCACGAGGTTTATGTAGGTGTGCACTGTGACACTTCCCTTCACTGTGGCTGCCCGTGGCAACGTTTGGTATTGTGTACATGTGGTGGCAGTGTCTCGGCCGTCTGGCTGACTCCCAGGACATGGTTGCCACGCATGTTGTTGCCTGCGGTAACAGCTGCAGTGTGATGTTTATTTGGACACTTCCCCTTTAAGTGGCTTTTTCCCTTGCTTGGTGTAGGAAGGGTTAACTCCCTTCTTAGTTTGTGAACACTGGGTGTGTGTGTGGATGTGGCCACTTGGGGCTATTTAGCTCCTGCTGGATGCCAGACTCTGAGGGGTACTTCAGCCATGGTTAGCTGGAGTCATCCTCCTGGCTAATACCATCTGTCAGTGATGGCCACCCTTGTGGTCATAAATTACGTTACATGGTGTTATGAAGGTGTGTGTGTGGTCTCATTGTTATTGCAGCTTATGGTCCTGGGTTCCTGTGTGATGTGTGGTGTGTGCTGTCTTCGTTTGTGTTCTGGACAGCAGCACTTGCACATGGGTTCCAGGCTTTGCTGTCTGTGGCAGTTGAGTGTGGTGTTTGTTGCATTTACCTGCCATTACCATAAGTTGTTTCTGTTCCCCTTGTAGCTTGGCCACTTTAGACTCCTGTTTCTCTGCGTCCAGGAGGAACGGGCTGTCTACCCAGCTCCTAGCGCAGGGATCGGCGGAGGGTCAGTAGGGATCCGAGGTTCCTGAGCATGAGCCCTCCTACCTTCAAGGGCGGCTCATGCAGCTAGGAGTCAGGGTCAGATTAGGGAAGCTCTAGGAGGTGACCTGCTCCCTAATTCTGTGGTTCTCGCCAAGTAGCGACCTTTCCATCTTCTGGCATCGCACGGCTGAGGATTTTCCCCATCCTCAGCCGTGACAGCACGGCGTCATTGGTTGCTTTGACGCCGTGCGCTTCCTGCTGCCGCCGTAGTATAGTAATACACTGGTATAGATCATACTAGTGCATTACTGTACTGCGGCGGCAGCAGGAAGCCCCATAGCAACCAATGACGCCGTGCGCTCCTGCACTTAGAAGAAATATAGGCCGTTATCACACAGTCCGTGTTCCACGGACGTGTGCATGAGGCTTAAGGGTACTTTCACACTAGCATTGTTCGGATCCAGCAAACTGTATGCAAATGGAAATCAGATTTTTCCGGATCTGTTAGACGGATCCGGTGATATACCGGATCAGTCTCATGCAGTATCATCCGGAATAACGGATCCGGTATTTACATTTTTTTCAAAGATCAAAAGGAAAAATAGCTCCTCCTCCCCCCCGTCACATGCGCAGACCTGAAAACCAGATCCAGCAACGCGGCAACTTCCAAAACACTTGGTACCGGATCCGGCATTAATACATCTCTATGGAAATTAATGCCGAATCCGGCAAGTGCGGTAGTGTTTCAGGATTTTGTCCGGAAAAAATACTGCAGCAAGCTGCGGTATTTTGTCCGGTCAAATACCGTACAAGGGAAGGAACGGAAGACATCCTGATGCATTCTAAACGCATTTCCGATATTGAGACCCTTTACAGGATTTCAAAACCGGAAAAGAATAACGCTAGTGTGAAAGTACTCTTAGGCTACTTTCACACTGATGTTTTGGCTTTCCGTTTGTGAGATTCGTCTTGGGCTCTCACAAGCGGTACAAAACAGATCAGTTTTGCCCTAATGCATTCTGAATGGAAAAGGATCTGCTCAGAATGCATCAGTTTGCCTCCGTTCAGTCACCATTCCGCTCTGGAGGCGGACACTAGTAATGGACGAACATTGGCTGGAATGGATTGCGAACGCGATCGCACAAACGCGATCAAATGTTCGCAAACCGCAAGTTCGCGGCGGGCCCCATCCACTTTAATGGCAGGCGAACCTGGAAAAACTTCAGGGCATATTTGCAGCCACCAAATACTTACTAGAAGTGCACAAATAGTCCCACAACATGGGCAGTGACATACTAGAGGGGGATCAATGACAAAAATTCCCACAAAAAATATGTATTTTAATCAGGGGCCATTTTTTGCCTCTTAAAGGGAAATTCTCAAAAATGTGCACTGCTGGAGCCTAGAAAGTTTTTATTTTAGGCCAGGGGAGTATGTGGTCAATGGATAAAATTTTTACTGTAGCCCACTGGAATACAGGCCCCAAACATTAGGCATTCACAGTACAGAAAAGAACAAGTGATTATGTGGCTGGAGGTATATTAGATGGTCATTGGATATCAATTTTACATATCAGGGGGAGAAAAACAGAACTGGATTGCACATCCACAATGCTATGCTTTGATCTAATTAAACTCGCTTCTCAGCGCCATATTAAAGTGTACAGCCCCCCATACTACATGCTGTACAAGAGGCATTAGTGTACATTTTCATCACGTGGTGAGTGGGCCTATGCCTTTTGATCAAAATGTACACTAATGCCTCTTGTATAGCATATAGTATGGGGGGCTGTACACTTTAATATGGCGCTGAGAAGCGAGTTTAATTAGATCAAAGCATAGCATTGTGGATGTGCGATCCAGTTCTGTTTTTCTCCCCCTGATATATGCAATTTGAATCTTTCTGACTTAAAGGATGGAAGATACCCAGGCAATAAACCACCCATCTACCTTACCGCCCCTTCCTGTTCCCCAATTACCACACAGAGACATCTTCTTGGGAAAAGAGCCTTCTCGGCCAATTTATTCAACAACATTAATTATCACTTCACAGAAAATACGTAATAACACGCATAACATATCAATTACCATAACAATTATCATAACATCTGAACCATTGAATAGGATCCTAGAAGGCAACAGGTAAGCTGTGTTCTCCACCATTCACCTCCACTTGTAATATCACCTTACCCTCGGCCGCGGTCACCGACCCGAGAGCACCGAATACTCCAACTGTAATTAGTCTCCCCTGTAGGCCCATCTGCCCAACAGGAGCCCCATGCACAAGCTTACCGAACCTCCTGAGATGCACACTCCACCTTGGCATGCACCTCTTAAACCCATCATTGCCTTCCAGGACCCTCCATTACCACGCCACAACAAAACCCTTTCAACCCCCTGCCGATATACCGGGCGGGCGGGAAAAACCTTCCTGCTTCTTCACAAGCGCCTGTCTGATAAACTCCGCCCCCCATTCCCTTCATATACTGCCCAGGAAAATAGCTGACCGAGACCCCTCCCCACGACCTAACCTTAACCCTCAGCTGCCTGGACTTCCCCCCAAGTCAAAGAGCACTATGCCCAGGCTGCGCCTAGCTCCGTTGCTCCCATTCTTTATTACCGGTATCATTACTCCTCCTATTTGGCACAGGTGGTTTTAATTTTGCAGAAGTCTGCATATAAGTGGCAATTGACCTATAGCTCCTGATAGCAATGGACATGTTGTGTTAGACAACTGTTCACATGGTGCAGTACTGCGTGGTGGTCTTTGTTTTTGTGTCGCTGTGCTGGTGGGTTGGTGGGACCCAGTGCCATGGGTGGCATTGTCAGACAGCAGGGTTGTTTTTTGACTCCTGGGTCCCGCCGCCTACTAGGGCGGTGCTGCTTTGTCACCGCATTGTGCTGTGCCTTTTTGTCAGAGTGACTGGGCATATGCCTTTTGATCAAAATGTACACTAATGCCTCTTGTACAGCATGCAGTATGGGGGGCTGTACACTCTAATATGATGCTGAGAAGCGAGTTTAATTAGATCAAAGCATAGCATTGTGGATGTGCGATCCAGTTCTGTTTTTCTCCCCCTGATTTATGTATAACAATTTTACTGCAGGCCAGTGGAGTATAGGCCCCAAACATTAGGCATTCACCAGACAGAAAAGATCAAGTGATTATGTGGCTGGAGGTATATTAGACGGTCATTGGATAACAATTTTACTGCAGGCCAGTGGAGTACAGGCCCCAAACATTAAGCATTCACCGTACAGAAAAGATCAAGTGATTATGTGGCTGGAGGTATATTAGACGGTCTTTGGATAACAATTTTACTGTAGGTCAGTACAAATACATGTTATATACATATGTTTAAAAGAACTAAAAATATAAAATTGGATTAAAAACATAGCTAACGAAATCCCCCCTCTTGAATAAACCCCAAATGATAATAGGTGAAATTCGGTAACACGTGTTCTTCACAGGTGTTGAATTTTTCCGAGACCCCAATTAGGCATTCACCGTACTGAAAAGATCAAGTGATTATGTGGCTGGAGGTATATTAGATGGTCATTGGATACCAATTTTACTGCAGGCCAGTGGAGTATAGGCCCCAAACATTAGGCATTCACCGGACAGAAAAGATCAAGTGATTATGTGGCTGGAGGTATATTAGACGGTCATTGGATAACAATTTTACTGCAGGCCAGTGTAATACAGGCCCCAAACATTATGCATTCACTGTACAGAAAAGATCAAGTGATTATGTGGCTGGAGGTATATTAGACGGTCATTGGATAACAATTTTACTGCTGGCCAGTGGAGTACAGGCCCCAAACATTAGGCATTTAATGTACAGAAAAGAACAAGTGATTATGTGGCTGGAGGTACATTAGGTGGTCACCGTATAACAATTGTACTGTTGGTGAGTTAGATTACAGGCCCCATAAATTATGCATTCACCATACAGAAAAGATCAAGTGATTATGTGGCTGGAGGTATATTAGATGGTCATTGGATATAAATTTTACTGCAGGCCAGTGGAGTACAGGCCCCCAAAATTATGCATTCACCGTACAGAAAAGATCAAGTGATTATGTGGCTGGAGGTATATTAGACAGTCATTGGATACCAATTTTACTGCAGGCCAGTGGAGTACAGGCCCCAAACACTAGGCATTCACCGGACAGAAAACACCAAGTGATTATGTGGCTGGAGGGAGGTATATTAGATGGTCATTGGATACAAATTTTACTGCAGGCCAGTGGAGTAAAGGCCCCAAACATTATGCATTCACCGTACAGAAAAGATCAAGTGATTATGTGGCTGGAGGTATATTAGACGGTAATTAGATAACAATTTTACTGCAGGCCAGTGGAGTTCAGGCCCCAAACATTAGGAATTCACCGGACAGAAAAGGTGTGTGGTGGCGGATATGTGTGGGCTTGCATGAGGAAATTCAATTAAACGTGGTTGTCACAGGTGTTGAATTCCTCAGAGATCCATGACACATTCATTTTTAGAAATGTGAGGTAGTACACACTGTAGTGAGCTAGGCGAGTGCGCTTATCAGTCACGATTCCCCCTGCTGCTCTGAACGTCCTTTCGGAAAGGACACTCGACGAGGGGCAAGCCAAGAGTTCCATGGCAAATTTTGCTCTGGCCACAGGTCAAGCCTGCACAGCCAGTAGTCCAGGGGTTCCTCGCTGCTTAGAGCGTTCCCTGAGGCTGGTTCCGGAGGGCGGCTGTCGATGGGTTGGCTGCAAGAATGATCTCATATCTGAAGTGACCAACACATCTTCAATCCGCCCTCTTCTTGCAGGCATGGTAGGATTGGTACCCGCAACTGTATCGCTGTGGGTGGAAATTCCTCTGCCAGCGCCTGCAACAGCAGAATGCAGCATCTCTCGCAGCAAGGCCTGGAAATGCTGCATTCTGACAGCCCTCTGTGATGCTGGTAACATGTCCGCTATTTTCTGTTTGTACCGAAGGTCTAAGTACGTTGCCACCCAGTACTGGTCCTTGCCCTTTATGCTTTTTATACGGGGTCCCTCTTCTAACACTGGAGCAAGAAGGCCCCCGTTTGTACTTGTTCTGGTTCTGATCAATGGTCAGGTAGGTTGATACACTGCTCCAAATTAAATAGATAGATACGTGCATGCACAGCGAGAGAAATAACACTGACATTCTATATAAGGTCAAAGCATAACTCTAATTTATTAGGTGGGGGCTTCACATTATATACCCTCCATATAAGTGGGAGGAGTGAGCTCACATGATTGGTCTTTCAGCAAGAAGGAATGTAAACAGGAAATAAGTTTAAGGCATATGTATAATAGACTTAGAGGAATTCCTGACAGTTTCAAGTTTTTGCTGCAAATAGTTTCAATCATAGAATGCATACTGGGGGTTGTCTCTTGGACAGACACCACAAGTGACATGCAAGTGTCTATTATATTCCATGACATACTAAATTGGTAGCGGTGGAGCGCCCTGGCTCCTGCTCATCGCCCAGGAGAATGTCGTTCTCAGTCTCCTCCCCCCAGCCACGGACAACACCAGGGATCCCTGAATTAAAGCCTGCACTTCTTGCTCCTCCTCCTTCCCCCAGCCACCATCCTCCTCTGACTCCTCTTTAGACTCCTGCTGACTTGTCTCAGATGGAGTAGCCAACCCTGGGAATTAATTTAGCATTGCGACTTCCTCATCTTCCAGCTCCTGCTCCTCGACGGCTTGATCAATGACACAACGCAATGCATGCTCCAGAAAGAAGGCGTAAGGTACAATGTCATTGATGGTGACCTGACTGCGACTGACCAGTTTGGTGATCTCATCAAATGGCCGCAGAAGTCTGCATGCGTCGCGCATGAGCAGCCACTGGCGCAGTGAAAAAAAAACAAGTTCACCAGAACCTGTCCTGCCGCAGAGTTCGTACAGGTAGTCGTTAACTGCACGTTTCTGCTGAAGCAGCCTATCGAGCATATACAAGGATGAGTTCTATCGCGTCGGGCTGTCACAAATCAGATGTCTGATGGGCAGGTGGTGTCGCCACGGAACATCCGCAATACGAGCCATGGCCGTGTAAGATCTTCTAAAATGGCCAGAGATTTTCCTGGCCTGCCGCAAGACGTCCTGGACCCTGGGGTATTTGGCAACGAATCGCTGCCTGACTAAGTTCAGGATGCGTGCCATGCACAGCACGTGTGTCATTTTGCCCTGTTTCAGCGCACTCAACATTTTGGCACTGTTGTCACACACCACTTTACCAACTGTCAAATTGAGCGGGGTTAGGCAGTGCAGGACCGGTGTGGCTCTTGGCTTCCAGGCACAACAGCTGCAACACAGCATGGCAATGTCTCACCTGGCACATCAAATAGGTTCTGGGGAGATTGGGGGTGCAGCGGAAGAGGCGGTAGCAGTGAAAGAGGAGGAGTCAGCCAAGGAGGAGACGGAGGATGGAGTAGGAGGAGGAGAAGAAGAGGCAAGCCTTTATGCAATCCGTATGCCACGGGTTGCATTCTTGACAGCCGTTAGAAGGTTCACCCAGTGGGCAGTAAGAGTTATGTACCTTCCCTGCCCGTGTTTGCTAGACCACGTGTCTGTGATCAGATGTATCTTGGCACCGACACTGTGTGCCAGAGATACATTCACTTGCCGATGAACATGGCCATATAGCTCTGGGATTCCCTTCTGGGAGAAATATTTCCTTCCGGGGACCATCCATTGTGGTGTGCCAATGGCAACAAATTTTCTAAAAGCCTCCGAGTCCACCAGTTTATATGGCAGTAGATGGCAGGCTAGCAGTTCCGACAAGCCAGCGGTCAGCCGTTTGGCAAGAGGGTTATCTGGGGTCATCAACTTTTTACATTCGAACATTTGGGCCACGGAAGCCTGCCTTTTGCCAGAGGAACGTGACTGCGGCACAGTGAAAGATGGAGTGGAGGACAAATGGGAGGAGAAGGAGAAGAGGCAGGACGTGGATCACCGGGAGTCTGGCTTTGTGTGTTCTGACAGTGTTGCTACCACTGGGCTCGGTGATGGGAGGCCAAGTGCCTACTTATGGTGGTCGTCCTTAGGTGAGTGTTGGGCTTACCACGACTTATGCGTTGACAGCACAGGCTGCAGATGGCAACACTATTATCAGCAGCTGACACGTTAAAGAAAGCCCACACTGCAGAGCCATGTGCCGGCGTCCTGGGAGCACCAGATGTGACCGTGCATGGTGGATGGCTCACTCCAGATACATTTGCAGTCAGTTTTTTGCCTCCTGTGCACTGCGCGTTCTGCCTGCTTCTCCTCCTTCTACCCCCTAACTGCTGCTCTGTCTCTCCCTCTGAACTCCCCTCCTTTTCCCCTCTTGTGGGCACCCACGTGACATCCATCGTCATCATCGTCACCTTCACCACCACTGACAGAGATGTCAGAGTAGGCCGCAACTGCGGGAACCTCCGTCCTTGGGCTGATCTGGGTACTGTCGTCAGACCGCTGGGTGGCGGCCATTGCTACCTCCTCTTCCTGATCCGATGCAAAGAATGGCTGTGCATCGGTAAGGTCTGGGAATGGATGGGAAAATAATTCCTCTGACTCGAGTGGAGGGGCTATGGTGGTGGTGGTGTCTTTGGGGGTGCACACAGTAGAGAGTGAGGAGGGTGCAGAAGTGGAAGGCTGAGTAAGCCACTCAACCAACTCTGGTGCTTCCTTTGACGTAATCGCATGCACCTTCTCCAACTTCCCAATTAGGTTTCCGGTCTGGTGCACCTGCCCGACCCCTACCACTCCTGCGGAATGGTCTGCCTCTTTCTCTGCTTGTCATTTTGAAAATGACCCTGTGACAAAGTCCCTATAGAAGAGCAGCATTTGTGGAAGCAGGTATATGGCAGGCCTCAATCAATATTTTGTGGAAACAGGTATATAGAACCCCTAATAAGTATTTGCTGGAAGCTGGTATATCAAACGCCTTAATCAATATTTGGTGGAAGCCGGTGTATCTCAGGCCTCAATCAATATTTGGTGGAAGCCGGTATATTAATCCCCTCTATCAGTATTTTGTGGAAACAGGTATATAGAACCCCTTAATGAGTATTCGCTGGAAGCTGGTATATAAAACCCCTTAATCAATATTTGGTGGTAGCCGGTATATCAATCCCCTTTATCAGTATTTTGTGGGAACAGGTATATAGAACTGCTTAATGACTGCTGGAAGCTGGTATATAAAACCCCTTAATCAATATTTGGTGGTAGCCGGTGTATCGCAGGCCTCAATCGATATTTGGTGGAAGCCGGTGTATCACACCCCTCAATCAATATTTTGTGGAAGCTGGTGTATCACACCCCTCAATCACTATTTTGTGGAAGCTGGTATATCAAACCCCTTAATCAGTATTTTGTGGAAACAGGTATATAGAACCCCTAATAAGTATTTGCTGGAAGCTGGTATATCAAACCCCTTAATCAATATTTGGTGGAAGCCGGTATATCTCAGGCCTCATCAATATTTGGTGGAAGCCAGTATATTAATCCCCTTCATCAGTATTTTGTGGAAACAGGTATATAGAACCCCTTAATGAGTATTCGCTGGAAGCTGGTATATAAAACCCCTTAATCAATATTTGGTGGTAGCTTGTGTATCGCAGGCCTCAATCAATATTTTGTGGAAGCTGGTGTATCACACCCCTCAATCAGTATTTTGTGGAAGCTGGTATATCAAACCCCTTAATCAGTATTTTGTGGAAGCAGGTATATCGCACCCCTTAATCAGTTTTTTGGGGGGCAACGGGTATACCACACCAGTTGCAATTAGTTATTCCAATAGCGTTTGTCCCTCTATCTAGCTGTAGTATCTCAGCAGAACTGCACACAACTGCTGCCCAATGCAAATGCACTATAATATACTTTCTATGTTAGAAAGTATATTATAGGTATATCACACCCCTCAGTATGTCACACCTATCGATAGCACACCTATACCAGTCCTTAAAAGGACTTTTGTGGCCCTATTAGCTAGCGTTTGGTGTCTCTAACAGTCTGTCCCTGCTTCACACAGCAACCTCTCCCTACACTGGCAGAAAACAGAATGTAAAATGGCTGCCAGATCGGGTTTATTTATAGGGTAGGGGGTGTGTCCATGTGCTGAAATGTCTCAATTGACTGTCCTGTCCCATCTGATGAATGTGTCATGGGTCAAAGTTCGGCGCTATGCAAAGAAATATGGTGCGTGCGAATATCGCCATATGTTCGCATGTTCGGTGAATCGTGTACGAGCAAAGTTTGCCGCGAAACGACTTCCGGGCGAACCGCAAGGCCATCTCTATCAAACACCAAAACGCTGACTGCAGCGTTTTGCTGTTCGCCTGACGAAGCGGAGCCAAAAGGATCCATCCTGACACACAATGTAAGTCAATGGGGACGTATCCATATGTAATGGCTCCGTTTGAAGCGGATCCGTTTCAAAACATTTTGATCACCGAGCATGCTCAAGAATTGTCCCCTCCCCCAGCAGCCATATCGGCCATCTTGGATCAAGTTGCCAAATAAATTGGGAAGTATAGAAAGTTTTAATGTCTATCTATCTATCTTTCTTTTTTTCTCTCTTTCTATCCATCTTTATGTCTTTCTTTCCATCTTATCTATCTATCAATCACTGGGGGGGGGGGGCTATGGCACTGGGGGCTGAAGTCATGGGGGTGCTGATGGCATTGAGGGGGAGGCTCATGGCATGGGGGAGATTATGGCACTGGGGGGGGGGGCAGATGGCACTGGGGGAGGCTGATGGTACTGAGAAGGGGCTGATGGCATGGGGGAGATTATGGCTCTTGGGGGGGGGGGGCTGATCACATGGAGGGAGATGATGGCACTGGGGGAGCTGATGGCACTGGGGGTAGCTAATGGCACTGAGGGGGAGCTGATGGCACTAGGGGAACTGATGGCACTGAGGGGGAGCTGATGGCACTGAGGGGGAGCTGGTGGCACTGAGGGGGAGCTGGTGGCACTGAGAAGGGGCTGATGGCATAAGGGGAGATTATGGCACTGGGGGGGCTGATGGCATGGAGGGAGATTATGGCACTGGGGGGATGAAGGCATTGAGGGGGGGCTGATGGCACTGAGGGGAGTTGATGGCACTGAGGGGAGCTAATGGCACTGAGGGGGAGCTGATGGCACTGAGGGGGAGCTGATGGCACTGAGAAGGGGTTGATGGCATAGGGGGAGGCTAATGGCACTGAGAAGGGGTTGATGGCATAGGGGGAGATTACGGCACTGGGGGGGCTGATGGCATTGAGGGAGATTATGGCACTGGGGGGATAATGGCACTGAGGGGGAGCTGATGGCACTGAGGTGGAGCTGATGGCACTGAGGGGGAGCTGATGGCACTGAGGGGGAGCTGATGGCACTGGGGTTCTGATGGCATGGAGGGGGGCTGATGGCACTGGGGGTTGCTGATGGCACTGAGGGGAAGCTGATGGCAGTGAGGGAGGGGGCTGATGGCATGGGGGAGCTGATGGCACTGGGGGAGCTGATGGTACTGAGGGAAGCTGTTGGCACTGGGGGAGCTGATGGCACTGGGGGGAAGCTGATGGCACTGAGGACTAATGGAATTGGGGGGTTATGGCACAGAGGACTGATGGCACAGTTCTTTTAGAGTAATCGATTAATCGTTGGATTAATTATTTGATTACTAAAATAATTGATAGCTGCAGCCCTAATATATATACAAATATAAATAGCTATATAACCTACTTTTTGCCCTGCCCCAGAATCAGACCTCTGCTAGAGACCAATGTGAATGACTCCCATTCAGAGCCCCATGCCTCATATCAGCCACCATGCCATGCCATCCACACTCCCTTTTATGTTTTTCTACAAAAAAAAAAAATGATTATTATATTAATTTTTTCTCCTTGTTTTCTTAAAAATAAATAAATAAAGATTTGTAAAGAGGAAAATCTGTGGTGGGCAAGTTAAAGCTTCTGAACTCAAAACTAAGTTCCTGAAATAAATAATGTGCATGCAATATCTCGCTCTCCCTTTACAAACATGTTCTTATTATGGTTTTTTTTTCAAAATTTTGTCTTGTATTAATGTCTCGTACAGATGTCTTCTGAATCTGACCATAGAAGCCCACCCAGAAGGCGCTGTATAACCCAGCAGCCGGTAAGAATAGCAACGCTTGGAGTTTGGAATACTGTTTGATTCATTGCATTAATCAGTATGTGCTTTATTCTAGTCTTCTTCCTCATCATCTGCCTCTGTCTCACCTGCTGGGGCCTCGGCCTCGCCAAGGGGAGGTGGACCGAGCACGGACCAGGGCCGGCAAGAAGTATATATATTTATATTCACTGTAAAAAAAAAATATATATAATTAGATTACATTTATTAGAATTTTTTTTTGTAGTAGGAACCTGCACCTAGAGCCGCCAGGCGGGATCCCCTAGTCTCCTCCAGAGCTCGTGGGAGAGCACATGGCGGTTGGGGAAGTGTAAGTATTGAAAATATTAGTTTTTTGGACTTTCACTAAATTTAGTTTTTCTGTTTCCTCCAGGGTTCCACAGTCTCCACCAGGGAAGATGAGGAGTTTGTTGTCCCCCACAAAGATAATGAACACCTCATCCAACTGGTGGAGACACGTCCCACCTTATGGGACCACACCCACTGCCACCATGCTGACCATCAATGGACCCAGTGGCTCTGGAGGAGTGGATCTGGAGGGAGAAATGTTCTGAAATATTTACCACCTGGGGGGATCTCACCGCGGCGTCTCAAAAGAAATGTGGTAAGTACATCAATTTGTACTTTAGATAAAGTTATAGTGTAGTAAACATAAACTGCATACAATTTTGTATTTTTTTTCTACAGTTCAAAAGGTTGTCATTCGGTGGCGGTCATTCCGGGACCGCTTCAAGAGGGATTACAACCGGGAGGTTCAAGCCCTGAGTGGATCTGCAGCAGCCTCAAGGCCGCCATATACTGTATGTATAGTGTGGCCTTGGGGTTCCTAAGACGGTTGCTGGCGCTTTCCTCTCCCTCTGAGTGCAAGGGGCTGTCTGAGACAGAGGAGCATTTGGCCCCTCTGTTTCGGGCAGCCCCCTACAGTAAGAGGTAGGCATAGCATAGAACCTGGACACAGTAATTGAAGGCCATTTTTATTTTTTTCACAGAACTGCCAGCAGCACTCGGGCTCCTGACCCACCTCTTGAAGCGGACCTGGAACCGACCGCCACCCCTCAGCCCTCCTGTCCATCATGCCCCTGCTCAGGACAATCCTGGTCCCCTACCGGGTCCCTCTATTGAACAGAGGCTCTCTAATTTCAGACAAAACGCGAGAGCCCTGTTGAATAGCAGGAGATCTGGTAGGCGCCGTCATGAGCATTTTGGGAATCTTGTAGAGATCATTTCCGATGCTCTAGAAGGTTTTGCAGAGGAAATGAGGCGAATGAGGGATGACGGTACGTCGCCTGGAGGAGGCAGAGGAGGCTCGTCAACTTAGCCCTCACCATCATTTCACGCTAGCCATAATCCAAATGACGCCCGAGCAGGTGCATGAATTAAAAAATTTGGTTGAAAACAAGTTGTGGGAAATTTTGCACTGCCCCCGTCCCAATCCTTTCCCCCGTCCCACACCTACTCCTCATGTTACTCCTTTCACCCATCCCCTTTCCGGCAACCATCCTATTCCTGGCATCCGTCCCTTTCCCAACCACCATCCCATTCCCACCCCCGAGCATACGTTCACTCCTCCTTCGTTTTCATCTACTCCTTCTCACTATGTTGCTCCCACTTCTTTTTAAACTCCCTCTTTGACACATGCTCGGGAAGATTCCAGTTCTGACCTGTCTTTTCTCCACACCCCACAAATCCACTATGCATCCTTTCCTGCGGCCCATCGTTTTTATTCAGCCACTGAAGACAGGGAGGCTAGCGCTGCTGGCCCAAGAGAGTCGACCCCGCGACGGTCCACCTCCCCTTCAAAGTTTCAAGATTTATTTTTTAAAAATAGTTTTGTTAATATTTCTTTATTCATAAAAAAGGTTTATTTGATTTTTTGTTAAATAAATAAGATTCATGTACTTCAGGGTGTGTGTGTTTTTATTTTCAGGTACAGACTATCAGCAACCTTGGCCACTACAGCTGCTGTGAAACTAGAACTCCCAGCAGCACACTACTTTGCATTTATTATGACGCCCATAGAAGTGAAAATAGGTTTCTGGGAGTTTTATTTTCTGAACGGCTGTACTGCCAAAGGTGGCTTAACCTTGAACATTACATGTTGCACGATCAATAATGGTCTTTCTTATAGCTCCTTATTGATCGTATTCCCTCTGATTGGGACATGAACAAGCAAATGCTTGTTCATCAGTTAATCTTGTGGCCTTTAACATGAGCCCTTGTGGGAGTCATGGTCCATGTGAATCAGCATCATCACAAATTCATTGACTACAGAGCGCTAAATTTAAATTTCACTCTTTAGTTAATGATTTACAGATGACGCTCTCACATAAACTAGCGTGATTAGCACAAGGAACATGCTGCTGTTAAATGCATTGTTCAGAGCTGAAGCCGGACCTACACAGAATTTCACCCGGGCAACCACACGGATGTTAGCAACGGAGAATTTCAAGTTCCAATGCTCTTCCTTGCCTTGCGCAGGATCGGGTAGAGCAAGAGCTTACAATAACACACTGCTAGGCGGAGGATTCGGCCAAACAGTGTGTTTGGTGACGTCACAGGCTCTAATGGGCCGGCTTTATCGCTGCCCTAGCCTGTTAAATGGCTCAAGCCGGCCCATCAGTTCTGGTGATGTAACCGGGCTCACTGATGGGTGCAAGCCTCCGCCTGGCACCCTATGGAGAGCCCAATACATCACAGGATCTCCATAAAATGCCTTTGACATTACCATTAGCTTGTGTGAAAAAAAAAATAATATATATAACCAGTGTAGCAGAAGCATTCTTTGGGCCGAGTAAAAAAGAAGTCACAAGGTGTATAGCAAAAAACCTTTGATTTAATAGAAGAGAGAACAGTTTAAACAATTAAACAACATTATCCTGCCAACTCAATCTGCCTGCTTCAGAAACAAAGTACAGTAGGTGTTTGTGATATTGTGCTTTTAGCACGACAGCGTCGCGCTGATACTCGGCGACATGGTGCCGAGATCTCGCACTCACTGGAATAGTGACAGCACATCCCAGCAAGCGCGTCATAGAAGCGACGGGAGATCCGACTTGGATTCCCGCCAATTCTACACGTGTGCGGCGTTTGTTATGAATCCTGAGGGGGAAGTCCCCGCCGGATTTTAAATAAAAATCCGGCATGGGTCCCCACCTCAGGAGCATACCGGGCCCTTAGGTCTGTTATGGGTTGTAAGGAGAGCCCCCCCTACGCCGAAAAAAACGGCGTAGGGGGTCCCCCTACAATCCATACCAGACCCGTATCCAAAGCACGCTACCCGGCCAGCCAGGAAGGGAGTGGGGACGAGCGAGCGCCCCCCCCCCCCTCCTGAGCCGTACCAGGCTGCATGCCCTCAACATGGGGGGGTTGGGTGCTCTGGGGCAGGGGGCGCACTGCGGCCCCCCCACCTCAGAGCACCCTGTCCCCATGTTGATGAGGACAGGGCCCCTTCCCGACAACCCTGGCCGTTGGTTGTCGGGGTATGCGGGCGGGAGGCTTATCGGAATCTGGGAGCCCCCTTTAATAAGGGGGCCCCCAGATACCGGCCCCCCACCCTAAGTGAATGAGTATGGGGTACATCGTACCCCTACCCATTCACCTGCAAGAAAAGTGGTAAAAACACAAATAAACCACACAGTGTATTAAAATATTTTATTTTTCTGCTCCGGAGGCCGCCCCCTGTCTTCTTTATTAGCTCTTTTACCAGGGGGGGCTCTTCTTCTTCCGCTATCCCGACGGGTCTTCTCCGCTATCCGGGGGGTCTTCTCAACTCTCCGGGGTTCTCCTTCTGTCTTCGCCGCTCTCCGTTGTTGACTCGGCGCACCCCGGTTCTTCGTCTCGCGAGATCTCGGATTTTAACTAAAAATTTAGCGAGACGAAGAACCGGGGTGCGCCGAGTCAACAACGGAGAGCGGCGAAGACAGAAGGAGAACCCCGGTTCTTCGTCTCGCTAAATTTTTATTTAAAATCCGAGATCTCGCGAGACGAAGAACCGGGGTGCGCCGAGTCAACAACGGAGAGCGGCGAAGACAGAAGGAGAACCCCGGAGAGTTGAGAAGACCCCCCGGATAGCGGAGAAGACCCGTCGGGATAGCGGAAGAAGAAGAGCCCCCCCTGGTAAAAGAGCTAATAAAGAAGACAGGGGGCGGCCTCCGGAGCAGAAAAATAAAATATTTTAATACACTGTGTGGTTTATTTGTGTTTTTACCACTTTTCTTGCAGGTGAATGGGTAGGGGTACGATGTACCCCATACTCATTCACTTAGGATGGGGGGCCGGTATCTGGGGGCCCCCTTATTAAAGGGGGCTCCCAGATTCCGATAAGCCTCCCGCCCGCATACCCCGACAACCAACGGCCAGGGTTGTCGGGAAGGGGCCCTGTCCTCATCAACATGGGGACAGGGTGCTCTGAGGTGGGGGGGCCGCAGTGCGCCCCCTGCCCCAGAGCACCCAACCCCCCCATGTTGAGGGCATGCAGCCTGGTACGGCTCAGGAGGGGGGGGGGGCGCTCGCTCGTCCCCACTCCCTTCCTGGCTGGCCGGGTAGCGTGCTTTGGATACGGGTCTGGTATGGATTGTAGGGGGACCCCCTACGCCGTTTTTTTCGGCGTAGGGGGGCTCTCCTTACAACCCATAACAGACCTAAGGGCCCGGTATGCTCCTGAGGGGGGGGACCCATGCCGGATTTTTATTTAAAATCCGGCGGGGACTTCCCCCTCAGAATTCATAACAAACGCCGCACACGTGTAGAATTGGCGGGAATCCAAGTCGGATCTCCCGTCGCTTCTATGACGGCTCTGTCTCCATCGCGGCAAGCCAGCTCGGCGCTGGCTCCCGCGATGGGGCTCGTAGGTGCTCAATCTCGCCGAGAAAGAGAGCGAGATTGACACAAAATCGGGTTCACCTACTGTAATCGGCGAAACTGTCCCTCATTAGGGTGATGGCAAGGGTTGACCGATATGACAAATGTTGCAGCCTGGTGAGTGTGCAATCAACCTCTTGCGGGCCCAGGTGCAGTGGTTCCTCTGATAAAAGATAGTTATGTAGAACTACACTATAACTATATGGTCTATGGTTTCAATCTTAAGATTTATGGCTTTGGTGACAATACGCCATTTGGCAACTAAAATGCCAAAGGTGCACTCCACCAGTCGTCTAGCTCGTGTCAGTCTGTAGCTAAACAGGCGCTTTGAAGTGTTCAAGTCACGGCTACAATACGACTTTATGATGTTCTCGCACATTTGGAACGCCTCATGCCCTACTACCACAAATGGCAATGGAGGTCCATCAGTACCTGGCAAAGGTCTAGGAGGTGGCAATCCAAAATTCTTTAAGCACAGGAGGCGTCCCATTGCTGAGTTTTTGAAAGCCATTGATTCTTTTGTCCGCCCATAAGCTCCAATGTTACGGCAACAAACCGGTAATCAGCAGCCGCAATGGCCATCAAAATTATTGAGAAATATTTTTTGTAGTTGAAGAATTCGGAGCCACTTCCGGAAGGTTTTACAATTTTATATATTTCCCATCCACAGCTCCAACACAATTAGGGAATTGGCAGGTTTCCAGGAACTTGTCTGCAATCTGAAACCACTCTTCAGAAGTTGGATGTGGGATGTAATCCTCGTGCAATAGCTCCCACAAGGCACGACAAGTATCGCGGACTATACCGGATTCCCATCCGATACTGGTAATGCAGCGATGACAGACTTTCTCCCGTAGCAAGAAACCTGTTAAAAAATGAAAAAATATAAAAAAAATATATAAAAAAAAAAATCATATATACAGCTGTACCCAAAAAATATTAGGACAATCCTTACCTTAATGTCACCATTAGCCGCTCTGCAGGAGAAATTGCCCTTCTGTAGCATGTATCCTGTCTTTCGATGCATGTTGAAATGTGCTGCAGTAGCTGGTCATAGCTGGGATGACCACGAAGCTCCAAATACAGGATGGAAAAAACGCCTCTGGTCAGCCGTTTGGAACTTATTAGGTGGATGCAATACCGGGGTCTTCTTTTTTCCTGGGCACGTCTTCTCCATCTCGCTTTCAGGATTAGTAACCTCAATCGCAGACGTAAGTGTGCAGGCAGCATGGTCCCAAAACACAAAGAGCCTGAATGGAGGTTTCCCCGCTTAAATACACTGTAAAAGTGAGAGGACTCTGAGACACGCCTCCTTAAAAAACGGATCCGCTAAACGAAAGCCAAAACTTAAATAAACACGACTAATGGATTTGCTTTACAGACGGATCCGTTTGAACGGATACGTTTGAATGGGTTTCGTTCGCCTCCACTTTGTAATTTGTGAGACGGATCCGTTTCAAACAGATCCATGAAACGCGAGTGTGAAAGTAGCCTTATAATTAGAGTTGAGCGGACACCTGGATGTTCGGGTTCGGCCGAACTTCGGAAAAAAGTTGACGGGTTCGACCCAAACTTGACCCCGAACCTGAACCCCATTGAAGTCAATGGGGACCCGAACTTTTGAGCACTAAAATGGCTGTAAAAATGTCATGGAAAAGGGCTAGAGGGCTGCAAATGGCGTCAAAATGTGATTAAGAGCATGGCAAGTGCTCTGCAAACAACGTGTATAGGGAAATGACTTTAAATAACAAAAAATACGTAAAAATAAAAAATAATAATCTTGATCTAGGAGGACCAGGTCCATATGGAGTAGGAGGTTGAAGAGGCGGTGGAAGAGGAGGTAGCCTACACTAGTTTTTTGTTTTAAATTTTAGTTTTAAAATTAGGGTACACCCCAAAACATTGGGAAATATAACCTCCAGTCATGCTAAACACACGTTCAGACAATACACTGGCTGCAGGGAAGGCCAGCACCTCCAAGGGGTAAAGGGCAAACTTAGGCCATGTGCCCAATTTGGAGACCCAGATGTTTCAGGGGCTGACCCCTGTCAGTCAGTTCGTGTAGGCGTGTGCACACTTACTGCCCCACCATGTCGCATGTCCCCGTGATGTTCACGATCCAATTTGATATCTGCTTTATCAACTTTCGATGTTCTTTTATGCGCCTACCATGTTGATCACGGGTGGCGGGGAATCAGGGTTCCAGGAAAGAGAGGAAGCGTGAGAAAGAGAGACCATATCCAAGGGAGGATTCATTTTTTCTTATTTAAAATTAGAGTTGAAATATGGGAGAAATTATTAAAGCATAAAAGTGTGACAACTTTTTAAAGTTTAAGCATTGAATGAAAGGATGTGATGCGCATTAATTACTGAATAATTAATTAAATTTTATTCCCTGTCACCTATGCATAGCAGGTGTTTATTCACATCTAAAATTGTATAATGTCAACCCAAGAATGTAACAGAAAAATTATTGAAATTTATTAAAGGGAATCTGTCACTAGCATATTAGCAATTTTTTTTTTTTCATGAATCCATGTGTAATAAAGTACCTTATATCCATATGTCTTGTTCTTTTTATTGTGAGTCTTGTCATTTCTTCAAAAAAAGGCTTCTTATGATATGCAAATGAAGCTGTAAGGAGCCCAGAGGGGCGTTATTCTTTCTCCACGGTGCCCAGGAACGCCCCTCTGAAGTGCCATGCCCGCCGAAATTTGAAAACTAATACCTCCTCCAAGTTCAGCTAAATCGCCTCCCAGAGGCGAGGCTAAGTGCTCACCCCCCCCCCAGCGCCGCGCTCTGCGGCAAACACCCCCGATCCTCCTCTCGCCTGCAAGTGAAATCCCGCGCAGGCACAGTGCCGGCGATTTAGCTGGCTGAGGAAACAGCGAACACGTCACTGGGATCGGCGCATGCCCAGTGACGCTGTTGAAGCTGTTGCCCTCAGTCGTCTTATCAGCGCAGGAAATCGCCGGCACTGTGCCTGCGCGGGATTTCGGTTGCAGGCGAGAGGAGGTTCGGGGTGTTTGCCGCAGAGTGCGGCGCTGGGGGGAAGGGGGGGGGGGTGAGCACTTAGCCGCGCCTCTGGGAGGCGATTTAGCTGAACTTGGAGGAGGTATTAGTTTTCAAATTTCGGCGGGCACGGCACTTCAGAGGGGCATACCTGGGCACCGTGGAGAAAGAATAACGCCCCTCTGGGCTCCTTACAGCTTCATTTGCATATCATAAGAAGCCTTTTTTTGAAGAAATTACAAGACTCACAATAAAAAGAACAAGACATATGGATATAAGGTACTTTATTACACATGCATTCATGAAAACATTTTTTTGCTAATATGCTAGTGACAGATTCCCTTTAAGCTGTCAACTAGGTAGAGGAGGGGTATATTACACCCAAAAATTTGTGAATTTCACCAAAAAGTTTAACTGACCAGTTTATATTTTTCAGTCTACTAGGAATAGGAGTGGTACATCACACCCAAAAATTGGTGAATTTCACCAGAATATATAACTGACAAAATTTTTTTTTTGTTTAACCCGTCTACTAGGTATAGCAGTGGTACTATACACCTAAAAAATTGTTAATTTCACCATAAAATGTAACTGACAATTTTTTTATATTTTTTTTTTACCGTTCCACTAGGTATAGCAGTGGTACTATACACACCAAAATTGGTGAATTTCACCCTAAAATGTAAAGGACAATTTATTTATTTTTGAACCGGCCTACTAGGTATAGCAGTGGTACTATACACCCAAAAATTTGTTAATTTCACCCGAAAAAGTAAACAAAAAATTGTCAGTTACATTTTATGGTGAAATTAACCAATTTTTGGGTGTATAGTACCACTGCTATACCTAGTAGGTCGGTTAAAAAATAAATAGTCATTTACATTTTAGGGTGAAATTCACCAATTTTGGTGTGTATAGTACCACTGCTATACCTAGTGGAACGGTAAAAAAAAAAAAAACACTATACACCCAAAAATTTGTTAATTTCACCATAGAATGTAACTGACAATTATTATATTTTTTTTACCGTTCCACTAGGTATAGCAGTGGTACTATACACACCAAAATTGGTGAATTTCACCCTAAAATGTAAATGACAAATTTATTTATTTTTTAACTGGCCTACTAGGTATAGCAGTGGTACTGTACACCCAAAAATTGGTTAATTTCACCCGAAAAAGTAAATGACAAAGTAGTCAAATGATATAAAATAAAACACGTACAAAAAAAATAATAATTTTGATTTATGAGATAGAGTTCCATATGGAGTAGGAGTTTTAGGAGGCGGTGGACGTAGCGGAGTAGGTGTAAGCGGAGGTGGAGGAGGAAGAGATAGCCAACATAAGGTTTTTGGTTTTAATTTAATTTAGTAAAATTAAGGTACACTCCAAAGTGTGAAATATCCAAAATACAAAACATGAGCAATTGCGCTGCAGAATAACAATGGCTGCTTAGTGCCGGTATACATGTCTATTCTGCACAAGGTACGGACAAGTCCTGAGGGATCCATGCCTGGTTCATTTTACGTGAGCTTGTCCACATTGGCTGTGGACAGGCGGCTGCGCTTGTCTGTGATGACGCCCCCTGCCGTGCTAAACATGCCACCAGCAGCGCGTCTAGTAGTGTGCACTTGTACTCGCGCATCTTACGGTCACGCTCCAGTGACGGAATTAAGGACGGTACGTTGTCCTTGTAACGGGGATCCAGCAGCGTGGCCACCCAGTAATCAGCACAAGTTAGAATGTGGGCAACTTGGTGGTCGTTGCAGAGACACTGCAGCATATAATCGCTCATGTGTGCCAGGCTGCCCAGAGAGGCAATGAAAAGCTGTCCTCTGTGGGAGGTGTATCGTCGGTGTCCTCTGTATCCCCCCATCCACGCACCAGTGATGGCCATGAGCTGGTCTGGGTGCCACCCTGCTGTGAACATGGTTCCTCTTCCTCCATCTCCTCCTCCTCATCCTCCACAACTGTGCCCTGGTTGGACAATTGTGTACCTTGGGTTTGTGGGTGCAGGAACCCACCCTCGGAGCCACTTGGGAATGACTGGCCGGAAACCCTACGAAATGATCCCTCCTTCTCCTCCTGTGCCACATCCTCTTCCATCATCACCAGAAGCGTTTTTTTCAAGGAGGCATAGAAGTGGGATAGTAACGCTGAGAACAGCGTTATCGGCACTGGCCATGTTGGTGGAGTACTCGAAACAGCGCAACAAGGAACACAGGTCTCGCATGGAGGCCCAGTCATTGGTGATGAAGTGGTGCTGTTCTGCCAAGCGACTCACCCGTGCGTGCTGCAGCTGAAACTCCATTATCGCCTACTGCTGCTCGCACAGTCTGGCCAGCATGTGCAAGGTGGAGTTCCACCTTGTGGGCATGTCGCATATGAGGCGGTGAGCGGGAAGGCCGAAGTTACGCTGCAGCGCTGACAGGCGAGCAGCAGCAGGGTGAGAACGCCGAAAGCGCACACAGATGGCCCGTACTTTATGCAACCGCTCTGACATATCGGGGTAAGTTTTAAGGAATTTCTGCACCACCAAATTCAGCACATGCGCCAGGCAAGGGATGTGCGTCAAACCGGCTAGTCCCAGAGCTGCTACGAGATGCGCCCATTATCGCACACCACTAGGCCAGGCTTGAGGCTGACTGGCACAAACCACTCATAGGTCTGTTGTTCAAGGCCCGTCCACAGCTCCTGCGCGGTGTGGGGTTTATCCCCCAAAAATATAAGTTTTAAAACTGCCTGCTGTCGTTTACTGCTGGCTGTGCTGAAGTTGGTAGTGAAGTTGTTACGCTGACTGGATGAGGAGCTGGTAGGAGGAGGAAGCAACAGGAGGCAAACTGAAGCGCCCTGCAATCCTCGGTGGTGGAAGGACATGCGCCAAACTGCTATCCGCCTCAGGCCCAGCCGCCACTGCATTTACCCAGTGTGCTGTTATGGAGATATAATTGCCCTGACCGTGCTTACTGGTCCACGTATCCGTAGTCAGGTGCACCTTGCCACAGATGGCATTGCGCAGTGTACACCTGATTTTGTCCCCTACTTGGTTGTGCAGGGAAGGGATGGCTCACCTTGAAAAGTAGTGGCGGCTGGGCACGACATACTGTGGGACAGCCACAGCCATAAGGCCTTTAAAACTATCCGTCTACACCAGAAGGAATGACAGCATTTCAAAGGCCAGTAATTTAGAAATGCTGGCATTCAGGGCTAGGGATCGCGGGTGAGTAGGGGGGGTACTTCCTCTTCCTCTCCAGCGTTTGGGAGATGGAGAGCTTAACGCTTTCGTGGGACATTGTGGAGATACTTGGTGACCCAGGTGTTGGTGTTGCTGGCAGATCCTCTGTTTGCGGGGTGCCTGGTGGCACTGTCACTCCAGAGGTGAATGAAGAGGCCGCGACTGCAGCAGAAGTGGAAGCAGGAGTGTAGTGTACGGGGACTGTAATGCCCGTCACTACAGAAAGGTCACTTGGTGTGCTGTCGCCCCCCTTATCTATGGGGAAGTTGGTATAAGTCATCTTCATAAAATGTAATGTAATGTAATGCTATGTACTTCCCTGTTACTGTAAAATGTGCATGTACAGGCCTGCTAGGGGTGTCATTCTAGCTCTTAGTCACTAGAGGGAGCTAGGGAGTCCTAGGTTATATAAGGCCCAGTCAGGGAAGGAAAAGTCAGTCTAGAGTTGGAGTTGTGGTTGGAGTCTGAAGTCTGTAGTCTAGTCTAACCAGAGATTAGGCTATGTCAGAGTCAAGTCCAGGCCTGAAGCCTGTGGACCAGGAGAGGGTAATGCAGTCCCTGTAACCGGGTTCCAGATCCAAGGAGAAGGTTCCCCTCCTGAGTTTATATATGCAGAAGCAGGAACACCACAGTTAACCAGCCTGAGGAAACAGAGAGACAGAGGCAAGTCCAGAAAAGCAAGAGGTACTAAAGACAACAGAGGAGGTACTTGATAAAGATAGACCCAAGGATATACGCCAGAGTCAGGGCATCGGGCCTTGGAGAAGAGTTTCTATGTTCCAGGATCAGTCAGGAATAGAGTGCATTCCGCCTGTACTGCAAGTCCTGTGTTTAACACTCTGAAGTCACCTTGCTATATATATTGCCTGCATCAAATGTACTGCAACCAACTGTCTGCAAAGGAACTGCGCTTCCATCTATGTCCATGTATGATGACTACTAAAGTTTGAGTTCTGTTTTAACATCACGTGGTTCCTCAGTTATTCCTGCTATCAGCAAACGGCGTGCCACCGTTTAATTGACACTGGCGTCACGAACATTTCTCATCATCACCTGCCCTTGCAGAGAGTCAGCCGTCTCAGGTTAGTGTCTATTGCACTACAACACCCAGGAACATTTCTAAACCTAACTTGAGTACGCTGCACCTCTCTTTTGGCGTCACGAACAGGATACGCACGCTTTCTAGTGCAAGAAGCGTGAACTTTGTGCCTTATACAGTTGCCCTGTGACTAAAGTGACAAATTGCCTGTTTTATTAAAGTGAACTTTGTGGACCGAAAAACATACTAAAAGTGTCCCTAAAACCTCCAAAAAGTGCTGTGCAGTGTTGCGCTGTCAAGAGGAAAGAAATCGCCACATCGGAGTGTGGTTTTGTGGACTTTTCATCATCCTGCTTGCTGTCAGTGAATAGACAGCGATTCTACCAAAGATGGCCGCTGAGGCTACTGAAATAGCTGCTGCGTCATCTTCATCCCGAAAAAGCGGGAAAAGTTGGCGCCCTTCTGATGAAAAAGCGGGAACGAGTTCAAGGTCAGGCGCCACTGCTTATCTGGAAATTTGCATGTCGGCCAGCATGGACTCCGCCTTCCCCATACTGGAATACCTGGGGTGCGGCCTCCCAGTGCAATGGGAGGATCTGGCTGATCTTATTGGCGCCACCCTATCGCTCTCCAGAGAAGGATCGAGCATGTTGGAGAGTGAGCAGAGCTTTGCTGCAACATCCGCGCCTGAAATATCAAAGATGGATAATGTTGGTGTAGAGCCTGAGGACGCTCCACCGGCCTACTCTCCGGGACCGGAGAGACCCGCCTGCCCACCGCCGGAGAAAGAACCAGAGCATCATTATGGCTCTTGGAGAGACTTCTTTCAGCCCTCTTTCAAGTGGTCCTCACTAATGGCGGAGATCCGGGAAGTCGCCAAAAAGCGGAATACAAAGACTAAAATATATTATGAGGAACTGACCAAGACTATCCATGAACGACACACCAACACCCAACCCCGCCTGGAAAGGAGAAAGGGAGTGGTGGTGTCCTTTGACAAAACCCGTGGCTACGGGTTCATCCAAGATTATCTAACTGGCAGAGACTTATATTTTAACAGAAGATCTGTCAAGAGAGACTACCTCCCTTCCTATCAGCACAGCCTCCGCGAGGGAGAGGAAGTGGAGTTCACCCCTGCCGAGAGCCTGAGAGGCCCTTATGCAACTGCCGTGACCCGTCCCAAGCGAGAACCTGAGGACTGGGAGGTAGAAGAAGACTACTCTGGCTGCGAGCGGGAACCTGAACGCTCTCAAGAGCCGGCCCATCACGCCTTCCAAGAGCGGGGCTCCTTCATTGGGCCTAATGTCTTCTGGCAGCCAACCGTGTTGGAAAAATGGGTGAGCCCCTATCCTTCCCCCGAGCTGCCTCGTCGGGAGAAGACCGTACAGGACATGGAGAATTTAAAAGGACTTCGGGTTACCTTGGAGAATATCCGGAAGGGTAGGAGACCCGATGCGCCACCGGAATCTGCAGAGGCCGCGTCCGAGCCATCGTTGACTGTACCTGCGCCGGCGGCGCCAGCAGAGGACAGCGATTCCGACACAGAGAGCATTGGTGACCAGATCGTCCGGCTGGAGGAAAAGTTGCGGAAGCTGCGCAAGATTGCCACCGCCAGGATCCGGACGCCGCCTAAGGAGGATGAGGTAAGGGTGCCTGTCACCACCCGTAGACCACCTTCTGTCACCCCCGCTCCGTTGCGGCCCCAAAGAGGACCCGCTACTGCTGTGAACTGCTGCACAGAGCCCACCGGACCGCTTGCGGCGGCGGTACCCAATGCAGCACCACCCACAATCATTATGCCGGGACCGGTACGGTCCACCCGAGGGTCTACCCCTAGGCCCATGGGGCCAATACCTATTAGGGGCCCCTTTACCTTGCAGCTGCCCCCTGACACCGTTATGTGGGCACATCCTCCTGTAGATTACTACTACAGGCCGTACGTGCCAGCAGAGCCGGGTAATTATGACATACCCCTGTGAATCAGCCTGCTAGGCCTTTGCTTTATTTCACCAAAGAATGATGTTGTTAACCCTTCCAGGACAGGAGTCCTATGTTTTCCGGTCCTTTGTTGCTGCTGCCAGTTCATCCACGGCTCAGTGGTAGGTGTCACTCACTGAAATAATAAACTCAACAAAGCCAAGTTTGTTTCCAGGATCTCCTGCCTGCCTTTGCTATTTTCCACCACGTTGTGCCTATTCCGTTGTTGCACCTTTTACCCTTACCCCCCTTTTCAGGTTGATCAGGGGTATTACAGCACTTGTTTTATATTATACAATTTTATTGTGCAACTTGATACTAAGGAACCGTGCCCTGAGATAGATTTAAAAGAACCTGAGCCTCTGAGATTTTTGCTCTTTTAAAAGGAAATGTGCCCAGAGATGGACTCCACCGCATGAGAGCCTCTGTGATTTATAGGAAAATAACCTGGGTACGGACTCATATTTGTTCTTTGAGCCTCCAAGAACTTTTATACTGTTTTACCGTTTCTTGCTGTTCAAATATGGACTTATTCATTGTCATGGACTATCCTGGTATTAATGTCACGCTGTGCCAGGTCAGCGCCCCAGTTCCATTCACTATCCTGAGAGAAGAGAACGACGCCCCTTGTCATCACCCTTCACCTTTGCCAATTGGACCTGATATGAATGTAAATGCAGATGAATTACATATATGTATGCCTGCATGTGTCTTTTTCCAGGCGGGCCCTGATGGAGTACGAGGTCGTACGAGGTCGTACTCAGCTTAAAGCAGTGGGGTATGTAGTGTACGGGGACTGTAATGCCTGTCACTACAGAAAGGTCACTTGGTGTGCTGTCGCCCCCCTTATCTATGGGGAAGTTGGTATAAGTCATCTTCATAAAATGTAATGTAATGTAATGCTATGTACTTCCCTGTTACTGTAAAATGTGCATGTACAGGCCTGCTAGGGGTGTCATTCTAGCTCTTAGTCACTAGAGGGAGCTAGGGAGTCCTAGGTTATATAAGGCCCAGTCAGGGAAGGAAAAGTCAGTCTAGAGTTGGAGTTGTGGTTGGAGTCTGAAGTCTGTAGTCTAGTCTAACCAGAGATTAGGCTATGTCAGAGTCAAGTCCAGGCCTGAAGCCTGTGGACCAGGAGAGGGTAATGCAGTCCCTGTAACCGGGTTCCAGATCCAAGGAGAAGGTTCCCCTCCTGAGTTTATATATGCAGAAGCAGGAACACCACAGTTAACCAGCCTGAGGAAACAGAGAGACAGAGGCAAGTCCAGAAAAGCAAGAGGTACTAAAGACAACAGAGGAGGTACTTGATAAAGATAGACCCAAGGATATACGCCAGAGTCAGGGCATCGGGCCTTGGAGAAGAGTTTCTATGTTCCAGGATCAGTCAGGAATAGAGTGCATTCCGCCTGTACTGCAAGTCCTGTGTTTAACACTCTGAAGTCACCTTGCTATATATATTGCCTGCATCAAATGTACTGCAACCAACTGTCTGCAAAGGAACTGCGCTTCCATCTATGTCCATGTATGATGACTACTAAAGTTTGAGTTCTGTTTTAACATCACGTGGTTCCTCAGTTATTCCTGCTATCAGCAAACGGCGTGCCACCGTTTAATTGGCACTGGCGTCACGAACATTTCTCATCATCACCTGCCCTTGCAGAGAGTCAGCCGTCTCAGGTTAGTGTCTATTGCACTACAACACCCAGGAACATTTCTAAACCTAACTTGAGTACGCTGCACCTCTCTTTTGGCGTCACGAACAGGATACGCACGCTTTCTAGTGCAAGAAGCGTGAACTTTGTGCCTTATACAGTTGCCCTGTGACCAAAGTGACAAATTGCCTGTTTTATTAAAGTGAACTTTGTGGACCGAAAAACATACTAAAAGTGTCCCTAAAACCTCCAAAAAGTGCTGTGCAGTGTTGCGCTGTCAAGAGGAAAGAAATCGCCACATCGGAGTGTAGTTTTGTGGACTTTTCATCATCCTGCTTGCTGTCAGTGAATAGACAGCGATTCTACCAAAGATGGCCGCTGAGGCTACTGAAATAGCTGCTGCGTCATCTTCATCCCGAAAAAGCGGGAAAAGTTGGCGCCCTTCTGATGAAAAAGCGGGAACGAGTTCAAGGTCAGGCGCCACTGCTTATCTGGAAATTTGCATGTCGGCCAGCATGGACTCCGCCTTCCCCATACTGGAATACCTGGGGGGCGGCCTCCCAGTGCAATGGGAGGATCTGGCTGATCTTATTGGCGCCACCCTATCGCTCTCCAGAGAAGGATCGAGCATGTTGGAGAGTGAGCAGAGCTTTGCTGCAACATCCGCGCCTGAAATATCAAAGATGAATAATGTTGGTGTAGAGCCTGAGGACGCTCCACCGGCCTACTCTCCGGGACCGGAGAGACCCGCCTGCCCACCGCCGGAGAAAGAACCAGAGCATCATTATGGCTCTTGGAGAGACTTCTTTCAGCCCTCTTTCAAGTGGTCCTCACTAATGGCGGAGATCCGGGAAGTCGCCAAAAAGCGGAATACAAAGACTAAAATATATTATGAGGAACTGACCAAGACTATCCATGAACGACACACCAACACCCAACCCCGCCTGGAAAGGAGAAAGGGAGTGGTGGTGTCCTTTGACAAAACCCGTGGCTACGGGTTCATCCAAGATTATCTAACTGGCAGAGACTTATATTTTAACAGAAGATCTGTCAAGAGAGACTACCTCCCTTCCTATCAGCACAGCCTCCGCGAGGGAGAGGAAGTGGAGTTCACCCCTGCCGAGAGCCTGAGAGGCCCTTATGCAACTGCCGTGACCCGTCCCAAGCGAGAACCTGAGGACTTGGAGGTAGAAGAAGACTACTCTGGCTGCGAGCGGGAACCTGAACGCTCTCCAGAGCCGGCCCATCACGCCTTCCAAGAGCGGGGCTCCTTCATTGGGCCTAATGTCTTCTGGCAGCCAACCGTGTTGGAAAAATGGGTGAGCCCCTATCCTTCCCCCGAGCTGCCTCGTCGGGAGAAGACCGTACAGGACATGGAGAATTTAAAAGGACTTCGGGTTACCTTGGAGAATATCCGGAAGGGTAGGAGACCCGATGCGCCACCGGAATCTGCAGAGGCCGCGTCCGAGCCATCGTTGACTGTACCTGCGCCGGCGGCGCCAGCAGAGGACAGCGATTCCGACACAGAGAGCATTGGTGACCAGATCGTCCGGCTGGAGGAAAAGTTGCGGAAGCTGCGCAAGATTGCCACCGCCAGGATCCGGACGCCGCCTAAGGAGGATGAGGTAAGGGTGCCTGTCACCACCAGTAGACCACCTTCTGTCACCCCCGCTCCGTTGCGGCCCCAAAGAGGACCCGCTACTGCTGTGAACTGCTGCACAGAGCCCACCGGACCGCTTGCGGCGGCGGTACCCAATGCAGCACCACCCACAATCATTATGCCGGGACCGGTACGGTCCACCCGAGGGTCTACCCCTAGGCCCATGGGGCCAATACCTATTAGGGGCCCCTTTACCTTGCAGCTGCCCCCTGACACCGTTATGTGGGCACATCCTCCTGTAGAGGACTACTACAGGCCGTACGTGCCAGCAGAGCCGGGTAATTATGACATACCCCTGTGAATCAGCCTGCTAGGCCTTTGCTTTATTTCACCAAAGAATGATGTTGTTAACCCTTCCAGGACAGGAGTCCTATGTTTTCTGGTCCTTTGTTGCTGCTGCCAGTTCATCCACGGCTCAGTGGTAGGTGTCACTCACTGAAATAATAAGTGGTAGGCAATTAAGAGTGCCGTATTTGTGTGAGGGGAGGCGGGGCGTTCACTATTTAAACCTGGCCCTCCTCCCCCCACTTGTCGGTTCGAACGATTTCGAATCGGCTTGTGGGTTGGTGCCAGAGAAGGGCGTGCGTCACTGGAGGATCGGGGGATCGGCTGCGTCGGGCTCGTCGCTACGGTGATTAGGTAGGCAGGGTGACTTGCACACCCGTCTCGCTATGTATAACATGTGGGGCTGCCGAGCGTGCCGCCGGTCCCCAGCTGCGCTGGAGACTGCCCGCACTCCTGATCGCTTCCGGCACCCCGAGACAGGCACCCCGATCCGCTCCAGGCCCTGCGCTAAGCACCCCCGCTCCCACATGCAGCGTCCCCCAGGCGGGCACCCCTCACCTGTGGCTCAGCAGCGACGGGTCCCGACGTCCGCTCGCATACCCTGAGCATCGGTCACGCCGGCCGTCTGCTCCACGACGCAGCGTTATATATCACTCACTCCCTTATCAGAACATAAACATTCGTTCCACCGTAGAGGAAAACGCCGTCCGCTCACACAGGGATCTATTCATTAGCTGCAATCAGTAAGCGGAGGTCCAGCTGCAGGATCAGGGGGCGGAAGCCGAAACCTATAGACGATTAATACGCCGCGGCTTTCCCTGTACAAATAGTCGATAGCGGTGGGCACGGGATGCAATGTTCCACATGGCGGAGCGCAAATCCCTCACAGCCGATCCTGATGCACGTTCTCCTGGTAATTACAATTAGCGAGGCAGTGAAGGTGGACATGCTTATGTGACTTTCAGTCAAGGCTAGGAATCCGCTGCAGAATAAACTCGTCTTCTTTACTGCGCCAAACTCAGGCAAGACGAGATAAGCAGATACTCAGACATGTGCACTGTATAACAAGTTAGGATTTCAATGGTTAATTCTAACCTAGAAGGGAATCACTGGCTTGCTGCGCTCCAGCAGGTCCTGACTGATAGAGGGCGACACCTACAGGCCCATACTGGTACTGCAGTCCTGGTGCAGGGCTCCTCTGCTCAGGCACAGTGGCTAGGTACTAAGGCAGGAGTATAAAAAAAAAAAATAAAAAAAAAAATTTAAAATAAATTTGGAATATGTTCAAGGATCAAATATAAAGAGGGCTTCAAGGAGGGGGGCTGGCCACGTCACTTTGCGCACGCAGCCGGGCCGCCCGTAAGCCCATACGGTCAGTCAGGGGGTTGGTTCGGGCGCAGTCACAATAATCCGGTGGTTAGCTAGGGAGCGGTGGCATGAGTGAAGGGTCGCCCAGCCGGCGTGCGCTCACTCACACGTCTGTCCTTGGTTATTCAGGTCCACAGGTGGTGGGCTAACTTACGATACTGTGGGGTTCGTGGCTGTCATGGCCGCCAGGTGAGTCAGGGGTGGTGCATGCGGGGGCCAACCCCCTCTTTTCTCCTGCATAGGCTTGGGGGACGGGGGATGGTGGACTATTATGTCCAGGCCTCTGGCGCATCTCTTACAGGGTGGCGCCTACAGTCGTGGCCTTTGGTGGGGGTAAAAAAAAAAAAAATTATTTATATATATATATATATATAATGGTATAGATAGGAATGTTGCTTTGCCAGGTCTGTCACGACTACAGACTCCTTATAAAGCCCTGCCACGACTGCAGGCATCAGTCTGTCACGACTACAGACCCGCTCTAAAGCCCTGCCACGACTGCAGGCAACAGTCTGTCACGACTACAGACCCGTTATAAAGCCCTGCCACGACTGCAGGCATCAGTCTGTCACGACTACAGACTCGTTATAAAGTCCTGCCACGACTGCAGGCATCAGTCTGTCACGACTACAGACCCATTATAAAGCCCTGCCACGACTGCAGGCATCAGTCTGTCACGACTACAGACTCGTTATAAAGTCCTGCCACGACTGCAGGCATCAGTCTGTCACGACTACAGACCCGCTCTAAAGCCCTGCCACGACTGCAGGCACAAATCCGTTACGACTACAGACTCATTATTAAGACCAGCCACGACTGCAGGCATTAGTCTCATGTCAACAGACTCATGAGGTAATACTACCACATCTACAGGCGATGGTCCGTTACCGCTACTCTCGATGTAGGGTCCCCTCACGACTACAGGGGGTAGTCGGTCACATCCACAGACTCGGTCGCACTCCCGTTAACTACAGGCACTGGGTGGGCATCTACGGGTAGTTGCGTCACGACTACGCACGTGGGTCAGCCACGGCCTGGGAGGTCAGCCTTCACGGTCACAGGTAGGTCCAGTTAGGCTTCAGTCTCCCAGCGGGTTCCAGTCACAATAACCAGCCCCTAGGTGAGGGGGGGCACTCCCGCACCGGCACACAATGCCAGGGAGCTGTGCGGCTCCTCACGCGGCACACTCTTCAAACCAGCGGGGGCCGGGGCCCACGGTAAAGGAAGGGCTCCCTCTGATCCGGTGCACATTGCCAGGGAGTGGCGCTGCTCCCCACGTGGTACGAGTGTCCAGCCGGCGGTGGGTCGGCCCTAGCTGAGGAGGGGGGCTCCCCCGCACTGGTGCATTCTGCCAGGGAGCAGCGTGAGCTCCCCACGCGGCTGGGGGGTAAGGCTCCTCATCTTCAATAAAGTCTGGCACGGGCCGCCGTGCTGTTAGGTAGGCAGGGATCAGGGGAAGGAGTACTAGGCTCGGTCAGAGGGAGCAGATCATAGGCGGTGGCTGGCTTCCTGCTGCCGGCCGTACATTAGGTTCCAAGGGGGTTATTTAGGCACAAGATGTTAGTTAGTCCGTGCAGGTGATCTGCGTTATACCATGCTCTTCATGCTCGTACTCAGAGCTGTGCCCATACGGGAGCTGCTTAAGTGGTTGATAGTCAATAAATAAATAAATAAATAAAAAATAAAAAAAATACATTTTTGAGTCTCTCACGCATGGCTTCTCCGTGTTAGTTTTACACATACGGATCTGCCATTAGAGTCTCTCATGCATGGCTTCTCCGTTTTAGGTTTACACATACGGATCTGCCATTAGAATCTCTCACGCATGGCTTCTCCGTTTTAGGTTACACATATGACTCCGCCATTAGAGTCTCTCACGCATGGCTTCTCCGTGTGAGTTTTACACATACGACTCCGCCATTAGTCTCTCACGCCTGGCTTCTCCGTTTTAGGTTGGCACATATGACTCCGCCATTAGAGTCTCTCAGGCATGGCTTCTCCGTTTTAGGTTTACACATATGACTCCGCCATTAGAGTCTCTCACGCCTGGCTTCTCCGTTTTAGGTTTACACATATGACTCCGCCATTAGAGTCTCTCACGCATGGCTTCTCCGTTTTAGGTTACACATATGACTCCGCCATTAGAGTCTCGCACGCATGGCTTCTCCGTTTTAGTTTTACACATATGACTCCGCCATTAGAGTCCCTCACGCAGAGCTTCTCCGTTTTAGTTTTACACATATGACTCCGCCATTAGAGTCTCTCACGCATGGCTTCTCCGTTTAGGTTCACACATATGTCTCCGCCATTAGAGTCTCACGCATGGCTTCCCCGTTTTAGGTTACACATATGACTCCGCCATTAGAGTCTCTCACGCATGGCTTCTCCGTTTTAGGTTTACACATATGACTCCGCCATTAGAGTCTCTCACGCCTGGCTTCTCCGTTTTAGGTTGGCACATATGACTCCGCCATTAGAATCTCTCACGCATGGCTACTCCGTTTTAGGTTTACACATATGACTCCGCTATTAGAGTCTCTCACGCATGGCTTCTCCGTTTTAGGTTACACATATGACTCCGCCATTAGAGTCTCGCACGCATGGCTTCTCCGTTTTAGGTTACACATATGACTCCGCCATTAGAGTCCCTCACGCAGAGCTTCTCCGTTTTAGTTTTACACATATGACTCCGCCATTAGTCTCTCACGCATGGCTCCATTAGTCTCTCGCGCATGGCTTCTCCGCTTTAGGTTTACACACAGGACTCCGCCATTAGAGTCTCTCACGCATGGAGGTAAAAAATAAATAAAATAATAATAATAATTCCTCACCAGGCCCAGCTGCGCTGGGACTAGTCTCCCATCTCACCATAGCTAAGAGACTGATGGCCAATTCCTTGGCCAGTAACACTCTGAGGGCTTACAAGACAGCTTGGCGCCTGTTTCAGAGATATGAGAACACCTATTGGGCTTTGTCGGGGTTTTTGCCACTCTCAATTAAACCTGTCCTATAGCATTGTTAACTATACATGGCAGGTATTCAGCACCATTGGTACAGGCTACATCCGGACCTACCGTCACTCTTCTCCGCCCACCCGATCAAAGCGGCGTTGAAGGGTTTGCGCAAGATGTCTGTTGTGAAACGACATGGGCGTCAGCCATTTACCGGTAGCTTGTTCAGGCCGTGACAGGCAAACTGCAGGGGCAAACCGTTCGGGCCGCAGGTTAGCGCTCTGGTAGAAACAGCCTTGTACCTGGCTTTCCATGGATTCCTCAGGTCATGGGCACCAATACACTGGCTGGGTGCTTGCGGAAAGGTCAGCTCATCCGGCGCGGGTCCATCTATGTCCTCACCTTGGCCTCGTCCAAGACGTCACGGCCGGGGCAATCAGTGGCGGTCAGATACTTTCCCACGGACAGCAGATGGTGTCCGGGCAGGCCTTGAAGGCTTGGCTGCGTAGTATTTAGTCCAAGCGGCATGTTCTCCCGTACTCGAACTAGGCAATGCCCGGCTAACCACCGCGGCCTTTCTTACGTACTTTCAGGTTAGTTGACAGGTTCAGGGGTCGGTCCTCGCTGGATCACAGGACATTCCTTCCGCATGGGCACGGCAGCAGCGGCGTCCATGCATAAGGTGCCAGTACATGTCATCAAACATTTGGGTCGTCGCAGTTCCACGTGTTCCATGCGTAATATCCCGGATCCTTATACGAAATATCATTGGCTTTCGAGTTTTGGTCTGTAGTTTCTGTTATCTAGTTTTCAAACTCCTATGCATGGTTCTTTTGGCCCCTTTAGGCTACCCTTCGATAAGCAGTTCCGGCATAACTCTGCTGCTTCTAGGTTGGGGGGGTGGAGTATAGGCTTAGGTAGGGTACCCTCTCAGCATGAGCCGATCCGAGCACAAGTGGTAGGCAATTAAGAGTGCCGTATTTGTGTGAGGGGAGGCGGGGCGTTCACTATTTAAACCTGGCCCTCCTCCCCCCACTTGTCGGTTCGAACGATTTCAACCCACCCAGGAGCCCTCCCTTCTTTCAGGTCTCATCATTGGGGTAGCCCCCTTTAGGCTACCCTTCGATAAGCAGTTCCGGCATAACTCTGCTGCTTCTAGGTTGGGGGGGGTGGAGTATAGGCTTAGGTAGGGTACCCTCTCAGCATGAGCCGATCCGAGCACAAACTCAACAAAGCCAAGTTTGTTTCCAGGATCTCCTGCCTGCCTTTGCTATTTTCCACCACGTTGTGCCTATTCCGTTGTTGCACCTTTTACCCTTACCCCCCTTTTCAGGTTGATCAGGGGTATTACAGCACTTGTTTTATATTATACAATTTTATTGTGCAACTTGATACTAAGGAACCGTGCCCGGAGATAGACTCAAAAGAACCTGAGCCTCTGAGATTTTTGCTCTTTTAAAAGGAAATGTGCCCAGAGATGGACTCCACCGCATGAGAGCCTCTGTGATTTATAGGAAAATAACCTGGGTACGGACTCATATTTGTTCTTTGAGCCTCCAAGAACTTTTATACTGTTTTACCGTTTCTTGCTGTTCTAATATGGACTTATTCATTGTCATGGACTATCCTGGTATTAATGTCACGCTGTGCCAGGTCAGCGCCCCAGTTCCATTCACTATCCTGAGAGAAGAGAACGACGCCCCTTGTCATCACCCTTCACCTTTGCCAATTGGACCTGATATGAATGTAAATGCAGATGAATTACATATATGTATGCCTGCATGTGTCTTTTTCTGTTTCAGGTAAAGATTCCAGTTGGGCGGGCCCTGATGGAGTACGAGGTCGTACTCAGCTTAAAGCAGTGGGGTATGTAGTGTACGGGGACTGTAATGCCCGTCACTACAGAAAGGTCACTTGGTGTGCTGTCGCCCCCCTTATCTATGGGGAAGTTGGTATAAGTCATCTTCATAAAATGTAATGTAATGTAATGCTATGTACTTCCCTGTTACTGTAAAATGTGCATGTACAGGCCTGCTAGGGGTGTCATTCTAGCTCTTAGTCACTAGAGGGAGCTAGGGAGTCCTAGGTTATATAAGGCCCAGTCAGGGAAGGAAAAGTCAGTCTAGAGTTGGAGTTGTGGTTGGAGTCTGAAGTCTGTAGTCTAGTCTAACCAGAGATTAGGCTATGTCAGAGTCAAGTCCAGGCCTGAAGCCTGTGGACCAGGAGAGGGTAATGCAGTCCCTGTAACCGGGTTCCAGATCCAAGGAGAAGGTTCCCCTCCTGAGTTTATATATGCAGAAGCAGGAACACCACAGTTAACCAGCCTGAGGAAACAGAGAGACAGAGGCAAGTCCAGAAAAGCAAGAGGTACTAAAGACAACAGAGGAGGTACTTGATAAAGATAGACCCAAGGATATACGCCAGAGTCAGGGCATCGGGCCTTGGAGAAGAGTTTCTATGTTCCAGGATCAGTCAGGAATAGAGTGCATTCCGCCTGTACTGCAAGTCCTGTGTTTAACACTCTGAAGTCACCTTGCTATATATATTGCCTGCATCAAATGTACTGCAACCAACTGTCTGCAAAGGAACTGCGCTTCCATCTATGTCCATGTATGATGACTACTAAAGTTTGAGTTCTGTTTTAACATCACGTGGTTCCTCAGTTATTCCTGCTATCAGCAAACGGCGTGCCACCGTTTAATTGGCACTGGCGTCACGAACATTTCTCATCATCACCTGCCCTTGCAGAGAGTCAGCCGTCTCAGGTTAGTGTCTATTGCACTACAACACCCAGGAACATTTCTAAACCTAACTTGAGTACGCTGCAGGAGGAGCTAGAGACCCACTTGTGTCTTGTCGTCAGCACATTGTCTGAAGAACTGCCACACCAGGGAACTCCTTGGAGATGGCTTTGGTGTGCTCGGTCCCTTGCTGCGGTGGGCAGTAGGAGGTGTACTGTCTAGAGGACGGCCGCTCCGCTTTTGCACCCTGCTCCCTCTTCTGCTGTGCCGGTGGCTCTGTGCGACGACCGCCTCTTCCTCCGAACTACATCGGTCACTCGCTTGACTTTGATTCCATGTGGGGTCGAGGACCTCATCGTCCTCCACATCATCTTCCACCCAGTCTTCACCCCTGCCTTCCTTGTCGGTCTGCACACTTTCGAAAGCCCCAGCACCTGTGTTTCGTCATAATCCGAGACATGTTGCGATGGTCCTCCCATGTACTTATCTTGAAAGATAAGTGGTTGGGCAGCGGTGCACTCATTCTCTTCCACTTCTGCGGCAGACTAGGTGGATGGCCCTGGGAAACCCTGCTAACAGAGTCATCAAAAAGCAGAAGAGACTGCTGCATGACTTGGGGCTCAGACTGCTTGGCTGATTTGCAAGGGGGTGAGGTGAAAGACTTATGGACATCGGCTGCAGGTGCCAACTGTGGTCTTTCAGCAGGAGACTGGGTAGGAGACAATGTGAAGGAACTGGATGCACTGTCAGCAACCCAATCTACTATCGCCTGTACTTGTTCAGGCCTCACCATTCGTAGAGCAGCATTAGGCCCGACCAAATACCGCTGCAGGTTTTGTTGCCTACTCGCACCTGAGGAAGGGGTTTCACTTGTGCGTGTAGCTGGCACAGATCGACCACATCCTCTCCCTGCAACAGGAGCTCTACCAGCAGCACCACGACCTGGGCCACGTCGCTTATTTGACGCTCTCCTCATATTTTTTGAATTTAGGATATTGCCCTAAATGGGTGTTTAATAGTAGAATAGAACGACAGTATGTAAAGGGTGTATCTCACACGGTCTGAACCAGTGTAGGCCTAAATTAAATATTTCTTCGCACAAAATGGCTGTATTTCAAATGACTGTATTTCAAATGCCTGATTCAAACCCCTGTATGTAAAGGGGGTATCTCACACGGCCTGAACCAGTGTAGGCCTGAAGTAAATATTTCTTTGCAAAAAATGGCTGTATTTCAAATGGCTGTATTTCAAATGCCTGATTCAAACCCCTGTATGTAGAGGGGGTATATCACAGGGCCTTAACCAGTGTAGGCCTGAAGTAAATATATCTTTGCACAAAATGGCTGTTTTTCAAATGGCTGTATTTCAAATCCCTGAATCAAACCCCTGTATGTAGAGGGAGTATCTCACAGGGCCTGAACCAGTGTAGGCCTGAAGTAAATATTTATCTGCACTAAATGGCTGTATTTAAAATGCCTGTATTTCAAATCCCTTATTCAAACCCCTGTATGTAGAGGGGGTATATCACAGGTCCTTAACCAGTGTAGGCTGAAGCAAATATTTCTTTGCCCTAAATTGCTGTATTTCAAATCCCTGATTCAAACTCCTGTATGTAGAGGGGGTATCTCACACGGTCTGAACCAGTGTAGGCCTGAATTCAATATTGTTCCACCAAATGGCGGTATTTAAAATCTCTGAATGTAACCCAAATGTATTAAGGGTGTATCTCACAATGACCTCTGCATCAAAGGCTGCCAACTACTGTAAATTTTTTGTGCCCAAACGAGTGTTTGTTTAACAACTGGATTTGACAGCAGTATATAAGCCTGTAATTTCACACGTGCTGATGCTGCAAGGCCTGAAAATAGTGTTTGTCAAAAAAGTGTGTTTTTCGAACCCCAGAAAATGATGGGTGTATTTCTAGCTTAAATTGCACACTGACTAATACAGATGTTGTAGATTGCCAAAAAAGTTTATTTTGGTAACAGAATATGAAAGCTGTATATATTAAACTTGAATTTAACACTTGCAGATCTGGAAAATACTGTCTTTTGAATAAAATAGTGTGTTTTTAAAACCCCAGAAAATGATGGGTGTATTTCTACCTTTAATTGCACACTGACTAATCCATATGTTGTAGTTTGGCCCCCAAAAAATTGTGATTTGCAATGTCCCAAAAGCTCAGATGCAGTGCTGGTGCACTGAGCTTGCATAAAATGGACGCCGCCAGCTACCTAACTAACAATTATAAAAGTTTATTTTTTTTTGGTAAATGGCCTCAGGGCAGGGTAAAACGATTGTGTCCTGCACCCACACAACTATTTCTAGGTAGATTGCTGAGTTAGATTCTCTCCTATTCTCTCCCTGAAATCACAAGTCCAGCAGCATGCTCTCCCTCCACTTGTAACAGCAGAGTGACGAGCAGAGCTACGTGACTCAAGCTTATATAGGGCCTGGGTCACATGCTGCTCTGGCCAATCACAGCCATGCCATTAGTAGGCATGGCTGTAATGGCCTCTTGGGGCATGTAGTATGTGCAGCCTTTCAAAAAGCGGCAAGAAATCGCCGAATACCGAACCCGAACTTTTACGGAAATGTTCGGGTCCGGGGTCCAAAAATCCTAAAGTTCGGTACTTCGGGTTCGCTCAACCCTATTTATAATATAATTTGTGTAATACAAAATTTATGACCCATCCAGGGCCGGTGCTACCATAAGGCAGACCAAGCAGCTGCCTTAGGGCGCACCCTGGGGGAGGGCGGAAAAATGAACCTTCTTTTTTCTTTTTTTTTATTACTTACTTGTGAGTTGCGGCCCAGATGATGTGCAATGGGGGGGGGGATGTGACACAATAGAGGGTAATGATGTGATCATGATGTGACTTGAAGGGGTTTATGTGACATGGTTTAAAGGGGGAGAAATGTGACATGGAGGTGATGTGACATGGAGGGCTAATGTGACATGGGGGGGCGATGATGGCTGACATGGGGGGGATGATGGCTGACATTGTGGGGGGATATGATGGCTGACATGGTGGGGGGGATATGATGGCTGACATGGTGGGGGGGATATGATGGCTGACATGGGGGGGGGTGATGGCTGACATGGGGGGGGATGATGGCTGACATGGGGGGGGATATGATGGCTGACATGGGGGGGGGATATGATGGCTGACATGGGGGGGGATATGATGGCTGACATGGGGGGGATATGATGGCTGACATGGGTGGGGATGATGGCTGACATGGGGGGGGATGATGGCTGACATGGGGGGGGGGATGATGGCTGACATGGGGGGGGATGATGGCTGACATGGGGGGGGGATGATGGCTGACATGGGGGGGGGATGATGGCTGACATGGGGGGGGGGATGATGGCTGACATGGGGGGGGGATGATGGCTGACATGGGGGGCTGATCTGAGGCATTAAGGGTCTGATCTGAGGGGGCGTGGTCTGGCTGCCTAGGCGGATGGGTGTGTAGAGCCTGAGCTCCTGCTCCAGCACCGTCTAAAGCGACAAAAAAGCGGACTTCTCATCTAACACTGAGACCCAATTGTACTTCCTAGCAGGGAGAAACATCCCCAGACATGACGGGGCGAAGAAAGAAGGTGGCCAAGCAGCCTAAACTCACAAAGTTTTACTTTTCTAGAGACGCCGGAGAAATCCAAGATGGCGCCGGAAATGACACAGGCCCTCCCGGTAAGCGCGCAGTGACTACAGACGCGCCGCTGACTTCCCCTGCACCGAGCCTGCGGAGATCACTTTCAGACTCGGCGCTTCACACCCAGCTGGGTCTGGGGGACGGAGAAACGGACGTAGGCGGGGGTCCAGACGAAGCCGCAAATCGGACCGAAGCATACGGCCAGGGGGGCAGAGTCCACTCACCTGGCGGGACTTTGCGGGACCTCGCCTCGGGCCATCAGGACACTACATGGTCACAGACCAGTTGGGGGACTGTTTCTACACCTCCGGGGGGGGCCACTAAGCCTGTCCAGACAACCCCAAATGATGAGGGGGAAGCGGCGCTGCAAGCGTTACCAGTGTCTAATACTGCCCTCACAGACACTGCCATGAGGGACATGCTGATCCTACAGAGGCGCTCAATGTTATTGGACATAAAGTCCATAATAGCTCCGATACGCTCAGACATTGCTGATCTGGGGGCCCGGACGGACCATCTGGAAAATAAATTTGGGGACTTTGCGGCCTCGCATAATGCGTTGATTGACGCGCACGCTGATTTGGAAGCAGAGGTGGAGAGCATTAAAGCCAAAATGGCCGACCTGGAAGACAGAAGCAGGCGAAACAATATCAAGCTGAGAGGGATCCCAGAGTCGGTGTCCCCCAAGGATATCCCGGATTACGTGCGGTCTCTCCTGAAAGCGGTGTTACCGGACTGTCACGAGAGAGATCTGGAAATAGACAGGGCGCATCGTGTACCGCGCCCACGCCACCTGGATGAGTCGGTACCCCGAGATGTACTAGCTAGGGTGCATTTCTTCAAAATCAAAGAACAGCTGCTGGCATCTGCGAGGAAAAACGGAGGTCTTCCTGCGCCTTTCCACAAGGTGCTCATATATGCGGATCTGTCTGCGGCTACCCTGCGACTGAGAAGAGCCTTTTTACCAGTCACAGCGTCCCTTAGAAGCGCGGACATACCTTACAGGTGGGGTTTCCCGGTACGCCTGTTGATCCATCATGGGGGAGAGATCCATGCTGTTAAGGCTTTGGAAGAGGGGCTGAAGCTACTACAAAGATGGAACATCCCTGTCCACGCAGCTGAGGAAACTTCACACCAGGCCCCTGCTAAAGTCAGGAAAGACTGGTCGAGAGTTCGCTGAATACAGCCTCTTTCAGGGCGAGTGTACCTTGCCAATCAGGTGCTGTACGTCAGTACAGGTTTTTGTCATCCTTGCATGCCTTTTTGTCCTAGGTTGCAGACAGGACATTTGCCCTACACTTGGTAAGGAGTCTTATTAGGCTCTGTCTGTTTTATGTTGAGATGTTATTGCTGTCGTACCTCCTCTGTTTTGGGGGGCTGCAGATGTTGAGTATTAACGATTTGCCTGTATCTACAAGTGCTACCTTGGTCAGGAAGACGCGGACGTCCTCGCTGGGAGTCGTTCCGTGTCTGATTTCTACTTTATTACCTACTACTATGCAATTGCTGTTTATTCTGATATATAATGGTAATAACCTTTGCTAGTCTGAATGCCAATGGCTTAAACAGCCCTATGCGTAGGTCCCATATGTGGAGGGAAGCTAAACTGTTGAAATGTGACATTTTGGGAATTCAAGAAACACACTTGATTCAAAGTGATGCGTTTAGGTTAAAGCACCCTCTGTTCCCCCACATATTTCAGTCACACTTTCATACGAAATCTAGGGGGGTCATGATAGCAGTTAAGAATACAGTTGCGTTTAAGCATATAGCGGACCATGCGGATACTATGGGGAGATATGTTATACTGATATGTACACTAAACAACGTGATGTTCACATTAGTAGCATTATATGCACCCAATAAGGGTCAATTACATTTCCTCCGCAAGGTTTTGAAGGTGGTTAGAAAAAGGCAACAGGGGAAACTGGTGGTTTGTGGGGACTTCAACGTAACTGCAGACCCTATGGTTGACACATCTTCGCCCACAACTAGGGCCACCCCCTCCCTAGCAGATACTTTCTGGAGAGAAGAACTATATGACGTATGGCGTATACACCATCCGTCCGCCAGGGACTACTCATTCCACTCAGGAGTTCACAATATGTACTCCAGACTGGACATGTTTCTGGTGGACAGAGCACTTCTCCCACACGCGCAAGCCTCCTCCCTAGAAAATATCAAATGGTCGGACCACGCGGCTATAACTCTGGAAGTCTCGGAAAAGGTTAGTACCCCTCAAACATATATGTGGAGAAGTAGTCCATTCCTGTTAGCTGATCCCCAATATAGGTCCAAAATAGAAGCAGATGTGAAGGAGTTTTTCCAACTAAATGATCCCTCGCAAACAGACCCCGTAACTCTGTGGAACACCCATAAGGCATTCGTTAGGGGCTCCTTTATACAGCAGGGGGCGATTAGAAAAAAACGCATGGAAGCCAAGATGACAGACATATTGGCCAGATTGCGTCTGGTGGAAACTGACAACAAAGCGAGACCTTCTCCACTTCTGGCTGAGGAAATAAAAGGCCTCAGACAGGAGTTGAGAGGATATATGCTTTCCACCTTTGAAAAAATGCACAGAAAATCGAAGGCGTCCTATTATTCACAAGATAATAAGGCGGGGAAGTTGTTAGCTTCGCGTTTTAAGGCCCGGTGTATTAAAAGTAGAATACCTCATATTATTCATCCACATACGCAGGAGAAGATCTATTCCCCAATAGATATTGCCAATGGCTTTAAGGCGTATTATGCTGATTTGTACAACTTGCGCAATACCCAACCTACGCCAGATGAGATCAATGCTCAAGTTAACCACTATCTTAGGTCCCTGGAGTTACCCGCATTGGATAGCTCCCAGCTTCTAGGTCTTAATTCTCCGATTGAGGCCGGGGAGGTGGAAGCAGTGATCACGTCCCTTCCAAGAGACAAGGCGCCTGGCCCGGATGGCTTTGCCAGTCACTACTATAAGGAACTAAAACAGATCATTAGCCCCTTTCTAAAAGAGTTCTGTCAGTCAGCTATGAATCGTGGTTCCCTGCCAGCGGAGAATTTGCAAGCTCTAATAATAACTCTCCCCAAGCCTGGCAAAGAACCGGACAGGCCCCAAAATTTTAGGCCAATTTCCCTGCTAAACCAGGATGTAAAGATATACGCGAAATTACTGGCCACTCGTTTAGCTAAAATTCTCCCAGCACTCATTCATGTGGACCAAGCGGGATTCGTCCCGACCAGGCAGACTTATTACAATACAAGACGCCTCCTAGGTATTTTGCACCACGTCCAGAGATATAAGATCCCTACATTGGCTCTTGCTCTCGATGCGGAGAAGGCCTTTGATAGGCTACGCTGGGCCTTTGCCTTCTCAGTACTGGAAACTATGGGGATAACGGGACACATACTCACAGCCATTAAGGCACTGTATAGCAATCCTACGGCTAGGACATTTGTGAATGGTGCCTTATCTGATATATTTGAGCTCACAAATGGGACGCGTCAGGGGTGCCCCCTTTCCCCCCTTATATTTATAATAGCCATGGAGCCATTGGCTCAGGCGATAAGAAGGGACAACGACATAACAGGGGTTACTATAGGTGGATGTTCTCATGTCATTTCCCTGTATGCAGATGACGTCTGCTTAACCCTAACCAACCCTCTAGTGTCTCTAAAGGAAGCAATGGCTCAAATTTCCCAATATGGGGTCCTTTCATATTACCACTTGAATGCCTCCAAAACGCAGGCCTTGCCTTTTAATATGCCGGGTCACCAGGTAGGAACTTTGCACAACTTATGGAAGTTTGACTGGAGATTGGATAGCATTAAGTATCTAGGAGTGAATGTGTCCTCATCCCAAAGCCTGCTGTATACCCAGAATTATGAGGCTTTATTGCAATCCACGGAAAGGGAACTCTCGGATTTTGCCAAATATGACACCTCGTGGTTGGGGAAGATTGCGGCGTTCAAAATGTTTGTCCTGCCCAAGTTCTTATACTTGTACCGCACCCTACCAATTTCCATCCCTGATAAATTTTTCTCTAAAGCACACTCATTGTTATCTAAATATATATGGAACGGGAAGCATCCTAGGATAGCTCGAGAAATAATGATAAGGGAACGCAATAGGGGGGGCCTAGCATTACCTGATTTGAAAATGTATTACATTACTTCGCTAGTCTCCATGTTAAAGGGGTGGACTAAACCCTCTCAAGATCTACCATGGGTCCAGCTTGAGGCTTCCCAGGCTGCTCCGTATTCCTTGGAGGGTCTGTTAAACCTGCCATTTTGGACAATACCCACTCCCACACAGTTAGGCCCGGTGGTATCAGCATCCTTGAAGGCGTGGTCCAGGTATCACGTCCTAGCAGACGCAGATAGTCCCCCTACAATTGCTTCTCTCCCCTTTTCAACTATATGCGCATTGCTTCCCCAAACAGATCTGTCGCTTTGGGCGTCAGCGGGTATACTAACTGTAGGAGATTTATTGGTGCAAGAGGTGTTGCAACCATTTCAGTGGATCAGGGACAAGTTCTCTATTCCTAACCAAGAGTTCTTCAAGTATCTCCAGCTTCGTCACTTTCTGCAGGGCCTGCGGCCATCCGGAGTAAAAGTGGACAGATTGGCTAGGTTGTATCTTACCAGTGGTCTGAAAGGCCTGAAATCCCTTTACAATACCATTCTTCACTCAGAGTCCTTTAAACGTTCGCATTTGATGGTGGCGTGGGAGAAGGACATGAATATGTCTATTTCTGAAACTGAATGGCTGCAGGCCCTCGGAATGATACACAAACATTTAAAGTGCGTATCCCATGTGGAATCTGCTATTAAGACGGTTCTACGGTGGTATTATACCCCGGATAAACTAGCAATAATGTATGACTCGGTCTCAGATAGATGTTGGAGAGGCTGCGGGGGTAGAGGTACTTTGTACCACATTTTGTGGCAATGCCCTGAGATACAAGCATATTGGTCGCAATGTAAAGGGTTATTGGCTGAACTTATGCCACGGGGAGTGGTTTGGTCACCGCAAATGGTCTTACTATTAATAGGTCTTGACGCTTTACCGGTCCGCTTAAGGGCCATTCACTGTATCTTTTGTGTAACAGCGAAGCTACTATTGTTACGAAAGTGGAAGTCCCAAGATATACCAGATATAGCTGAATTGACAGCTGCAATTAACACTTCTTATACGTATGAGAGAATTATAGCTATGGGAGGAGCGGGGTATAGTAAATTCCTCCTAAATTGGAAACCATGGGCAGACTCTAGTTACAGTGTCCAATTTTAACATTACGGACGAGATATAGGGAGACCCCTTTGCAAGCAGGCGAGCCTGCAATTGTCTTGGGCTGGGAAAGGTTTGTTGGAAGTTGGGAAGGTTGGCCATTGGCTTCGGAAATAGTAGACTTAGGTAGCCACTTACTCCTAATCAATGCTAACTTCGCTGATAACAGGCATTTATTGTATTAAAGTGATGCATTATATTGTTTGCCAATCGGGAATGCCCGAGGCTTTTATGTTCCTTTATACCGTGTTAAACTTAATAAAAAATTATTGAATCGAAGGGTCTGATCTGAGGTCTGATTAACATTGGGGGTCTGATTCCTGGTCTGAGATGAGGTGTAATGGAAAATATTTTTTTCTTATTATCCTCCTCTAAAACCTAGGTGCATCTTATGGGCCGGTGCGTCTTAGAGGGCGAAAAATATGGTCCTCAAACCAGCAATTATCTAAAGCAGAGAGAAGATACCAGGACCACACAGAGGAGAAGCCAAAATTTAGCTTCGCTTGTGTTGGCAAAAATCCTTGCACCGGCCTTGGACCCATCAAAATGTGTCCTGTGCACACATCCCTGGCAAGGGCGTTTTTCATTCTTTATATATCCATTATAATTTGTAGTTGAACACACGTTTTGGACAGCAGTAGAATCCAGTAAGATTCCCCCCACTTCACATTCCCACCACCTGCCTTGTTCTTAGACATTGGCCTCATGCACACAACAGTTTTTGTGGTCCGCATCTGAGCCGCATTTTTTGTGGCTCGGGTGCAGACCCATTCACTTCAATGGGGCTGCAAAAGATGCGGCAGCACTCCGTGTGCTGTCCGCATCCGTTGCACCGTTCCGTGGCCCCGCAAAAAAAATATAGCATGTCCTATTGTTGTCTGTTTTGCGGACAAGCATAGGCATTTCTACAATGGGCCGCCCGTTCCGCAAGTTGCGGAAGACACACGGGCGGCTTCCGTTTTTTGTGGATCCGCATGAGGCCTAAGGGTCCATTCACACGTCCGCAAAATGGGTCCGCATCCGTGCAGACCCATTCATTTTCAATGGGGCTGGAATGTGCTGTCCGCATTTGCGGATCCGCATCCGCGGATCCGCGCTTCCGTTTCCGTAAAAAAATAGAACATGTCCTATTCTTGTCCGCAATTGTGGACAAGATTAGGCATTTTCTATTATAGTAACGGCGATGTGCGGTCCGCAAATTGCGGAATGCACATTGCCAGTGTCCATGTTTTGCGGATCCGCAATTTGCAAAACACTTACGGACGTGTGAATGGACCCTAAGGGCTCATTCAGACGGCCGTATGCTGTCCGCAAAAATACTGAATGCTATCTGTTTTTTTGTGGATCCGCAAAAAAAAAAACTCATCTGCAAAAAAAGAATAGCATTCAGTATTTTTGCGGACCCATAGACTTCAATGGGGCCATGTCCTGATTTTCACGGACAAGTATAGGACGTTTTATTTGTTTTGCGGAACCGTGGAATAGAAAAGGGCCCCATAGAAGTGAATGGGTCAGCATCTAATCTGCAAAAAAACTAATCCACATTTTTGCGGATAGCATACGGCCATCCCCAACTTAGAAAAAAAAGACACACCATTAGACGGTCACCCAATCTACCCAACATTGGCAGTTCAACCAACATTCATCTAGTATGGTGGTATTTATCTAGTATGGTGTATTGCCACCTTTAGACTTACTGTATGATAGATAAAATAAGTAGCAAGGGTAGCGCTACAATACTGCTTCAGTTATGGTAACTCCTACTGTAATGTGCATCATGCCCCTGAGGAGCCAGTGCAGAGGATGGGAGTGGTAGTGGCCCTGATGAGATGATGTGTCACAATGTACTCTTTCAGGCCGTTGCTCCCTGGGGATTACAGTGGAAAGGTGGGTTGAAGAATCAGGCCAGAAGTAAATATAAAAGTCTATCTTTAGTGCAAAATATAACATGGTACATCCAACATTAGTAGGTACTAAGAGCAATTTCTGGCACCAGATGATGAGGTATGGTGGCTGGATAAGTGGCAATCTAACAGCACCTAAGATATGCTGCCTTGCTGATGTCTCTCTTTTGTAATCCTAGCTAACAGCTATAATCCAGCACTGGTGAATTTAGGTTGGGGTGTGATTCAAATTTTTAACAACCACTTCCCTACTCAATGGCATATGTGCTACTCATGCTGCGGAAAACACTCTGCCCAGTGTCAACCTGTACATGTCCTATTCACCTTTGTGCCCTCCCTGACAAAGTAGTTATGCCCCCACACAGTAGAATGTAACCGCAAAGTTGTCCTGGGGCAGCAAGACAGTTGCCAAAATCCTGGATTGTCTCACAGAATCCGGGATGATTGTGAGGTATGCAAACATAAGTGGTAGGCAATTAAGAGTGCCGCATTTGTGTGAGGGGAGGCGGGGCGTTCACTATTTAAACCTGGCCCTCCTCCCCCCACTCGTCGGTTCGAACGATTTCGAATCGGCTTGTGGGTTGGTGACAGAGAAGGGCATGCGTCACTGGGGGATCGGCTGCGTCGAGCTCGTCGCTACGGTGATTAGGTAGGCAGGGTGGCTTGCACACCCGTCTCGCTATGTATAACATGTGGGGCTGCCGAGCGTGCCACCGGTCCCCAGCTGCGCTGGAGACTGCCCGCACTCCCGATTGCTTCCGGCACCCCGAGACAGGCACCCCGATCCGCTCCAGGCCCTGCGCTAAGCACCCCCGCTCCCACATGCAGCGTCCCCCAGGCAGGCACCCCTCACCTGTGGCTCAGCAGCGACGGGTCACGACGTCCGCTCGCATACCCTGAGCATCGGTCACGCCGGCCGTCGGCTCCACGACGCAGCGTTATATATCTCACTCCCGTATCAGAACGTTCCGCCGTAGAGGAAAACGCCGTCCGCTCACACAGGGGTCTATTCATTAGCTGCAATCAGTAAGCGGAGGTCCAGCTGCAGGATCAGGGGACGGAAGCCGAAACCTATAGGCGATTAATACGCCGTGGCTTTCCCTGTACAAATAGTCGATAGCGGTGGGCACGGGATGCAATGTTCCACATGGCGGAGCGCAAATCCCTCACAGCCGATCCTGATGCACGTTCTCCTGGTAATTACAATTAGTGAGGCAGTGAAGGTGGACATGCTTATGTGACTTTCAGTCATGTCTAGGAATCCGCTGCAGAATAAACTCGTCTTCTTTACTGCGCCAAACTCAGGCAAGACAAGATAAGCAGATACTCAGACATGTGCACTGTATAACAAGTTATGATTTCAATGGTTAATTCTAACCTAGAAGGGAATCACTGGCTTGCTGCGCTCCAGCAGGTCCTGGCTTGAGAGAGGGCGGGGGATGGTCGACACCTACAGGCCCATACTGGTACTGCAGTCCAGGTGCAGGACTCCTCTGCTCAGGCACAGTGGCTAGGTACTAAGGCAGGAGTATAAAAAAATAAAAAATAAAAAATAAAATAATATTTAAATAAAATTTGGAATATGTTCAAGGATCAAATATAAAGAGGGCTTCAAGGAGGGGGGCTGGCCACGTCACTTTGCGCACGCAGCCGGGCCGCCCGTAAGCCCAGTCAGGGGGTTGGTTTGGGCGCAGTCACTGTAAGCCCAATCCGGTGGTTAGCTAGGGAGCGGTGGCATGAGTGAAGTGTCGCCCAGCTGGCGTGCGCTCACTCACACGTCTGTCCTTGGTTATTCAGGTCCACAGGTGGTGGGCTAACTTACGATACTGTGGGGTTCGTGGCTGTCATGGCCGCCAGGTGAGTCAGGGGTGGTGCATGCGGGGGCCAACCCCCTCTTTTCTCTTTTCTCCTGCATAGGCTTGGGGGACGGGGGATGGTGGTCTATTATGTCCAGGTCTATGGCGCATCTCTTACAGGGTGGCGCCTACAGTCGTGGCCTTTGGTGGGGGGGAAAAGAAAAAAAAAAAAATAAAATAAAATAATAATAATGGTATAGATAGGAATGTTGCTTTGCCAGGTCTGTCACGACTACAGACTCCTTATAAAGCCCTGCCACGACTGCAGGCATCAGTCTGTCACGACTACAGACCTGCTCTAAAGCCCTGCCACGACTGCAGGCAACAGTCTGTCACGACTACAGACCCGTTATAAAGCCCTGCCACGACTGCAGGCATCAGTCTGTCATGACTACAGACTCGTTATAAAGTCCTGCCACGACTGCAGGCATCAGTCTGTCATGACTACAGACCCGTTATAAAGCCCTGCCACGACTGCAGGCATCAGTCTGTCACGACTACAGACTCGTTATAAAGTCCTGCCACGACTGCAGGCATCAGTCTGTCACGACTACAGACCCGCTCTAAAGCCCTGCCACGACTGCAGGCACAAATCCGTTACGACTACAGACTCATTATTAAGACCGGCCACAACTGCAGGCATTAGTCTCATGTCAACAGACTCATGAGGTAATACTACCACGTCTACAGGCGATGGTCCGTTACCGCTACTCTCGATGTAGGGTCCCCTCACGACTACAGGGGCTAGTCGGTCACATCCACAGACTCGGTCGCGTTCCCGTTAACTACAGGCACTGGGTGGGCATCTATGGGTAGTTGTGTCACGACTACGCACGTGGGTCAGCCACGGCCTGGGAGGTCAGCCTTCACGGTCACAGGTAGGTCCAGTTAGGCTTCAGTCTCCCAGCGGGTTCCAGTCACAATAACCAGCCCCTAGGTGAGGGGGGGCACTCCCGCACCGGCGCACAATGCCAGGGAGCTGTGCGGCTCCTCACGCGGCACACGGTTCAAACCAGCGGGGGCCGGGGCCCACGGTAAAGGAAGGGCTCCCTCTGATCCGGTGCACATTGCCAGGGAGTGGCGCTGCTCCCCACGCGGTACGAGTGTCCAGCCAGCGGTGGGTCGGCCCTAGCTGAGGAGGGGGGCTCCCCCGCACTGGTGCATTCTGCCAGGGAGCAGCGTGAGCTCCCCACGTGGCTGGGGGGTAAGGCTCCTCATCTTCAATAAAGTCTGGCACGGGCCGCCGTGCCGTTAGATAGGCAGGGATCAGGGGAAGGAGTACTAGGCTCGGTCAGGGGGAGCAGATCATAGGCGGTGGCTGGCTTCCTGCTGCCGGCCGTACATAAGGTTCCAAGGGGGTTATTTAGGCACAGGATGTTAGTTAGTCCGTGCAGGTGATCTGCGTTATACCATGCTCTTCATGCTCGTACTCAGAGCTGTGCCCATACGAGAGCTGCTTAAGTGGTGCTTTATATATATATATATATAAATAAAAAATACATTTTTGAGTCTCTCACGCATGGCTTCTTCGTTTTAGGTTTACACATATGACTCCGCCATCTGAGTCTCTCACGCATGGCTTCTCCGTGTTAGTTTTACACATACGGATCTGCCATTAGAGTCTCTCACGCATGGCTTCTCCGTTTAGGTTCACACATATGTCTCCGCCATTAGAGTCTCTCACGCATGGCTTCTCCGTTTTAGGTTTACACATATGACTCCGCCATTAGAGTCTCTCACGCATGGCTTCTCCGTTTTAGGTTGGCACATATGACTCCGCCATTAGAATCTCTCACGCATGGCTGCTCCGTTTTAGGTTTACACATATGACTCCGCCATTAGAGTCTCTCACGCATGGCTTCTCCGTTTTAGGTTACACATATGACTCCGCCATTAGTCTCTCACGCATGGCTTCTCCGTTTAGGTTCACACATATGTCTCTGCCATTAGAGTCTCACGCATGGCTTCCCCGTTTTAGGTTACACATATGACTCCGCCATTAGTCTCTCACGCCTGGCTTCTCCGTTTTAGGTTTACACATATGACTCCGCCATTAGAGTCTCTCACGCATGGCTTCTCCGTTTTAGGTTACACATATGACTCCGCCATTAGAGTCTCTCACGCATGGCTTCTCAGTGTGAGTTTTACACATACGAGTCCGCCATTAGTCTCTCACGCCTGGCTTCTCCGTTTTAGGTTGGCACATATGACTCCGTCATTAGAATCTCTCACGCATGGCTGCTCCGTTTTAGGTTTACACATATGACTCCGCCATTAGAGTCTCTCACGCATGGCTTCTCCGTTTAGGTTCACACATATGTCTCCGCCATTAGAGTCTCACGCATGGCTTCCCCGTTTTAGGTTACACATATGACTCCGCCATCTGAGTCTCTCACGCATGGCTTCTCCGTTTTAGTTTTACACATATGACTCCGCCATTAGAGTCCCTCACGCAGAGCTTCTCCGTTTTAGTTTTACACATATGACTCCGCCATTAGTCTCTCACGCATGGCTCCGCCATTAGTGTCTCTCACGCATGGAGATTAAAAAAAATAAATAAAATTTCCTCACCAGGCCCAGCTGCGCTGGGACTAGTCTCCCATCTCACCATAGCTAAGAGACTGATGGCCAATTCCTTGGCCAGTAATACTCTGAGGGCTTACAAGACAGCTTGGCGCCTGTTTCAGAGATATGAGAACACCTACCCGGCCGCTGGCCGGGGGCCTATCACTCACCTATTGGGCTTTGTCAGGGTTTTTGCCACTCTCAATTAAACCTGTCCTATAGCATTGTTAACTATACATGGCAGGTATTCAGCACCATTGGTACAGGCTACATCCGGACCTACTGTCACTCTTCTCCGCCCACCCGATCAAAGCGGCGTTGAAGGGTTTGCGCAAGATGTCTGTTGTGAAACGACATGGGCGTCAGCCATTTACCGGTAGCTTGTTCAGGCCGTGACAGGCAAACTGCAGGTTAGCGCTCTGGTAGAAACAGCCTTGTACCTGGCCTTCCATGGATTCCTCAGGTCAGGCGAGCTCATGGGCACCAATACGCTGGCTGGGTGCCTGCAGAAAGGTCAGCTCATCCGGCGCGGGTCCATCTATGTCCTCACCTTGGCCTCGTCCAAGACGTCACGGCCGGGGCAACCAGTGGCGGTCAGATACTTTCCCGCGGACAGCAGATGGTGTCCGGTGCAGGCCTTGGAGGCTTGGCTGTGTAGTATTTAGTCCAAGCGGCATGTTCTCCCGTACTCAAACTAGGCAATGCCCGGCTAACCACCGCGGCCTTTCTTACGTACATTCAGGTTAGTTGACAGGTTCAGGGGTCGGTCCTCGCTGGATCACAGGACATTCCTTCCGCATGGGCGCGGCAGCGGCGGCGTCCATGCATAAGGTGCCAGTACATGTCATCAAACGGTTGGGTCATCGCAGTTTCGCGTGTTCCATGTGTAATATCCCGGATCCTTATACGAAATATCATTGGCTTTCGAGTTTTGGTCTGTAGTTTCTGTTATCAAGTTTTCTAAATCCTATGCATGGTTCTTTTGGCCCCTTTAGGCTACCCTTCGAAAAGCAGTTCCGGCATAACTCTGCTGCTTCTAGGTTGGGGGGGTGGAGTATAGGCTTAGGTAGGGTACCCTCTCAGCATGAGCCGATCCGAGCACAAGTGGTAGGCAATTAAGAGTGCCGCATTTGTGTGAGGGGAGGCGGGGCGTTCACTATTTAAACCTGGCCCTCCTCCCCCCACTTGTCGGTTCGAACGATTTCAACCCACCCAGGAGCCCTCCCTTCTTTCAGGTCTCATCATTGGGGTAGCCCCCTTGTAGAATAACGTCCTGCATTACTCTATTTTTCAAGAAATGCTTTAGAAGGAGCCCAACAAAATGTGCAAAGTTCGTGATGAAAGATAAAATTAGAAGGATTTAATTCTCATAAAAAGAAAGTTACAAAGTTTAGAAAGAGAAAAATATAGCACAGCAATAAGTCCTGAAAGGTTACAAGCAAGCAATTAAACAATTAAAATAAGTGAAAAAGCTTATTTCCCCAAAATAACGTGTATGTGTGAATCTGTGTGTGTGTGTGAGAGCAACAGGTGTCCGTGCAAGAATGCTCTGCCTATGTCATGAAACAAAGCCATTTTATAGGTTGACTCTTCATAGAGTTACATTGTATCCTAAATTTACCATTCTAACAGACATATATGGTTAACAAGTAAATTCCCTTACATCATGGTTTTCTATGTATACCTTATTTGTAAAGCTAATAATAATATGCTGAGAAGGAGGATTCCTAACCTTCTCAAATGCTATTGTCGTCTCAACCTGTCAAAATTGACACTTCAACACAAGTGCTGCCCTTGCATGGTCCTTGAAATACCCTATCCTACTAAAAAAGTGTTAGTTTTATTATTTTACATTTCCCCCTGATTATGATTTGAAATATAAATCTTCAATCATAACCTCCTAATCTAATGCAATTACTCATCATTCGTATCTCATTCGTATCACATTCACTCATTGACCATGTTATAGCACTTGGTTGTTTGATCCATTTTTGATTCAGTATTCCATATAGAATTGGTATACTGAGTTCTTTTTAACATTTCTTTCAAAATGTTATCTCCTTTGTTAATTTCTTTCTTTATATTACTATATGTTTTCTTGATCCTATACATAACAAAAACTTGATAGATAATACACAAAAATATAATAATAAATATAATAATAATACGATGGGATAACGTATTCTCAACTGCTGTTTGTGTAGAAGATTTTGACCACATATTTACAGATTTCTTCAATTTTCCCCACCAAGATGTTCCAGACATGATATTCCATTCATGTTCTATTTCTGATAATTGTCCTTGTTTATGATTAAATGCAATTTCTGCTTCTTTTATTTGTTCACTTAATATTTTTAAAAGACCTTTATCTTTTTTAATTTCTTTTGTCCACTCATCCCACGGAAATTTGTCAATTTGAGTGAGATTAAATTTCATTGGAAGGACTTTCAATTGGGTTGTTTTTATGGAAGAAATATTGAGTCTTCCTAAATTCATAGAGATTGCTCTCCAGTCTCCTTCCAAACAATATAAACCCTTGGTTAAATTCTCGTGATGTACACAAGAAGAAAAGAATGCTACAACCTTTTCTTTTTCAGACATCACTTGTACACAAACTTTGTTTGGACCAACTTGAGTTACCAAATCATGAATTGAGTATACATTCTCAATTCGTGCATGGCAAGAAGTTTGATTATGGAAACAAGAATGATAAATCTCCTTATCTTGTTCCGGTAAACAGATTATTTTAGAAACAAAGTGTAAACATGAAGAAAGATCCAATTGTTCTATATGAGAACCATCATATGCAAATTCCGTATATTGCAATTGATAAAAAATCAACTGTGTTTCACTCACGGGAACTCCTAAAACAGTTACTGGAACTACCATTTGTTCTCTTCCAGCTACTAGAATCAATGAGGTAGCTATACATGTGTTCTTATTACATCCTAACCACTTATTTACCCATAAATCTATATGTCTCATACTATAATTATATTCTATAGGTAAATTTTCCAATAAACCAAGTGGAGTAATTCCACTTTGTAAAGCCTGAGCCATTATTTTTAAATTCGTAGAATATTCTATTTGGATTTCCATACATGCCCTGGCTACTTCTGACTCTTGTTCACTTTGGATCAAACCTAAAGTAACATCTTGAAGATGTGAAACAGAAGATCCTAAAACAACTACAGAATTAACTATCATTTTCTCTAAAAGTTGGTTTAGACTTTTCTGTACTTTAATTCCTTTCTTTTCCAGATAACCTATTGTTTTTAAATCTGATTGTAATGAATTTACATTCATTGTATTTACCAAGCTTCCAAAGGTACCTATTCCTCCTAAAATACCTTCTACTATACCTCTTTTAGTTCTGGTTTGCTTGGAAACACTCTTTTTAAACCATCTTTCTAAACCTTCCTCCATATTAGCAAGATGCTTTCCACATTTAGGATATTTTGATGATATTTTCCAGTCTGATATATTAAATGTCCACATTATGGTGACATATTTACCATTCCTCAAAAGAGGCTTGGACTGGAAATGGTTAATCTGGAAAGGATTAGATGATTCAAATTTAACTTTGGTACAAATATTTTCTGTAGGTGACCATACAGTAACATTTACAGTTTCACATTGTTTATGGTTGTTTATAGTTAATATGCAACACTGATAAATTCCTGAATCTTTAGGAGATGTATGATCTTGATAAAATATAAACTTTTTATCAAACCATTTCACATTCCCAGATTGACCTTTATGAATCATGTTAGTTGGACCATTAGAGAAACTACCTAAAAATACCTCTCCTTTTGTCCAAGTTACCACAGATTTGGATGGAATCTCCAATCTTGTGTTGCACTTTAAATATAATGGATCTGTTCCTTCCTGAATATTCACCAATGTTGGAGAAACTTGAAGTTCGGGATTAATAACATTTGTTCCTATGAAGTCAATGGTTATGTTAACTACAACAGGTTCCCTAATTATTTGGAATCTCCAATTTTTCACCCAATCTTTATCAACCTTTCCTGTTATGGGAAGAATTGATGGATCCATTATTTTTACATAGTTCTGGGTTTGAAACCAAATTTCCTCTCGAGATTTTCCCACTTTTCCTAATGCTATCTTATCATTTGTGAGATCTCCGGACCATGTAGCTGGCTCATTTCCTTTTATCACAATACTCCAGTATAATACATCTATTGATGTACATTCCCATGAACCAGTTCTATTGTTATGTATGAATGTTCCTTGTAATTGTGTGAACTTTGGTTTGGCTCCTGCTGTTGCATGTAATTCAATGTGTGTATCATGTCTGAAGTGTATTTCAATACAACAGTTAACGCCATAACCCATACAAAGACTTCCGGAAATGTCTCTGGAATTGTCCTGAATTTGTTCTTCCAGAAAATCCTCAAGACGAAATCCTCTTCTTCTTCGTGCAAGGATTGAAGTCTCTTTGTCATGATTACTCTTTTTATCATCAAGGAATTCTGCGAACGTAGCAGTTGTAAATATCATCATCAACAATGACATTCCCATCATGAAACAGTTTTTTTTGATTTTGAAGATATTCTTGTTTGTTGTGGATTGTGTATAACGTGAAGATTTTCATTCCCTGTGAAGAAAAGCAGTATCATTATTTTGGTACATACAATTTACACTGATCAACATGTACCCACAGTTGTCTGCGAGTATTCTTTGAAGCATTTGGTGCTCTTTGAACCAAAATCATTACTTTTCCCTTAGTGTCAATTATTTCGAAGGGACCTTCCCAATTGCTTTCCCAAGGTCCACTCTTCCTGAAGGTCTTAATCATTACAAAAGCACCTTTTACAAATTTAGAAGAGTGAGGTGGTATCATGCGTTGCATTTTAGATGCAGCATATGGAAGAATTGTACTTAAATTCTCCTGCAATAACTGTAACCACTTGGACCTTGCTATTGCATCTTCTTGAGGTTTAGACAAGAATGGTTCGTTTGGGAATATTAATGGCATTGTTCTTCCCGTCATTAATTCAAATGGAGTATACTGTGTTGTAGAGGAAACGGTTCCTCTTATACTCATTAGAACAAAGGGTACTGCATCAATCCATGTATTTCCTTTGTCTAATAACATTTTTGCAATTCTTGTCTTAATTGTTCGGTTCATTCTTTCCACAATGCCTGCTGATTGTGGGTGATACGCTACATGGAACTGTTGTTGTACTCCTAGAATAGTACAAACAGTTTGCATGATTTTTCCTGTAAAATGACTTCCTCTGTCAGAGGTAATCATTCTTGGGATCCCCCAAGTACAAAACACATGATTTACCAATGCCCTTGCTGTAGACAGAGCATCATCTTTCCTGACAGGTAAGATCTCTACCCATTTAGAAAATACATCCACCACCACTAATGCATACCTGAGTCCATGTTTACCTGAAGGTAGAGGACCAATGTAGTCTATCTGTAATGTAGACCAAATACCATCAGCAGGTGCAATTCGTAAAAGTGGAGGTTTTTGTCCTTTAGGTCGTGGGTTGACTTGAGCACAAATGAGACATGACTGAACAACATCTTGAACAGTCTTCTCCATTTTGTCCCAATAAAATTTCTCTTTGAGAACTCCTAACAATTTTTCCTGACCCAAATGACCTAAACTCTCATGATTGTATTTGGTGAATTCCATTTGTAAATGTTTTGGGACAACAGGACGCAATTCCCCCTGACAGTCATGACACAAAACCCCGTTTTCACAAACAAAGGGAGGTTTTGGATCAACCTGAGAAGCAGCAAGGGACGAATCCTTCGCTTGTTCTTCTGCAAAAGAAGGAAAATGCGTGTCTGTTTTCCTCACTGGTAAAGCTTTCAAAGATTCAATTTCTTCCTTCAACTCTCCTGTCATAGCTGCTTCCTTAGCCAATGTGTCTACAGTGTTGTTTCCAATAACTAACTCATGTTCGCCTTTCTTATGTGCTGGGACTTTGACTATAGCATAGCTATTAGGATGTTTTGAAGCTATTTTGAATATGTCCTTGAGTGTATCACTATGCACTAGGACCTTGTTAGAGGAATTTACAAATCCTCTCCTTTCCCACACTGGCAAATAGTCTGTCAGTGATCTCACGACATATGAGCTGTCACTATAAATGACCAATGGATTCTTGTTTTCTTTCTCATCAATTGTCAGTACTGTCTTGACAGCTTCTAACTCTGCTCTCTGAGCTGAATAGTGTCCTGGCAGTCTATGCTGAACTACATATCCTCTATCAGGATACCAGATAGCATAACCTGTATAATAGTTTCCCCCTGAACAATATCTTGAACCATCAACAAATACTGGTTCATCACTGTTCTCTGCATCTTTCCTAAACAAGCTAGGATATGATTCATAAAATGTTTCTGAACATTCATGAGTTTTCCCTTCATACTGCATTAATTGAGGAAGTACATACTTGGCCTTGTGATCAATCTCAATTTGTTTTGATGATAAAGACAACAACCAATGTGCAAATCTTTGATTTGACACACCTGGGAGGTTTTTCTCAAGGAGAAGTTTTAGTGTGGAGTGAGGAGTCTGCAGAATGATTTTGTTAAATCCAACAATGTGTTCTGTTGCCTTAACAGCAAAATAAACACCCACCAAATGTTTTGCACAAATTTCAAACCCTTTTTCCACAGGTGTGAGAAGCTTAGAGAAATAGCCCAAAATCCGCCATTCTCCCCCCTGCAACTGCAAGAGTACAGCTGACACAGCCGTGTCTGAGGTGTGAACCTGCAAAGCAAAAGGTGCCTGAGTCATTGCTGTTGACAATGCTGGAGACTTTTGCATACTTCGCTTTAAAAGTTCAAATGCCTTCTGTTGTTCCTCTTCCCATGGTCCAAAAGAGTCATCATCATTATTTTTCAAGAGATCATAAAGAGGCTTAGCTTTTTCTGCAAAGCCTTCTATGAATTCTCTGGAAAAGTTTACCAGACCCAAGAAATGTCTCAGAGCCTTGTGTGATGTTGGAATGGGAAGAGAAGCAAAAGCCTCAATCCTTTCTTGAAGAGGCTGTCTCTTTCCATGACTGATTAACACTCCAAGATATCTCACTTCAGTCTGTAACAGATTGACTTTCTTGGTGCTCAATTTCAAACCTGCTTCATGCAACAATGAAAATAATTCTGCTAAGAGAGATAAATGCAACTCTCTATCCTCAGTGGCTAAAAGAATATCATCAACATATTGCAACAGACAATCGGGTCTTGAAAATTTGGACAATACTTTTGCAACTGCCTGATGAAATATGCTAGGTGATAAATGTGCTCCTTGAGGTAATCTGCAAAATACATATTGTTCATCCATGAAACAAAATGCAAATTTGTATTGACAGCTCTTTGCAAGAGAAATGCTGAAAAAACCATTACTGATGTCTAAAACAGAGAAAAACTTTGCCTTAGCATTCAGTCGTGCCATTATGTCATGAGTATCTGCAACAATGGGTGCCACATTTGGGGTATACTTATTCAGCAATCTTAGGTCCAATAACATTCGGTATGAACCATCAGACTTCACAGTACACCACAGTGGATTGTTTGTTACTGAATTAGCTTTTCTAATGACACCTTGATCAAGCAGTTCCTGTATGATTTTAGACATGGGACCAATTGATTCAGGTGGCAATTTGTACTGCTTTTGGGGAGGAGGGTCTCTCCCCTCAACATTGACTAATATATCTTTCATTGTGCCCACATCATTCCTGAATTGTGCCCACAAAGATGGAGTATATTGTACAATTTCTTTTAGAACTTCATCATCACCAGTTTCTGGCCACAAATGTTCAGAAGAAACAACTTCGGTTAGGCAAACAGTACCAACATGACTGTATTCAGTGGGATCAATGACTACAGGTTTAGATCCATCAACATCTTTCCAGATCACCTTATTTCCTAAGTCAATGACCCAACCCCATTTTTTCATTAGGTCAGTTCCTATGATGTTTTCAGAATTAGTACTATGCCAAATGTCTATTTTAGTTTTCAGATAGCCTGGTATTTCTAAATTAACATTCTGTGCTAAAATTGCCTTAGTGCCGCTTTTCCTACTAAAACCAACAATTGTACAAACAGGTGCATTTGGAGTTAGAGGCAAATCCTGATTAGTCACACTTAATTGAGCTCCTGTGTCAATGAGAAATGTCACCTCATTGCCCTGTAAGGATCCCCTTACAAAAGGTCTCCCACACTCATCTAATGAAACTGGAGCTACTAATTCCAAAGGACGAGAGGTCATAGTTCGTCCTAGTCATGGGGAAGGTAACAAACCAGCTGTCTCCTCAATTTTATTACCATAAGATTTCCCCTTGTACGAATTATTCAATGTTAATTCTCTAATTTGTCTTATTAAAGGTGCATATGGTGATTGTGACTGATCCTGCTCTGGAGAAGGAGCAGTTGGCACAAAACCATTTTCTTTCCCTGCATTCTGTGACTCATTTAGGAATTTCCTACATTGCCATTTTAAATGTCCTATTTTCCCACAATAATAACAAGTAACTTGTCCTCTTTGAAATGACACCTTTCCTTTCTGTTTATATTGGTCTCTTTTCATGGGAGGGTTTGATTTAGGACGATTTGAATTTGTTACCTGATTTTCATCCTTTTTTTGGACTGCAGCAACTTTGACCCTTATACTACTTTGTTTTATGGATCTCCTTATTTGATCAATAAATGTTGCCGCTTCCTGTAACGTAGGCTTTCCTAGTGCTAACTCCCTGGAGACTGGATCAAGATATTTGAACCGTTTTACAAATGACTTTATCATTGCAGTGGGTTCAGAATCATCCTCAATTTCCATGACCATTCTATACGCCTGTTCAAATTTTATCAAGAATGCAAATGGATCATCCTGTAAAGTGGGCTTTAACATGTCAAGGATTTCAAATGTAGGAGTAGATTCTCCAGTAGTAAATAAAAGTAGTTGCCTCAATCGATCTGCTGGGGAACTATGTATTATTTCACGCTCATCATTTACTCTTGGTGTCGTCTCTAATCTCCTTGCCATATGTGAGGGAAGCCATAATTTAAATACTTTGTTTTTCTGTTCATTATTTAGATTGAACTTATCAGCATTAGATTCAAAGATATCAGCATTGTGAAATGCATCCATCTTATCAGTATAAGCTGGGATATCTTTACAAATTTTTATTAACTGATCATGTATTTTTAAATTTAACTTGGCTGCCCTGTCATGTAATTTCCTCCTTTTGACTTCCTCAGCCTCTATGTCTTCATTTACATCAGCTGGACTAGTGTCTGGAATGTAGGACGCACCCGTATCTATGCCACTTTTAGTAATAATAGAAACTTTTTTCGTACGATGGCATAATTTTGATATGAGCTGTGTCCTAGTTTCCATCTGATCCTCCAGATCTTCAATGTGTTGTGCCAAAATTTGACACTTTGGACAATCATTAAAATCATCCTCTTCTATGTGTTCCTGTGTGTCTGTATCATGTGTGTCTTTATTATTCACACATATACTATGTGTCTGAGTCTGTGGCTGCCTATCTTCAAGAACTAATGTATTGAATATTTTCACCATATGTAATACATTCCTGAGCTTCTTCTGCAATTTATCCATACACAACAACTTTTTGTCAATTCTTATGTTTTCTTCTTCACATTGATTATATAAACTTGCCCATAATTGTGCATTAGTATGACTACTTACAACTTTAAACTCCAATTTACTTTTATCTGAATAAGAATTAAGAAATTCCATTACTTACTCAGGTACCGTATCCTTGATGTCTCCTTCTTACGTCTTCTTCCCACAGTCTATGGAAGGATCTCTGTGTAGTTTCTTCACAAGCCTCCGTCTGTAATACGTCTGGGAAGTGACACTTTGAACAGATGTATGGCTCAACTCTTCTTTCTTTAGATTCGTTGTTGTTGTTTTCCTGAAGCTTGTAATAATAGTAATTACTCTCTTGGGCCCACCTCTTTACAAACTGAAGGAATTCAACAAAAATCCGCTGGCTCGCCAATGTAGAATAACGTCCTGCATTACTCTATTTTTCAAGAAATGCTTTAGAAGGAGCCCAACAAAATGTGCAAAGTTCGTGATGAAAAATAAAATTAGAAGGATTTAATTCTCATAAAAAGAAAGTTACAAAGTTTAGAAAGAGAAAAATATAGCACAGCAATAAGTCCTGAAAGGTTACAAGCAAGCAATTAAACAATTAAAATAAGTGAAAAAGCTTATTTCCCCAAAATAACGTGTATGTGTGAATCTGTGTGTGTGTGTGTGAGAGCAACAGGTGTCCGTGCAAGAATGCTCTGCCTATGTCATGAAACAAAGCCATTTTATAGGTTGACTCTTCATAGAGTTACATTGTATCCTAAATTTACCATTCTAACAGACATATATGGTTAACAAGTAAATTCCCTTACATCATGGTTTTCTATGTATACCTTATTTGTAAAGCTAATAATAATATGCTGAGAAGGAGGATTCCTAACCTTCCCAAATGCTATTGTCGTCTCAACCTGTCAAAATTGACACTTCAACACAAGTGCTGCCCTTGCATGGTCCTTGAAATACCCTATCCTACTAAAAAAGTGTTAGTTTTATTATTTTACACCCCTTTAGGCTACCCTTCGATAAGCAGTTCCGGCATAACTCTGCTGCTTCTAGGTTGGGGGGGGGTGGAGTATAGGCTTAGGTAGGGTACCCTCTCAGCATGAGCCGATCCGAGCACAAACATAACATACTTGATACATATATTAGACACGCACACATAAATACATCATTTGTGGTCGGATCGGCTATCAGAAAGATGAACCTAACCTATCTAACCCCATCTACAATGAGCAGTAGAATTATGCCATAACTGCTGTGGAAGGGCAGCCTAAAGTGGCCAAAAAGAGCAGACCTTAGTTTAGAGTAAATATATACATACCGTTACGACACCCACTTTGATTGAAAAGACCTTTCACAATGAAGGTGCGGAATAGACCGTATATAACACAGTGACTACCATCTACCTTACCTCTTTGTCTTGTGCATCGGCACATCGTTCTTGGAGATGGTTAATGCTGATGTGATTGAACGAGTGGCCGGTAACCAGAAATTATTTACTCCTATGTACACTAACACGTGACCATACAACGAGAAGGACTGAATCCTGAGAGCTGCAGACTGAAACAAACAATGGTGAATCTGTTGGAAGGGCCTAAATTAACACCAACATTCGCCAAGGCCCTGATAGGACACCAACTGTTCCTGGTGGCAAAATACTTCACTGCTACTTATTCCCCAGGCCACACTTTTATTCTTATTTTTTATAAAGGAGCCAAAAATTAGAACATGGCGTACGCCGTCTTACTCTAGTAGTAGATTAATTGAAATGTGTAAACTCACCAGGCCTGGGGAACCACAAACAGGAATACATGCCTATTTCGATTAACGAGCTAATGTTGCCTGTAATAAGGACAGACGTACACCATACCTGCGGTTGTAACAGAAAATAAGCTTAAGGTCGTGATAAACTATGTATACTGTGCCTGTAGTCGTGATATGCTTTGTCGTGTCTGTAGACGTGGTAGACTTCGTAATTTGCGCCTTATTACTGTACCTCCTACTGGAACAGAGACCGATACCCAGGACTTAGGCCGGACACCAACACCCTCAGCCCGAGTTTGTAGATGAAGTAAGTCTGCCTGGGAGAAGGTGATGTCCGCAAAGGCAGGCTCGGGATGACGGCTTATAAAGAAAACAACGATTTCCTTTTATACCCAACAACCTAGAAATTAAAAGTTAGAGAAAACAATAATGTGAGTGAGGCTCTAATGACACGAGCCACCACAAGAAATTGTATTGCGAGCCACAGATGACAGAGCCATGCGAGCGGGTCTGAAAGCAGAAAAGACATGGAACCTACTTGTGGTGGGACCACGCAGCCGGCCTCGAATGGAGGAGTTTATGTGTGTAAAATCTAAACGGAGAAGCCATGCGCGGCAGACTCTAATGGCTGAGCCACGCGCGAGGGACTCTAATGGCGGAGTCGCAAGCGTAAACCTAGACGGAGGAGCCACGCGCGAGGGACTCTAATGGCGGAGCCACGCGCGAGGGACTCTAATGGCGGAGTCGCAAGCGTAAACCTAGACGGAGGAGCCACGCGCGAGGGACTCTAATGGCGGAGTCGCAAGCGTAAACCTAGACGGAGGAGCCACGCGCGAGGGACTCTAATGGCGGAGTCGCAAGCGTAAACCTAGACGGAGGAGCCACGCGCGAGGGACTCTAATGGCGGAGTCGCAAGCGTAAACCTAGACGGAGGAGCCACGCGCGAGGGACTCTAATGGCGGAGCCGCAAGCGTAAACCTAGACGGCGGAGCCACGCGCGAGGGACTCTAATGGCGGAGGAGCCACGCGCGAGGGACTCTAATGGCGGAGGAGCCACGCGCGAGGGACTCTAATGGCGGAGGAGCCACGCGCGAGGGACTCTAATGGCGGAGGAGCCACGCGCGAGGGACTCTAATGGCGGAGGAGCCACGCGCGAGGGACTCTAATGGCGGAGGAGCCACGCGCGAGGGGCTCTAATGGCGGAGGAGCCACGCGCGAGGGACTCTAATGGCGGAGGAGCCACGCGCGAGGGACTCTAATGGCGGAGGAGCCACGCGCGAGGGACTCTAATGGCGGAGGAGCCACGCGCGAGGGACTCTAATGGCGGATTCCCTTTTTTTTTTTTTTTTTTAATAAAATATAAACCACTTATGCAGCACCAGTATGACTTGTGGACTCACATAACCAATGACCCTCTCCGATAATAAACCTAGGACGCTAACCAGCCTACAACCATATTGTACACCTAACGAACATGAAGAACGGTCATCGGGCCCCCGAGGCCATGAAGCCCCCCGAAGCCAAGAGACTGAACTGAATGACCTTACAGTGACAAGTAATTAAAACGTGACCCAGACCTAAAGAAAAATGCATAGACATTAGTGATCCGAACGACGCGCATAAACGAAACATTAAACCAACCGCAATACTGAAACAGATGGGAGAAAAACAAGAGCCAGAGGCATTGCAGTTCGCTAAGAGAAGACCCTTATCGTAACAAAATGAATGTACTACTGTGAAAATATAGTAGGGCCTTACTCCTATTGGCCAACTGACCGCTGGGGAGCCATTTGGTTAACTGGGGCAGGATACCAATCTGAGTGAATACGAACCAGAAGTCAAGGAGACCAGTCTTAGTGAATGCAAACCAGGACTAAAGAACACCACAACATATATTATTTTTTTTTTTGAAGTGAACAGAAAAAGTAGACCTATGGAATGTAACAAACCACCAAGGAAGGAAACGTAAGCCTGAAAAGAAAGCAGCTATGTTTATCGGAAAAGTAGTATCAGAGCGGTGCGCTGTTTGCCCTAGTAAGAATAGTGAGTAACCATGATGTAGAAATGAAAAGAAATGCAGCTTCAAGTGGAAGCAGAGTACAACACGTAATGTAAGAACAAGTGGGTGAACGCAGCTCTGGATGTGAGTGGTGTCTAAAACATGGTATGGGCACAGCTCTGAGTAAGAGCATGAAGAGCATGGTATAAAGCAGCCGTATGAAAGCAATCTGAAGTGAGCAGAGTATTAACATAACGCAACAGCGGAAGTATGAACGCAGCTCTAGTAGTGAATGATGTATAGGACAAAATGTAAATGCAGACACACAGACGTAGTTTTGAAGGTACCAACCCTAACCACAATCATTCGACCATTAGCGCAAAACCCCCTTCGTCCCAGAACACTGTAAATCGCGGACCGTAGTGCGAGTCCTGTGCAGCAAGGTCGATGCTACCGTGAGCGCCAGCATTCACATGGCACCTTTTGCTGTTTACCCAGATGTGAACGAGCTGCCATACAATGCTGCAGGTTTTTTTTTTTTTTTTCTATCGACCATTGATCCATATTTACCATTACTTAAACACAGTGTGCATAGCTTGAGCCCACTGCAGACACGCGCCCTGCATGTAAACTAGGTATCGGAAAACATACAACCATGCCCACTCTAAGCACATGCTACCCCAATAACTGTATGCAATGGCCCCACCAGGCCTCTGAATAGCCAGACAAAGCAATACTAACAACCATCGTTTGACCATTAGCGCCCAAACTCTGCTTCATCCCAGAGCGCTACATGTCGCGGACCGCAGCGTTGGTCCCGTGCAAACAACTCCGATCCTACCATGATTACTAGCACCCTCCTGAGACATTCTGCCGTCGCCCAGCCGTAAGGAGCCTCCACACCATGCTGCTGTACCCTAGAGCTGACTCAGAGGTAGTGAAATCAGCTGAATCAGCGTCAGCCTGGACCCACAGGTGCCTATAAATAGCCTAGTAATCAGCCAGCCTGGGCCCACAGGTACGTATGAATAGCCTTGTAATCAGCCTCCCCTCCCACAAATGCAGCAATATCCTGCTTATACATATACACTACACATAGAGTACATACCCGTACATCATATGTACAATGCACACATACATAAATACACATATATACTAAACACCAGGCTCAGACTGGTCCACAGAGGCACAGGTGAATCTCCCGGTGGGCCCCTGAGCAAGGTGGGCTCCTAGTCTCCTAGTCACCCCAAAACAGCTGTCTGCAGATGAGGTGCTGGCTTATTTCATCTCCAAGTCATGTCTTAAGGCCTATTTAAAGTGTAGAACATTTACTTATAGGATAGTTGGCTTATATCTGGTGCTCAGAGCTCATTTGCATCCCTTTCTTTACTGAAGCTTCAGATGCAGACAATTCAGGACAGGTCTTACTTGTTATGGACTGGCTGATGTTACACAGAAGTGCAGTGTCCTCAGATAGTACAGTTCTCACAGCTGCAAAGATAACCATAGGCTAAACTTGTGTCTCTTTAGATCAGGGATGAGGAATCTTTTTGCTGCTGAGGGCCATTTGTAACATCATTCATGGGCCATACAAAATTCTCAACTTAAAAATTAGACTGCTATATTTGGTCAATCGTATAATTGGGGCTCCATCAGCCTCAGATTAGATCCCACAATCTCCATCAGCCTCAGATCAGCTACCCATCAGACCCCCCAGCCTACATTAGCCTTAGATCAGACCCCCCAGCCTCAGATCAGACCCACACCCTTCACTAGCCTCAGATCAGACCCACAGCCCCCATCAGACTCAGATCAGGACCCCTAATCAGCCTCAGATTGGACCTCCATAAGACATCAGATGAGACGTTACAAAAAAATAATAATTCCAAGCTGGCTCCAGATGGCGTTGCAGATCCTGGACTGCCTTCATCACTATTTCTGGGTCCCAGTGTGCACTACGTCCTGACGACACAGAGCAGGGCTTAAAAAAAGACCAGGGAAGGTGAGTACAGCCAGTGCAGCTCTGATGGGTGCAGGGAGTTGGGGGCCATAAGAAATAATCCCGCGGACTGTATGCAACCTGTGGACCAGAGGTTCCCCGCCCCTGCTTTAGATGTTTTAAGCAATCTTCCGTGGACATTACTAACTGACTTGTACACACAATCATCCAGGCACGGGGTATATACTTTGCTTCTGGCAACCAACAGGGCGGTTCTGGAGATTCTGTGGAGTTTTTTTTACAGTGGGCCAAACTGTGTTTTGGTAAGCTCAGGCACCGGAGGCAACTCCTGAACATGGATGCCATAGAATCCATAAGTCCTTTTAGGCACGTTACCTCTTTCGTACGTCCACTACACCTCTCTGTTACATCTGTCCTGCTTTTGGTGGATGTTCCTTTCTCATTCAGGCCTCCTCCTGGCTGGTAACTTGGTCCAAGGGTAGCTAGGATGTCAGCTTCACATCTTGGTGCTTGCTCTAACACTACGCTGTCTCCCTTTGACTAGAACTCAAACTAGACTACACTCTGCATTGAACTGCTCAATGACTCACTTCTCTCCTTATATAGAGGGTGACACCAGCCCCATCTAATGGTGGCTGTGGGATATTAGCTATAATTATCATGTGCTTACAGAAATACACAGTGAATACATACATGACATAATGACAATATACTTTTGCCCTTTGCAGTGTACGCGACTTCTAGGAACAGGATGCTGCATATACACATTTTGTACTTTGTAGCTGGTAAGATATTTAGCCCCACAGGAACTGTGCTGAGAGGGCAGTAGAGGATAAGCGGATCCATTAGAGGTCAACTGCTGATTGGTTCAATAGTTGGCTGACATTTAATGTGATATCAGTGACTAATAGCCTTCTATGTGCAAGTGTGTATACAGAGATAGCTGTCGGTCACTGGTAACACTGTCACGACCCATGGTCATGGTCGTGACTCTTTGAGTCCGCTTGCAGTTGTCAGCGGTCGTTTGGTTGTTCACCGCAGCTGTGAGTGTTTTGCCTCACGTGCGGTTGCCGCTGGCAACATGGTGTTCTTGGCAGTGTAGCAGCCTAAGCTTGTTGCTGGGCTGCTCACTGTCTATGCAGGCGGTTGCCTATGGCAATTTGTGTTTATATGTTGCCTCACGTGTGGTTGCCGCTGGCAACATGATTGGTGCTTGGCAGTATAGCAGTCTGAGCTGTTGCTGGGCAGCCTGCTGTCAAGTGCATGCGGTTACACCTGGTTGGGTGTGTGTGTACGTATGCACTTTGTAGTTCTGTCTATGCACTTTGTATGTCTGTTTGTTGTACACGAGATTATGTTTGTATGCACGGTGACACCTCCCTTCACTTGTGGTTGTCCGCGGCAACGTCTGGTGTTATGTGCATGTGGTGGCAGTGTCTCGGCCTGCTGGCTGTTCCACAGGACATGGTTGCCACGCATGCCGTTGCCGGCGGTAACAGGTGAGTGTGTTGGTGTGCGTCTCCCTTTAAGTGGTCTTCCCTTTAGGTCTTCCCTTCCCTGGTGTGAGAAGGGTTAATTCCCTTCTGTGTGTGAACACTGGGTGTGTCTGAGTATGGGTGTGGCTACTTTGGGCTAAAAAGCCTCAGTTGAGACCTGATGTCTGAGGGGTTCTCCAGCCTTGTTTGTAAGCTGGAGGCACCCTCCTGGTTCCTTATACCATCTGCCAGTGAGGGCCACCCTTGTGGTCAAAAACTTATGTTTAGACATGGATCATCTTAAGTTATGTTATGTCTAGTGGTGTCTCTTTATGTTTATTGCAGCGTATGGTTCCTGGGTTCCTGTGTGATGTTTGGTGTGTGCTGTGTCCGTCTATGTTGTTGTGGACTGCAGCACTTGTGCACGGGTTCCAGGCTGTGTGTCTGTGGCAGGTAGGTGTGATACTAGTTTCAACTACCTGCCATTACCATATGTCTGTATATGTTCCCCTTCTCCTTTATAGCTTGGCCAGTGAGACTCCTGTTGCTCCGTGTAAAGGAGGAACAGGTCGTCTCACCCTTCTCCTAGTCCAGGGCCACCCTGAGGGCTAGTAGGAATTACAGGTTCCAGGGGGGGAGAATAGCATTCGGGGCGCTGGAGCTCAAGCCCCGAATGTTTTGACTTAAGGATGCTCCCACCCGACACCGCCGCGAGTACAATTTGTACTTGCGGCAGTTTCGGGTGGGAGCCAGAGCGAGGCCCCCACCAGCGCGAGACCTTAGGCGGCGGCCTAAGTGGCCTAATGGAAGAGCCGCCTCTGGATAGGTACACAATATAGCAAGAGTACGACTGTCAGGTTTCTGTGTGCAGTTTTGGAAGCAAATATCAAGAGTGGATCAAAAAAAGAGAGAAAGTATACAGGACAGATACAACTTTTTTTTTTTTACTCCTGGTTTTGGCTTCCAAATGCATGCAGAAGCCAGTCCGTGTAGTCATACCTTAAGGCCTCATGCACACGACCGTTGTTCTGGTCCGCATCTGAGCCGCAGTTTTTACTTCAATGGGGCCGCAAAAGATGGGGACACCACTCCGTGTGCTGTCCGCATCCGTTGCTCCTTTCCGTGGCCCCGCAAAAAATATATAACATGTCCTATTCTTGTCCGTTTTGCGGACAAGAATAGGCATTTCTACAATGTGCCCCCTGTTCTGTTCTGCAAATTGCGGAAGGCACACGGGCGGCTTCCGTGTTTTGCGGATCCGCAAAAAACGGAACGGTCATGTGCATGAGGCCTAAGGGTCCAATTATCGATAACGTTGTCCAACAGCATTTGTTTGCATCGGCCTTTTACACTGATATGTAAAGAAAGAATCATTGCTACAACGGTTGCTTCTCCCCCGTTCAGTTTTAATAGGCCCTTTAGTGTCTGTAAGAAAATCTGCCGCCTATGAAGATGCCCTAACCTGTTGTGTGCTATATACACTCACCTAAAGAATTATTAGGAACACCATACTAATACGGTGTTGGACATCCTTTTGCCTTCAGAACTGCCTTAATTCTACGTGGCATTGATTCAACAAGGTGCTGATAGCATTCTTTAGAAATGTTGGCCCATATTGATAGGATAGCATCTTGCAGTTGATGGAGATTTGAGGGATGCACATCCAGGGCACGAAGCTCCCGTTCCACCACATCCCAAAGATGCTCTATTCGGTTGAGATCTGGTGAATGTGGGGGCCATTTTAGTACAGTGAACTTATTGTCATGTTCAAGAAACCAATTTGAAATCATTTGAGCTTTGTAACATGGTGCATTATCCTGCTGGAAGTAGCCATCAGAGGATGGGTACATGGTGGTCATGAAGGGATGGACATGGTCAGAAACAATGCTCAGGTAGCCCGTGGCATTTAAACGATGCCCAATTGGCACTAAGGGGCCTAAAGTGTGCCCTGAAAACATCCCCCACACCATTACACCACCACCATTTGAATGTCTCAACAGAAATCGAGGAGAGCATATTTAAAAAAAGAAAAACTACCACAAGAGGACACAGTTTTAAATTAGAGGGGCATAGGTTTAAAAGTAATATAAGGAAGTATTACTTTACTGAGAGAGTAGTGGATGCATGGAATAGCCTTCCTGCAGAAGTGGTAGCTGCAAATACAGTGAAGGAGTTTAAGCATGCATGGGATAGGCATAAGGCTATCCTTCATATAAGATAGGGCCAGGGACTATTAATAGGATTCAGATATATTGGGCAGACTAGATGGGCCAAATGGTTCTTATCTGCCGACACATTCTATGTTTCTATGTTTCTATGAGACTCATCAGACCAGGCAACATTTTTCCAGTCTTCAACAGTCCAATTTTAGTGAGCTCGTGCAAAATGAAGCTTCTTTTTCCTATTTGTAGTGGAGATGAGTGGTACCCTGTGGGGTATTCTGCTGTTGTAGCCCATCCGCCTCAAGGTTGTGCGTGTTGTGGCTTCACAAATGCTTTGCTGCATACCTCGGTTGTAACGAGTGGTTATTTCAGTCAACGTTGCTCTTCTATCAGCTTGAATCAGTCGGCCCATTCTCCTCTGACCTCTAGCATCCACAAGGCATTTTCGCCCACAGGACTGCCGCATACTGGATGTTTTTCCCTTTTCACACCATTCTTTGTAAACCCTAGAAATGGTTGTGCGTGAAAATCCCAGTAACTGAGCAGATTGTGAAATACTCAGACCGGCCCGTCTGGCACCAACAACCATGCCACGCTCAAAATTGCTTAAATCACCTTTCTTTCCCATTCTGACATTCAGTTTGGAGTTCAAGGAGATTGTCTTGACCAGGACCACCCCCCTAAATGCATTGAAGCAACTGCCATGTGATTGGTTGACTAGATAATTGCATTAATGAGAAATAGAACAGGTATTCCTAATAATTCTTTAGGTGATTGTATATATAACAGTGCTGGAGCTCTGGAAATGGAAACTCCTAAGAGCACATGCCTCTAGGGAATGAGATCATACGTCAGAGGTTCATTCATAGCAACTGCAGTACTGCACTGTTATTATGGCAACCCCAGACACTGTTCATTCAGTCATTAACGACTCTGGTGTCCTTTTTCTCAGACCTCTCCATCTCTACAGAAGCGTTGGCATCATTATGTCTACAGAGCTATGTTTCTGCTCATTCATTTATTGTACTAATGGTCACCATTTTCTTAACCTTTACAAATAAAAAAAATAGGATTTCTATATTTTTCTTAGCAATGACCATTTCCATATTTTCTATACAAAACAGGTTTATTGTACAAACACCACTAATATATCTGTTGCATTTATCAAATTGTACAAAATTCTAAATCTTATGTAGAAAACTGCAAGATATGACGATTATGAAGCATGTATCAAAACTGGCAGAATACAAATATACAGAAGCATACTCACCTATAGATTGCAGAAGCCAAATGATGGCAACAGTTGAAGGAGGTGATGATCATATTCAGCTTGTGAGCAGAAGATTGACAGTGAACAGACACTAACACAATCTGACCCTGATCGCAATATTAACCTTTTGCTTCTATTACATGTTACTGGTAAATTTGAGTCAATATGTTTTACCTTTATTTATAAAAAAAAAAGTAAAAAAATTTACAGAAACTTTGGAAAAATTCACAATTTTTGAAATTTAATTTTCTCTTCTTTTAAGACAGAGAATATCTCATATAATAGTTGGGCCTCCTTCACACGGGCATTGCGGGAAAAGGTGCGGGTGCGTTGCAGGAACATGCGCAATTTTTCCGCACGAGTGCAAAACATTGTAATGCGTTTTGCACTCGCGTGAGAAAAATCGCCATGTTTGGTACCCGAACTTCTTCACAGAAGTTTGGGCTTGGGATCGGTGTTCTGTAGATTGGATTATTTCCCCTTATAACATGGTTATAAGGGAAAATAATAGCATTCTGAATACAGAATGCATAGTAAAATAGCGCTGGAGGGGTTAAAAAAAATAAAAAAATAATTTAACTCACCTTAATCCACTTGATCGCGCAGCCGGCATCTCTTCTGACTTCTTTCTTTGCTCTGTGCAGGAACAGGACCTGTGGTGACGTCACTCCGGTCATCACATGGTCCGTCACATGATCTTTTACCATGGTGACGGACCATGTGATGACCAGAGAGACCCCATATGTATAGGTTTTTTATGTCTAAATAGTGTAACAATAAATTTAAACTTTGATAAAAAAATGTTTTTTTACATCACCATATTCTGACCTCAACTTTTTTATACTTATGTCTATTGAGCTGTCTAGGGGCTAATTTTTGCGTAACAATCTGTATTTTTTATTGATACCATTTTGGAGTGTGCGTGACTTTTTGATCACATTTTATTACATTTTTTTGGGTAAGAGAAGCAATGAAAAAATGGCAAATTGGCGATTTTGACCCTTTTTTCCATTTGCCATATTTGAAATTGTTTATATATTTTAATAGTATGGGCGTTTTCGGTCGCAAAGATACCCATAATGTTTATAATTATTGTTATTAAAAGAATTTATTTTTTAATTATGCGGAAAGGGGGGTGATTTAAACTTTGATATTTTTTTAATTTTTCATATATTTTTTATCATTTTTTTTTTTAATTTTGTGATGATTTTGTAGCTCATATATGAGCCTATAAATAATGTCTTTTAATTTTTGATTTTAGAAATCCCTGATAGAACAAAATGAGATTTACACTAGAAGTTGCTCATTTCCTATACTGGCCTGCCGTCTGGTGGCCAAAATAAGAATTGCAGCATGAACAACTTAAAGCCTCGTCAGCGCACCCGCATTGCTCCAGCGCCGTACATGTACGGCACTGGTAGCGAACGGGTTAAGGACCAATTCAGTTATGAGATCACTGTGCGTCTTTACACAATAGAAACCCCCCATAAATTTCTGCATTTTAGAAACTGCACCCCTCAAATAATTTAAAATTGATTTAATGTATAAAAAAAAATGTACATTAACGGATGCCTCAGACAGATGCCATGCACTGGCATCTGTCACTATAGAGTTCCATTGTTAAAAAACGTATATGTTAACATAAACTATTTTTGCTGGAGTGTGCAGAATGTAAAAGCGTGGTACACCACACTTTTCCATTCTATGAGTACTCCAAAAAAATGTATGCATTAATGTATACATTTTTTTTTTTTTACAGGGAGTGCAGAATTATTAGGCAAATGAGTATTTTGACCACATCATCCTCTTTATGCATGTTGTCTTACTCCAAGCTGTATAGGCTCGAAAGCCTACTACCAATTAAGCATATTAGGTGATGTGCATCTCTGTAATGAGAAGGGGTGTGGTCTAATGACATCAACACCCTATATTAGGTGTGCATAATTATTAGGCAACTTCCTTTCCTTTGGCAAAATGGGTCAAAAGAAGGACTTGACAGGCTCAGAAAAGTCAAAAATAGTGAGATATCTTGCAGAGGGATGCAGCACTCTTAAAATTGCAAAGCTTCTGAAGCGTGATCATCGAACAATCAAGCGTTTCATTCAAAATAGTCAACAGGGTCGCAAGAAGCGTGTGGAAAAACCAAGGCGCAAAATAACTGCCCATGAACGGAGAAAAGTCAAGCGTGCAGCTGCCAAGATGCCACTTGCCACCAGTTTGGCCATATTTCAGAGCTGCAACATCACTGGAGTGCCCAAAAGCACAAAGTGTGCAATACTCAGAGACATGGCCAAGGTAAGAAAGGCTGAAAGACGACCACCACTGAACAAGACACACAAGCTGAAACGTCAAGACTGGGCCAAGAAATATCTCAAGACTGATTTTTCTAAGGTTTTATGGACTGATGAAATGAGAGTGAGTCTTGATGGGCCAGATGGATGGGCCCGTGGCTGGATTGGTAAAGGGCAGAGAGCTCCAGTCCGACTCAGACGCCAGCAAGGTGGAGGTGGAGTACTGGTTTGGGCTGGTATCATCAAAGATGAGCTTGTGGGGCCTTTTCGGGTTGAGGATGGAGTCAAGCTCAACTCCCAGTCCTACTGCCAGTTTCTGGAAGACACCTTCTTCAAGCAGTGGTACAGGAAGAAGTCTGCATCCTTCAAGAAAAACATGATTTTCATGCAGGACAATGCTCCATCACACGCGTCCAAGTACTCCACAGCGTGGCTGGCAAGAAAGGGTATAAAAGAAGAAAATCTAATGACATGGCCTCCTTGTTCACCTGATCTGAACCCCATTGAGAACCTGTGGTCCATCATCAAATGTGAGATTTACAAGGAGGGAAAACAGTACACCTCTCTGAACAGTGTCTGGGAGGCTGTGGTTGCTGCTGCACGCAATGTTGATGGTGAACAGATCAAAACACTGACAGAATCCATGGATGGCAGGCTTTTGAGTGTCCTTGCAAAGAAAGGTGGCTATATTGGTCACTGATTTGTTTTTGTTTTGTTTTTGAATGTCAGAAATGTCTATTTGTGAATGTTGAGATGTTATATTGGTTTCACTGGTAAAAATAAATAATTGAAATGGGTATATATTTGTTTTTTGTTAAGTTGCCTAATAATTATGCACAGTAATAGTCACCTGCACACACAGATATCCCCCTAAAATAGCTAAAACTAAAAACAAACTAAAAACTACTTCCAAAAATATTCAGCTTTGATATTAATGAGTTTTTTGGGTTCATTGAGAACATGGTTGTTGTTCAATAATAAAATTAATCCTCAAAAATACAACTTGCCTAATAATTCTGCCCACCCTGTACAGTGGAACTCTATGGTGATGGATCCCACTGTCTGGCATCTGTCTGAGGCATCCGTTAACATATACTTTTTTTGTTTCCGTTAAACACATGACAAAAACATGATGTGAACCCAGCCATAATTGTACTGGTGCAGTATAACTACAGATTCCTCTTCCATTCTAGTGAATGAGACAACAACTGTAATTGCAATGAACTGCCAGTACAAAGTAGATGGCCTGCAGATAAACACTGAAGAGGGCGCAGCGCTCGTACAAGGGCCGCGGCCTCTTTAGACTGCTGGTCGGCACCCATCAGTATGATTCTGAGCATAGGTCATCAACATCATGAAACCAGACAACCACTTGAGCATTTTGCTAGTGGTATTAATGTGTTTACTGTATGAATCTATCATGGTTTTGATTTGTACAGTATTTTTTTATTCTGTATCATTTACTCTGTGGTCCACTGACACAGTGGCTGCATGCATTGCTTGTTTAATTAGCATATATCAGATTAGAATATTTTTTTTAAATATCTTTATTAGAGTAAAACATGTACAAACCATTCTCGTTTTCATGCAAAATTACAGTATAGAATTATTATTATTTTACCTAGCACAAAACCACCCATTTTCCACCCCTCCCTACCCTTGCGATGAGTCTCAAAACCCTCTATCATTTCAATACAAGAAATAAGAAAAAAGGAAAAAAAGATTAGGAAGAGAATAAGAAAGGTCATGGAAAGTTGAGACATAGAATTAGGGGCGGGAAAGGCCTCCCATATCTTAGTCCATTTCTCCTGACAATTTCTTTGCTTATATAGGACATTCTCATAGCTTTTAACCCAATTGACCAAGTTTATCCAAGTGTTCAAATTTGGAACATTTGAAAACCAGGCTCGGGAGATCAAGAGTCTCACTAAGAACAGCACAGTATTCTATTCAAAAGAATCTTTTTATATTTATGGCAATTTACCTTGGAGAGATCATCAATATCCAACATTCAATCATAAATGGAATCGGGAATCTCAATTCATGAGCAACAAAATTATTAATCGCAATCCAGTATTCTTTTAATTTTGGGCAAGACCAGAGCATATGTAGGTGATCAGCCCCAGGAGAATCACACCGTGGACACTTAAAACTACCTCTTAACCCAAATTTAATAAGCCATAAGGGCGTAACATATAGTCTGTGCAAAATATTAAATTGTACCAATACGTGATCAAAATTGTGAGATATTAAACTCAAATTCGCAAATATATTTCTCCATCTCTCTAATTGGATCCTTGGGTAATCAACTCCCCAGACCCTTTGTCCTGGTGATTGAATTTTAGTAAATAGTGCCTTAAGTAATAATTTATACAAATGTGAAATCTTAAACTTCTGATTTATATTCCCTATCAAATCATTTAAAAAAAGTTGAAGTATGTATCTCCAGAAGTGATTTATTCTTTAAACTACTAAGTTCCGAACGTAATTGAAAATATCGAAACCAAGACAGACCGTCCATATTCTCCCTTTGTGCTAACACAGAGAACTATAGGTGGGACGATGAATCCGTCGAATCCACGAATCCCTCGAATTTTGCTGGATTAGTGGGATTTGTGGACTCGAATCCCGACATAATTTACAAAATTCGAATCCGACAAACACATCTCCGCGCCTCCCGGGACGCCTGCTATTTCCCTACCCGTGAATAGTGTTGATCACGAATATTCGAATTTCGAATTTTTATCGCGAATATAGGTACTTCGAAAATTCGCGAATATTTCGAATATAGTTATATATATTAGTAATTTAGAATATTCAAATTTTTTTTTTTTTTTTTTTTTATCAGTACACATGATCCCTCACTGCTTTTAGCTTGTGGGCCAATAAGAAGGCTGCAATATATTTGACTTTAGGAGTAGTAGTGTTTGCGAATTTTGCTCTTTATTCGTTTTTTTTCGAATATTCGCTATATTGCTATATATTCTTGTTTTAGAATATTACGAATATTCGAAAAAACTAAGTTTTAGCAATATAGCGAATATTCGAAAAAAATCGAATATAGAGCAATTTAGCTAATATAGTGCTATAATCTTCTTTGTCTAATAGTTGTAAGTTGAAAATTCGCAATAAAAATTCGAATCCGAAAATGTGAATTACGAAAATTCGCATATTACACAATCATTACCTTTCCGATTTTTTGAGTAAAAAAAAATCGCAAATTTTCGAATATGCGAATATTCGACGAATATTCTACAAAATATTCGCGAAATATCGCGAATTCGATTATGACCCCTGCCGCTCATCACTACCCGTGAACTTTCCCTAGTAAAACCCTAAGCGAGCACCGCATAACAGCAGCCTGAGGAGCGCACTCACCTCGGGTCCCGGGCGGCCACCTCTGCCGTGCCCGGGCAGCAAGTGACACTCTCTGGACTTCTTTGCACAGCTCTCCTGCCAAGTTTTTTTTCTCCACCCACAAAAGAGGGGGGAGGAGTAGATTCAGACAAACGGCGGTTTGAGCCTCTTCAGCCGCCTTCCTTGAGGTTGTTGGTAGGGTTGAGCGAACCTGAACTGTAAAATTCGGGTTCGTACCGAACTTTATGATTTTTGGACCCCGGACCCAAACCCGAACATTTCAGTAAAAGTTCGGCTTCGGTGTTCGGCGCTTTCTTGGCGCTTTTTGAAAGGCTGCAGAGCAGCCAATCAACAAGCGGTTAACTGTCTGACCTTAGAAGCCATCACCACCATGCCTACTAATGGCATGGCTGTGATTGGCCAGAGCAGCATGTGACCCAGGCTCTATATAAGCTTGAGTCACGTAGCGCTGCACGTCACTCTGCTGTTACAAGTGTAGGGAGAGGATGCTGCTGGACTTGTGATTTCAGGGAGAGAATAGGAGAGAATCTAACTCAGCGATCTACAGAGAAATAGTTGTGTGGGTGCAGGGCACTATCGTTTTACCCTGCCCTGAGCCCATTTACCAAACAAAAATCACTTTTATAACTCTGTTAGTTAGGTGGGCGGCGGCGGCGGCATTTCATGCAAGCTCAGTGCACCAGCACTGCATCTGAGCTTTTGGGACATTGCAAATCACTATTTTTTGGGCAAACTACAACATCTGGATTAGTCAGTGTGCAATTTAAGGTAGAAATACACTCTCATTTTCTGGGGTTTTAAAAACACACTTTTTTGCCAAAAAACTGTATTTTCCTGATCTGCAAGTGTTAAATTCAAGTTTAATATATACAGCTTTCATATTCTGTTACCAAAAAAAACACTTTTTTGGCAATCTACAACACCTGGATTAGTCAGTGTGCAATTTAAGGTAGAAATACACCCATCATTTTCTAGGGTTTTAAAAACACACTTTTTTGTCAAGAAAAATGTATTTTCCTAATCTGCAAGTGTTAAATTCAAGTTTAATATATACAGCTTTTATATTATGTTACCAAAAAAACTCTTTTTTGCCAATCTACAACATCTGGATTAGTCAGTGTGCAATTTAAGCTAAAAATACACACATCATTTTCTGGGGTTTTAAAAACACACTTTTTTGACAAAAAACACTATTTTCAGGCCTTGCAGCATCAGCACGTGTAAAATTACAGGCTTATATACTGCTGTCAAATTCATTTGCTAAACAAACTAACACTCGTTTGAGCACAAAAAATTTAGTTGGCAGCCTTTGATGCAGATGTCATTGTGAGATACACCCTTAAAACATTTGAGTTACATTCAGAGATTTTAAATACCACCATTTGGTGCACCAAAATTGACTTCAGGCCTACACTGGTTCAGGCCATGTGAGATACACCCCCTACATACAGGGGTTTGATTCAGGCATTTAAAATACAGCCATTTGAAATATAGCCATTTTGTGCAAATAAATATTTAATTTAGGCCTACACTGGTTCAGGCTCTGTGAGATACACCCTCTACATACAGGGGTTTGATTCAGGCATTTGAAATACAGCCATTTTAGGCAAAGAAATATTTAATTTAGGCCTACACTGGTTCAGGCCCTGTGAGATACACCCTCTACATACAGAGGTTTGGTGAACCAATATTGAATTCAGGCCTACACTGGTTCAGACTGTGTGAGATACACCCTCTACATACAGGGGTTTGATTCAGGCATATGAAATACAGCCATTTGAAATACAGCCATTTTGGGCAAAGAATTCTTTAATTCAGGCCTACACTGGTTCAGGCCCTGTGAGATACACCCTCTACATACAGGGGTTTGATTCAGGCATTTGAAATACAGCCATTTTGTGCAAAGAAATCTTTAATTCAGGACTACACTGGTCCAGGCCCTGTGAGATACACCCTCTACATACAGGGGTTTGATTCAGGCATTTGAAATACAGCCATTTTGGGCAAAAAAATCTTTAATTGAGGCCTAGTCTGGTTCAGGCCGTGTTAAATACACCCTTTACATACTGTCGCTCTATTCTACTATTAATTAAACACCCATTTAGGGCAAGATCCTAAATTCGAAAAATATGAGGAGTGCGTCAAATAAGGGACGTGGCCCAGGTCGTGGTGCTGCTGGTGGAGCTCCTGTTGCAGGGAGAGGACGTGGTCGATCTGTGCCAGCTACACGCATAAGTGTCACGAGGGTATCGAGAACCACGCCTGACTCCGTTATACCCGGGGTCAGGAAGTCGCAGCGGTTGGCTGCACGCTCTATTTAAGATAGGGCTGTTTTCCTTATGGTAGCTTTCTGGGTTTGCTTAGCAAACCCTTTTGGCTCACTCAGGGATCCGTAGCTCCTTCTCCTCAGCTGTTCCTTGTCCAGCACTCCCAGACCTCCTTATATTCCTCTCTCACACTTCTCTGGTTGCCAGAGATAGAGCCAGGGCCGGCCTTTGGGGTGTGCGGGCTGTGCGGCCGCACAGGGCGCCATAGTAACAGGGGCGCTGGGCGGCCGACAGCTCGCAATGTAATCTGCGGCAGGCGAGGCTGCACTTGTGTTCTCCCTCGGGGCGCCCCCTCCATCTCCCCCTCCCCTGTCTGACCTGCCTGCTGCCCCCGCCGCTGCCAATAAGAAGAGGCAGGAGGAGGAGGGGAGGGGCTGTGGCCACTGCGCCACCAATGAAAAAAACTGACCTGAAATACAAATACAGGAGGCGGGTGCTGGAATCAAATAGCCGACACCCGACCTCTATGACAGGGAGCTGCGATCAGCTGCAGTTGAGTTAACCCTTCAGGTGCGGTACCTGAGGGGTTAACTGCCGCTGATCGCAGCTCCCTGTCACAAAGGTCGGGTGCCGGCTATTTGATTCCGGCACCCGCCTCCTGTATTTGTATAAGAAACGTTGGTGGCACAGTGCGCCCCCCCCCCCAGTATAAGAAACGTTGGTGGCACAGTGCGCCCCCCCCCCCAACACCCCAGTATAAGAAACGGTGGCACAGTGCGGCCCCCCCCCCCTCAACACCCCAGTATAAGAAACGGTGGCACAGTGCGGCCCCCCCCAACACCCCCCAACACCCCAGTATAAGAAACGGTGGCACAGTGCGGCCCCCCCCCCCCCAACACCCCAGTATAAGAAACGGTGGCACAGTGCGGCCCCCCCCCCCAACACCCCAGTATAAGAAACGGTGGCACAGTGGGAAGTGCCAGTGAGGGTTAAAAAATAATAAAAAAAAATTAACTCACCTCCTCCAGTTGATCGCATAGCTGCCGGTCTCCTGTTTTCTTCAGGACCTGTGGTGACGTCACTGAGCTCATCACATGACCCATTACCATGGTGATGGATCATGTGATGAGCCCAGTGATGTCACCACAGGTCCTTTGACAGGTCATGAAGAAAGAACAGAAGACGATCAATTGGAGGAGGTGAGTTAATTATTTTTTAACCCTCATTGGCACTGCCCACTGCGCCACCAATGTTTATTATATTGGGGGGGGGCGCACTGCGCCACCAATGTTTATTATACTGGGGTGTTGGGGGGGCGCACTGCGCCACCAATGTTTATTATACTGGGGGGGCGCACTGCGCCACCAATGTTTTTATACTGGGGTGTTGGGGGGGGCGCACTGCGCCACCAATGTTTATTATATTGAGGGGGGCGCACTGCGCCACCAATGTTTATTATATTGGGGGGGCGCACTGCGCCACCAATGTTTATTATATTGGGGGGGGGGCACTGCGCCACCAATGTTTATTATACTGGGGTGTTGGGGGGGCGCACTGCGCCACCAATGTTTATTATATTGGGGGGGCGCACTGCGCCACCAATGTTTATTATATTGGGGGGGGCGCACTGCGCCACCAATGTTTATTATACTGGGGTGTTGGGGGGGCGCACTGCGCCACCAATGTTTATTATATTGGGGGGGCGCACTGCACCACCAATGTTTATTATATGGGGGGGCGCACTGCGCCACCAATGTTTATTATATTGGGGGGGCGCACTGCGCACAACGATGGGTTAGGGAAATTTCACAGCAGAGTGCGCATGCGCTGGGAGCCTCGCCGGCGGTTAGGGTAGGGAAAAATTATGGGCCAGTGCACAGGTGCGGTGATCGGATGGATGTTCTCAGCTGGACACCGGCCGACACTGCGCATGCGCTGGGAGCCTCACCAGCGGTTAGGGTAGGGAAAAAGCACTGGCCTGTACGTAATTTTTCCCTTCCCTAACCGCTGGTGAGGCTCCTGGCGCATGCGCACTCTGCTGTGAAACTTCCCTAACCTGTCGTTGTGCGCCTGCGCGGCGCTGCACACCTCCTCACGTCATGTCCGGTGCGACTGGAAGTGACGAGGGTAGGGAAATCTCACGAAGTAGGGAAGTATAACATTACACCGGCCTTTGGGGTGTGCGGGCTGGTAACTACTTGGTTGGATAGTCAGCCAGCCTATGCCATGATGCCAGCAACAAGCAGTGTTTTTTTTTTTTTTGGGGGGGGGGGGCGCCACAAGGTTAGCTCGCACAGGGCGCCTGGACACCTAAGGCCGGCCCTGGATAGAGCTTCCTGCCTGGACATCTATTCTGACCTTCAGGAGCTGTGTTGCTGCGTTCGCTGGTAGTTGGTCCAGGACGCTACCCTCCGGATCCCTGTTGGACCTTTTTGGTTTATTGTGGTCGCCCACCTGGGTGTATGTGTTTGTCTGTTTTGTCTGTCCTCTCCCTGGTGTTTCCCTCTTAGTGATAGTGGTGTGGACTAGCGATCCCACCGGCCTGTTCACTATCCAGGGCTCATATTAGGGAAAGCCAGGGTTTAGGCACGTGATCGCCGCACGGGTGAGGAACCCGTCTAGGGACGTCAGGGCAGTCAGGTGCCAGCCGCAAGGTGAGTTAGGGGTCACCACCTTTCCCTCTCCCTTGGGCAGGGCTTTCCCTGTTTTCCTCCCTGTGCGTGACGTCGGTCATTACATTATCTCTGGCCCTTATTTTGTGTAGGTAAAAAAAATAAAAAAATTTTTTTACCTACTTAGAATCCAGTATGGATCAAATTGCTGCTCTGTCCAAACAATTTCATGGCCTGTCTTTGGAGGTGGTAGGATTGAAGGCGTCGGTCCTCCAGCAACAGCAGCAATTACAACTGACTGCAAGCCCAGCGGTTGCTACTGGTAACCAGGTTGTTGCGGAACCCAAGGTCCCTTTCCCTGACAGATTTTCTGGGGGAAGGGACAAGTTTTTGACATTCCGTGAGGCCTGTAAGTTATATTTTAAACTGCGCCCTTACTCCTCTGGTAATGAAGATCAGCGGGTGGGGGTTGTTATTTCCCTGCTGCAGGGGGATCCGCAGTCCTGGGCGTTCTCTTTACCTACTGATTCCCAGGCTCTTCGGTCAGTGGATGAGTTTTTCGGGGCCTTGGGTCTTATATATGATGACCCTGACCGAGTCGCCCTGGCTGAATCAAGATTACGGAGACTCTTACAAGGAGAGCGGCCGGTAGAGGAGTATTGCTCTGAATTCCGTAGGTGGGCTACGGATACCCAATGGAACGACCCGGCTCTCAGGAGTCAGTTCTGCTCTGGGTTATCCGAAAGGGTTAAGGATGCGCTTGCATTATATGAGACCCCCTTTTTCCCTTGATGCGGTTATGTCCCTTTCTATCCGAATAGATAGACGCCTTAGGGACAGGTTGAAAAAACCGGAGCAATTGGTAACCCCTCCCAAGCAGCAGTTAGTCTGTACGGACTTAGAAGAGCCTATGCAGCTAGGAGGAACTACTCGTCAGGTCCGTCCTCCTGAGGCTCGCCGTAGGCGTGGGGTTTGTTTTTTTTGTGGGGAGAGGGGTCATTTCATTAATGTCTGTCCTTCTTTCCTCAGAAACAAAAGACCGTCGGAAAAACTACTAACCCCAGGCTGTGTGGAGGATGTCAGCCGGGGGGTATACGTTTCCTCCATACGTACATCGCAATTTGTGTTGCCAGCGGTTATTGTTTTTGGTGTTAAGACGGAGACTATTTCTTTCTTTCTAGACAGTGGAGCAGGGGTAAATTTGATAGATGCCCATTTTGCCCGCACTTTGGGTTTGTCTCTCTGTACTTTACAGAGACCCATTCCCATATTCGCTATTGATTCTGCTCCCCTGTCTCAGAGAAACCTCACGCACATTGTTCATAATTTACACCTTCGGGTAGGGGACCACCATAACGAGATGCTTTCAGGTTATGTTCTGGAGGGGCTTCCCACTCCGGTAGTGCTGGGTCTTCCCTGGTTGGTAGCGCACAATCCAGTGGTGGATTGGCAGGCCAGGGAGATATTGGAGTGGAATGAGCAGTGCAGAGAAAATTGCTTAAATAGCAATTGCTTAGTCGCCTCCATAACTACCCTACTGTCACGGAACCATGAACCAGACGTACAACAAGAGATAAGTGAAAATAAGAAGGCTTTATTGAAAATAAAGCTGTAAAGCAAAAGTCCAAACGGATGGTGAAAGCAGAGTCTTTGAGAGGCCAGGGGTCAGGAACCAGAAGGGTAGTCAGACGAAGCCAGGATCAGGAACCAGCAGGGTAGTCAGACGAAGCCAGGATCAGGAACCAGCAGGGTAGTCAGACGAAGCCAGGATCAGGAACCAGAAGCAGCAGCAGTCTTAGAAGCATGTGAACACAGGAGGACCAAGCAAGGAACTGAAGCCACAGACCTCCTATAAATATGAGCTAGGCATCCAGCTCCTCCCAGTGGGAAGGAGGAGCCGCAGGGTGGAAGGCTACAAGAAACCCAGAAACCAAGATGGCCGCCAGCACATGTCAAACGAAGGAGAACAGCAAGAAGGTAAGACCATGACAGTACCTCCCCCTCAAGGGCCCCTCCTCCGCGGAGCAAAAAACGGTTTCTGAGGGAAGCGTGCGTGGAAGGCTCGGAGCAAGGCAGGAGCATGGACATCTGCGGAGGGAACCCAGGAACGCTCCTCTGGACCATAACCACGCCAATGGACCAAAAACTGCACCCGACCGCGGACCAGGCGTGAGTCCAGGATATTGCTCACCTCATACTCCTCACGATTGCCCATTCGGACCGGACGAGGCCGAGGAACCGAGGAAGTGAAATGATTACACACCAGTGGCTTCAACAGGGAGACATGAAACACGTTAGAGATCCGCATGCCAGGAGGAAGCGCAAGGGCATAGGCTACCGGGTTTACCCTGCGAAGCACTCGGAAGGGACCAACAAAGCGAGGCGCCAGCTTGGGAGTGGGCACTCGAAGGTTGAGGTTGCGGGTGGACAACCATACACGGTCTCCGACCTGGTAGGAAGGAGCAGGCGCTCGTCTGCGATCAGCCTGGAGTCTCTGGCGCTGCGCAGAGGCCTCAAGGGACTTCTGGATCTGTACCCAAGAAGCACGTAGGACGGAAAGGTGATCCTCCACAGCCGGAATATCCTGGGGAGAGAATACCTCCGGTAACACGGCAGGTTGGAACCCATAATTGGCCATGAAGGGAGACGTCCCAGAGGAAGAGTTCACCGCCGTGTTCCTGGCAAACTCAGCCCAAGGCAGGAGGTCAACCCAATTGTCTTGGTGATCGGAGACATAGCAACGAAGGAATTGCTCCAAGGCCTGATTGGATCGTTCTGCGGCCCCATTGGACTGAGGGTGGTAGGCCGAGGAGAAGGAGAGATGAATCCCCAACTGGGAGCAAAAGGCGCGCCAGAACCTGGACACAAACTGACTCCCCCGATCCGACACAATTTCCTTGGGCAAACCGTGCAACCGGAAGACCTCCCTGGCAAAAATCGTGGCCAACTCTTGTGCAGAGGGTAACTTCTTGAGAGGAACACAGTGGCACATTTTGGAAAACCGATCCACAATCATGAGAATGACCGTATGGCCTCGGGATGCAGGGAGGTCCACAATGAAATCCATCCCCAGGTGTGACCATGGGCGCTCCCCGGTGGCTATGGGTTGCAGAAGGCCCAACGGAAGGTGCCGAGGGGACTTACTCTGGGCACAAACGGAGCATGCCGCTACATATGCGGCGATGTCGGAACGTAGGGAAGGCCACCAGAACAGACGTGAAACAGCCCAGGACAGCTGATTCTTTCCAGGATGCCCCGCGGTCTTGGAGTTATGGTAGGTTCGCAACAACCGAGTGCGCAACTCCTCAGGCACAAAACATCTGCCGTTGGGTCTCCCAGAGGGAGCACCAGATTGAGCCGCCAAAATCTGCTCACCCAGGGGAGAGGTCAGGCTGGTGCGAATGGCGGCCAGGATCTGATTCGGAGGTATGACCGAAGTCGGAATCGACTCCTCCCTGGACAGCTCGGAGTACTGCCGTGATAGGGCATCCGCCCTGATGTTCTTGGAACCGGGTAGGTAGGAGACCACGTAATTAAAACGTGACAAGAACAGAGCCCATCTGGCCTGACGTGGTGTCAATCTCTTGGCCTCAGAAAGGTAGGTCAGATTCTTATGGTCCGTCAGGATGAGAACCGGAACCACCGAACCCTCGAGCAAGTGCCTCCATTCTTTAAGGGCCTGCACGATGGCCAATAACTCCCTGTCACCAATCTGATAGTTGCACTCCGCGGAAGACAGTTTCCGGGAGTAAAACCCACAAGGAAGCAGAGGACCCTCTGGTGTTCTACGCTGAGACAGAAGGGCGCCTACTCCCGTCTCAGACGCGTCCACCTCGAGGACAAAGGGCAACCCAGGGTTGGGATGCGACAGAATCGGAGCCGACACAAAAGCGGACTTTAGGGCCTCAAAAGCTCGGATGGCCTCGAGCGGCCAGACCTGGGAATTACTGCCCTTCCTGGTCAGATCCGTGAGAGGCTTGGCCAGCATGGAAAAGTCCCTGATGAACTTCCGATAATAATTGGCGAAGTCGAAAAAGCGCTGCAGGGAACGAAGATCACTGGGCTGGGGCCACTGTAAGACAGCCGAAACCTTCTCAGGATCCATGGAGAACCCCTCAGCGGAAATGATGTAACCTAAGAAGGTTACCTGGGATCGGTGAAATTCGCATTTCTCAAGCTTACCGAACAGCTTGTTCTCTCGTAACCGTTGCAACACTCGTCTGACATCCAGAATGTGGGCCTCCATGGATTCAGAATATACCAAGATGTCATCCAAATAGACCACCACACACTGCTGCAACAGGTCACGGAAAACATCGTTGATGAATTCCTGAAAGACTGCGGGCGCATTGCACAACCCAAAGGGCATAACCAAGGATTCATAATGACCGGTCCTGGTGTTAAACGCGGTCTTCCACTCATCGCCCGCCTTGATCCTTACCAGGTTATATGCCGCCCTCAGGTCGAGTTTGGTAAAGACCGTGGCCCCTTTAAGGCGATCGAACAGCTCGGAAATCAAGGGTATCGGGTAAGCGTTCTTGATCGTGATGCGATTGAGACCCCTGTAATCGATGCAAGGCCTCAACTCACCGCCCTTCTTTTTCACAAAGAAAAATCCAGCCCCTGCCGGGGACGAGGATTTGCGAATGTGTCCGCGTGAAAGCACCTCCCTCACGTACTCCTCCATGGCCTCATTCTCCGCTACCGACAGTGGATAGACTTTGCCACGAGGAGGAACGGCACCAGGTTGTAACTCTATGGCACAATCGTATGGGCGGTGCGGAGGTAGGGCAACCGCGCGCACCTTATCGAATACATCCCGGTACTCCTCGTATTCAGGAGGCAACAGAGAGTCCGAGGAAGTACACAGCAACTTGACAGACCCATGGATGCAACTAGCCCCACACTGCGGTGACCACGAGAGGATCTCGGCCGATCTCCAATCGAAAGTGGGATTATGCTTCTGGAGCCAGGGGTACCCCAAGACCACCGAGTAGTGTGGAGACGAAATAACCTGGAGGCAGACCGACTCTCTGTGAACGGCACCAATGGCTATCCCCACTGGAAGGGTCTCATGAGTCACGTGTGGCGGCAGAAGGGGTCTGCCGTCTATCGCCTCAAGAGCCAGTGGGGAACCTCGAGCCTGCAGAGGAATGGAATTGGCGGCAGCGAACACACTATCAATGAACAAACCACCAGCACCAGAGTCCACCAACGCCTGGGTCGTCACCGAGCCCCCGACCCAGGAGAGGACAACAGTGATCAGTGGTTTGTCAACACGGGAAACCGGGGACGAGGAGACTCCACCCAAGATCTGCCCCCGACATGATCTCAGGTGCGAGCGTTTTCCCGGACGGTTCGGACATGCCAACCGAAAATGCCCACCGAGACCACAGTACATGCATCGGCCCTCGCGTCTCCGGAGTACCCTCTCCCCCTCGGACAGGCGAGCAAACCCCAGCTGCATGGGTTCACCCCCAGACAAGTCATCCCCAGGAGGCGTGGGAGGAGAGGGAGGCACGGGTGGGACAGCAAACGTAGGCGCCAATCTGTTAGAAGACCTCCGCAGGCTCTCCTTAAAGGAAGGTCTCTCCCTGAGTCTGGTGTCAATCAAAATCAGGAAAGAAATAAGAGACTCGAGCTCCACTGGTAGGTCCTTAGCTGCAACCTCATCCTTCAAGGCATCCGAGAGACCATGAGAGAAAGCAGCGACCAGAGCCTCATTATTCCAGCCCACCTCTGCTGCCAGGGTACGAAACTCAATGGCGTATTCAGCTACGGATCGTGAACCCTGTCTGATGGACATAAGGAGCTTCGCAGCAGAGGCAGCACGAGCCGGCACATCGAATACCTTCCGAAGAGAAGCAACAAAACCGGAAAACTCGGCAACCACCGGATTGTTGTTCTCCCATAAAGGGCTGGCCCAGGCCAAGGCCTTGTCCGAGAGCAGCGAGATCAAGAAGCCCACCTTTGATCTCTCAGTAGGAAAGGCATGTGGCAGCAACTCGAAATAAATGCCCACCTGGTTAAGGAAACCTCGGCACTGAGTTGGCTCTCCCCCAAAGCGCTGTGGAAGAGGGGCAGAACCGGTCATACCCCTAAACACCGCAGGCGCAACAACAGGTGTCGGGGTAGACTCTGGCGCAACAACCGGAGCGGCAGTAGGAGCGACAACCGACCCATCGGCAACGGGAGCGAAATGAGCCGTGCGTTCAAGCAGGGTTAGCAACGCCACAGCGAACCGACCCAACAGGTGATCCTGCTGATTAAGTCTGGCAACCAGCATGGGTAGCGAGGATGGCCCTGTACCGTCAGAATTCATGGCTTGGTCCTAATGTCACGGAACCATGAACCAGACGTACAACAAGAGATAAGTGAAAATAAGAAGGCTTTATTGAAAATAAAGCTGTAAAGCAAAAGTCCAAACGGATGGTGAAACCGAAGCAGAGTCTTTGAGAGGCCAGGGGTCAGGAACCAGAAGGGTAGTCAGACGAAGCCAGGATCAGGAACCAGCAGGGTAGTCAGACGAAGCCAGGATCAGGAACCAGCAGGGTAGTCAGACGAAGCCAGGATCAGGAACCAGAAGCAGCAGCAGTCTTAGAAGCATGTGAACACAGGAGGACCAAGCAAGGAACTGAAGCCACAGACCTCCTATAAATATGAGCTAGGCATCCAGCTCCTCCCAGTGGGAAGGAGGAGCCGCAGGGTGGAAGGCTACAAGAAACCCAGAAACCAAGATGGCCGCCAGCACATGTCAAACGAAGGAGAACAGCAAGAAGGTAAGACCATGACACCTACCTACATTTATTTCGGACTTTGAGGATGTTTTTTCTGAAAAGGGTTGTCAGAAGTTACCACCTCATCGTCCTTATGATTGCCCGGTTAACCTTATTCCCGGCGCAAAATTACCCAAGACCAGGTTATATAATCTTTCGGGTCCAGAGAGACAAGCCATGAAAGATTATATCTCCGAGAGCTTGGCTAAGGGACACATCAGACCCTCTTCTTCACCCGTGGCTGCAGGGTTTTTCTTCGTTAAAAAGAAAGATGGGGGCCTGCGTCCTTGCTTAGATTTTCGCGAATTAAATCAGATAACCATCCGAGACCCATACCCTCTTCCTCTCATTCCTGACCTGTTTAATCAGATTGCGGGTGCTAGGTGGTTATCCAAACTTGATCTTAGGGGTGCCTACAATCTGATTCGTATTAAGGAGGGGGATGAGTGGAAGACAGCGTTTAACACCCCTGAGGGGCATTATGAAAATCTAGTTATGCCTTTCGGTCTGACCAATGCTCCTGCCGTCTTTCAACATTTCGTTAATGACATTTTTAGTCATCTAATCGGCAGGTTTGTGGTAATATACCTAGATGATATTTTAATTTATTCGTCTGATCTGAAAACACATGAGGTGCATGTCAGACAAGTACAGCAGGTCCTACGGACGAATGAATTATATGCTAAAATTGAAAAATGTGTCTTCGCAGTTCAGGAGATACAATTCCTGGGTTATTTTTTATCTGCGTCAGGTTTCCGTATGGATCCTAGGAAGGTCCAGGCAATTTTAGATTGGGATCTTCCTGAGAACCTCAAAGCACTACAACGGTTCTTGGGCTTCGCGAATTTCTATAGGAAATTCATTAAAAATTATTCACTTATTGTAAAACCGCTTACTGACATGACTAGGAAGGGGACTGATTTTTCTAAATGGTCTGACGCCGCTAAAGTTGCTTTTTCCTCTCTAAAAGAGAGGTTTACCTCGGCACCTGTACTAGTCCAACCTGATGTCTCTCAGCCTTTTATTGTTGAAGTCGATGCGTCAGAGGTGGGAGTGGGGGCGGTGCTGTCTCAGGGTCCGTCTCCTGGCAAATGGCGTCCTTGTGCTTTCTTTTCTAAAAAACTATCTGCAGCAGAAAAGAACTACGATATTGGCAATAGGGAACTATTAGCTATTAAACTTGCGTTTGAGGAGTGGCGTCATTTCTTAGAGGGGGCAGTCCACCCCGTCACTGTGATT